>NC_143500.1:37493214-38172500 GCF_051622355.1 Phaseolus vulgaris | reverse complement strand
AAAGCATACTAAATCACATACATATTTTTTAAGTATTTCAATTAGTCAATTATAATTATTACTTTTATATGTTAAATCATGTAATTATAATCAATATAGAAACTTATTTTTGAAAATATAAAGCATTGCTTTCATATGTTTGGATAAGACATGTTGGATATTTACACAGTTACTCCAAATTTGAGAATTTTTGGAGATGAAGTACCAAACATTATTCTTATCTTAGTTTTAACCTCTATGTTATCCCCTGTGAAAATGTGAGAGACTTGAATAAGTGTATTAATTTTAGGACTTAAAAATATGTTTAATGGAGAAATTAGGATACTCATCCTATATTTTTAGATGTATAATAATATAAAGTATAAATAGTTGATTCAGTAAACAGTATATATAAAATAGAAATATTTATTCTCATTTCTCTAATAAGGATAATCTTGTTTCTTTTATTAATAGTGATCAATGGTAGTCTTTGGTTAAATTGATTAAGTTTGTTGTGATAACTTTTTCTATTTGAATACTACAACGTATGAGAAATTATGCTCGTTTTCAGGATAAGATTGAGGTTAGTAGGATTATTTCAGTTATTAAAGATTTAACTTGTCTAGTTGGAAAGTCGTCTAAAGCTTCAATGAAGAATGATATGATGGATTTCAGTGTGATTAAGTTTTTTGGTATTAATACTTGTACTAGAGTTTCCTTCACCAAGCTGGGTTAAAATTAACATTGATGGGGCAGCTAGGGGTTATCCAGGTCTTGTCGCTTGTCGAGGTATTTTTCGTGGGAGTATGGGGGAGTTTATTGGAGTTTTCTACGTTTCTTGACGTTTAGACTTCTTTGGTTGTTGAATTTTATGGAGTTATATATGCTTTGGAGGAAGCTCAAAAGTTAGGACTGACTAATGTCTGGTTGGAATGTGACTCTACCTTGGTTTGTGCTGCGTTTAGTACTAGGACAAATGTTCTTTGGATGCTTCGTAATCGATGAAATACTTGTCTTAATTACTGTGAAAAAATCAGGTTTAGGGTTACTCATATTTTTCGTGAAGGGAATGTGTGTGATGATAAGTTGACTAATTTAGGATTTATTCATAGAGAATCCTTTCATTAGTATAATAGGCTTCCATATAGTCTGTTCTTAGAATTCTTTATTAATAGGTATAATCTATCTATGTATAGTTTTTGTTAACATGAGTTTTGGTTTAGTCTCCCCATATTTTTGTATTTTCTTCTTTTTCTTAAAAAAACTTAATTATGCTAATTTTATAATAACTTAAGGTGATTGAACACATATTTAATCTTTATTAGTTATTGCCACATATATTTATAAAAAAAATGTTAATATATAATTAATATTAAATGGATGACTAATGATTTTAAATTTATAAAACAATAAAAAACACAGAAATACCATTAGTTTTTTTATTATAATAAAAACAAAATATGAGAATAATTATAGTAGTTAACTAACTATTTATTCAAATATGAAAATATGTATACAACTTTATTCAAGTTATTTATATATATTATTTTACTGATTATATAACAAAAACTATAAGCCATAGTTGAATCGTCCTTCATAAAGTAGTAATAAATAAGTAACAAGTGTGTTACTTAACCTTCAACACATGATATTATGGCACATATTGGACAAAGCAGTGACAAGAGACGAACACGAGTCCTACGTATACAAAAGAAAAAGCAAAGGAGACATGAGCTTATTTTTGACTTACACTACTCTAGTGAACTCACAATGACACTCACATGTTCTTTTCACCATCTCATATACTTAACTCACATGCATGGCTTTACTTTCCATTACCACCGTATGATCCTGACCCTGCACGAGATCCTGCGTATGAACCTGCTTCGGACCCCGCTCCGGAGGACCCTGAGCCCGCCTGAGATCCAGCATGGGACCCTGCATAGGAACCAGCTTCAGAACCTCCTCCAGAGCCTGACCCTGATGAAGAAGAAGAACCAGAACTTGAATAAGATGAAGAGCCAGAGCCAGAGCCAGAGCCGGAGCCGGAGCCTGCACCTGCACCAGAGCCCCCACCACCAAGGCCAATTCCAACCCCAGCACCCACCCCTATTCCCACCCCACCAAGGTCCAACCCCAAGTCCTTTCTTGCCACTCTACTTTCACACACTATGGCATTAATTGCAACAACCAAAACAACAAGAGTCAAAGCCCTCATAGTCATAGCAGAGGCCATTGCCAAGGATCAATATTAAAGGTCAGAAGGGTGAAGGTTGTGCAGTGAGAGTTAGGTAGCTAAGACGAGTTGATGAGTGGTTGAGAATATTTTGTAAAGAGGCCATGAGATGTATGCTATTTATAGTTGAGAATTGATAGTTTAACCTAGGAAGGTTAGGAAGCACGTGTAAAAGCATGAGGCGTGCATAGTAGGACATTCCGAAGTGGGAGTGTCACTTGCAGCCTTTGTCCCACTGAATATTTGCAACACTTTTTATTGTATTTTTGCTACAAGTTTACATCTATCTTTCACATAATTTTCAATTGAATAAAATCATTTTAAATATTTTTTAAACATAAAGACTTCGATATGAGTTTATTGTGAAGCCGAAAAGATTTTTCATTTGACCATAGTATATTTCATCTTATTATGATGATCTAAGGTATAAATAAAAACATTGTTATTAAAAATCATTTAAATTTAACTAAAAATCTTATAAAAGTGTGATTTATAAAGTAAGGTTTGCATCCACTAATATACTATGCAAAATTCTTATCTTTAATCTGATTTTCAACACACCTCCTTACGTCGAGACCTTTGTTAATTCGTGAATGAGACTATATATTTATGGATGATCCAATAACGACTTGAAAACGGATGATTTGATAAATGCAACAAATATTCATTAAGATAGATCTAAATAACTCTGATATTATCTTAAGAAGTGAACTTTATTAAACCTAAATTAATCTTATAAAACTGAGTTATAAGATGAAATTTATATTCACTTGTATACTATAAAATTCTTTTATCTCTATATTATAAAAATTCTTTACCTCCCAATAAAAAAAATGTTATGGTCGTGAACCAACTCTCTCAACAAAGAAAACTTATTAAATAAGTATATTATGTATCATAATCCTAATTTTCGAAGTGGATTCTGAAGCCGATTTTTTTTTTCATTTGACCATATATATTTCATCTTATTATGATGATATAAGTAAGGTATAAATAAAAAATTGTTATTAAAAATCATTTAAATTTAACTAAAAATCTTATAAAGCTATGACTTATAAATTAAGGTTTGTACCCACTAATATATTATGAATTTTTTTTTATCTTTAATATGATTTTCAACACACTTCCTTACGTCGAGATCTATGTTAATTCATGAGTAGGACTATATATTTATGGATATTCAATAATGAATCGATAGCGAGTGATTTGAAGTGCAACAAATTTTCGTTAAGATTTATATTCACTTATATACTATAAAATTGTTTTATCTCTATATTATAAAAAAGTTCTTTACCTCTCAATAGCAAAAAGATGTTATGGACTTTAACCACTCTCTTCACAAAGGAAACCTTATTAAGTAAGTATATTATGTATCATCCTAATTTTCGAAGTTGAAAGTTATAGCAGAAAGACAGATATGCAGATTAAATACACACTATTTTTTTTTATCATTGATATGAGGCCATTGACAGCAGCATATCCCACTCACTTAAGCACAATGATTCGCGGGATGTTGATTGGCACGTAATTCAAATTGTAGAGGAAAAACTATTAAGGATATGTTTTCCTAATAGTAAAACCACTAAAACATGTTGGAGATATAAAAGGTACTAGGAGAACAATCTAGAAAAGCAATCAATAAGCTTTATCATTACAACAAAAAATTCTATCGTGCTTCAAAATCTTTTTATTGAAGTTAGGAGCTTCACTAAAGCTTTTCATTTCTCTCAAACCCATGTCATTGTTAATAATGATAATGATAATATATAAGGTGCTCGAATTACATTTATCATGTTTGACATGTAAGATCCAAATACCCGAGAACATAAAAAAATAGTCACTTATGTATTACCTAACTAAATAATAATTTAATATCAAAAACTTTTTTTAATCTAAAAGAAACTGTTCTCACACAATGATAGTCTCCTCCAACCATGAACTTAGATAAGAATACATTAAAAGACCAATAAAAAATATTTTATGGAAATGCTGTTAAATAGCTTTTTGTAAATTTAATTTAACTGGTATATCCTTGATCTAGTCACTAAAAAAAATTATTAAATAAAAATTAATTTTAAAGACAAAAAATAATTAATTGTTATATTATTAATTAAATTAGAAATTATTTTAAAAATTAAAAAAAATTAAAATTTTTTAAATTAGTTTTTATTATGATTGATAAATAGTTTCTAAATTAGTATTTAATTAGCTACCAAGATTTTAACTACCAATTTTGGTATTTAAAACCTTGGTAGCTAATTAGATACCAATTTAGAAACTATTTATCAATCATAGAAACTAAAATAATTTTTTTAATCTTTAAAATGTTCTTTAATTTAATCAATATAATAATAAATTATTTTTTATCTTTAAAATTAATTTTTATTTAATATTTTTCTTATAGTGAGTTAACATAGATTCCTTAATCTCAAGGATTAGATTCCTTAATCTCAAAGATTAGGTTGATATATAGATTAGATAAGATCACCTCTAGATAAATTCAAACTTATACAATCAACAAACAAATAAATAAGCAATATGCGGGTAAGTAGCACATATGTAATATTGTAATTAAAGTTCATATAAATATATAAACTGTATATTTTTTTAATTTATAATGAACAAACGAAATTTTGATATATACATTTGTTTTAATTATAGATATATTTTTAAAAAATATTAAAATTCAATAAAGATGGAGATAAAAGAGAGTATTTTAAAAAAGATAAAGTGTAAAAAATAAAGTCAGAATAAACATAATCTAAGATTATTGGATGGATAAATTGTTCACTATAATTACAGGTATATATAATTGTGAAATACACATTAAGACATTTGCATTGCTTGACAAAATATTGTAATGACTGAGTAGAGAAAGTGAAAAGTTTACTCAATTCGTATTCTAATTAATAATAAAAATTGTTTTTTTATCGGTAATAAAAAATAAATAAAATAAAATAGAACCACTTCGGGGTGGTTCAACCCTTATACATAAAAAACAATATGAGTATCCGAAGGTAAGCACAATCTAAATTGATCAAAGTTGCACCTTGGTTCAATATGAGTCACAAACTGGATTCCTAGCCACTTAAAACATAAACACCAAACTCGCCAAGCAAACGAACAACCAAAGAACAGATGGCTACTCGACTCCTCCTCCTTCTCGCACAACACGCACCTCAAGCTTTCTAATAGAACCCCTCTTCTACTAAGATTGACCCTGGTAGCAAGCTTGTTTATCAACACCCTCCAAGCCAAAACCATTGCAGAAGGAATTGCTTTACTCCTCCACAACTTCCTAAGCTCCTGCGAAGAAACCGCCTCAATATCCTTCCTGATAAGGTTGTAAGCAGAGCTAACGGTGTAAGACTGAAAATCCCACCCTTCCAAATCCACCTATTAGTCTCTCCAAGAACAACCAGAGAAATCTTGCATTATTACCAGAAACTGCTATTATTTATGCTATTTTGTACTTGTTTTTCATCTCTATATTCATACCAAATAGCAGTAGTAATTTTTAATATACCAGTAGATTAAATGACTTTTGTTTTTTCTCGTGACTGTGTGATGGGTATGATGAGTTTGTAGACTAAGCATATTTGTTTTCTTTAAGAATGATACATTGAAATTAATCCCTTTTACATTTCATTTTGACACTTAAATAAATAATTATTTTATTATAATATAATATTTTATTTAAAAAACAGTTATAAAATAATTATTTTATTATTTATAGTGTCAAATAAACTTAATTTTTTATATTTTTATGCAAGAAAGTAGAAAAGATAGATTAGATGCTCTTTCTAGTCACCTAGAAATCTTCATTCCCATATCAGAGACAAAGACAAGAGGAACCAAGAAGCAGGTGTTTGGTGCAGTGGTATCTTTGTTATGGCAAAACTTTTTTATTGACAAATCAGACTATAGTGTCAGTGTTGTTTTTAGAATAATATGCCTTCCATTATATTTTAATACTAAAGTTGGATTTAGTAATTCTGGTGAAGTATTTATCTTGGCAATCTAGTCATAATCTACTAAATTGAAGTATGTGACGAAGTTATCACATCCTACTTCTTATAGTTTTCACTTTATATCTTATATCATGTTAGTTATTTATTTTTATTAGTTGTTTTAACCGTGGTGCATAAAGGTTAAAAGAGACGACTATTTTTACTTTAAAATAGTAATTTTTTTAATTATATTTAATGTACACGTAGTCTTAAATTCATCCGAGAATAAGATGTGTATTTAACTGCATTTTTAAATACCAATTTATAAGGACGGCTATGGTAAATAACCGCATTCTGAATTGACTTGTTCAATTATAACTCAACTAGACAAATACATAAATTCAGATAATCAAATTATATATATATATATATATATATATATATATTTTGATAAAAATGTATTACAAACACTAATAATATATATATATATATAATTCATACACTATTCATCAACTATCTAGAGTTATAAAAATTTAGGAAATATGCGAACAAAAATGTCTCACATATGCTATGGCTTCCGAAGAGATTGGTTGCACATCCGCGAAGAACTACATTACAAAATAAGGTTCAATGTTAAGATACATATATGTTAAAGAATAAAAATAATTTACCATCATGTGACCTCATCCCAATCACTTTTAAGTCCTAGTCTTACAATGGTAATCATCCATTGCATAACGTAATAGCCACACTCATAGCTTCCTGGTTGTCTATTACACTATAATTCAATAAAAAGTAAAAGTTAATATTGACAAACAATGAAAAGAGAAAGACAAAAATTACAAACCTTTAGTATCATCCACTTCAGATTTTGAAAATTTGAAATTGACATTTTAGGATGTCATATCCACGTCATGAACTAATTAATACAAAAAATCGCGGTTTTTTTACCATGATGGAGATATTTTTTTTGGTTTTTACCAAAATGGGGTCCATTTAAAAAAAAATTACAAATTTAGGCAAGTCGTGCCAATTCGGCACGACTTCATATGCAGAAATCGTTCCAATTAGGCACGACTTCTGCCATGTCATACTGAAGTCGTGCCAAGTTGGCACGACTTCTGCCACGTCATTTTTTTTTTAAATTTTATTGTTTATATATTGGATAGTAAGTTATGTAATGTTAAAAATTAATTTGATACATAACTTTCTAAGAGTGTTAGTTTTAAGAAACAAAAAATTGGATAATCGTGTATGGATCATGTTTGACGGTAATGTAATACAATAACTTGATTATTTATTTAATTAAAAAATGAAGAAAATTATTATTGAATTTGGAAATAAATAGATAAATGAAAACTTATTATATTTAAAAAATAAATAGAGAATTATTGTTGTGAATTTACAAAATAAATAGTTTGAGAAGTAATGATTTTACAGAACACCTAATGATGAGAAGAAATTAATTTTTAACATTACATAACTTACTACCCAATATATAAACAATAAAATTAAAAATAAAATAAAAAATTATGATGTGGCAGAAGTCGTGCCAAGTTAGCACGACTTCAGTATGACAGGGCAGAAGTCGTACAAAGTTGACACGACTTTAGTATGACATGGCAGAAGTTGTGTTTAATTGGGACGACTTCTGCATATAAAGTCGTCCCAATTAGGCATGACTTGCCTAAATTTATAATTTTTTTTAAACGGACCCCATTTTGGTAAAAACCAGAAAAAAAATAACCCCTTCATGGTCAAAAAACCAAAAATCGCGTTAGTAGATGCTTAATTAGTAACATACGAAGTTAATTAAGTTTATAGTGTACTTACTTATCAATGATATTCTTCTGATGTGTGGATGACTTCTTGTGTAGGAATTTATGATAAAAGGAAGAAATGGACACAAAGAAGACGAGAGGGTTTGAAAGTCTATGCGTGTTTGAAAGTGTGAGACATAAATGAAAAAATGAAAGTGTGAGAAAGTGAAAGTGAGACAAAAATGTTTTTAATATTTTTTTTTCATTAAATAACCTAGTGTGGGCTAAGGTAACATAAACGTCATATGGTAAATTTAATAAAATATCATTTATTTGTCAAAAATTTCACACAAATCCTATCCTCGCCTATGGTTAACATCCTCTTTGTGTCCCCATTCTAGATGTTAACTTATTATTTTAATAATTTTTAGTTAGTTGAACGTTTCCATGATCTATGCAATAATTGACATTTATATTTTGTGTTTAATGTGAGTAAGCTTCACAAACACTAGTGAGTTTTTTTTTGTCAACATCTAAAGTGAATTTTTCTTGAAGTGATGAGTGGTGTGTAAAGGTATCATTATTTTTAACTATACTCTACAAATTAAAATGAGAAGTGAGGGAAATAGTAAATGAGTTATGATATTTTGACAATTTCACACTGAATTGAATTGTTAAGGATTACAACTACTTAAATAAAAGGAGAAATAATTTATTTTTGTTAATGAATTTGAGTCATGCAAGGTGATAGAGAAATTTTGAAAAGTTATAAAGTGGTGTATTTGAATATAAGTTGTCAAAATAAATATGTCATAAGTGATAGAATTGAGAAGAAGAAAGAGTGCGATTACATGTTGTGTTATATTGGAGTGTCTACGAAAAATAAGAATAGGAATTGGAACCGCAGACATGGATTTTTTTTATTATTATTGGTGTTGATAGGAATTAAGAGAATTTTGTATTGTCAAATTTATTTATAAACAAAATTTATTTATGTATTATTTATTAGTTATAATTTTTATTAGTTATTTATTATTTACTATGTAATATTTATTTATTTATTTATATGTATAATTATATAGGTATAGTAATTTTTTTTATAGAATAGTACGGGTATAGGGCTAGTATATATATATATATATATATATATATATATATATATATATATATATATATATATATATATATATATATATATATATATATATATATATATATACACACTAAGATTAAGATTGCTTCTACCAGTCGTTGAAAGAAATATAAAAAGAATGAAAGCTCATAGCATAATCAATGAAACCGCGTATGGATGCACTCTAAAAAGAAACAAACAGCGTATGAACCCAATTTAGACATTGATTTGTGCCTGTTGAATTCTTTAAAAAAACCATTCTTAAACCCTCTCAATAAGCTTATGAGACAGCAACAAATCCTCATGCAAATCAGAACCATAAAATTGTTAGAGTGGCACCTCAAGCAAACAAAAAGCAGATGATTGTGGGAATGAGCAAATCCCTCACTCATAACGTACCATGAGCTGGCCACACACACACACAAATTGTTAATATACAATAAAATTACTTTAATGGGGAAAAACAGCGTAGTCAAACAAAACAGCCTTTCATCCTCCACTACGAGAGTGGCCATAATGGATAGCTATTGCATTGGCACTTGTCCTGATACATGTGATGTGCAAGACGCAGAAGCTATGTCAACCACAAACTTTTCTTCATCAAAATCAAGAGTGCCACGCCATCATTCCCACTTTCTAGCCTCAAAGATAAAATAATCTATTCACTCGTTCACACTATGATCGTCACTCTGCAAAGTTGCACCTCTTCGCCACTACGGCACACTAAGTACTAAACCAAGGCTTCAACATCAACACATTCAGCAGTTATAAATACTTCACGATCCTTCAAGGCCTCTTCAGAGTTAGTCATGGTGTTGTAGAACATACAGCAAGAGACATCACTGCAACCACCACCAAAGTTTGTTTGCTCTAGTTTCTTTACCTACTTTCTTCGTTGTTACTTTGCAAACTACATTTCACACAAATGGCCGCCTCCTGGTCATGTTGTCTGCTTGCACTGCTACTTTTTGTGTCAGCTATTGCATCAGAAAGCAGAGTGGCGAGGAAGGACTTGGGGCTGGACCTTGGTGGGTTGGGGGTTGGACTTGGAGTAGGGGTGGGCCTGGGAATAGGAGGTGGTAGTGGCTCTGGAGCTGGAGCAGGCTCCGGTTCTGGCTCTGGTTCTAGCTCTAGCTCTTCCTCAAGTTCATCATCTTCATCTTCCAGTTCTGGCTCTGGTGGCTCCGGTGCTGGCTCCGAAGCTGGTTCGTATGCAGGCTCTCGGGCTGGATCAGGATCTGGTAAAAGGGGAGGTGGTGGCGGCGGAGGCGGCGGAGGTGGCGGAGGCGGTGGAGGAGGTGGGGGAGGTGGAGGCGGCAGCGGTGGAGGCTCAGGCTATGGTCACGGTGAGGGTTACGGGCAAGGCGGTGGTGATTAAGGAATTAGTGGTTTACTGATATGAAAGAAGATGGTGTTTTAAGTGTGTAATAAATAAGTAGTTTGTGGTCTCTAGCCACGTACTTTATAGCATTATGGTAAGCATGCATGTATGCCTAAGGTGATGAACACCATCCTCCTGTGTGTTTTTATTGGAAGTGAATTAATTTCAGTTTGAAGCACTTTATTTGTTTCATCACTCCAACTCTGCTTATCACTTCCATTTCTACTTGTAATATGTTACAACATCTGATTAATTGCTTGCTTGAGTCAAAGACGAATACTCTGTTAATTGTTATTTGTGTTGGAGAGTACTACTGATTATTTGGCCATGTGATACACACATGTTATGGGAATAATTCAAACAAAAGGAAAAAGATAGATACCCATCCATTTTTTTTCTTACACAAGTTGATAAAGTATTCAATTAAGACATTTAATTAAACATAAATTAAATTAAAAATTAATAAAAATAGATGAAGATGGTTGTATATTTAAAGTAAGAGAGTTATTCGAATTTTAGTCTATTATTCTCCAAATTTATATTATTTTAAATATATTTTAATGGATTTATTTAATTTAACATATTAACTTGGTAAGGTTAATTGAAGTTATGAAATTTAAAATTAGTCTTAGAGGATATGGTTAATCCTTTATTAAGTTATTATAACATTAAATTATTGGAATATAGTCTTTCTTACAGGTTAAAAATTATTTATTGAATTGAGTAATATTATTAAATGCAATGACCACTTAAATTATTTGATTTTATGAGTATTTACGAAATAATTTTATGATATTATTGATTAAAACCGATCAATTTAATTACTTTTATTAGTCTTCATAGTTTAATATTTATTTTTTATATATAGAATACGAGTTTGCATTACTTGTGTGAATGAATTGGATATTTATCTATGAAAAAAATATTAATTAATGAATTAATGAATTGAATGAATTTTATTAAATGATTTTTATCTGATTTATTCGTTTTATTACCTCCAGGATAAAGACGCTCCAATTAAAGAAAAAGAAAACTGGATTATTAATTAGGTTCTTCCTTTGCATGAATTTGCAATGAGGATGAAAGATAATGGAAGATTTTCCACTTCAAGGATAATCAATATTTTCCACTTTGTAGCATATTATTTAACGTAATAAACAACGATGATAATGGAAGATTATTTCTAAGTGCCTATAAAGAGCATCTTATCTTTTCTACTTTCTAGCATCAAATGCCTTTAAAGTATAATTATAAAAATAAATGTATATATATATATATAATTCTTTTTTAATATAATTGATTTCTTATTTCTATGAAAAACTATTAAAATAAAGGTTTGTGCATTTAATTACGACTCCAACTGAATGGAAAAGCTAATGAAAAATAAATTAAATCAATAAAAATAATAGTTGAAATGTTTTTTTTTAAATAGAAGAAAATTGGCTAATAAATTATTTTAAAATATTTTATACTGTAGCAGGAAAAATTGATAAATAGAAAATTTTATTTATGAGATATATTATACTGTGGTTTTTAGTAGTCAGAAATTTAACCTCTACATATTTGAATGATATGTTAATTTAAATAAATATTATTTAACATTTTGATTTTAATATTTTTTGTTATTATTTTGTAAATAACTTTGAAAGACTGAATTATCTATAAAAATTGAGCCATTGATAATCCTATATTAGTAGGAGGCAGTCTATACTGCCAGCAACTCTGTCTAACTTAGTGCCATCTATTCCTAAGTAAATAGTTATTTTTTAACTTTTGTAAATATATAAATAGTAATTTATTTATCCTTTTTTTTCGTTTATCCAAATAATAATTATATCCTTCTTCAAAGACAACTAGAACTCCTTTATCTCATATTACAATATGAAATTTTACCATTTCAATTAAATTTAAATTACTTTCTTCGTTTAATTTTTGAAATATTTTTGTTTGGATGAAAAATATATTTATTAAATTTTATTATTTTTATTTAGCAAAATATTTCAATTATTATGAAATACAGAAGTTAAAATTTTAATCTTATATTAATTAAAAAATAGTTTATCAATTTTGATAAAAAAATATTAGTTGATATAGGCTAAAAATAGTAGTTAATTTTTTAATTAATATTAGTTTTAAAAATCCTAACCTTTGTTATATTTGAGGTTAGGAAAAAGCAACCTCAATCCATACCAACTAAAAATAATATTTAAAAAAAATCATGTTTGAACGGTTTCGTCCAAAATCGTACAAAATCTCTTAATCTGTCATCACTTTGTCAAATATCCAAATTTCTAAACAGTTTCGGTCCCCAATCCATAGAAGTGTCTTTTAACACTAGAGCACAATGATCACTGATTACAAACTATTTAATATTCGACCACTCTTCCAACCATTCCCAGAAAACCAAAATTCTGTCAGTTATACTTTTAATAGACTCATTCGATTTGAACCAAGTAAATTTTCTACCAACCATTGAAATATCCACCAAGTTAGATTTTTCTATAAATTACTAAAGCTACTTACTTTACTGTTGTAATCAGACACTGAAATCAAACTTTTTCTCTCGTTCTTTCTTCTAATAGAATTATAATCCCCTCTACACATGAGACCCTATTTAATTTGCTTAACCTAAACACACTGATCTCATCCCAAATCAGCTTCTTTTCCCTCAACGAACCAGTACAATATACATTCACAATTGTAACTTGTACACCAACCTTCAATTCTCCTTCAATAACAGAAAAATTGCTTCCGTTAAAAGACCTTGATAACTGAAAGCAATTCCTTCTCCACATCGTTATAATCCCTCTTGCTTTATTGCTAGTACCATTTTCGATCCAATAAATTTCATTAGAATCCCACAAGTGAAAACAATTCTCCTTATCAAACTTAGAACACTTTGTCTCTTAAATTCATACCATTCCTACCTTTTTTTTATATTAAATCTTTTAAATATCTTCTTTTAATGTTTCTTTCTAACCCTCTTATATTCATACTAATTATTTTCATTAAAAAACAATATTCTCATTCCTTTTGAACCTCGCCTTACTACCATCCCGATCTTCCATTGACGGTAGTCTACTTAAAACCAAATATTCCTCACCACACTCGTTCTAATATTTATTTTCAAAAAACTTGATGAACTAAGGGCAGAACATTACCTTTAGTACAGTGAGCATTAGAAGAAAGGGTATCAATACAACTAATGAAATGAGAAAATTATCTAGAGACTTTTTTGATGTTGAAGACTGCTACTGATGTAACAAATTCATTAGAGTTTGATAATGTTGTGGAGTGAACTTTATGTCATTAGTTTGACCTTTTTTACATTTGTTCAGTATTCTCTTCTATAATATTATTGATGGTGACCCTTGTGATACGTGGAATCATGATGAGGAAGATATTCATGTTTCTTATAACATTATTAAATGATATTGTAGTGAGTATAGAATATCACTTTCATATAGCATGAGCATCACCAATCTATAAAATGTTTTGTTAAGTTGAAGGAGAAAAAGATTTCATTAAGAACATGAAAAAAAAAAATGGTAATAAGACCCTCTCCAAAATGAAGGTAATATGGATTAAGTATATTAGAAGTTTATCTTGAATTTGTAAACAATCAAACGAAAAGAAAAAAATAGGTTAAAAATGCTGACAAATGAAGTAAAGAGAGAAAGAGAATGAAAGACACCATAATTCTTTAGTTAAAAAGCTCTTTATCATGAAACATATTGAATTCATAAGAAATCAAAAATAATTTAAAATCTTATCAAGAAAAACAATAGAGAAAACAAAGAAGAGAAGGAAGGAAAAAAAACTTTATTATAATTAGTAATTATTTGCTACAAACTAAATAATCTATTATAAAAATATAAAAATATAAAAATAAAAGGATCAATATATGATTCTTAAATATCTTTAATTATTACTTGAATGTCCTAATTCAACGGTCGATTTTCCTTGTAAAAACAACTACTAATAAAAATGAATGTAAGAAACCTTTTTACAGAATAAATTGATTTATCTTCCAAAATATTCATGATCTATTTTAATCATAAAAAATAAGCCTTGATATCTTAAATACAATGAGAAAAAATGTTAAAAGAAATGAAATGACAAGAATGAAGGAAACTCGGGTCTTCCAGGTTATCATTCATTTTAGTTTTGCTTTTGCTGGATTATGTTTTATAGTGTTCATGAAAATTTCTAAATTGGAGCCTTGAAGCGGATTTGCTCCTTTTCCGCCTTTCATCGGCTCAGTAAAAAGGAGATTCCTGCAGCGGCCATTTGTTTTCCAAAACTGTAACCCTCTTCTCTCCCTCACTTCGATCTTCTTCTATTTCTTTCATCCATCGCCCGTTATTTCTTCTTTTAAATTACATATTATGGAGTTTTCAATTTGCATAATTAACTTTGGTGGTGACTTTTTTCATGCCGTTTCAGAGGGTTGCAATGCATTCTTAGTTTCTTGGTTGCTTGACATTTATGGATAGGATTTTTGTATTCTCTTGGCATCTTGATTGCTATTTTTTATATATGTAAAATTGAACAATCCATTAGTGAGTTCTGAAATGTTTATTTCAATGAAGGTCGTCCTAGTCCCAATTAAGGTTTCTTATATGATGCATAACATTTCAAAACCTAAGAATATGCTATAAAATTAGTGGCTTTAAAGGAAAGAAAAATCTTATATTTTGCAATGCTTGCGAACCTTAAGACCATATACAATTGAAATCATATATGGAGAGTTATAGGGACTAATTTTTTAGGTTTTGAATTTTGTTGATCAACATAGATATTATTTTAGTGTCTCTTTTAATTGGTGAGGTGCGTAATACATTGCAGATACCTTGGGAGAGTTGGGTAATGATTTGCTTAGGATATATTATGTTCATAATCTGATGAAAGGCTGCTAGGGGTAAGGCTCCACCAACATTTGAGGGGCGCTCTGTGCAAGTTCCTGGGATGATGCGACGTGGTCAACTTTCTGGTTTAGGTTCTGCTGCTTCTCATCATACTCAGCTGTTGGAGAATAAAATTGCCGTTCAGGAAGCAGAAATAGAGCAGCTTTTACGGGATAACCATAGTCTGTCAAGTGGACATGTGGCCTTAAGAGAGGCTCTTGTCGCAGCTTCGCAGGATGTGCAAAAGTTGAAGTCACACATTAGAAGCATCCAGACAGAAAGTGACATTCAGATCAGAATTCTAGTTGATAAGATTGCGAAAGGGGAGGTCGATATTAGAGCTGGTGATAGCATGAAGAAGGACCTACAAGAGGCCTATACTGAGGCACAGAGTTTGGCAACTTCCAGGCAGGAATTGAGTGTCCAAATTCAACGAGCAAGTCAGGAACTGAAGAAGGTTAACAGTGATGTTAAGTGTATTCCAGATTTGCAGGCTGAACTGGATGGATTAGTGCAGGAGCATCAGAGGTTACGGTAAGTACTGAACCTTCATATAAATCAGAACTGATACTGATTCTTCAGGGTATTTAGTTAATTTTGTTAATTGTTATAGCAGGGTCTAAACTTCCTTTCTGGAAACTTGTATTTGTATCTGAGTCAATGTTGTTAAATAACCATTATTGCATTGGCAAAGCGCAATGAAGTGTCATTTTTCAGTCCCTTTGCCTTAGGTAATTTAAGAAGGGAGGGCCACTGTGGCAGAGCCATAGTTTGGCCTTCCTCTATTACCATTGATAACCTTGATCTGTGTAACCAATCCTTCCCCATTCGTAAGGCTTTTATTGCTGTTGATATAACATTAAGAATGACATACACTGACATATTATAAGTTGAAGTTGCATATTTTGTACAGCCACTATTAGAAAAGACATGAAAAAAAGAAGAAAAATCGTAGAAATTTATTTATCTTGGTTTTTGCTCCAGCAAGTACCCAAATGCGGGTGACCAGAATTATTTCTTTCATTTCACTACGTTAAGTCTGTTTAGTTTGACAAAATATCTTCTGTCTCTGTTTTATTTGTTTCCACAACATAATTACAAAAATGGTACTTTATTTACATTTTGTTTCTTGTTTTCACTCGTTCTGTGCAATTATTTGAAAATAGGATGACATTTGTAAATACTTATGATTAAAAGAAATAAAAATATAGAATGTTTTTCCTCTCAAGCCAGGCATAAACTTCATAGTATCTGTTTGCTTTCAAGATATGAGATTTTCTTTGAAGTGGTTATCACGAGTGACATTATAGACTAGTCTCCTATTGTATTGTTATTGGTATTGTTATATTTCAGGTGAGACTGTCATACAACTGAATGAAAATTAGTTCAAAAATTGTATGATGGATTCCCCAATAGTGAGTATTTACCCAGGTGTATTCAACATCTATGAAATCATGCTTTAAGTCAGGATTTGCTATTCTTGGGTGCCATTGTATACCTAGATTCATAAATATTTGGTATTCTTGAACATCTTGCTGCATATCTTTTCTGCGGTTTGTTTCTCTTTATCTAGGAACTTATCTAATAATTCCTTCAATCTGGTTGGGTGACAGTGGCACCTTTGAATATGAAAAGAAGAAAAACATAGAGCTAGTGGATTACATGAAAGCAAAAGAGAAGAATCTAATAGCGATGGCAAGAGAAGTAGAAATGTTACGAGCAGAGATTTTGAATGCCGAGAAAAGAGTAAATGGTAACTCTCTTGCTTCAATGTGTTGTAGTCTGTTTATGTGATATTTTATACATATATGTTTCTGATGCATTCTTGCTGTGTAAACAGCATCTGATCTGTTTAGGGCTTCCACCCCTGGACAAAGCAGTGGTCCTTTTGTTGATGCTTATGGGAGAGCTCATGGTCAGATCTCTTCTAGCCAAGGAGCAGAGGGTATGGTACCAGTTGGTGATAGCAATGGAGTAGCAGCTGTCAATAGTTCTGGTGTTAGTGGTGGTGTTTGGTCAAGTCCTTATAATCCCACAGTTGGTCGGAGGTGAAGGGTTTTTTTCTATTTTAAATCAAATGCAGCTTGAATTGAGCTTTTGCTTGTAAAATACATGGGACCTGGTTGGTATTTTCTATGTTAAATCTCACAGATTGAGTGGCTTTTTTTTAGGTCCTTTCCATTTTGATATAATACAGTTTTGTGAATCAAATCTACGAATTGGAGAGTCCAAAAGTCTGTCTCAAACAAAACTGATGGTAGAATAAAATTGAAAGTCTAGTTAAGCATGGTCTTTTTAGTGAGCTAAAGATATTGTTCTTAAGTTTTTAGCCTAGAGATCCCAATCCTAACTTTCGGAGTGCATTTGAAACATGCTCAAGTCTTGCTTTCCATCCAACATGGCGAAATTGTTGCAAATCACTATAGATGCTAGCAAGGAAATAATTTTACTTTTAAGATGAAGATAGTTGACGTGATGAAGAGAAATAATTTTGCTAAAAAAAGCTATATGTAAGTGCCTTTTCTTGACCCACTAGATGCAAATGGTCATTGATCTCATTTCAAAGAATGATGCCTCTAATCATTTATGTGGTGCGTTGATTGTCAAGACTCAGCATTTTAAAACCTTGGATTGAGATCTTTCTTTCCAACATGTCTACTTTGAGGGGAATTTCACTGCAGATTGGCTTGCAAAGCAAGGTTCAGTCCCTAATCAGGATATGCAGCCTTTTACAAAATGTCCACCAGCTCTGACTTGTATTATGTTAGCTGATGTTAGGGGCACTCATACTGGAGGTAGTTTGTTCCATTAATGTCTCTGTTTTCCCCAAAATCAAGAAAAAAAGGACTCAATTCATCTGGGCATAATTATGCATCTTGTAGTTTGTTTCCATTGGATGTCTACCTCATCATTGTGCATAAATTCAGTACTGTTTTTACTCTTTTGTTTCCCCCCTTTTTCTTCAAATATGATATCATTCTCTTACCTGTATATCTTTTATTTCTCCTCACATAGTTCTCCCTCATCTTCAACGCTAACATGAGCATACCTTGTTAACAGCATTGTGAGTAGAACTTGGGTTTTATGTTCATGTTTAGCACTGCACAGTCAGTATCATTGGGGCTAGGATCTTGACTAATTAATCACCATCCATCCATGCTAACTTTCATATTATTGGTCTTGATCTTGTTTACCTGCTATATCAATATCAATATGAACATGAACCTTCAACTTGTTAGTCAAGCATGCATCAATTTTCACACAGGGATGTAGTACCCACGATAAAAAGAGGTCCATTTTTTTAATATATAATTATATACTATTTTTTTTATACTTTTATGAATAGATTGATTTTTTTTTGTCAATTAAAATATTACTATTCTGGTTGATGATTTTTATTAGTTTGTTTCATTTATAAATCCATATTGAATGATTTTTTTTTTCATTGACAAATCAATATCATATGTGATAAAATATTTAAAGTGTTTATTTATTTTAACAAGACAAGAATTACAAATAAAAACTTAAATCATAAAGAAAATAAATTAAAATTTAGTATACTAATAAAGAGAAAAAAAAATGTATGTAACTAAATGATAGTTGTCAAGGATAATTAGTAGGATAAGGTTAAAACATTTTCATTAAGCAAACAAAATATAAAAGAATCAAATTACAAATATAAATATAAATTTAAATAATATATATGAATGATTTAAAACTGTAAAAAAAGTCGCAAATTTATTGTGAATTAAAATTTACCTAAACATAGCAAAGTATAAATGAAATAATTTGCAAATATATAAACATCCTTTTAAGTTGAATATTTCCCACCCTCAATGAAGATAGGGACGGAAAAAGCAAAACATCTATCCCAACTTGTCTGTATCATACCTATTTCATACATGAATATTTATGTGTATTTGTTTAAAGGTCAAAATTAAATGATAAAATATTATTTAGGAATAACGGAAAAAATTATTTATTAGTTTAATATATCACTTTTAATAAAATTAGTTGTCTATTTTTATATAAAAATACATATATAAATTTTAAGATATTTTCAGGAATTTATTTATTGTTTCTCTCTAGACCCGTCTTGAACTTGAACCCATTAAAATAAGTTGAAAAAAATCAGAGATAGAAAATGTCGTTTTTAATTAACACCCTATCTAACACCATTTACACTTTTATTTTCCTAACTAACACCCTTTTGTTTTTATTTTCCTATCTAGTACATTTTTATTTTTATTTTCCTATTTAGCACCCTTTTATTTTTTATTTCCCTATCTAGCACTATTTCAAAAATAAATTAAAAAATAATAAATTATTATTTTTGTGATAATTTTAATTTTGAATGCATTAAAAAATAAATATTTTTAATGTTTAAAATAGTTAGAAATATAATTAATGAATAAAGATATGTGTTTTTACAAAATAAAAATAAAAAAGTAATAAATTTAAAATGTTTAGTTTAAAAATTATTTTTTTAAGAATGAATA
Source organism: Phaseolus vulgaris (assembly GCF_051622355.1). NCBI lineage: Eukaryota > Viridiplantae > Streptophyta > Magnoliopsida > Fabales > Fabaceae > Phaseolus > Phaseolus vulgaris. Next base: position 38,152,656 of record NC_143500.1, on the reverse strand, counting down.
AAATAAAAAATTAAACTCTACAACAACATAAAAGTTGAATATATAAACATAAATTAGTATTTATTTTTATTATTATTGATGATGTAATTATGTTAATTTCAATTAAAAAATACATGACATAATTATAAAAAAACAAAGTTAAATAATGACTGATATGGACATAAAAGAACAACATAATCGAAAAAAAAATGTTCATATTGTCAAACACCAAGACACACATAAAGAATATGTCCCAACATTACTAAATTGTGCACTTCTCGTCATTAAATATAATTAAATTTCGCACAAACTATTTAATGTACCATTGAAGAAAATATTAAATAAATTATCATCTTTCATTTATTTTCATTTTTATGATCAACATATACTTATTTAGTATCGCCTTATATATCTTATATTTATCTTATTTGAATTTATTTTTATATCTTTATCTTAATTTGTTTTGCCTTTATTTTATATCTTTTATGTTTTTAGTTATTATTTTTTTTTATTGTTGCTGTTTTTATTTTCTAGACTTTTTTTTCTTCATTTTTTGCTTCTCATTTTTAAGCATTATAGATTCAACTTTTATGTTGTTGTAGGGTTTAATTTTTTATTTTCTTCATTCTTAAAAAAAAATAATTTTAAACTAAATATTTTAATTTTTTTTATTTTATTTTATAAAAACTCATTTCTTTATTCATTAATTATATTTCTAACTATTTTAAACATTAAAAATATTTATTTTTTAATTCATTCAAAATTAAAATTATCAAAAAATAAATAAATTATTATTTATTTATTTATTTTTGAAATGGTGCTAGATAGGGAAATAAAAAAATAAAAAGGTGCTAGATAGGGAAATAAAAACAAAAGGGTGCTAGATAGGGAAATAAAAACAAAAAGGTGCTAGATAGAGAAATAAAAACAAAAGAGTGCTAATTAGGAAAATAAAAGTCTAAATGGTGCTAGATAGGGAATTTACCCACATAATATAGCAACCAGTGGTTGATTTAAAATAAAAGTATATGTATGATTTTTCTTAAATAAGGTCCTAAGATGTAGAAATAATTGATGTTAGAAAGTTTATAATAATAAATATTTCCGTCTCTAATAAAATTCTCTCTGCATATCCGTACATCATGAACACATATTAAACTATTTTAAATCATAAAAAGTCGAAATAAATATCTTTACTCTATAAATTTGATTTAATGGGCAAATGTTCTGATCTGTTTTTCGTTATTAGGGGTTATGGGTCATTGATATTACTTGACTTAATGGGAAAAAGTCATTGAAATTTGTCAAATTTCTAGTTTCTTATACAATATTTATGTGAATAACTGGTTCTAATTTGTCTTAAGTTTTTATGTTTTAGCTTGGTAATTAAAAATTGGAAAAATCCAAAATTAGTTTTTATTTATTATGTAAAGGTGTCGTATTTTAATTTAATCCAATTTAAGGTGTAACTGTCCCAAATTAGGTTAAGGACATAAAAAAAGGACATGGAACTGAGAACTAGCAGCGGAATTCGGTGTTTGACATAGTCGTAGTCTTCTCCCATTGAAAATATTGAAATTGTCCATTTCAAAATTATTTTGAATTCTAGTACAAAATTTTACATTTTAAATGGTAGAATTTTAAATAATTTTTCTTATTTTAAATGATACAATCATAATATAAATTTTATTTCAAATTTAACCATTGAAATATAAATTCTGATTTTTATTCTAGAGTGTAGAGTTTGGAATAAAATTTTTGTATTTTGAAATCTAAAATTTAGAATATAGTAAATTCATTAATTTGTAATTTGGATCGTAGAATTAAGACTGTAATTTTTTCTACTTAGACGATGAAGGTGAGGAACTATTACGACAGTGACACTGAAGGTGGAAGGTGTTGTGGTAGTGGCACTCGAGGTGGAGAGTTGTTGCAATGGTAGAAGTTGGAGGTGGGGGGTTGTTGCGGTTGAAAATGGAAAGATGAGTGTTCAATAGAGAAGATAAAGAGCAAAAAACTGTCATTTGGCTTCTTCTATGAATGTGCTTGAAGAAAACATGGAGGTGCATGAAGAATTGTCCCTATGTGAGAAATTTAGTTGGGTTTTTAATGCTATGTCTTTTATTATCAAAAGGCTTTTTCTTCATTCATTACCATAATTTCTAACAATACCCCTATAATTTTGAAAATAACCATTTTACTGACTTTCTCCATTATCTATTTTGAAAATCTTTCAGAATAAATTTTCTGCAATAAAATTTGTTTAACAAATTTTCTAAAATTGTACTTTTGAAACAAGATTTCTAAAATATATGAAATTCATTCTATAACGAGTTTTTTAGAACAAATTTTCCAAAACATATAGAGATGTCTTTTAGATTGAAAATTTTTAAACAAACTTTTTAGAACATATGAAATGTATTTTTGAACATAAAAGTTAGGTGTTTCTTCTTACACCCTACCTTCTTTAAAATATCTAAAATATTTGGATGATTCTGAAATAAAGGATATTCCAAAAGTAAAAGGTATTTCCGTAATAAAAATTTCAGAACACAAAAAAAAATCATTTTAGAATATTTTTTCTAGAAATTTTTTGACTTCCAAAATAGTAAATCTAGAATTCATAAAATATATTTTAAAAAATATGTTCTGAAACCTCCCAAAAAGTGTAATTCAGAAGTAGTTTTTAAAAAATAATGGATGTAGGGAGAAATTTGTTGGGGTGCAAAAAGAAACATCCAAATATTTAAAACAAAATTTTGAGAACAGGCTTTAAAAAAGACATATAATAGCTTCGAAAACAATTTTTTCTTTCTTCTTTTTCCTCTCAAAGAGTAGAGCGACCATGAGAAACAAAAATGTAGTTGGAGGTTCAACTTCAGTGGAAGAAGTACCGGAAATAGCAGAAGTCGTGGTGTGATGTAGTAAGGGAAGATAGTATTTTAGTTAGTATGGGAGTGTACTTAGTAACTTTATAGGTGCAAGAAGCAAAAGCCTTATTAAAATGTCTAAGGCCTACTTTTGAGGCCCGTGTGATCCGCTCGTTACTATTTATTTATTTGTTTACTTGCGCTTTTCTTTCCTCTCATTTGTCGATCGAGTCTGATTCATGGCGGAGGTTAGTCTCTTTCCATTTTCTCTGACTCTGATTCTCATCTCTGAACAATAGAACTCAACCATTTTCAGACATTTCCCATTTCCATTATTTTTTGTTCTCTCATTTTCACCATTCAAGGTTCCGATTTGTTGCATTCTTCTTGGGTGTAATCTGTTATTCCGATATATCGAATCATTTTACCACTGCCTATTTCTCCATACGACAAGTAAATTAGTGAATTGCTTCTTTTCTCCTCTATGTGAAAAGTGATACATTTCGGATTCTATAGATTCGGGTGCTTGCTATTTAATATCCATATCGGGATCAAGATTGTAGAAAAAGAGTCTGTCGGGGGGCCTTTTTACATAGATAGTTTTAGGTTAAACTAATATGTATCGATGTTGCCTCTTTTTTCGTGTTTATTACATCTTTAAATGGTTGCAATTTGATTCCTAATTTTGTGTAGTTGTAAAATGTTTTGGTGGACTAGGTCCTATTGCTACAACATTTATATAGTTATTTACTGGTAGTGTCGATTCTGGGATCCCAATTCAATGTTTTAAAACCATAGGATGCAGTTGCGTAATTTGAAATCTATTTTTTTTCAGAAAAAAAATTAAATTCATGAAGCCAACTGCTAATGGCAGGAGCTGGAATCCAGTTATACATTCTTAAAACTTTTGGACTCATCTAGAAAAATCCGAAACTCTAAAGAACCAGTTACGATCGAAACACCTATTTGAGCATCCCAAAATGTTTAAGGATTTACAGATCAATTGAGGCCATAGTTTTATTAGTTTGGTTGTTTGTTATAGATAAGCATGCTTTTTGATGGTGGTAGGTTTATGCTTCCTTTTTAAGATATATATATATTTTTTTTAATTTTGATTCCAGGAAGATATGTTTGCTATCTAGTGCTGATTTATTACTTATGATTGCGTTTTGTCCATATCTTCGTTATTACATCCAAAGGCCATGCAGCGATTCAACTGCATTTTTTAGATTCTGTTCGTGGCATTTTTAGCACACTGTCTAAATTTGGTATCATGTAATTGGCGGTATTGGACTCCCTATAATGCAATTTACTTAAGATTCTGAATGAAGATATGTTTTGGTCTTTGTTGACATTCATATTAGTCGTTCTTTATTAATGACTTGAGGAGGGTGGGTATGGGTAATATATTTCAGGCACACTTATTTCATCGCTTAAAACTAGAGTCGTGATACAAAATCACCCTCTGGCTTTCTGCTATACTGTATATTTTCTGGTTTTGAATTTGACTTTTCATGCAACAGGTTTGGTATCTTCTGCAAATTTGTAGTCTTTTTTCCCTTAACATAATTTTTGTTGTTACTTCCTGCTAGATTGAACTAAAAACAGCACCTGCCGATTTTCGTTTTCCTACAACAAATCAAACCAGACATTGTTTCACTCGCTACATTGAGTTTCATAGGTGGATTTTCTGACGTTGGCTATCTGGTTTCTGCGAAAGTGTTACCTATGATCTTTTACCTAATATTGATTTTAATTACAGATGCTTGGCAGCAAAGGGTGATAACTCAGGTGAATGTCAGAAATTTGCTAAATATTACCGCTCCCTTTGCCCGGGTGAATGGGTAAGCAACCCTTAGCTTTTTGGTTGACTTGTAACTGACTGGTTGTGCACTTTAATATAAAACTTGTTGTCATACCAGAAATTAATGTGATTTGTGATGTTCAAATGTTCGTGAGATTGATCCTTAACATCTGCAAAGTTTTAAACTGTTAGGAACTGAAGATTTTATTGTTGCGATAGGAATAACTGAATTCCCAGTGCCAGTGTGTAGTCTCTCTTTGTACTTCATGTGGATGTTGATTCTCCTTAACTTACAGCACTCACTAATCAACGTTTTTACAAGCTATTATAGGTCATTTTAATAGAGTTATTTTCTATCAATATTTTGCTGATATATTGTATTGGTTTTGGATTTATGTTGTATTTTTTATATTTTAGTCCTTTGAAGCTCTGTAGAGTATGTAAGGTTCATTATCTTCACTTTTTTATATCAACTAATAATACTCAAAAATGTCGTTCTGGGTTCAAAAGAAGAATAATTGGTAAGTTTTTTTATTTTATGTTAATGAAAGAAATTAGGCTTGTTCTTGAGAATGCAACCTCCGATTGTGATCTCCAAAAAAAAAAATCATCACTCTTTATATTATCTATTTCCCAGAACTAAGTGTCTCTAGACTGCCGAGATATAAGGATAAGAGATTCTTTTTAGATATTGGCCTCAGACATTTGGAAGATCACATGCTTGGATGTTTGGGATTTAGCTCTTCTAAAGTGAGAGGGTGTGTAAAAGTAAGGACGGAAGAGTGTATCTACTTTAATCCAAGTTAAGTGTGGATATTCCCTTTATTACTTTGCATGTTTTTCTTACTCTGTAGGAGTCTAATCTGGAAGGCATGACACCATCTTCAAAACTAATGTCATGCATTCTGATTGTGAAGTCTAAACAATCACATAAAAGATGAATAAAATATGTACATTTCTGATATGATGAATATAAATCATGTTTAGTTTATTTCAGATATAAGTCATTCCCAAATGCACAAGAGCAAAGGAAAAGTTTACTCGAGTGACTCGTTATTACTCAGTTTATATACTATATAGCCATTGCGTGAGCCATGCTCCTGCATCCTTGCTTTAAATGCTGTGAGCTTTAAGTCAAACTATATGCATTTCTGTATATATGTAGATTTTTCATTTTGAAGCCCCCTTTTTTCCCTAGCAGGGATTTCTTAAGTACATACATAAGTACTTCTTTGTGATTTAGCATGTTAGATAGTTTTATAATAAAGTGATTTAAATATGTCTTTGAAGGTGACTAATGATAGAATTAGGTTTTCTTATCTTCAAGGAAGTTGTCTGCTTCTTTGACAAATATAGTAATCAATAGCTCAGGAAAGTAGCGTAGCTGAGCAGAATTGTGAAACCATTTTGGTAGCAGTTATTGCAACTGCAATAGTGGCTTTTTGTCGTGATACAGTGGTGCTACTTTTTGATATAAGCTACCAAAACCCATTTTTCGCTCATGAAAAAACGTTCTAATGGGTAAATTTCGAAGTCTCCCCTCATTTTCTATTGCATTTTTTGCTTCAGAAACATATTCGGACATGAAACCTTTACCATTCAAGAAAAAAACTACCATTTTACCTCTGCTCCTTCACACTTTAAAGTAGTATTTTGTGTTCTCTGTTCTGTTCTTTCTTCATCCTTGGAACTTGTCAGCTTGCATTCTACTATTTATTTTTATCTAATTTGTTGTGTTTCTTTTCTGTTAATTTCACAATCATCTTTCATTTTTTGGACCTCATTACTATGTTCTTATTGCTCCCAGATTGGTGACTGTGTGTATGTTAACTATGTATGACTTATTTGTCTAAAATTTCATTAAGTTTGAGTTTCTTTTTAGTATTTATACGTATTGAAACTAGTCTAACTGTTTTTTGCAGTGCCAACAGTCTAGTTACATAATTTTGAATTAGCGAAATTGGTTTACTGATTTTTTTGTTTTATAATATTTTTGCCAATACGCTCATATACCAGCTTTTGAACCTATTGTACGTACAAGTTATGACACTTATTTGTGTATTACGTGTTTGTGTTTGTTTTAGGAATAAGAAAGTGAATTTGTATAACATACATTGTTTTATTCAATTAATCTCTGGACATTCCTAAAATTGATAAAATATGTTTATATTTGTCACAAAAATTTAATAGATTGGTGATATACCACATGAAGGTCGTTAGTTACCACACAGAGATATGCCAACCATTTTGCTATGCAGCATTATTACCAAGTCAAAGTATTAAACAACCACGACAGATGATATTGAAATTTTTTCTTTTGATTCAATGATGTGTATTGGATGAGTTAGCATTTCTCTTTTTTGAATTTTGTGTGGAATATACTCTGGCAGGTTGACAAGTGGAATGAACAGAGGGAGAGTGGAACTTTTCCAGGACCTCTTTAAAATCATGTGCCGCTTGGATATCCTTTTGAGGCATGAGGAGTCTTGAGCATTCTGTTGGTTTATTTCTTCAGTTATATTTGGATGAGTCATTGTGAATAAGGCAAATGGCTGAAGCCATTTTTCTTGTGAAGTTGATATAATTGTTTTGGTTGTGTGCCGCTGTGTACTCTCTTTGTTTAGATCATTAATTTTAATATTAATAATTAGCAAACTTTATCCCCAATATGGATGAAGTGTGAAAGAGTAGTACATTTATCATTTTTTTAATTTAAATTAAAGGTGAATAGTCCTATTATTTAACCTTATACAATTTTTTTGTCATATTGACTGTCAAATCCCTATTACAGTCCTCTTCATGAAAGGTAATTTGGTCATTTTGACATCCTCGACTAGTTTTCTTTCATTTTCATCTCAAAGAGTGATGAATTTCATAGATGATGGGGTCCCACTTGATTTTTTGATCCTTTGTTCTCTGTCTAAATTGTAGGAGATGGGAAAGAATAATTTTGTCATGTTTTTTTAAAGCCCTGACTTCCTCTGTCTCTCATTAAGTTTCTTTCGTTTCAAACAATGGCTTAAAGTATAAGTGTATGACAATTTTAGTTTGAACGGCAATAATCTCAATCACTGTCTCTAAGTGACGGTTTATGGCCCATAAAAATATATAACCCAACTTATTTCACACGGAGTCCACTCTCGGGTTGTTTTCTTTCATCACCTCTATACCTTTCTTCCATATTTTTTTAATGAAAAAGTCTGATTTAACTTTAAAGAAGTTATATTGTAAAATTGCAAAAATATTTTCTGAATTCTCAAATATTTTTCAAACTCTATAATTTAAAATATAACATTATATTTGAATTAAAAGTATTTATTTGAAAATCTAAAAAATATTTTTTAAATTGTAGAATTCAGAATATAATTTTTATTCAGAAAATAACTTTTGATTTGTAAATATTTTGGAATATAAAATTATATTTTAAATTATACAATTTAAAAACTATATATATATATATATAATTAAAAAAAAAACAACCTGCTTAAGGGTAATTTTGGAATTAAAATAATTATTAAAGTGCAGGAAGAGACATGAAGTTGCAAGAAGAAAACACCCACTATCAGAATGGATCATACCTTGTGTCTGTCAAATGCTCTTACCCCTAAAATTGTTTCCCGTAGTGCCCACCCACAATCGCAACACCATTTACTTCCTTCATAGTGCTATTTTTTTAATTTACTAAAAATAGTATTTTGTCAATTGTTAGCATTTATAAATTTATATTGAATAAACTTTTAGTTCACTGCAATTTATCAACATGTAATGAATTTATTATAATATATTTAAACTGTTTGACTATTTAATAGGAACTACAGATACAAATTTAAATTATAAATTAAATATTGTATATAAAATAATGTGTTATGATGAATGATTGGCTGAGATGTGAGATGTTGCAGGACCAAGTCTGGAGAAGTCCATATCTGTCATAAATCTGCCCTATTAATGTGATATGTATGTATTTTTTAGTGATGAAAATTTAGCTATAAATGTATCAGAAATGAAAAAAATTATGTATTTTCTAAAATTTATTAAAACTTTATTAATAAAATATATAATTTGGAATGAAACTAATGTATATTTGTTTGTAAAAAAAAACGAATTGATTACTTCGTTGATTCGTTTAAATTCGTGGTGCATATAAGAATGAATCACAAAATGAATTCATATCTTCTTTTGTGTGAGATAGACCAACCTAACCTGTATTTTGTAGATTAAATGTGGGACGGATCAACTATTGACACCCTAATTTTTTTGTGATTTAAACATATGTAAAGAGATTTATAATAATACATATTACTTACTCAACCAACTTAATTAGATATTTTAATATTTTTAATGCAATACATATATAATTTAAAAGGATGTGATTTATTGTTTGGTGGAGATAATAAAATGTAGTTGTGGAAGTATAAAGAATTTATTTGCGTGTACTAACATAAGGAATTCAAGTATTGAGAAGACTTAAAGTCAAGCGCTTTGATGATGATAAATAAAGAGTATTTTGAAGTTGAGAAGAGGAGCAGTTAGTTTGAGTGACATAAAAGAAGTGCAAAGGAAATGATGGCGTGCCCAAATCAAATTTGCAACCTAAGCTGTTGAAATATCTTATAAGATAAGGATAAGATTACATGCTTCCAATTTTCCAATGAGCTATTGCATAGGTATTTCCCACATTAATTTTAACGTTTAGTTGTTCTAACTTAAATCATATGCAATTTTTAGTTTTCAATTTTTTTTAAAATTAAATAAATTTGATATTTTCATTTTTATTGCAATTTTTTTTCTATTTATATATTTATAATTGTTGATTTTTAAAAAAGTATGCAGTTTGTACAATTTTAATTTGATAAAAAAATATGAATTAGTAAGATGAGATTTAGAATTTGAAGATGTTAAAAATTTGGCTTCTTTCTAATAAAATTTAGTCTAGATTGGTAAGTTTTGAGTGAAAGGTATTTCAAAACGATATCCACTCATTCAACTTATGAAAATTCTACGTAAAAAAAACCTTTTAAATAAAAAAGTAATTAAAGGACTCACGTGTAAATAAATAAATAAACCCAAGGGATTGAGTTCACTAAAACAATTATTAAAAGAGTAGAATCAAACGTTAAGAATTTATGTTTCGCCCAACTTTTTTTAGTTTAAAAGTTGAGGTAAAGTTAAACATTAAAAAATGATTTTCTATCTTAAATATATAATAAAGTCCTGATTTTTTTAAAATCGATTTAAATGACTAAATAAACAAAAGAAAATTAAACTAATTGTTAAAATGGTAGAGAAGCTAAAATATAATAAAATTAACACTACAAGAAAAATTCACTTTAGCTTCCAACAAAAAGTGAGGGCTATAATAAAAAAGTCACTAACAATGATTAAATCTACTCAAGTTGGACACAAAAATAAATGTCAAACATTTAACTTACATTAAAAATTATTAAAATAATAATAATAAGTTAGCAACTAGAATGGAGACACAAAGTAGATACAATGAAAAAAAATAAGTGACAAAATAATATTGAGTCTAGAATGTGGACACAAAGTGGATGCAAATTAAAATTTATTAAAATAATAATAATAAGTTAGCGTCTAGAATGTGGACACATAGTAGTTGCAATGATACTGCGTCAGGAATGGAAACACAAAGTGCATGCAAGTTAATATTTTATTAAATTTAGCGTAATATTTGTTTCCCAGGTATTGTCTCCAATGACGACAATTTACTCACATTTGTTTTCTCACTTAGTGTCTCTAATGGTGATCTTAAGTTTAATTATTGTTGGAGATCCCACATCGACTAGATATTAGAACATTTCATAATATATAAGTGGGTGTAAACCTCACCTTATAAGTTGGTTTTATGATATTGAGTTATGCTTAAAGTCCACTTCTTAATATGGTATCACAGTCATTTCGAGCATATCCTAGCGATTGTTTGTTGGGCTTATCAAACCAACTGCTATCGGTTTGTTATCGGACCACCCATAATATATAGTCTCATGCACGAGTTGGTAATCTCGACGTGAGGGAGGGTATGTTGTTGGAGATTTCACATAGACTTAAAGTCTACTTCTTAATAATTATTTAATTTTATAGCCATTTTAGTGTCTCCCTAAACCTACACTATACTTAAATAATATATTTTTCTTTATGTAGACTTAGTCAACACTACCTTGTAAATTTATGTCCTATTGGAGGTCGTCTCTAATGCATAGCCACTAAAACATTAGCTTATCATTTCTATTGGGACGTTAAGCTCACACTAATCCCATGTAGAGTCTTTTTTTTACTCTTTGCGTCACTCTTTTGGGAACTATACTATCGGTTTGTTATCGGACCACCCATAATATATAGTCCCATGCACGAGTTGGTAATCTCGACGTGAGGGCGGGTGGGTTGTTGGAGATTTCACATAGAATTAAAGTCCACTTAATAATTATTTAATTTTATAGCCATTTTAGTGTCCCCTAAACCTACACTATACTTAAATAATATATTTTTCTTTATGTAGGCTTAGTCAACACTACCTTGTAAATTTGTGTCTTATTGGAGGTCGTCTCTAATGCATAGCCACCAAAACATTAGCTTCTCATTTCTATTGGGACGTTAAGCTCACACTAATCCCATGTAGAGTCTCTTTTTACTCTTTGCATCACTCTTTTGGGAACTATACTATTGATTTGTTATCGGATCACCCATAATATATAGTCTCATGCACGAGTTGGTAATCTCAACGTGAGGGCGGGTGGGTTGTTGGAGATTTCACATAGACTTAAAGTCCACTTAATAATTATTTAATTTTATAGCCATTTTAGTGTCCCCTAAACCTACACTATACTTAAATAATATATTTTTCTTTACGTAGTCTTATCCAACACTATCTTGTAAATTTGTGTCTTATTGGAGGTCGTCTCTAATGCATAGCCACCAAAACATTAGCTTTTCATTTCTATTGGGACACTAAGCTCACACTAATTCCATGTAGAGTCTCTTTTTTACTCTTTGTGTCACTCTTTTGGAGAATATACCATCATTATTTCTTGTAGTGAAATATATTATTAAAATAATATTAGGTCTTACAAAAAAATTTAAATTAATTTATTAAATTATAAATGTTATATAAATTATTTTGATATGTAGAGAAACATGTTAAAATGTTACTTTATATAAGTTTTAATTATAATTATTAAAAAGGATAATTTAGAGTATGTCAATCTTTATTTTTTTAATTTATTTAAACAAATTCTACTTTTTAATTTACATATTAATCATTTTAATTATAGTTTTACTTTTAATTATTGTATTTTTATGTTATATTATAGTTCCAATCTTATATTATATTTTAAAATATTTTTCAATCAACTTCAAATAAAATAAAAATGTCATTCAATCAACTTTAAATAAAATAAAAATATCATATTTTTAAGTTGACGATGTACTCGTATCGGGTTAATTAATATAATGGTTAAAAATATAAAAAAACTGTTTATTATTTATATTTCTAAAAAAATATGTTACATAGAAAAATATATCTTTATTTTACATAATAAAATATATATAATAAAATGCTACTTTATATACATAAGATTAAAGAATTTTTTAAAAACAATAAATAAATGCGCAAGAGTATATATAAAATATTATTTTATATAGAAAGGTTGAAAAGGGAATTACACTAAACAATTTCAATACAAAAGATATTTTGTAAAGACAAATAATTGAGAATTCCATAAAGAGCCGTCATTAAATAATGAGTCAGCAGACCACATTACAAGGTTTCAGCCGTCACATTCACCAGCGCACCCATTACTCTCACACGTCACGTCCTGTTAAATAATCCGTCCACATAGTACACACTACACTCATCATACAACCCAATACTAGGTCAAAATAATTTGATAAAGTCAATCTGTATCAAAAAATTAAAATTAAAAATTATTTATCCAAAATAAATAAATAGAGATAAGAACTATAAAAGATAAATAAAAAACAATTGAATTGTAATGTAGATTTTACTAATTTTTTAATTATTTGTTCTCTTCCTCTATCAAACATTTTATTTTATTTTCATCTCTAATATGTGATATCTAATACTTTGTTAGTATTTGAAGATAGATTTGAAAAGTGATATTTGATTGGATTTAATGTAAAAGTGAGTGAAAAAAATGATTGTTTGGATTATAAAAAAATCTGTTAGAAAAATTAAAAGAAATTATAAAAATTGATAAGTGACGTGATATGTGGTTGATAAAATATATTTTTAATAGATAAAAGTATAAGAATATAAATTTGTATTTTGAAGCTAAAAGTCAGATTAAAATGAAATATGATTAACTATTTTATGTACAAATAAATTAAAATTTATGTACAATATTTTACAAATTTAACACATATATTTTACATAAATATATTTCCCAAATTATTAAAAATTATAAATACAAATCTTAATTATTATTCTCCTACTTAAATAAAAATAAAAATAAATAAAATTATTAAATTATTTAAAATCTTAATAAATACAAATCTAAATTAGTTAAATTTATATTTAAAATATTTGAAATAAATAAAATTTATAAATTATTCAAAATCCTAAATAAATACAAATCCTAAATTATTTAATGTCATATTTAAATATAAATTTAAAATAATTAAAATTCTTAAATTATTCAAAATATTAAATAAATATAAATCTAAATTATTTAATTTCTTATTTTAAAAAAATATGAAATAATAAAATTCCTAAATTATTCAAAATCCTAAATAAATAAAAATTATAAATTATTTATTGAACTGTTTAAATAAAAATATAAAATTATGTTTTTAATATTTTTTTGTTATAATTATTATTTAAGATAATTATATTATTTATACTACTATAAATAATTACATATTAAATCTTATTTTATTAGTATAATTATTATTTGTTATTTATTTTTAATTTTGATTATTTATTTTTATTAATAATATTATTACATACTTTTATTATATAAAAAATTAGTTTCCTTTCTATTCTCTTTCTCTCTCTCCTTCCCCTCCTCCTTCTTCTCTCTCTTAAATTATGTAATTAGGTACAACAGAATAAATAATTAAACTTCATAAAAATTAAAACTAAAAGCAGAGAAGCACAAAACATTCCCTAAACAATTAAACCTCATAAAAATTAAAACTGAAAGCAGAGAAGCACAAAACATTCCCTATAATAAATTCTCTTGCAAGCTGGTCGATTATCTCACACAAAATACACAACGTCGATTATGAATTATTAAGTACATATAATTAATTATCTTGTAAAAAACAATTAATAATTTATTATAGGAAACAAATAATCAATTATTCTAATAAAAATAAATTATAATTGATGGTGGTTGCTTTATGTCTTAAATAATCAATGTTGTGTGCTTTTTATGTTAGATGATCGATTTTCATGAATAACATAATTATTACCACATTATGTAGTTACATAATTTTTTCGTTTAGTCAAAAAATCATGAAAAATACCAATGTAAAATAATTCATATTTAAATAAAATTTTGGTTGTTAACTAAATATTAATTTAGAAATCATTTAATAATAATAGAAACTAATTTAGAAATATTTTTTTTCCTAAAATATCTCTAATTAAGTCACTATAACAACTAATTATTTTTTATTTTTAAAATTAGTTTATATTTCATGATTTTTTCGTAGTGTAAGTAACTAAAACTTTGATAACTAATGATTATATACCAATGTAGGAACTATTTTATAATTTTTTATTAATAATATAACTACTTTTAAATATCAATAATAATTTTTTTTAATTTATAAAATAGTCTTTGATTTAATCCCATAATAACTAATTATTTTAATTTTTAAAATTAATTTATTTTCGTGATGTAAGAACTGTGACACATACAATTTTATTTACAAATCATATGGTCCATGTATACCGATTATTTCGTTCAAAAAGGCTCTCACTTCATAAAGCCAACATTTTATGTAATCAATTTATAACTTAAATACGAAAAATCCACAAATAACATGCATTTACATATAAATTTAAATTAATAGATAATTTTTGTATGTAATGTTAAATTTATTTGTAAATTTGTATTTTTACTTAATCATCAATAGGTAAATCAATAGCTTTATATATATATATATATTTTATTGTAACATTCCTATATTTTCCCATATCTAATAATCATAATCTCTGTATGAAATATTAAAATAAATATATAAACATAATACAAATATATCTAAAATTTCATTATTATAATGTTTCAAATTATCTCTCACTTTATAAGACTTAAAATATTTACATAAAATTTAAAACAAAATTTCAAAAGAAAAAAAAAAAACATTTTCCATTATCCATCTTCTCACCGAGAAACTTTATCACCTGTAACATTATCTGCTCCCGTATAAAATACACTATCATCACAAATCAAAGAAAAACAACCACAAAACAAAACAAAGGGTAAGCTAGGTATTTTTAAAACTTTTAGCACAAATATGACTTTAAACATCTACATAAATCCATCATTTCTCATGCATTTCACATAACCATCAAGTGTCTATCAACAATTTCAATATTCATCTTTCTCATGTCAGACTTCTACTGACTCATAACACATAGACACTTGACTATACTTCCGGAAGACTCGTGCATGGACTTAGACTCAGAGATCTGCACATGTCATACTACATCACACTGTGAAATCCACACAGCTATGCGCATAATTAATCTTAATATCTCATAATCTCATCCACTCATATGACAGGGTATTTATAACAGGTCAAGTTAATTATCTTTCAAACAACTTACCCATTCATATGAACTTCCTTCGACTCTCACTACCTGAATAACTTCATCTATATGATTCCATTATCTCAGGAGAGTCAGGATATCTCCTTCTAGACGAATCCCTAGTCAATGCACATCCTAAAAAATCTTAACACGGTATTTTCTTTCCTGAAAATACTATGTCTTGATTAGAATTCATATTTTGAACCTCATAATATCCACCATCAAACAATCAAAGCATACCAATGTTTAGAATTTCCAAAATACACAACAATTCATTGACTAATCATATAAATGTCTAATTAAAGAGATTTTCAATTAACTATACATGAAATAAAAGTTTACATACTTTATAAGAAAAACTATATAGAAATAAATAAATAAATCTTTTAAAAGAAAATACAAATTAGTTTAATATTTTTATTTATTTATTATTATTTTTATTTTTTTAGACCTTAGCTTGAGCTAGAATTCGCTAGCTTGAGCTAGAATTCGCTAGCTTGAGCTAAAATCCACCAGAGAGCACCCAAAATTTTAGCTTGAGCTAAAATTCGCTAGCTTGAGCTAAAATCCTCCAAAGAGCATCCAGAATTTTAGCTTGAGCTAGAATTCGCTAGCTTGAGCTAAAATCCTCCAGAAAGCATCCAAAAATTTTTAGCTTGAGAGAAATCTGCAGAAAATTCTGCATAACTTAATATACTTATTACATTATAAATCAATATCTCATTCAATTCATAAATTATAAATCTACACATTACATTGACAGTTCTTGTTCAGCATGATACAATCACTCTCATTGAATCATTGAGCTATTATGTCCATCTATACATATATATGATTTATAATTTCAAAACCATTTAAATCAAACAACCAATTCTCAATCACAACACTTTCAATTTCAATCAAACTACAATCTACTCAAAACAAGAAATCTTGCAACAAAATTTGGAATTGGTGACCACGTCATACTCACATTCAAATCTTCTAACCTGGGTTCTATTGAAAATTTTAAACTAGCTTCCCTTACCTGGACTTTAGCAGATGCTCACTAAGAGCTCCAAACCCACCAAAAGCTTAAGGATACCCTAACCTGCACCACAGAGTCCTTATCACAAATCTAACTATATCACTAGGACCGTGAGCTAACAGAGACTACTTATGAAGATAAAAACCTCAAATGCAAACTTAAACTAAAAGGTAACCTAACCAGATCAAAACTAACTCAAAGGAAAATGAGCCAAGAATGAACTTACTCTATCTAAGATTTTGATCGGTCAATCTTGTAGAGTTCACTGCCAGGAGTCCAATGGCGGACTCCGATCGTTGATCTGATGAGCGAGGAGGTCGGGATTTTAGAGAGAAGGCAGAGGAAAGGAAAAAATGAGTTTTTAGAGATATGATGGTTCTTTTTAAAATGAAACCTAAATAACTAAATTTTTATTTATATAGCCTTTTCACTTTAATAATAAAATATTCAGATGTCATTTTAATTGTTCCATTTCTACTATAAGACTATTTTTCTCGGTCCTTATAATTATGATATTTAAATTTTATTTTAATAATTATAGTAGAATTGTTATAACATAAGTAAAATTAACTTCAAATTTTGAGATAAGATGGTTTGATATATAAATTCTAATATGTTTATTAGTTTTACAAATAATTGACCTAAAATCTTATGGGATTACTCAAACTAAATTTATTTAGACAATAAACTAAATGAATCAAATTAAAAAACTTACTTGAATTTTTGGAAGCTATCTTTAGATCTTAGCACACTCATTTCATGAGTTATTCGAATCTACTCGTTAATTGGGTCTTGTTTTATCAGCTTTGTTCAGAAGTGGTAGATTTCAGAAATTCACGCGGAATTGACTTTCAATTCAACCATTTATTTTGTGTTTAAGTTACACCACCCATGAGAAAAGAATAAATTTTCATTCTTCTTTTTGTCACTCTCCCTTCTATCACGTTTCTCTCATTCCAAATAATGGTTGAGGTAAGTTACTTACTTTAAATGTGAGTGTTTGGCATGGTAGTTTACTAATTTATTTTGACACAAATTACTTCGATGGGAAACTTTTCTTTAAACAAGTAAAAGCTTAAAACAAACAAAAAATTAATTAATTAAAGTAACGTGTGACATGTAACTTAGGAATTATATATATATATATATATATTAAATCAATATATAAATAATGTTTTATACATTTTGATGTGGTTCTCGTTTTAATTTTCAATGCCTTTTCAGGGTGACTTTACTTTTTAAACTGTAACAATCAATTTTATATATTTATGTGGTTTATCATAATTAGTCATTCCTTAAGTAAATATATATTATAAATTAATAATTAGTTATGATGTTGTATTGGATGGTATCAAATTCACATCAGTTTTCCTTCCTGAATATGTTACCTTACTTAAAGCTTACGTACATTAACTGCTATAAAATATACCTTAATAAAACAACTTTCATTCATAATATATTTTAATGAAAATATTTCTTGAAATGGTTGTTTTGTTTCGGTCAACTGCATGAATCAGTTTTATAAATTTATCTAAACTATTATATTTATCTACTTTCTTTCCCTTCCTTGATAAAACTATTTTGTAAATACAAAATATTCAAACGGCCACTACAAATAATGATATTCTATAAATAAAAGCTTTATGTTAGAGACATTATTTGTAACTTGACATCTTAGTTATGCTGACACCTCAAGTAACAACAATCATTTGTTATCCCATAAAAAAATCTTATTAAAAAAATAACAATATTTTAAATATGATGATAGTTTTGTAATTATTTGAATGTTTTTAACGACGGTTATACCACAATTTATAGTAAAAAAGGTCAAACTTTTAAAACAAAGATGGTTGAGTAATTGATTGTCATTAAAAAAATAGGAAAATGATGATGGTTGAATTGTCATTAAAAGTGGAGAAAATGATGACAGTTGCAGCAGAATCATTATTATATAAAAAGTTAAAAGTGTGTTTTATTTGACACGATCGCAGAACGTCAAAGATCACTTCTTTCGCACGATCGTTTATCGATTGTCGTTTGATTGCAACCATCGCTCAATCGTGTGACTTCCAACCTCTCTCAACCAGCCCCGACGCATAACCCCTCTCCCCCTACCTGTGCAGAACCACTTCACCCAGCCCACGTGGAGCCTTCCTCCAACAGCTTTGGCACACGAACTTGCTTCTTCATCGTCGCACGACCTCCCACAACCACCCTTTGCGAACCACGCTCTTTACCCTTACTTCTACGCGTATCGCTAACTGCGAAGCTTCTCTCCTTCTGTCACATATGTTTTTATATCCTAATTTGAGGTTATTTATTTAAATTATTTATTATTTTGTTGTTATATTTAATTAGTTTGATAATGAATAAGATAATTTTGGAATGTATTGAACGTGTTGATTTTGAAGATTTTTTATCTTTAGTGATTTTGATTTTCTTAAATTACCATTTATATTGTATTATGCTCAATCTTTATTTATATTTGTAAGTTGAGAGATTGACTAGTTCTATGGATCGGATTTGGATTAATATATCATGTATAAGTGATGTATACGAGAGAGGCGTTAAGAATTCATACAATTTGCACAACGTAATGTCGTTAGTAATCATAACGGAATAAGAATGAGGCGTCATTGTGTGAATTATTTGAATGTAATGATATTGAATGTTTTTGAAATTAGAGAATATCTCTTGTGTGATGGATTTTTGAAATGATACAACATGGACATTACATGTATTTTTGCACAATGGTTTCTTTCCTTATATAAGAAAACTCCTAACTATTTTAAACAAATAGTACATTGGTTAGACAATTTATTTTAACTTGTACATTTGAATGTTATGTTCTAACATGAAATCTTGTTATTTCAATGCTTATTATGAATATAACATATTAAGTGGTAGGTCAAATGTAAGATTACAAAAGTTCATTTGGATTCATCTCAAGGTATTTAAAGTAAATATGTTCACTCACTTCAATATGTGTCATTGATTGATCTAATAACTTTTATTTTGACTTGTAGTACAATAAGCAATCTGAAAGTTACGAGTGTGATTACTATGCGAAGCAGTAGATGTCAACCATTATGCGAGTAATAAAGGTTGAGATCAAGTAAAATTGTAATACAATAATAAATTAAAGTGTACTATTTTTACGTATGAACTAATCAAAATAATTTTCAAATATTATAGTTTTTTCAATAATCTACATTAATTAAATTTAGAAACATTGGATAATGTTAGAACAACGTAATCCAAATACTTTATAACCATATATAATACCTTAAAATAGATAACTTAATAGAACAATATTAAGTTAAAATGATTTTTTCAATAACACTAACATTCGTCATCAATAATAATTTTTTTAACGACATTTATATCTTGAATAGTCTTCAAATACATTTTTAACCGTTATTAAAAGTTATTTCTACAATAATACACATTATTATTTCTACCATCAGATTAAGCCTAAGCAGAGCAATGGCAGTTCATAAACTAATAATTTTGTAATTTAGAATAAATATTAATAAATAAAAAGAGATTAAAATGAATTGTTAACGCTTATTTTATATATATATATATATATATATGATTTTTATAATAAACATAAATGAAAATAAAAAGTAGGCAAAAGAAGAGGGTGTGGTGATGACGACAATTATTAAAGATGTCTTCTAAATCAACCTAAAGTACCGGTCAACCCAGAGAGATGACGACTTAGTCAATTCCAAATCCGGGTCCTGTGTGTTTGGTGCAGCCCAACTTAATTTAATTTAATAAATACAATGATTTAATAAATTTCCAAATTATTAGAGTTACAATAATTTCTTAGCGAACAATTGATTAGGGAAATAAACTTTTGTGAAGAGGTTGCACTATTTTTGCAGTTCCATCAAAACGTGAATTAGTTAGTTTCATTAGCCATTCAATTAGCCAAGTGTTTTTCCTTTTACATCATAACTCTTCTGCTACATAACAAGCCAGTGCTATAAGACATTGACTTTTTTTACATCTTTCCGAGGCAGTTGAATTTGGTTACCTATTCCCCAATTTTTTCTTTCTCCACTTTTGAAAAAGTGATACTTTTTAATACTATTTTGGTACTACAAGATTATCAATTATAAATATTTTAATTAAGGAGAGTTAAAGATACTGCTGACTAAAAAGCATAAGTATTAATTTCATCCTTTTAATAAATTCATCGAAATTATACTTAATTTTAATTTTGTATACCTATTTACATTGAATAGACTTCTTCATAAAAGGTTTCCTAGATCCATATTTCATTATTTTTTATTTCTCATTTTTGTCACAAACATCAACAAAAGTTTATAGTAAAAAAATTATCTTTTTAAATGAATTTTTATTTTTAAAAAATAGATTAGCTGACGACGATGACGATAAATGTAACATCCCTAAATTTTTCCATATCTATAACCATAATATGTATGAAATATTAAAATAAATATATAAACATAATACAAATATATCTAAAATTTCATTATTATAATGTTTCAAATTATCTCTCTCTTCATAAGACTTGAAACATTTACATAAAATTTAATATACAATTTCAAAAGAAAAATAAACATTTTCCCTCATCCATCTTCTCACCGAGAAACTTTATCACCTGTAACATCATCTGCTCCCATGTAAAATACACGATCATCACAGATCAAAGAAAAACAACCACAAAACAAAACAAAGGGTAAGCTAGGTATTTTTAAAACTTATAACACAAATATGACTTTAAACATCCACATAAATTCATCCTTTCTCATAAGTGTCTATTAACAATTTCAATATTCATCTTTCTCATGTCAGACTTCTACTGACTCCATAACACATAGACACTTGACTCTACTTCCGGAAGACTCGTGTATTGAAATTAGCATCCAGAGACCTGCACCTGTCATACTACTGCTGTGAAACCCACACAGCCATGCGCATAATTATCTCAATATCTCCTCATCATCTTCATATGACAGGGTAAATCCATTTGATCTGCTCTGATCAGTTCTTTCAAACCTCAGACTCAGCCAAATGGACCTCCTTCAACTCTCACCAACTGAATAACTTCATCTATGTGATTCCATTATATCAGTAGAGTCAGGATCGTCTCATTCACAGGACACTCACAAATCAATACACCCTAATAACAATCTCAACACGGTATTCTCTTTCCTGAAAATACTATGTCTTGATTAGAATTCATATTTTGAACCTCAAAATATCCACCATCAAACAATCAAATCATACCAATGTTTAAAATTTCCAAAATACACAACAATTCATTGACTAATCATATAAATGTCTAATTAAAGAGATTTTCAATTAACTATACATGAAATAAAAGTTTACATACTTTATAAGAAAAACTACATATAAATAAATAAATCAATCTTTTAAAAGCAAATAAAAATTAGTTTAATATATTTTTTTTTTATTTATTTATTATTATTATTATTTTTTTTAGACTTTAGCTTGAGCTAGAATTCGCTAGCTTGAGCTAAAATCCACCAGAGAGCACCCAGAATTTTAGCTTGAGCTAAAATTCGCTAGCTTGGGCTAAAATCCTCCAGAGAGCACCCAGAATTTTAGCTTAAGCTAGAATTCGCTAGCTTGAGCTAAAATCCTCCAGAGAGCACCCAGAATTTTAGCTTGAGCTAGAATTCGCTAGCTTGAGCTAAAATCCTCCAGAGAGCACCTAGAATTTTAGCTTGAGCTAGAATTCGCTAGCTTGAGCTAAAATTCTCCAGAGAGCACCCAGAATTTTTCTAGCTTGAGCTAGAACTTGCTAGCCTGGGCGAAATATGCAGAAAAATTCTGCATAACTTAATATACCTATCAGATTATAAATCAACATCTCATTCGATTCATAAATTATAAATCTACACATTACATTGGTGGTTCCTGTTCAACATGATACAATCACTCTCATTGAATCATTGAGTTATTATCTCCATTTATACATATATATGATTTCTAATTCCACAACCATTTGAATCAAACAACCAATTCTCAATCACAACACTTTCAATTACAATCAAACTACAATCTACTCAAAACAAGAAATCTTGCAACAAAATTTGGAATTGGTGACCACGTCACACTCACATTCAAATCTTCTAACCTAGGGTTCTATTGAAGATTTTAAACTAGCTTCCCTTACCTGGACTTTAGCAGATGCTCACTAAGAGCTCCAAACCCACCAAAAGCTTAAGGATACCCTAACCTGCACCACAGAGTCCTGATCACAAATCTAACTACATCACTAGGACCCTGAGCTAACAGAGACTAATTATGAAGATAAAAACCTCACATGCAAACTTAAATTAAAAGGCAACCCAACCAGATCAAAACTAACTCAAAGGAAAAAGAGCCAAGGATGAACTTACTCTATCTAAGATTTTGATCGGTCAAACTGGTAGAGTTCACTGCCAGGTGTCCAATGACAGACTCTAATCATCAAACTGATGAAAGAGGAGGTCAGAATCTAAGAGAGAAGGGAGAGGAAAGGAAAAAGGGAACAAAAATGAACATACTCTATGAAAGATTCTGATCGGTCAATCTTGTAGATCTCGCTGCCAGGAGTCCAATGGTGGACTCCGATCTTCAAACAGATGAGCGAGGAGGTCGGGATTTTAGAGAGAAGGCAGAGGAAAGGAAAAAGAGTTTTTAGAGAGATAATGGTTCTTTTTAAAATGAAACCTGAATAACTAAATTTCTATTTATATAGCCTTTTCACTTTAATAATAAAATATTCAGGTGTCATTTTAATTGTACCATTTCTACTCTAAGACTATTTTTCTCGGTCCTTACAATAAACCACTTGCTTTCTCATCCTTCAATAAATAACATAATGTCTATATTCATGATAAATTTAAATTTGTTTTATCCTAATAAAATATTAAGTTATAGGATTTAGAGATCGAGAGAGTTCTAATGACAAAAAAACTATCGATCTACCAAAAGTCATGCAATTTAATAAAGATCAAAAGACTTTAATTATAAAATATAAAATAATAACCACTAAAGGTTAAGTTCAAAATATTAAAAATAAACTCAACAAATATAAAATACAAAATGTAAAAGTTCAATAAAATTGATAAAGTTCAATAAAAAAACATTATAAATAGGTGACTTAATTAATAGGTAAGTAGAGTGTTTTTTAGAGAGCTAATCACTTAATTAAATTGATTTTGATTTTATTATCAAAACACCTTACACATACATCTACCTGTCCGAGAAAATCGATCTCTACCTATTTAAGTAAACCAAAAGAGCATGAAGGAGAGATCACCGAAGTATAAAAATGTTGAAGTAGTTATAATGTTGAAGTGTTTATAAGGTTGAGCAATTAGAATTTATAACATAATTATAAAGAAAATGAAAACCTTTGACTATGTTTTCCTTTCCTCATTGTAGCAAATGCTTTTATTGGTTTCTTGTTCTACCCATATATGACTATATTTATAATATTTTATTTAGCTCATATTTAAACCACATTAACAAATATTTACACTACGAATATTGAACACTAACAACTATTCTCAACCAGGATGGTATCCCTATCATGTAACAATTAACTAGTCTTATAAGAACTCAAATATACAAGATCAACATGAACCTAACACCTATGTTAGATTTAGGATATGTTAGGGTTGTAGTTCGAAATGTCATGATTAACATAGTTAGTAAAAGACTAATATAGTATATATATATATATATATATATATATATATGATGATAGAAAAGAAAAATGATGTTTTAGTAATCTTTAGAATTGTATACGATTCTTGATCCGATGAATTTAAAAATAAATATATTTAATAAAAATTAAATTTAAAATTAAATAATATGAAAAAGATATGAATTGTCAATTTATCTTTATTAGTTAGAAAATGCCAAAAATATAAGTTACAATCAGTTTACATTACAATTGTTTAATTACATAATTAATTATAATTGATTATTTTTGTCTTGATCATCCAACCAAATACAAAATAATTAATTATTTATTTAATATAATTGAATATTTATGTTTTCGTAACTTAATCAAATGCAGAATAATTATTTATTTGTTTAACATAATCAATTATCAACACGTGGGTTATCTGGGAAGATGTAAGATAATATATTATATTCTTAAATAAACTATTATACATGTAAAATTGAAAAGAGAAGTTGCAGACACATACATAGGATAATAAACTCATTTGTATTGCAATAACAACTCAAGTAATCCATTTAAAACCCTGATGACCAAAAAAAGAGAAATCAAATTTAAATAGAATGGTTTAGTGATTTAATCAAAGTGTTGGTCAAATGAAAATGTTTACGATAGTTCTTAACAGTACATTTGTTTTAGTTTCCAACTAAATGAAGCAGAGGAAGGTACTAGTTTAAGAGATGAAAGAAACGCGTTTAACCAAAGTAATTAAACTGTTTTTCCTCCAACGGCGAAATCGCGTGTACCGTGGCGTGTGCAATAAGATCCCGAATTGTCAAACAGTTACAACTCACAACAAACACCACGCGTACACAAACACATATATACGCGCCCACAGACACAAACCTTCACCACCTTCACTCTCAATCTCTCCCTTACACTACACAACAATCATTATTCCCAAGACACTTTCTTCACCATGGTTCGCTTCAGCAACAACGTTATCGGACTCCTCAATTTCCTCACCTTCCTCCTCTCAATCCCGATCCTGGTGGGCGGAGTGTGGCTGAGCAAGCAGGGCACCACCGAGTGCGAGCGGTGGCTGGAGAAGCCGGTGATCGCGCTCGGCGTTTTTCTGATGATCGTCTCTCTAGCCGGCCTCATCGGCGCGTGCTGTCGCGTGTCGTGGCTCCTCTGGCTCTACCTGCTCGTGATGTTCTTGCTCATCGTTCTTCTCTTCGCCTTCACCATCTTCGCCTTCGTTGTCACAAACAAGGGCGCTGGTGAGACCGTGTCTGGCAGAGGCTATAAGGAGTATAGGCTCGGGGATTACTCCAATTGGTTGCAGAAGAGGGTGAACAACGCTAATACGTGGAATAGGATCAAGAGTTGCTTGCAGTCTGGGAAAGTCTGCACTGAATTCCAGACCAAGTTCCTGAACGACACCGTTAATGAGTTCTACAGCGAGAACCTCTCCGCGATTCAGGTTTCTTTCTCCTCCTCTCAATTTTTCTTTTGTTTTCCTTGATCCCTTTTCTGGGTTGTTGCCAAAATTTCAGCTTGTTCGTGTAAGATCTGGTTTTCGATCAAGATCCTGTTTTTCAGTTGGACTGCTTCATAACGAAAAAATATTAATTCATAATTGTTTAGGTTTTTTTTTTCTTTCTTGTTGTTTGGTGGGGAAATTGGGGCTTTACTATCTCCTTAAAAGGTGAATATAAGTCACAGGTAAAAATTTATTTCTCATTCATTAATTAGTTATAAAAAACAGTAAGTAAAGAAATTGTCCTAATTTCGTATCTTGAAAATTTTGCTGTCCTTTAATTAGATCATATTCTTTTGGTTGAGGTGTATCTGATGGTAATTCTTAGAGTTTCTCCTCCTTGTATGAAATCTTGATTCTCATTAAACAACTACAATAAAAAATAAAGAACTGCATGTAGCTTTTGTTTCTTGAAATCTGGTTACCTTTATTAGACCATTTACTTTTGGTTTAATTTGTGTTTCACTTGAAACTTAAACACGGGTATTATTATCATGGTATGTGTGCCCTTTGGCCCACCTCCTTTAAGTTTTTTTTTGTCTCCTTACACTCTCGAACGCGAGTTTCAATATGAGTAGTTTTCTGGAAAAAGTGAACTTTCGTCAGATCAATTTTGTATGATAATGTGTATTTTATAGTCGTAGTCTCGTAGAGTAGTCAAGGTTGGTGTCTTTTGGAAAGGGGAACTTTTTAACTGGGATTGGCCTCCATCTGAAAAGGCTGTATTCTTTTGCTTTATTTTCTAATTCCCAATGTATCTTTTGTCGCACTTTTTGGCATTCTTGTGTATCATTTTTTAAATAGAAACTAATGGATGCTGATACTGCTACCCACAGAGCTAAAAGTTGTTCACTTTTTACATCTCATTGCTCTTCATCCTGCATGATTTTACGTACACTTTTCTTGCCCATAAATAATCTTTGGTTCTTTCTAGCATCAGCGTTTTAACTCCACAAGAGAACAGATCCACTATTGAATCTAAACAGTGGGATTCACTTACTCGGCCAAAAATTTCTTGGAGCAAGAGAAAGAGAATATCAGTCTTCAAAGACATAAGAATTTTCCCACACAAGATACTTATATGATACTATAGACATATATAGTTATACACTGTACATGATTTATATGTTTAAATTGGTTGCTTTAACGATTGCAAGTTATTGTTTGTGACCACATTAGTTAATGGATCTCTTTGTGTGACACACCAAAAAGCACTGATGCTTATACTTTAATCTGCATTTGTTGGATGTTTTGTGCAGTCTGGGTGCTGTAAGCCTGCAGATGAGTGCCATTTTACCTATGAGAATTCAACTAGCTGGACAAAGCCCGTAAATGCTACTCTGGACAATCCTGACTGTAGTGCTTGGGATAACAATCCGGACACTCTGTGCTTCAATTGCCAATCATGCAAGGCTGGTTTACTGCAAAACCTGAAGAGTGATTGGAAGAAGGTGGCTATTGTTAACATCGTAGTCCTGGTCTTCCTCATTATTATCTACTCCATAGGCTGTTGTGCTTTCAGGAATAACAGGCAGGAGAATTGGAAGAGATATTAGTTAGGCTCATTTCATTATTCACTATTCTAGTACTCTGTTCATCAATTTGCTAGGCAATCTGGTTTACATGCTGGATTTTTATTTTTTTAGTCAGCTTTATATATGTTGGATTATACTGTTTTAAGCACAGATTGTTCTGTAAATTGCTCAGTTTTTTTATGACATTTCCTAGTAACATCTGTACGTAGATATTACTTTTGGACACTGCATTCCCTCTGCTCCAACATCTCATCATAATATATTTTGGAAACGGCTGAATGTTCACCCTCTACATCGTGTATGGTTTAAAGTAGTTTTTATTTAGTTTAGTTATTTTTAATCAATCCCTTTAATTTATACTTCATGCGAATTTTAATTTTCAACTTTCATTTTTCTATATTTTAAATGGTATATTGGAATCTCTCATTCGTATAATCTTTAGCTTATTTTTATAAATTACATTGAATAAATTTCACAACTTAAGATTTTCAACAAGTATGTGTCTGCCACAATTTTCCATTCAATTTTAAAAATAGAGGAAGTCGTTAACTTGAAACAAATAATTCATCCAAGTGAAAATTGTTTTGTTGATTATTGTGATTAGTGCCCCTATCATATTATAAAAGCCAAATCACACTTCTTCTTTATTTTACTTCTATGATTTTGACCCTTGATCTTATAAGAAATATTTAGGTCTTTTAAATGGTAATTAATTTGATTCTTTATTTTATTTTGGAGCATCATTTTGAACTTTTTTTAACTAAGATGGGAAACTTATAAATAAAAACTAAAAAACGTAACTAATGGTCGAATAAAAAATTATAAAAACATGGTGAAAATTAGTTAATAAAATTTTAGGATCGTTTTGTTTTTAAAACTTTAATCACACGATTTAAATATAATAAATGTTTTCTATAAGGAGTTTCATACCAAGGTACAGATAAAAAAAAAGTTGCTGCCATATTTTTTTTTTCTTTCGCCGTCAACAATAGGCTTGTATCTTTTGTAGGACAGGAAACGAGTTGAGTCCAACTTTACTCCGTTCAATTTGTCAATAGTTAATTGGAAGAGATTTGAAATTATAATTATTTTAGTGTTTTATGAAAAATAAAACTAATATAGATTAATTATACAAACTTAATAATATTAGTTATATATATATATATATATTGAGTTGGCTCATATATTTTAATCTTAATCTTTTGTTTAATTCTTATGATTTTTATTTTTTTGAGAGTTAGTCAGTTACTACAAATTTGTTAGCTAGTGATTAAATTTAATATAGCAATTTTAAACTATTGCTTAATTTAATTTCTATATTTGGATTGCTCAAAAAATATTTTATAGCTTCATTTAGCAAAAATAGAATTATAATAATAAAATTAAAATATTTACTTTTTATAAAAAAAATTAAAAAACAAAAATAACTGAAAACATAATTGAATCAAAACTATTTTCTTAATAAATAATTTTAATTTAATTATTGTTATTTAATCAAAATATATGATTCAATTATGAATGTAACGTATCAGAAAATAAATTTAAAAAAATGATGAAATGATTCTTTAATCGTATATCATATTTAAATTTAAATAAAAACATAAATAAGATAATAATATTAATCCATTTAACAAAATAACAAAATACAAATTCTTTACACTCCTTCTAACTTGGACTTGGGCCATCCTCCTTTTTGGACTGGGCTCAGGGGCGGCCTAAGCAACAGGCCCGTATTTCAAAAGTCTTCAAAATTATGCTCAAAGCAACATGTCCGTGTGTCAAATTTATAACGAAATGAAGTCTCGTTGCAGTTAAGAGACAAATTCCTCTGCAGTTTATATAACATTCACATTGAGTCTTTGAAGATGCTAAAGAACTCCAGATAGAAAGATTTGGAACCACAATCCAAATCTTAATTTCAACTGTTATTAGCTTTTCTTTAAACATCTTATTAAGGACTAGAGATTTAATAAATTTAACAAATTCTTGTTGAAATAAACTTTTATACTATATTAAAAAGTGTTAACTCAATCTTACAAAATTTATTTTGAAATTAAAATTTATATTAATTTATATATTATATATTATAAAATAGTTTTATATTTAGTCAAATATCTAACGCATTTTAAAAAAATTCATAGTTAACTTTTATATGTATGTTTTAGTGGTACAATTTTAATATTCCCAGCTAATCTCTTAGTTTCAATTTTATAAGCTTAGCTTGGGATAGAGGGTTTACACTTTTCTGAACATTTTATCTGTTTTTTAATGTTAATGTTTAATACTTTTTATTCCTATATTATAATACTTTTTAATTTTATTCCACTATTTTAAATATTATTAATTTGATTTATTTTTTAAAAAACCAACCGCTATAATTATTTTGGTCAAATTCATTGTGATGACATTTTAGATTAACATATAATGTTTGGGATATGCTATACATGTAATTTCTATCAACAAGTTAACTTTGAGTAAAGAGAAATATGTTATTATCATTAATGTAAATAAGAGATTATATGGGCTCATTTATAAAAAAGTTTAAATCAAATTAAAATATTAAAATAATAGAATAAAATTAAAAAATTATGATAAAAGGAGAAAAAAAGTTATAAAGCAAATTTTAATTATTTTGTGTGTGGTAGAAGGTGTGTGTTGGTGGTGAAATGAAATCCTGTCATTGTGAGTTTTGATGGAAGTGTTGAAATAGAATTAGTGATGGTTGAAGTGATAGGGCATGTTGTGGATAAGGAAATATTTTTGAGAGATTATATCCACACAGTAATGAGTGAAATTTGACTACATTTTGGTGGTCCATCATGCATTTTTCCACCATATATAACATTATTCAAGTTCCTTTCCCTTCTTTGTCCATTACATACAAATACAATAATATTTCTCTACCTATACAATCTTTTTAACCCTTTCTCATCTCCTCTCTCTGTCTCTCTCTTTCTCTTCTATTAAATTAGTGGTACCTATGTCATGCAAAAACAGCTCAGAGACATGAATAGTAATGTGGATTTTTTCCAGTCACATGAAATTAGTTATGCATAAAAATATTAATCTTCTAATAAACTGTTTATTAAAGAAAACCATTGTTGTTCAATTTTAAATTTCATTTACTATCCACCACATGTAATTTCAAATTTAAATGCTTTTGCTATTTATACCTTTTTTTCCATAAGAGTTTAGCAAGAAACAAAAGTAAAACAAACTTTTTCAACGCATTAAAATTAAAGTTAATTTGTAGAGGTTTTTGTTGTATGATTTTTAATTTTTTTTATCTTGTGTATAAATTAACTTTTTCTCAGAAAAATTTATTTTATATTTTTATAAAAAACTATAAAGAAATTTGTCCAAAAACAAAAGCACTCAGTCTCACTTTTTCTAGAAAGAAAATGTAAAGGAAATTTTAAATCTCGTAATTTTAAAAGCACTATGTCACTTTAAGAAAAAAAATGGTTTCCAAACACACACAAAAGATGCATAAAGTTAGAGAAACAGAATAACTGACATTAGGCACGATTGAGAAAACAATTGCCCATTACAATTTGTTATATTAAAAAAATCAATATAAAATAAAAATTATTTCAATATATCCAATATAGTTCTACATTTCTTTTAAAAACAAAATTAAACTTCGAATTTTAAAGTGAATAATACTTTTAATATAGTGATTGACTCTAATAATATTATCTTAACAAATATCAATAAAAACTTAATTTAATTTCAAATTAAATAAAAATTACTTTAAAACAACCTCTCACTATATTACTTTATTATATAAACAAAGAAATATAATATTAGTTATTAAATTTTTTAGTTTTTTTTAACATTTTTTTTACTCCGATGTCCATACATAGACTATTGGAAAATGATTTATAGCACATACATATCTTTAACTTTAGGATTTAGGAGATATTATTATCTTAGAGTGTTTCAATGGATTATTTAAATTAACATTGTTTACAATTTTTTTTTATTAAATGACGTGATATGATATAATACGATAGTTACTTTGAAGCAATCAAACGAGACTGATTCAATGCTGATATTGGATGAATGCAAAACAACCTGCGAAAGTGAAGCTTGAAGCGACAGAGAAACAAAATTGAGAAAAACACAAATAGGATGACAAAAGTAAAATCAAAATTGTATTGCATTCTGTTTGATTACAAGATAATAAAGGTTAAAAAAAAACTCTTGCTAAGAGAGCTGAGCCATACATAATTGGGCCCAAATCAAAGGAGAAAGAAGGGGTACAATAAGAACCCAAATGGACCCACAACAAAAACTGCTATTAGTAAATAATAAAAACTAATATTGTTAACACTCCCCCTCAAGTTGGGAATAGATGTTTTTCATTCCCACCTTGTATACAAGGTCTTTGAAGGTAGAAGGATTGAGAGGTTTTGTGAGGATGCTAGTAGTTTGCATGACAAAGGAAATAAAAAATAATTTGAGAAATCTTGCATTGAGCTTTTCCCAGACGATGTGGCAATCAATTTCAATATGCTTGGTGCATTCATGGAAAACCTGGTTGAATGCAATCTGTAAGGCAGATTGGTTGTCACAAACAGGGTTGTAGGGGTAATGAAAGGGACGTGTAGATCTTAAAGAAGAAAAGTCAACCACTGGAGTTCATAGGTAGTGGCACCAAGGGCTTTATATTCTGCTTCAAAGGAGCTTTTGGATATGGTTTGTTGCATTTTGGATCTCCATGATACGAGGGATTCACCCAAAAAAACAGAAAAACCAGTTAGAGATCTTCTTGAATCAGGACATGTAGCCCAATCTGAATTACTGTAAGCTTTTAAATGCATTGAGCTATTGCAATATAAAAAAAAATACCAGATCCAGGATTACCTTTAAAGTATCTTAGAATGTGAAAGGTAGCTTGATGGGGAAGGGGTAGAGATAAATCGTTGAGATTCTTTTGATGATCAGTGTTCAGTCTATATGAAAAATGATTTTCATGAAAAACAATGTGTCTTGATACTTCAATGTTATGGTTAATGAAATTTAGAAAAAGATAATCCTTAGTGTTGGGTTGAAAACCAAGAAAAATATCGTGAATAGAACATGCATCAAGTTTTTTTTTCTATGAGTAGTACAAGTATTGGAGTAACACAAGCATCCAAAAACACTAAACAAGAGATATCAAAAAGCTTTCCATTAAGTTTTTCATAGGGTGAAGTGTTGTGTAAAAGGGGGCTGGGAATGCAATTAATGAGGAGGACAACATGTTGTACAACAAAATCCCAAAATAGAGGGGGCAAGTTAGCTTGAAAAAGCAAGGCACGAATTCATTTAAGAGGTGTTGGTGTTTTCTCTGAACTATGCCATTTTGTTCAGGAGTTTCAATACAGGTATTTTGATGAATAATGCCTTTAGAAGAGATAAAATCTTTCATAGCAAATTCAGCACCATTATCAGTTATAACAATTTGAACAATAGTTTGAAATTGATTTTCAACATTGGCAATGAATTTAATGTGATTACGAACTTTAGATTTAGTATGCAAGAGAATAACCCAAGTATAGTGAGAGAAGTCATCAACAATAGTCATAAAATATTTAAACCCACGCATAGAAATGATAGAACATGGTCCCAAAATGTCCATGTGAAGTAATTCAAAACTTTTAACAGTGGCAGATTTACTTAAAGCAAAAGAAAGTTTCTTCTATTTTATACGGTGGCAAGTATTACATACATTCAATTTTTTAACAAAAATGTAAGGGTATTGAGTTCTCAAAACATTCGATCTTTCATTAGAAAGGTGACCCATCTATAATGCCACATATTCATGTTTTTAACAACACAATTGAAAGAGAGAACAATATGAGAAGCAATATTATTTCAAAAAACTAGAGGATCTTGCATTTGATAGTGAGACTGGGTTGCAAAGTAGATATGAGGTTAAAAGAAAATTGAGGAACACATAGAACATCAGTAAGGTGTAGTTTTTATTGAAGACAATGGTTCCGGAAAATATTGAAAAAACATGATAACCATTTGGCAGGCTAATTTGAATAGGTTTAATGTTCTTATAAGAAGTAAATTCGATAAAGAGATGCATACATGATCAGTGGCCCCTGAGAGTCTATAAGCCAATAGTTTTTAGCATTTTGTAAATTATTTAAAGCGTAAACATTACCAGTTGGAGACTATTCAACAACTTTGTGTGGGGATCCCACTTGATTCACTAGTGTTTGTCTGGCAGTGGCTCCATTAGCGTTTTGCTTGAGAATGTTAGACAAGGCCTGATACTGCTGCATAGTGAGGTGAAAATTACCATTATCATTTTCTTACTTGGCATGCTCAGAAAAAACATCATTCATATCACAACATTTGTAGCCCTAGTTTTATGAAACTGGTACCCGGGGGGTAACCATGCTTCTTATAACAAGTATCAACAATATGACTTGTTCTAATACAGTGGGTACACAGTTTCTTGTTGTTGTTACTGCCATATTTATAAACTTTGTTTTCTTGATTAGGAAAACCAATTTTGCGGAAGCAAGGATTTTCTATATGACCATTTTTACCGCAAAAAGTGAAAATAAAAGGGATACTCCAATTGGATTTGACATTATTTACACTGGTGGTCAGAATATTGCTAGCTAATTGGTGCTCTTGT
The DNA here is from genome assembly GCF_051622355.1 of Phaseolus vulgaris. Taxonomy (NCBI): domain Eukaryota; kingdom Viridiplantae; phylum Streptophyta; class Magnoliopsida; order Fabales; family Fabaceae; genus Phaseolus; species Phaseolus vulgaris. Next base: position 38,118,785 of record NC_143500.1, on the reverse strand, counting down.
TCAGCCACAAAAGAATAAAATAGCCACCAAGGTCAATTTGAAAAAGCGTGGGATTGTAGTAGATAGTCCTTTGTGTAGTTTATGCGGGGTGGAGGAGGAGTCATGTCGACATTTGTTTTTCTAGTGTAGATTTGCTTGGCTAGTTTGGAGTCACTACTTTGAATGGATTGGTGTGCAGTTCATGTCTCACAACGTTCCTTTGCTGAATTTTTCCCAGTTTAGGCTCAGTAATGCTCCAGTTGATGTGTGGGGAACAGTTTGGATTGCTGTAGTAAGCGAGTTGTAGAAGCATAGGAACAATGTAATTTTTAATAGGGGTGTGGTTGATGTTTCATAAGTTTTTGCCTTGGTTCAATTAAAGGCTCGGTCATGGTTCATTGCCAAGTCTCATTTTGCGCTGTTTTCCTTTTCTGACTGGTGTCTTGACTCTCTCGTTTGTATAAGGATGGTTTGTTGATTTTTTTTCCAGGGGTTTGTTCTTTTTGGTGGGTTCTCTAGGTCTAGTTAGGTGAGTTGTTTTTAGGAGACTAGCCGAGCGATTTGGATTTGGATGAAGGAGGTTTAGGGTATGAGTCTTGTTATATACGGGTTGAATCACCCCTGAAGTGGTTCATATTTATTGATTTTTTATTGTCGATAAAAAAAATATTATTACATCTCTTCCGAGTAAAGTGTGTTGGATAATTCTCATTTGGACAGGGATGCGAAGTCAAGATAAATTCCACCTTGTTCTTCGCATTCATGGTCGTCATCACTGACCTACTCCAATTGTGATAGTTGGTGGAGTCTAGCATCGACAAAACCAATGACACGATTGGGTTTTCATTAGGGTGTAGGTAGAGGTAGCTAGCTTGTTGATTTGGTTGACTAGAGGGAACCTGTTGCGTTGCGCATTCTTTGGCCATGATTGGAAAAGAAAGGAAGAAACGCAAGATTAATTTCAAGAACACAAGAGACTTAAAAGAAAAGGGATCAAGATTTATAGTGCGCAATAGAGCTCTTCAAAAGAAGAGCTCTGATGTCATAATACGCCACTTTCATGCAATCAAACGAGACTGATGTGATGTTGATGCTGGATGAAGGCAAAGCAACCTACGACATAGAAGCATGAAGCGGCAGAGAAGCAAAATTGAGAAAGGGACAAACGGGATGAGAGAAGTAAAATCAAAATTGCATTCTGTTTCATTACAAGAGGTTAAAGAGAAAACTCTTGCTAAAAGAGCCAAGCCTTACATAATGGGACCAAATCAAAGGAGAAAGAAGAGATATAATGAGAAGAACCCAAATGGACCCATAAAAAAAAACTGTTATTAGTAAATAACAGAAACTAATACTAATAGTGTGATATTACTCGAATGAAATGTTTTAATAAACAATGTGGTTTAGTTAATTTTTATCAATAAAAAAAGAACTATTTTTCCTCACAGAAATTTAACGACTTAAAAAGAAATTATGTTGTGACGGATCAGTAAATATTTATTTTAATAATATTGATAGTGAAGAAGTTTTCAATGTACAATTTTTAAACTTATATAATCATATAATTAGAACGATACGAGTTTTTGTTGCTTCCTTTCAAAGTTCTAAGAAAAATGTTGTAAAATATATACTTTCTATCAGTGTTGTTAAAATCGTGATTTAGATTGGAAAAATCACGATTTTACGATCTTTCATGCTAAAAACGTGCTGGATCGGTGCCTAACTCGTTTTCTCAACGGATCGGAGTGATCCGACGATCCAGGGGTTGGATCGGCGATCCATGGGCCTCCGCGATCCATGACGCGGCCCAAAAAAATTCTAATTTTAAAAAAAACCTAAAAACCCTAATTTTAGTCTCAGAAACCCTAATCCCAAAACGCAACCCTAATTTGAAGAACCTGTGCCTTTGTCGTGCCGTTTGGCCGCCGTCCACGCTACCTGTCGTCGTCGCCACCGTCCGCCACGACCGTCGCACAGTCACACTGTGCGATCTGCTCTGCTCTGCCACTGTTCACTTGCTCTGCTCCGCCACTGTTCAGACGCAATTTTCTCTGTTCCGCCACTGTTCACGGGTTATAAGTTATAACGGCAAGTGGAAGAACTGATCCAGCTTGGAAACATTGTGTGTCTGTTGATGGAACAACAAGGAAATTAAAATGTAAGTATTGTGAAAAAGTTTTGATAGGAGGGGTTTACAGATTAAAGCACCATCTAGCAGGAACTTCAAAGGATGTGGGAGCTTGTGTATCGGTGCCGGAAGATGTTAAAAAATCAATGTTGGATACTGTTCATAATCTGCAACGGAGTTTGTTAAGGAAATCAATCTCTATAGAAGAGAGTAATATTGGACATACAGAAGAAAGTTCTAGAAAAAGATCAAGTGGAGAAGAGATTGGGGACTCATCAAATATCTTTAAAAGAAAGGGAACTCAAAGTACAATTAATTCAATTTTCAAGAAGAATGAGAGAGAGGATGCATGTCAAGAGATGGCTAGGTTTTTCTACAATAATGCAATTCCTTTTAATGTAGCAAACAATGAGGAATTTAAGAGGATGGTTGAGTTAATTGGTAGACTGATAAGTGTCTAATTTTAGTAATATTTCATATTAAAATATAGGCACTTATGAGGATTTATTGCTAATTTACATATAAAATAATCTCTAATTTATAAATTTATACCTTTTTACATTTTTTATGATCTTTATTTGAATAAGAGTATTTTATTCCCAAATTTGGTGTTAATTGCAGATTTCTAAGGAAGATTGGAGATTTGGATTAAAGATGAATGATTTGAGCCAAAAAGATAAAGATAGAAGGTCCCAGAATGAAAGAAAAAAAGAAAGAAAGAAAGATTGGGCCTTTTTATGTTTTATCATTTAGCCCATTAGCGCGACACAATAAACAACCTAACCCTAGAAAACTAGGATAAATAGAGGGCTAGAGGCTCAACCTTAGGGTGCCAGATTGAGAGGAAAACACCATAGAGTGAATTGTAACCAATTGGGAGAATGGAAGGTGCTAGAAGTATGCGTGGCTAATTCTACCCTTTGGAGTTGGGAGTAATCTGCTCAAACTCTTATGTATTGAGGTGATATCTTATATATTAATATTCAGTTCTTGGTTGATTATTGGTATTGTTGTTTTACTTTTAACTTTCAGTGACAAATTGAGAATCTTAAATCTGACCGGAAGGTATTTTTAGGGTTCAGACCTAAACAACAATACTTAACATATTTGAGTGCTAGGAATAGACTTGAAATGTTAATTGTTATTAAACGTCTGAGCTTCGTTCTAAGTTGTTCTTATAATTATGCGAGGGATCGATAGTTAGGGGACATTCTTAAGGATTTTATATGCGAGGAATCGATATAAATGATTTTTATACGGGCATCAATTTCAATCAAAGAACATAATATTGACATGCTAATCAAAATACTTGAGAGTGAGAGATGAAACTAATCCTTATTTTTCCAATTGAAACTACTAATTCTTTGTCTGTTTTCTTATTGATTAGTGCCACCGCAATTAATTCAAAACTCTTTTAATTGTTGTTCTGTTTTTATATTTAGCGATTATTGTACTCGATAATTCACTGTTCCTTGTGGGATCGATATCCGTCCTTAAGGACAATTATTACTTTTGACAAACGCGGTGCACTTGCCGTAAAAAGTTATCATAGACATGGTCCCGGATTAAAGCCACCATCATATCATGAAATAAGAGTGAAGTATTTGAAGCTAAGAGGTTGAGAACACAAAGCAGATTGTAGAAGAACATAAACTTGTTTGGAAAAAAACTGGATGTACAATAATGACAAATGGATGGACGGATAGGAAGAGGAGGACTATACTTAATTTTTTGGTAAATAGTCCAAGAGGAACTGTCTTTTTGAAATCTATTGATGCATCTGACATATGCAAGACCGCTGATAAAATCTTCAAAATGATAGATGATATTGTTGAAGAGGTGGGGGAAGAAAATGTCATCCAAGTTGTAACAGATAATGCAACAAATTATAAAGCAGCTGGGGAGTTGTTAATGCAAAAGAGGAAAAAGTTGTATTGGACCCCTTGTGCAGCTCATTGCATTGATCTGATGTTAGAAGATTTTGAAAAGAAAATACCACTCCATCACGACACAATCGTCAATGGTAAGAAAATTACAACTTACATTTACTCAAGAACTGGTCTTACCTCCTTGTTGCACAAATATAGTGATTGAAAAGATTTGATAGGACCAGTCAATACTCGTGTTGCCACCTCTTATCTGACTTTAGGATGCTTGAATAATAATAAAGGATCACTTATTAAGATGTTCACATCCTCAGAGTGGCAATCCAGTCAATTTGCAAAAACTAGAGATGGAGGGTTGGTGGAAAATTTGATATTGGACAAGGGATTTTGGAAAAACATTTTAAATTGTTTGAGGGGTGCTCTTCCCCTTATTAAAGTGTTGCGCATGGTTGATTCAGATGAGAAACCAACCATGGGATTTATTTATGAAGAGATGGATATTGCAAAAGAGAAGATACAAAATATCTTCAATGGAGTTTTGATTTCTCAATTAGATATATAGACTTGTTTTGGAGATTAATTTATTTATTTTTATCTTATCTAGCTACATTCCCATTTGGGAAATCATTGATCATCGATGGGACAACCAATTGCATAGGCCGTTGCATGCTGCAGGCTATTATCTTAATCCCATGTTACACTATCATCCTGACTTTAAAGTTGATTATGAGGTGAAACGTGGACTGTATGAATGTTTGGAGAGGTTGGTGGGAGACCTTGATGTGATGGGTAAAGTTGATCTTCAATTAGAGAGTTTCAAGACCAAGTCTGGATTGTATGGTACTCCATTAGCTCAACTTGGACTCAAGACCAAAACTCCATCACAATGGTGGGAATCATATGGTGATCAACATCCAGAACTACAAAGATTTGCAATTAGAGTATTGAGTTTGACTTGTAGTTCATCTGGCTGTGAGCGTAATTGGAGTGCTTTTGAAAGGGTAAGAATTTAAATTATTGAAAGTGATTTCATAATTATTTTTTAGATGATCATATGATGTGTTAACTAGTTTTATAATTATTTAGGTCCACACCAAGAAAAGAAATCGTTTACACCAAAGGACTATGAATGATGTGGTGTTTGTGATGACTAATTCAAGATTGACGAAGAAGAAAGATGTTAGAAAAACAAAAGAATATATTATTGATGATCTTTCTTCTGATGATGAATGGACACTGTGGAGGAAAATGAAATATTATATGGTTTAGATGAAGACATATATTACTTGAAGTTGGAGAAGATGATACTAGTAGAAGAGCAACAAATGATTTGGAGGTTCCTCCAATTGATGATGATTTGGAAGTTCCTCCAATTGATGATAATGAAAATGAAGATCTTTTGGAGGACCAAGATGATTATCCTATGATTATTGTAAATGATTTAATTGGATAGTTTATTTGTATTAAACATTATGTTGAATCTACTTTTAATTATGTTATGTATTTGGACCATTTAGTTATGTTATATATTTGAACCATTTCATGAATTACGAGTCTATTTTTAATTATCTTATGTATAGTAACTCTTCCGAGTCAAGTTACGATCCCCGAGTTACGATCTTTTTTACCCTCCCCAATCCGCTACGAGTTACGATTTTAACAACATTGCTTTCTATATACATTATGTTTTGCGCTTACTCATTTGAAGCTCGTACAATAATGTAGCTAACAAAATTTTGTTTCACTTTTCCTGTAGAAAATATTTGTGATTACGATTTTATTATGTGTCTAAATTAATCATTAAATGTATGAAGTATTGTAGAGTCTCGTATTCATCCTTAGACAAGTGAGCTTTACAAAACACATATTGAAATGTTTATTATATATATATAACGTTTATTATTTGAAATCAAATAATAAATATCATATATATATATAATAATAATAATAATTAGGACTACAATAAAACGATGAATTAAACCAATTTTAAAATATAAAATAGTTGATAGAATATTTTTTTTAATTAATTAGACACTAATTTAAAAATTAGTTTATAAATTTTATTAATAATAAAAATTATTTTAAATATGAATATTTTTAATTCTTTAAAATAATGTTTAATTTAATTAATATAATAATTAATTATTATTTTTAATATTTATTTTTATTTCATAATTTTCATATAATAAATATTTTTCTATAAAAAGGTTAAATATTATTATTATTATTATAATAAAAAAGTCGTATTTTTTTAGTTCAACGGATGATGTCCTCCTCCTGTTTCAAGCACAGGGATGGAGGTGGGATTATGTTGTTACGGGGCAGATTGTTTCAGGATTTTTTCTGTTAAAGTTTTGGGTCTGATAAGGTGCGGATGTTGGTGTAAGAAGCCTTAGATTGGCTCACTTGTAAGTTTAGGATATTCTGTATTTTGAATACCGGGTTGAGATACCTAAAGTATTAATTTTATTTATTTTGTTTATTGATAAAAGAAAATCTTCAAATTTAATGAAGAATCAGAAAAGTAGTAAGATTTTAATATATATTATTTTTAGTATTAATTTAATGGTTATTTTATAAAACCATAATTGGAAGTATATCCAAAGTTTTAAAAAAAATTAAAGTGTGCATCCAAATTGGAAGTGATTTAAAACAATTTTCAGAGACAGCCAAATTAAAAGTGAATATAAAGTAGTTTCAAATAATTTTAAATTCTAGTAACGATTAAATTAGAGGTATATCCAAAGTAAAAACAAAAATATTTATTAATTAAATAATTTAGAACAGTAACTTGTTAGGGTTGGATAATTTTTACATACAAAAAAGTAATAATTTATTATGCAAAATGACTTTGACGACCTCTATATGGAGAGAAGTTGTTAGAGAGGGAAGACGACGATGCAGCCATTGTTAGAGGGTGGAATGTGGAGAGCACAAAATTCTTGGTCTTGCATGCAACCAACCCTAGAAGTTTGGTGAAACTTCTGATGATGCTTCTTTGTCATTATTGTGTGGGAGAGTAGAAAATATCTGAGAATGAGAGTAGAGGAATAGGTAGAATCATGATATGTTGACACCGTCTCCCAACCAAACACACATTTGACAAAACATTATTCTTCCTGTATAGATACCTGATAGAGACAACCAGAAGCAACAAGCTACCAACAGCACGTTACAAAAGTAATATAATGCACCACTCTAATTTTTTATATAACTATATTAAAACTTTCAATATTATTATTTTAATATTATTTTATATTATTTAATTATAAATTTATCTTTTATTATATATATATATATTTTATTTTTATTTTCTAAATCTCACGTCAAAAATTATATACAACTTCAAAAATTTCAAAATTATAAAACTATAATTTTCCCTCTCAATAGCTAGAAGCAACTAGAAATCTTCTGAAAGTGAAAGATTATTTAAAAAGCTTCAACTTATAAAAAATTACGTATTCAGATGCGTATCTCTATAAACTAGGAGATTTAGATTGACAGGGGTCAGAAAATACTTTTCTAATTAAAAATTAATCAATAATACCTTGAAAGTACTTCTTATCACTTCCACTTTACAAGCTTTTAGTAATACAATATTATTTTTTTAATAAAAATTAATATAAATAAATTTTTTAAAATAAAATAATAATATATTATGCCACCTAGGTGTAAACCTTGTTCAAATTGTAGTCCAAATATACTTTTGGATCTTATATCGAATCACAACAACACAAGAATATAAATGAAAACACCTCATGTTCTTAACAATCACAGCCACCGGTCTTGCCCTATACTCAGAAATTTTTTTATTGACATTCAAAAAGTAAAAAACTTACCCTTTTAACACTTTATTATAACTGGTATGGGCCAAACGGTTAATGTAACGGCTCAAAGTCGAGCCAACCGAATGATACAATGTATACATCTGAGTGTCGGAATGTCGAACACTCGAGTGTATACATTCGAGTGTCGAATACCCTTTGATAACTTGAGCGTTGGAGTGTCTTATGCAAATACCCCCTATTCGGCATTTTTCAGAAGACCGAGCAACCGAGACCCAAATGAGCAGTAGAAAGACGAAAGGAGTACACTAAACTGTGAGTCGACCGATCGATAGGAAGGAGGAAGACAAACTCAATAGTTTTCTAGGTCCCATCTACCTAGCAGGAACAATTGGCGCCCACCGTGGGGACGAGAGAAATTAATTGAAAAACGAAAGTAGATGGTATCAACCTGAAGCATGAAAATAATGAGTGAAGTTAATCAGATGGCGTTGTTGCTGTCTCTGTAGAGAGAGATGGTCGAGATGAAGAGAAAAAATGAGTAAGTCACGAGGAAGAACGAGCAGGGGATGCAGACTCTCCGAGCAGAAAATGAAGAGATGAAGAAGAAGTTGGTGGAGGGAGGACCATCTGCTGGACCGACCAATGTTGTCGGCAGGTCCTACACCTCCTTTCCCAACCCAAGACCGATTGAGGAAACCAAGGACAAGGTTCCCACCCACGAGATGGATGGTGAATCCTATCTCAACAAGTCGACCATGACGACTGTCACCTTGGATTCGACCCGCCGACACCCTTTCACCAACGTTGTCCTGGAAGCTCCACTGTCAGAGTGGAAAGGCTTCAACAGGAACCGGTATGAAGGTACCACCGACCCAGACGAGCATATGGATGTCTACACCACCCATAGGACGATGCAGTGATGTGCCAAGTGTTTCCCACATCCCTGAAGGGAGGAACCCTCAGCTGGTTCACCAAGCTTCCACCCAACTCCATTGATAGCTTCGCCACACTTGTGTCGAAGTTCGAGACCCAATTTGCTACAAGCAGGTCGCACCACCTGACCTCCATCGTCCTGGTTGGCATTCGCCAGGAGAAGGGAGAATCGCTGAGAACCTTCATAGACAGGTTTAGCAAAACGACAATGAACATCCAAAACCTTAGCCCGGACGTTGTCATGCATCATATGCTAACGGCTCTGCGACCGGGACCGTTTGCCGAAAACCTCTGTATGTAGCTACCCGCTAGCCTGGATAAATTTAGGAAGAGAGCGGCTAAGTTCATGCAGTTGAAGGAGCTATAACTAATATGGTTCTCTCTTCTCAATTTATGTTGAAAATCTTACATTAAATAAAGAATGATATTTAATAATATATAAGTATAAATTTCATTATAATTGAGTTAGTTTTAAAGTTATCTTTTAGTAAAATATCAAATGGTTAGAGTTTATTTTAATAAAAGTTTGTGTAGATCTTAAGTAAGAGATGTGTTGGAAATTCCATATTTATTAAAGATAAAGACATCTCATAATATATACAAGTGACTACAAATTTAAGTTTAAAATCTAATTTAATAAATTTGAGTTAATATTAAGATTAAATCCTAAACTTAATAATAAATTAATAAAGCGTGTGTCAAACGAATATTTCTTGTATATATTTCAGGAACTTAAATTGAATGTGTTATCATTTTCATTTTAAAAGTAATCTTTTAGATAGAAACTCTATGGACTAGATTTGTGAAGCTTGAAGAAAAAATAATGTTTGATTTTGTAATTTTTCCCTGCATCATTTTATTTTTATTTAAATATTTAAGATATTATTTAAATTTAAAAAATAAATAAGTTGCTTGTAATATAATATACAATCTCTTATATCTTACATGCAAGTGCGCACATAAATATAATATTTATTTCTTCTCTTTTCTTTTCTCACCTTAACATAATTCGTATCAAAATGAGATGTGCATCTCTTCATCAAAATGCAATGCATATTTCCTTAGAATAAGGGTAGATGCATTGGTACCACAAAATTTGTCATAACATCAAGTGTCCAATGTCATTATTGTTGCTTTTTTAAAGCACCACATGTAGCTTTTAAGGACAAGACAATTTTTATTAAATAAGGTAAGATTAATATTATAGACAATAAATTTTATCTTCAAATATTTAATATGTTAATATAGTTTGGATTTAAACTTCAAATTATTAATTATACTAAAATCATTAAATATTAAATAATTCAAACATTCATTGAAGATTAAGTTGGTGTTTCCTCTTGAAAAAGTAGCGACAATGGATTGTTTTCATTTTTTTATTTTACATAAATATCTCTTATTTTTATTTTTATATAATAAGCACTCGATTAAAATTATTTAAATTTATGAAATGGTTAAATCTTAATTAAGTTTTTTTTTATCTAATGCATCATAATAAGAGGATACATTTATCTCAAACTCTTGTTCAAATTCACTGACCAGATTGTTGAGTTCTTATGAATAAAAGTCAGAAAAACTTAGTACCAATGAATGATGAACAAATTATATAAAAAATCAAGATATTATTTTTAATCTAAAATATAAAATTATGAATTTATGAATTTTCTTTTTTATATGTATTGTTTGTTTACTTTCATTAATACCAAATTCACACTTAAAAAATCCTATCAATCTCTGTCTTAATATAAATATAACTTTTCTACGCTAGTGTAATGGGACTTATTAAAACTTATATTTATTACTTTCCTACATTGTGAAAATAAATGATGGTTCATTTATTTAAGAGAAAACAAAAATTAACTAACTAATATTTTATTTAAAACCGAAAATATCGGTGAATTTGTTTTTAAACATTAAAACTGTAATAATTTTCAAATGGAATAAAAGAATTAGAAATTTCAAAATGAAGAATGAAATTGTATACCAATGTATATTTTTTTTCCTCCCTTTAATCATTAAAAAAATTATTAAATAACAATTAAAATATAGAGATAAAAAACAACTGATCAATTAAATTAGATATTATTTTAAAAAATTTAAAATTATTAATATTTAAAGAGATTTCTATTATTAACAAAAAATTTATAAAATTATTTTTAAATTAATATTTAAATTAGTTACTTAGTTACTAATATTATAGATTCTAAATTAATTTCTAAAAAAATATAACATAATTAGTAATTAAAATTTTTGTATTAATGGTATTTTATAATTTTTTTATTAATAATAAAAATTACCGATATTTTTTCTAATTTATAAGATGTTTATAAGATGGTCGTAAATACTAATTTAAAATATAAAATAGTTATTAACTAAAATTTTGATAGTTAAAATTTTATATCAATATCAAAATTATTTTATAATTCTTTTATTAATAATAGAAAACATTTTAAATATCAATAATATTTTAATTTATAAGATAATATTCAATTTAGTCAAATAATAACTAATTATTTTAAATTTTTAAAATTAATTGTTTTAATAATATTTTTAATGAATCGAGACTAATCTCATCTTCAATCTATTTCGATAATCTCTTGGGAATCTTATTAAATCATAATTAATAATAAATAACATTTAAACTTTATTTATTGCATTATGTAAGGATCTAGAAAATAACCTTAGAGTAGAAGTGGTATATTTTAAATGATACCTGAGTATTTTATTATTAAAATGAAAATGACATATAAATAGAAAATTCAGTTATTCAGGTTTCATTTTAAAATAACCACCATCTCTCTAAAAGTTTCCCTTTTCCTTTCTCTCCCTTCTCTCTAAGATTCTGACCTCCTTGTTCATCTGTTTGACGATCAGAGTACGCCATTAGACTCCTGGCAGCAAAGACTACAAGTCTACCCGATCAGAATCTCTTATAGAGTAAGTTCAGTTTTGTTCCTCTTTTTCCTTTCCTCTCCTTTTCTTCAAGATTCTGACTACCTCGCTTATCAGTTTGGCGATCGAAGTCTGCCGTTAAGTTGGTCGGATCAAAATATCAGATAGAGTAAGTTCCTTCTTGGCTCCTTTTTCTTTTGAGTTAATTTTGATCTTATTAGATTTTGTACGGGTTAATATTAGATTTTGTACGGGTTAATCTCTGTTAACTCAAGGTCTTAGTTATATAGTTAGATTTTGATTAGGACTCTGTGGTGCAGGTTAATTACCTTTAGCTTTTGGGTAGATTTGGAGCTCTTAGTGAGCATAAGCTAAAGTTCAGGTAAGGAAGCTAGTCTTATTATTTTCAATAAAACCCTAGGTTAGAAGATTCTGGATGTGGAGGTGACGTGGTCACCAATTCCAATTATTTTTGCTTGCAGGATTGTCTCTCTTAAAGAGTAAAATAATATATTGACTAGAATGGTTGATTTTGAATCTGTTATGAGAATAATTTGTTGAAATTGTTTGTGATTGAGAATTGAAAGTGTTTGAATGATAATATAAATGAGTTGAACTATTCCTTTTGAATATTTTGGTTGAATTACTTAAGTGAGATGTTTGAATGAGAAGTGGTTGTGTGATTTCAGATGATGATTGATTTAAAGAGCATATATTTAGATTGTTTAGAAAGTTTATATATGAAGTGATTGAGTGGTGCATTGATATGTTAAATGATGTATGTAATGAGGTTAAAGTGTGATCAAGACGTAGTATTTTCAGGAAAGGAAATACCATGTTGAGATTGTTATTAGGGTGTATTGATTTGTGAGTGTCCTGTGAATGAGACGATCCTGACTCTACTGACATAATGGAATCAAATAGATGAAGTTATTCAGTTGGTGAGAGTCGAAGGAGGTCCATTTGGCTGATTCTGAGGTTTGAAAGAACTTATCAGAGCATATCAAATGGATTTACCCTGTCATATGAAGATGATGAGATATTGAGATAATTATGTGCATTGCTGTGTGGGTTTCACAGCAGTAGTATGACAGGTGCAGGTCTCTGGATGCTAATTTCAATACACGAGTCTTCCGGAAGTAGAGTCAAGTGTCTATGTGTTGTGAGTCAGTAAAAGTCACTTGATGGTTTGAGAAATCATATGAGAATTGATGAATTATGCTTATTAATTTGAAATTTAAATTATATCAAAACATTTTATATAGATAGCTTACCCTGTTATTTGTTTGTGTTTGTTTCTCTAACTGTGATGATCGTGTATTTACACGGGAGCAGATGAGATTGCAGGTAATAGAGCTCCTCAATGAGCAGCAGAAGGATTAGATAGATTTAAATTGAATGCTTTGTTTTGTTTTTAAACTTTTTGAATGTATATATTAAATCCTAGGGATATATTTTGAGATACAAATATGAAAAAACAATATATATTTATATGTTAATTAGATATTGTACGTTAGTTAGATATTGTACGCATATTTTTTTTTATTTATTTTTTTAAAAAAAAAGTAAAAGTTAGGGATGTTACACATTATAATATCTCGAATCTCGAAACAGTATGTCTAAGAATTTGTGAAACATGAAGAAAAATTAACAGACTTTTTTTAATAATCATATTTTATACACATGTAAATCAAACGTTATCAGTTGTTAATAATTAATTTTGTTAAAGAATTTTACTGACCAATGCAGTAAATTCTTCACCTCAAAAATCTGTATATATATCCATAGAGAAAGAAAAAACGATATATTAGTCATTTAAATTATTATTTTTATCTTTTTTATATTCTTTTTATAAAAAAATTAATTAAATAAAATAAGTATTTCAAGAATATTCTAACCTTTTATACATAAAACATTAATTATAAACAAGCATAGGAACTAAGATTAATGAAGTAACACTCACCTAACAGTACATACAAGCTTACATGGTGTCCTGTTAGGAAGGTGCCTAAACAGAAACAGGTACCATCTTGTCATAATTGATAGACCAAACATGAAATGTATTTATCCTTGAAGTGAGGGTAGATACATTACTCTGAAAGAGTGTCATTTCTGCTGTGTCAAAAAAGAGTGTCATTTCTGGTTTTTTTAAAGACTCTCAAATGAGTTACAAATATATTTAGAATTTAAATCTGAAACTACTAATTAAATTAAAATAGTTTTATATTAATCTATTTATGTATCGGGTACGTGATTATTATGAACTGATTTTCATCTGTTCTAAATATCTCATTAGCACATACACTATTTTATATGGTAATAATAACTGTTGTTCAGAGAACGTGTAGTAGTATTTGTTGTGATGAAAATTACGAGAATAATTTTGAAAATAATAATTGTAAGGATATAGAATATTTTAAATGATATACGAATATATTATAAAAAAATATCAGAAACTAATTTTAGAAATCAAATATAATTAATTGTTATAGTGACTAGATTAGAGACAATTTTAAGGACTAAATAAATTTTTTATTTCTAAATTAGTTTCTATTATTGTTAAATGGTTTTTAAATTGGTATTTAATTAGCAACCAAAATTTTTGTTACCAAATTTAGAATTTAAAATTGGTACTTAAAATCTTGGTAGCTAATTAAATATTAATTTAGAAACTATTTAACAATAATAGAAATTAATTTAGAAACCATTTTTTTTAGTTTATAGGATGGTCTCTAATTTAGTTGATATTGCAACTAATTATTTTGGTCAGTAAAAATTGATTTCTATATGATTTTTTTGTAGTGATATTTTATTATTAAAATAAAAAGAACATATAAATAAAAAATTCAGTTAATTAGAACATCATCTCACTAGAAGTTTCATTTTTCTTTTATCTTCTTTCTCTTTAAAATTCTAACTCCCTCAAAAGAACCATCATCTCTCTACAAGACTGCTCGATCAGAATTTCTAATAAAGTAAGTTCAACTTTACTATTTTCTTTGAGTCAAATTTTGAACTTATAAGTTTATCTCGATCTAAGTTTAACACGATTTTGTGTAATTTTATCAGTACAATTATATTTTATTTAATTGTGTGACTTATTTAAATTTTCAAACTAAATAATTTATTTTAAAAAAATAATTAGTAACCTCATACCTTTATATATATAAAGAAAATATACATTATTTATTATTAGTGAAAACTTTTGTCGTGTGTCTGTATTTTTAAAAATTAAAAAAAAAACTAGATATTGTAATAAAAAATTTATAGAAAAGAAAAAATATTTAAAAGTTAAATGGAGTGATTACAAAATTATAATATAAAATATTAAAAAATAAAATAAATCAAACAGTTTAAAAAAGAGTAATTATGTGTCTGTATTTTCAGTGTAAAATAAATAGTTATTATAAAGAGTTATTTTGTAAAAAAGAGAGGGTATACGTGAGAAAATCTTATTATATATTGGTACAAGTATTTATTATTATTATTATTATTATTATTCCACTTTCACCTGAAACGATACATTGGTGTTATAGGACTCCTCATGAAGGGTATTTTTTTTGTTACATTTTCACGTGTATCTTCGCAAAATAAAAATAATTTTTATTTTTGAGTTAAATAGAGTTATTATGAATGATAATTTTTTATTTAAGTCTTTAAAACAAGTACATATATCATTTAAATTTAAGATGGATAACTTGAAAGTCCCAAATTAAATAAAAATAAGAAAATTAAGTGATATTATAAGAAAGAAAAAAAATCATAAACACATTTTTCAATTGAAAGTTTATGTTTATTTTATATAGACAACTCATATCTAAGTAATGGTGAGTCTCTCCAGTAGATCACAGTAGAAAAATCTCAAGAAAGGTACTAAAGTTGAGTGGTAAAAAAATTCTAAATATTTTGGGTTAAAGTTATATCATTTATCTTTATAAAATTAATTTAACTTTTTATTAGTGAGAGTCTATTTTTATATTTGAATGTTTTCTCCTTCCTCTCTTTAAATAATAAGTAATGTTCTAAGTGTTTAAAATATTTTATTTTTATCTAAATATTATATCATATCACTTTTGTTATCACCAGAATGACGTGATAATTTACTTTTGTTTTTATATTTCTACTTTATTGTTGATTGATGAAATGATTGAGAGTTGGAAATAGAAACATAAAAATAATAGTCACACCATCTTATTAATTACAAGTCAGACCATTTTATTGATACCAATCGAATGAGAGAGTATTTAGATAAAAATAAGAAATATTTTAATATTTAAAGTACTAATGTATTAATTTTTTTAAAAAAGAACTGAATTCAAAATAATAATTTATAAAATATTTAAAGCTTAAACAAGCCTTCATATTTTAAATAAGTAGTCTACAATTCTTTAGGGTTTCTCTCTTTGGAAGTATCATTTGGAGTGGAGGTGTCAAAGCTTTTAATCCTGTATCAGTTTTATTTATTCATGCGTTTTTTTCAGGGCTTTTTATTCATTTTCAGAATTGAAGGATTTTCTTTCGAGAATATTAATAAAATTAAATCATACTAAAAATATCTGTTATATTATTAATATATTAAATTTATTATATTATCCTTCATGTTGAAAAATCTTCTTCAAATACTAAGTCAGAAGATTTGTGAAACTTCAAACAAATTTAACGCGATGTTACGTAACTTTTTACTGAACAATTATTTTATTCACTTATATATTTAAACCGGTTTACAATATAAAGAAAATAAAATACAACACGAGGATAACTTTGTACTAAAATAAAATGAAAAGCAAAACACTCCTAATTTCCTAGCAAAATCGAAGGAAGACGACATTGTTTGGTAAGAGAAATAGATGGAAAGAAACCAAAATGAATTCTTATTGTCTCCTAAGACATATAATCACTTTTACATAATTACCATTTATCAGTGCCATGAACAGATTTTTTTTTTCACATTCTTCGTTGGAAATCTTGGTGAAAGAAATGAGGGAAGTTTGTTTAACCTGCCACTTGTTCATTTTTTCGGTTTCTTCAATTCTGAAATGATCAAAATTTCACCAAAACTTCTTTTGATTTAGTCATCTTGGCTACTACACTTTGCTATCTGCCTCTGTTACATGTTCAGATTTATCTGATAGAAGGGGTTGTTCCAAATCTATTCTACTACTTATCTCATCGTCTTGCAAGTTTGATTGTGGTGCCTCTTGTTTAATCTCAGCAAACTCGTTGGCTTTACCCCAAAGTACAATATATAAACCAGCAATAACTCCAACAGCCCCTACCAAACTGAAAAATGAATCAAGCATATGATCAAGCAATGCATATACAAGTGTATAATTCAACACTGTTTGAGCTAATTTCTTCGTGAACTAGAAAAGTAATAGTGTATTACCTTCCAACGTATAGTTGTTCTTGTAAGAATGTTGCACTTATGAAAGCAGTGATGACTGTTGCTAAAGGGTTGAACATTGCACAGTATAGAGGACCTCTCTCTGAGATGCACCAGGATTGAATAAAGAAGCTAACCGCTATTCCGATTCCCTATTTCATAGAATAACAATCACAATTATTATTATAATACACAAGAAATAATTACCAACTCAACTTTTACTGGGTGGACTAGAAACTTACTGCATATAAAGAACATGAAATCTGCAAAGGTGAATGCAAAATCCATGCTTCAAGATCTGGCTCTGAGAGTAGTGCAAACAGGGCCGACTGTACTGTGGCAAAGAAGCACATCCAAAAGGTTGATAATAAATGGTCTGGACAGGACGAAGCGATTGGTACCTGTTTGTCAGTTGAAGTTTTGTCAGATCTCCACTGATGGAGAAAGGAATCATCCTAGAATATTCTTCTTTTTATAGAAAATGTTAAACTTGTACAATGTTTGTCGGGGACAATTATTTAGTCGCTCGGTTATATTTTGTTCATAATTTTTGTATTACATCTATAACTAGTTATCTTCTGCATATTAACGGTTTTAAAAATACATTTAATCTTAGATCAATCTCAATTATAAACCTGTGTGTGTGTCAATTTCAGACTATGTAACATTTTCTAAGGGTGTATCAATGGAAGTTAGAAATATCATACATAATTATATGATGAAAAATAAGAAAAACATAGATCTGGAATAATATATCGGTTTGTATTTACCTGCAGGATCATCCAACAAGACCAGAAAACACTGCTTGCTAAAAGCAATAGACAACCCAGCAGCCAATCGTCACCTTCACTGCCAGTGAGATGTATAGAAGGAAGGAACTCCGTGTGTAGCAGTTTATGTCCTTTCACCAATGCCATGATTAAGGCTCCACCAACACAACAAACTGTCCCTAATATCTTCGCCATGCTTCTCAAGCTTCTTAGTTCCATTTTCTCAAATCTGACTCATTCATTTTAAGAAAACACGTATCAGCAAAAAGAATATATGACTTTTCGTTTTGTATATTGTATTTTAGTTCAAGTCATTCTGATTTAAATCTCTCTTTTTTTTTTGTCTGTCATTAATAGTTATAGAGTTCGTGTGTATTTTTAGAGCCAATACCCCGCAATTGCTGCAAATACAAACGTTAAAGCAGGTATCAGATTACTCATTGCCGTAGCTGCAGTAGAAGATGAATAATATAAACCTCGGAAATATGCATTCTGATTTGCTGTGACTCTGCAAGGGGAAAAAAAAAACTTGGGGTAAGTCTTGTAATCCTTTTTTTTGTGTATGAAAACAATAGCACGTTAGAAGTGGTTTTGGAAAAGTGTACCCAACAAGAGCGGTGACGAACATCAGAAAGAAGCTCCTGAATCCCAAACAACTTTTTACTGACTGTCTCCTGTTATGAAAAGCAAGCACGTAGGTGAGTTAGTGAAAAGGATGAGAGTAACCTAAAGAGAGGAAGAGGTGGTTTAAGTATTACCTCTTAGAAGAGAAGAACATAGGGGCCAAAGCCAAAGTGGCTATGCCTTGCCTGTACACTACAAACACCGTTGTACTCAGCCCTTCTAACAGGGCTGCTCTTGTGAAGATGGCAAGTGCTGCATAATGAACTTGCAGACCTACCATGACAATTAGAGGAAGATTACTAGCCAGACAACCCATTTTTTTGAGATGGAATCTAAAGTTGAAATGTTTTGACACCTTCTATTACATATATGAAGAGGAGGGGGATGGGTCTATTTATATCAAGACAACTTCAAGTTGTACACCACTTCTCTATAATATTATCATATTAAAACAGAAATACAAAAGAAAAAGGTGAAATTAGTTTAATAATGTGACAGGTTATTTTTTATCCCTACAAGTATCTTCTGGAAACAACTCAGGTATGGTAAGAAATTAACTGTTCAATTTCAATTTTTATTCACTACCTTAAACGAAAATATTTATTAAAGAATGGTTATAATAAGATATAAAAAAAGGAATTTAAGAATAACTGTTCATATAATTTATAAGTTTATTGAACCAGTGATAATCACATATGACAGATAGAACAATTCTTTTATATGACAGAAGAGTAATGTTTTTTTACATCAATGATAATCACAATCAAATTTACACTATTTAAATAGCTTTTTACCAAAAAAGTTCAAAACCTGAAGACTTCTTGATAATTCGGAATTAGTTTCTACCACACATACCATATCTCATAAAGACAAAATGTGGAAAGATTACTATTTCAAATACTACCATAAAAAAAAACACTGAAAAAACGAAGCGACTTTTAGCCACTATCACACAAAAATAAAAAATTTAAAATAAAGATAGAAGTCGACAAATAGACAAATTAATGAAGAGGGACAAATCCACGTTCATGAATGATAGGTACCAAAGATAAGGTTAGGATACGCGGAGATTGGGGATTATTGAAAGATGAAATACACCTACACACCTTCAAAAGAAAATAAATAAATAAATAAAAGAAAGAAACCAAACTTCTACCAATAACTGGATCTTATGTAAGATGCTGAATCGTTAATGTTTTTTTTTTCTGTTCCGCGTTAATGTTTTCTTACAAAATAATTATGAATCTCTCGAATTTATCTATAAATAAATCCCATAAAGAAATGAATTGATAATATTTGAAGAGATTTTGTAAAATAATGAGTTCGTTTATAAGAATTGAAAGGTAAAATTGAGTTTTAAAAAAGAAAATTGAATTGGAAGTAGATGAAGGTGTTGTTGTTGATGGAATAATGGTGGAGTAGATCTATATGTTGGGTGTTTAAAAATAATTGAATGTGTTTGGGAGGCACAGAAATAAGAATGGCGTGGCATACATAAAGGTTAGGTGAATAATGCCAATTGCCAAGTGGCACACAAATTAGAGTCCAATCAGTCTGATTAAGAAGATAGGATGTCCACGGCAGTGGTGGCCAGGTCAACATTATTGGATGGGACCCACTCAGACATCTCATACTTCATGTTAATCTTCAATTCATATACTTCACCACATACATAGGTTTCAATTTTCAATTCATAATTATTTTCATTTTCAATATTTGTCTTTTCCTTAAGCGGTGGCAGTTTTTAGCGTACCACTTCATCAAATTCTGCTCCCAAACAAAGAAAATAATTAAATACAGAAAGGGATATACCCGGATCAGAATTCAGATTAGTTTTTATGTAACTTTAATATTAGTAAACAACTTCCGCCATTGGTACTTCAGTAAAAAGCCCCACACCACACATACACAATAATAAAATAATGAAAAAGTGAAAAGTGAAAACTATATTTACTAACTTTTGTACAATGCTATTTATAATAAAAAATTTAAAAGTGGAAAGTGGAAACTAGACTTTTACAATGACAAAGGTAGAGAAAAGAGAAAGTGAAAAACTTGATTTGAGAGCATTGAAAAAATGTATAGTATAAAAAAAATTAGAGTATATAAATTATATCAGAGAGTCCAATGCACTGGACGTTACACGTTCATTACACATGAAATGTCAGACAGAACAGTTGTTCATTTGTTCACGGGTAACTCTTAGCACCCAAAAGGATCAACTGCGTGCACGTGCCAAATCGATCATTGGTTTTGTGGAATAGTGTGTGTGTATATATG
This sequence comes from Phaseolus vulgaris, assembly GCF_051622355.1. NCBI lineage: Eukaryota > Viridiplantae > Streptophyta > Magnoliopsida > Fabales > Fabaceae > Phaseolus > Phaseolus vulgaris. Next base: position 38,098,122 of record NC_143500.1, on the reverse strand, counting down.
ATGTATATACAACAAGAGTACGAGTAGTTCTATACTTTCTACGGAGTAGTGGTGGTGTATTAAAATGCATTATTGCAAGAGTTTTGGTATGGCACAACCAAATTGACTCTGACGTTAACCCAGTGTTATCTCATCATTTCTTGGACGAAACTTTGATATTATTGTCATGATTGATTGAATTTGGTTGGCTTATTCAATCTTTCCACCACGAAATTATTGAAAACTGTTCTCCGCATTTTTTATTGCCTCATGTACCTTTTTCTTTATCAATTGAACTTGAGCACTTTTGTCTATAAATTCAAATTTATAGTTATCACACTACGACCTTGAAAAAATAAATATATCACATTTCGCATAACTTTCTAAAACTAATATTTTATTTGATTGAATGGAAATAAATAAATAAATAAAATACTGTAGATTGTTTTGTTTAATTAAAAAAAGAAGAAGATGAAATCTACCGTGTTTTTATTTATTCAATATCTCTTCTCTTTACTCTGTACAACCTAATCTCAAAAGTATGTCCATGTTATTGTCATCTTCATGAATATGTCCATATTTTGTACTGGAATTCATAATTGATGGCTTCCTTCACCAGAACTACCGATTCATGGTTGCCGGCTTATTATGCTTCCTCTTGTCCTCTACATACTTGCCAAACCACATCTGCCTATAACCTAATTAGATTATGTTGGAATAAAAAATGAACTTTTTTTTTTCAGAATTTCAATAAATTTTTTTAATTACATGACAAAATAAATTTTGTTGTTTTGAAGTTTTATTGGAACAAACTTATTGTAAAATATTATTTAAATTAGTTTCTCGATTCATATAATTTACGGAAAATAAAAATAAAAATCAATACTATAAAATTATTAAATAATTTTTTATTATTATATTAATTAAATTAAATATTATTTAAAATTAAAAAATTATTAATATATAATTTTTAAATTAGTATCTAATTAGTTATCAATATTTTAACTACTAATTATTTAGATTTAAAAATTAATAACTATAAAATATTTATAATTAGTTATATATTAATTTATAAATTATTTATAATAATAAAGCTTATCTTAAATATCATTTAACGATTTTTTTTATGAAATGGTGAACTAAACCCTCTTAACGTCACTCATTTAATATTTGAATTATTATTTTTCATGTAAAAATTAGTTTTATGGAAGTATACTAAGTGGAAGACATTTTGCTAGTCTTGTTCTTATCCTTTTCTCGTTGTTCCTGTAAATATAAGAATTGGCATCTCTTATCCTTACTGAAATCTACCACAACAACGTTAAAACACAAACTCCATAGATCCATATCTCCATTCTCTCCAATTACCTAATAAGCCATTTAAGGCTTCCAATAACCTTGGTTCACGTCTAAGTTTGTCTGAACTAGTTTTTCTTTTTTTAATTGGTGTCTTGTTCCTTTGATTTGTCTATATTCACTTTAGTGGGATGTCAGAACAAGTATTTCTCCAATTATAAAGAAGCTGCTTTATTTCTTAAATATTTAAAATGTATTATAAGTTTGGATTGCTCATACTTTTTAATATAAGGATTAAATCATCCTGAAGTGGTTCTTATGTATTTATATTATTGCTATAAACAAAAAACACATCAGTATATCATATAACCCTTGACAACATCATATCACTTACCTTCTCTTTAATTTTCTGTGTGTTGGTTACAATTGGGATATTTCTTGCTTAGAAACTCATCTAATACATCATTCTTTCACATAATCAATCACAAATTAATAATTAATTAAAATAAATTTTAAAATACTCACAACTCACTCAAATTTACATAAAATCTTTTTATCATCTCTTCATCAACGTCTCAACCATTTACAATTAAATTTTTATTTTTTTATTATTTAATTGAAAGTTTAATTCAAAACAAAAGTTTCAGTTATTAATAATTATTTAAAATTTTGAATTCAAATTTTCAGTTAAATGATAAAAGTAAAAAATAATAATTTTCTTTTAAACAATAAAATAGAATAGTTGTTCTTTACACATAATTAATCGGAAAAAAAATCCTTGAAATTATCTGTGTATTGTTCAAACTTGAAAAAAATGAAACTTAATAAAAATTTATGCATTATAAATAATATTTAAATGATTATTTATAATTAAAATAAATTTAAAATATAGATGTAAATGGTTGAGACGTGACAAAGAAATAATAAGAAAGATGTTCTCATCTGTAAACTTAAGAGAGAGAAACTAAATTTTTATTTTGAATTAAATCTTCATACAAAATGCTAAAAATAATTTTAAAATATGTATATATATCAAATGATATGCATTAGAAAGGATGGTGAATGTTTTAAATTTTATTCTAATTAATTATTAAATTGTGATTGGTTCTATGTTAGAATGATATCCTAGGTGCAACATTTACTTTAGAAAATGAGCAATGATTTCTTTTTCATCTTTCTTTTCTCCTCATGAAGCATATCACTTATCTATCTCTCTTTTCTCCTTTTTCTATTCCTCTTTCATTGGAAAGGAAATAAAGAAAAATTAAATAATTTAAAAGGATGTGAAATTCATTGTAATTTGTAATGGCAAATTTTTAAGTTCTTAACTGTGTTATCCATACAATACAACCATTCTTATCACGCCACGTCAGACCATATCACCTCTTCCAGTTTTGTGCCAGACAATAGGAAATCCAATACAATTATCTGTCTTCACCACAGAATGTTACGTCTAAGATGAGGCTTCACTATTTTTATAGGTGAGGAGAGAGGAAGATTTTCAAATTAAAATTAGAAAGTTAGTTTCTTTTTTCAATCAAGTGAAAAAAATTCTTGAATAAAGAAACATTGCCCTTTTTCCTCATTTTTTTTATATACATACTCGTCATTACTTAATAATGAACAATGAACTAACATGTGCTAAAATAACAATTGTAAAATGAAATTCATTTTTTTTAATAAAGTTTTAAGTTTTACATATGCTTTTTTTTGTTTGAATTTAAAGTGAAATAAAGAAAAAAAAATGAAAAAAAAGTAGTATATATATATTATTTGTACGGATTGAAATAAGAAAATAAAGTAAAAAAATATATCAATTGTTTAGATTAACGGGAAAAAAAGAGTGAAAGAAAATACATAAAATATTTGAAGAATGATTTTATGCTAAGTAAAGGAAATATTTTTATTCAATTGTCTTGTTGGAGATCCCACATCGACTAGAAATTAGAACCTTTCATTGTATATAAGTGGGTGCAACCCTCATCCCATTGAACCGGTTTTATGGGATTGAGTTAGACTTAAAGTCCACTTCGTAATATGTCTTGTTATCTTAAATTAAAATTATTTATTATTTTAAAATTTAGACGTTGAAAACAACTTGTTTTTCAAATAAAAAAATCACATGTCAGGGAAGCAATTATCCGTATGGAATTACAAAAATTATTTTCTTGCTGATAAAATATGTCTTAAAAATTACAAAACTCACCTTTTCATAAGCAATATTTAATGCCTCGATCGTAGTTTATGGAAAGGGAGGTTACATGTATAAAGGAATCAGGTACTTTCAAGTGTTTTGTTGGAACAACAAAAGATATTGTACTTACTCCTATTTGTATAAAATACGTGTTTATTTTGCATATAGTATTCCTTAAATAGTTGTATAAAGATTGAAGTAGCTAAATACTTCTTTTTATAAATATATACAAATTTATTTGTTGTTAAAAAAAATATGACTAGACTTTTCTGTCTTATTAAGTACCTATTTGTTTTGAGAGGTCACCTAACTCCACATCAGATAGATCTAACTTTTTTTATATAGTGAATATATTTTTAACACTATTTTATATTATACAAATAAATTAAAATTATTATATTTTAAAAATTTAAATTAAAAATGTAACATATGATTACAGAATATTATGTTTTATTTGTCTGTTGTAGTTGCAAATATAATTATATATTAAATAAATTTATAATTTATTGTAAATGGGTGTGCATGTTGACATAATAATGTTGACTATTGCTAAAAATCTTTTATAAAAAAAAAAGTCATCCTACATTAACAAAATTAAAACCGTAAATGTGAGGGGAAAATGGATTAATAGATGAAAACCTAGAAACACAAGCTTGTAGCAAAGAATAAATGAAAAGTCTAAACTCCAAACATTATCATGACTTATCATTTGAAAATAGACATTTGTGTCACATCATTATAAACGTTAAATATTTGACGGATTCTTAATAAAATAATATAGTGTGTTTAATTTTAAAATATGAATAATAAAATTTTCCAGTATAAAAATTCAATACAAAAACGCGTAAAGTGTAAACATTAATAATAAAATATTCAATTAAGCCATAGTTTATTAATTGAGATCCTTCAATAATTAATTTAAGAGAAAAATAAATGAAGCTGAGGAGTAAGATGCTAACTTATTTTTCTTTTTTGGTATATTAATTTTTGGATATAAGATATGAATTTTATAGAAACACGTCCCTTTTTTTTGTAATTGTAATATTCTTAAGCCTTTCAAAACTATAAATATATTATTCGTTACAAATTATAGTCTACTATAGACTTGTACTATCTAAGATATATTTAAAAATTTATTCATTAACATTTTTAGGGTAAAAAATAAATAAATAAATTTATTTACAATTTAAAAGTTGAAAATTTGAAGAAGTTTTATAAGATATTTTTTTGAAATTAACTTATATATAAATTAATTGAAACCTATATATAAGATTACTTTCTCTATTAAAATATTTATGAAAGAACTTTGTTTGCAAATATTATCAATTGATTATTCACTTAATATTATTAATTTATCTAATCGGTTAAATCATTAATAAATTTCAATTTCGTCACTAACGATAGGGTATTTATAATTTTAAACTAACTAAAAATATTAAAATGGAAAAAATGGAAAAAATTAAATATTTATAATTTAGTAAGAAAGATTATAAACCATTAAATTTTTTTACCATAAGGTTTTACCGTGTAATCACTCTAGACTTAACTTACTGTTTTACTTAGGCTAATTTTTCAATCTAAAATTGATTTTCAGGGATGTCCTAATTAATTATTAAATTATAATTTTAAATTTTAAACAAAAAACTAACAAATTTTCATACTGTAATTGAGTGGAAAAAATATCTAAGTGAGTCACAAAAGTGACTCGCTGTGTTAAATTTAACCCAAATATCTATGGAAGATAAGTGTGATAAATTTGACCCCACTTTTCAAGGTGAAGCAAAAGTCTCAAATATAACCCAAACAAAGTAATAGCAACTTCTTCCTGCACCTCTACAAATTTCTTGCTGCACCTTCTAACTTTCAGAAAATACTGTTTTGCCCCTATTAAAAATACTTTGGGATTATTTTTTCCGAAATATTTTCGGAACGTCTTTTCTGAAACATGTTTTATGAATTCTGAATTTATAAATCCGGAAATAAAAAAAAAATTGTTTCAAAAAAGATATTTCGAAATTATTTTTTGTTTTTTGGATTTTCTATTCTGCAAATATCCTTTGCTTATAGAACCAGTAGTCCGGAAACACCTAAAACATAAAGGCGTGCAGAAAGAAAAGTGTAGAGGTACAGGAAGAAATACCCAAAAAATAATAGCCTGAAATATCCAAACTGAATTTCGGCCCAAAGATTTTAGGTTCAAAAGGATATTGCATCATACACCCCCATAATTTAAAGTTAAGCTTCATTGGGACATGAAATGTCAAAGATAACCTCAGTTATGATTTATAAATGAATCCTACTTTTTCTTTCCTCCGTCCCTTCATCTCCCTCCTCCATCGTGCACCCCCTTTTTCTTTTCTCTATTTTTCTCTTATAACTCAACTACTTTTAAATATAATCACACCTGCGGTTGCTGAAGAGTCAAGATATATTTTTACTCAATAAATTTTTAAATAAATTAAGTTTATTTTTTCTTTAAAATCCTTTTTATTCTTTGTTTCTATCTATTGCTATAAGGAGAACATTAAATAGTTATCAAATATATAAACAAAAAATTATTAGTCACTATATTGACTAAATTAGATACTCATTTAGGGATTAAAAAATTATTCATATCTAAAGTAGTTTCTATTGATAAAAATTTATAAAATGGTTTCTAAATTGATATCTAAATTAGCTACCTAAATTTTAACTATTAATATTTTAAATTCTAAATTAGTCTCTAAAAGACTAATAGATACTAATTTAGAATAATATAAAATAATAAGTAGTTATTTATATAATTAATATAATTAATATAATTAATATAATTAATATAATTAATATAATTAATAATATTAACAATATGAATATAATTTATATTATTAATATAATTCATATTATTGATATAATTTATATTATTATTATTAATATTAATAATAATAATAAATATTAATAATTTGAATATAATTTATATTATTATTATTAATTATTATTTAATAATTAATAATAATAATAATAATGTATTAACACATCAGTAACATCAAAATACATAATATAATATGCTCTAGTTTGAAAAATCATTATGTTTCAGTATTTTAAAATTATTTATTATAGATTAGTTTATTTATGTACGTTTATCTTCATTATATTTGTGATATATATTTATATTTATGTATTTTATAGAATTTGACAGTTTTAGCACTAAACAATAAATGTAGAACTGAATTTTTTAAGGAAATAAGAACATAATAAAACTTAAAACATTCTTTGTATAGGACTGGACAATGATGATTTGGGCCAAATTTTGGGCTGAAAGCCTATACTTGACGTATGGCCGCTTCTTCCTGCACCTTCATATATTATTCTCCCACCTCCATACATTTTCATATTTCCTATAATACTCCTAAAGAATATTTCGAATTACGTAATCTATAAATTTTTTTCAAATTCGTAATTAGCTTTTGGATTACATAATTCGAAAACTTTTTTTCAGATACACGATTAATTTCCAGATTATGTAATTCGGAAGTTTTTTTTAATTTTCAGATTACATAATCCAGAAGTTTTTTTTCAAATACGTGTCCATTGTATATGAAGGTGGCAGATGAACCTATGGAAATGTAGGAAGAAATAGTCTTCACGTATTCTGTTTCAGTTCTTTAATTCCAACTTCAAATTATTTATTTTTTATATAATAAAATAAAGATGTAAACCGAAGTTGTGGGAATAAAATAAGAAAAAGTACATGGATAATTAAATGATGATTATGAGTTAATTATGGAGAAAACAATTAACATTAAAATTAAAGCAACAAACACATTTTTTCTCGGTACATTAGCATATCCATCTGAATTGCTTTCTTGATTCCTTAAATTAAATCACTTTGTGATGATATAATATAATAGCTTCTATCCTTTCACAGAGTCCTCTCTGATCCAACCGAAGAGTCAACTTTTCTGTGTCGTCAAAACCCACTTGGTTGTAGCTGCAAAAGGGAAACTTTCATAAATTTTGTCATGACCTTCGAACCTACACATTCATACTGTATTCAAATTCTGAAAAAAAAAAGACAAATATTGAAAACACTCAAATCACTTTTATCTGTTATCACCTTTTCAAACGACACAATCAGACAGCTACATTTAAATCACACCATCATACTTAATACCACATGGTGGTGTTTTTTTCAATTTAATATAAATTGGTGGACTTGATCTCAGACTTGTAAATGTGAAAAATAAAGAAAACTAAGGACTTTAGTTCAAAACTTTAATAAAAATATGCATTTTTTTAATATGATGTATTTTTCAAACCTATAATATCAGTGTATGATATTTACTATGTTTTTTAAAAAAAAGTAATTGATTATCCTTAATAAGTTATCTTCTTAATATTTTTTATATTTACAAATTTTGAACATGAGATCTTGTTTCACTATTCAACTTTAAAAGGTTTTTTTTTTAAATAAAAATATTTATTTGAAAACTTTGGTAGTTGAGTTTTATGAGATTATATATGTTAAGAAGGAAGTTCAAAAGATGAGGCTTACTAATGTTTGACTGAAATGTGATTTTGTTTTGGTTTGTGTTGTGTTTACTGCTAGGACCAATGTTCCTTGGATGCTTTGTAATCTATGAAATATTTGTCTTAATTACTGTGGGAAAATCAGGTTTATGGTTACTTATATTTTTTTGTGAAAGAAATGCATGTGCTGATAAGTTGGCTAATTTATGATTTATTCATACAAAAAAATTTCATTGGTATAATAGACTATCATCTAGTTTGTTCTTAGAATTCTTTATGAAGAGATATAGTCTAACTATGTATCGTTTTTGTTAACATATGAGTTCTAGTCTAGTCCCCCCATGTTTTTTGTATTTTCTTTCTTTATTCTCTTTTTTAATAATATTTTTTTTCATGTGATAACAAATGATTGTTGTTACTTGAGGTATAACTGAGATATCAAGTTGAGGTATAACTGAGATATCAAGTTGGATAGTAATGTCAAATATAATATGAAAGCTTTTATTTAAAAAACTTCCATTGTGTGTAATTTTCATATATCATCATTGAAATATTAGTTACATCAATTTGTATTGTTACACATTTTTTAATTTGTACAACATAAAAAATAGAAAATAATCCAAAATATATTAAAAAAATGTGCAGGAAATGGATTGTTTCTATAAATTAAAAATATGTAATAATAAATAAAATAAATTAAAAATAATAAAAATAGATAGAATAAATTAAAAATAATAAGAAAATAAATAAAATAAATAAAATAAATTAAGATTAATAAAAATATATTAAAAATATAAAAGTTAATAGTAAAATAAAATCAAACAAATTACGAAATATAAATTAGCTAAAGTAATTAATAACTTATAATGTATTCTAAAATAAGTTATTTTAAATACTTTATTATAAACTTTTGTGTTAGTTAAACAAACAAATAAATTAGTCACTAATTTATTAATTTTATAAACTACACTTTAATTAATATTGATTTATTTAGTAGGAAGTATCTTAAAAGCTTGTTGATGCATAAAAATATTTATAAGAAAGAGGTAAAAATTATCTCATTTTATTTTCTAGAGTGAGTTTGGTGTGTTTTTTTTTAATATTAAGAATGAATATTGAGAACTATCATTCCAATAAATAATTAAATTTTGTTTGATTGATTATAAATTTTTTAAGATTATTTATATATGTTTTATGTGAATAAAATAGTTTCATGTTTAGTTTATACATACATAACATTTGTTCATTTTATTTTAAACTTTTTTTTTATTTGAAGAAGTTAAATTTTCACCTTTTTCTTGAAAGCAATTATGTAAGAAACATAGGTTATGCTGATAAACAGAAAGAAATATAGCCTATATGATAGCTGAACATTATTTATTAGAATGCCATAAACATAAAATAAAAAATAAAACATATTTATATGATATTTTTATACAAATTTAATGTGTAGAATAAATACTATAATATAAAAATATCTGAGTATAATTAAAATAAATAAACTAAACCAAAATATTATTTATCATTTACTATCCTATCTTATGTAATAAAAAAGGATAAAATAAGAGAAAAAAAAAACATCTTATATAAAAAATATAAAAGTAATGAACAGACCTTATGAGCGGAAGAAGAGAAAACAAAATATAATAAAATCTTACACCGTGTAGAAAAAAAAGTAAAACGAAAATATGATAAATACTTAAAAAACTGAAAACTGAAAACTAATTTATTAAAGAACATTATTTCAAATAGCCTATGGAAAAGTATTGCAAGCTATTAAAAAAAATATTTTACACAAAATGCTAACAAAATCAAATAATTTTTTTTCTTCAATCAGCAAAAAGCTAGTTAAAATAACATGTAAAACATAACTAGCTAAAAACTATTTATGTGAAACCAAATCGAGAAACAAATATTCTTCAACTTTGAAATAATTTTTTTTAAATAATATAGCACTACAGCATTTTATTTATGTTTTACTATTTTTATGTATTATAATAAAAGTGTGGAATAATTAAAACGTTGATAGTAGTTTAGACATAATTAATTTGTTATACGAATGTAGATGGGTTGGAATACCCCAAGTATTTCCATTTATATTATTCTTTATTGTTGATTAAAAAAAAAAATTTGTTATACGAATTGTAAAGTGTTAGCTAGCGCCTACCTTCTCATCTTAGTTGTTTTTTTCTTCCTAAAAGATCATGTAACGATCTAGAAAGCTTTTGTTTTTACAAGGTAATTAATCTAAAGTAATTTCTTTATCCTCTAAAGTAACTTATTTTTTTATCTTTTGTTTTTTTTTTCTTCTTGATTTTTTGACTTTCAGGTTTAATAGTTTTTCGGTCTTTTTAATCTTTTTCTTCTACTAAATAATGAAGAACCTGCAAAGTATTTTGACGTTGAAATTCGTCTGAATAGAATGTGTGAGAGTTGAAAAGTTTACTTGTTGTATCTCTTATTTATATATATATATTTTAGTTGAATCTTTATTGTCATGAGTTGCAAGTAGGATCCAATTACACTTTAATGTTAAATAAACTGACTTATTACTAGATAAATGATGTTTTAGGAAATTGTTTGGATTTAAGTGTGACGGGAGACCGTGTATCAACGACAATAGAATTCTACCTAATACAATTCACTATATGGATGATCATCAAAATCCAATCAAAACCTAAATATTTAGATTAGATTTTAAATCCAAAGTCATATTTTTATAAAAACAATTTAGATTTTTATAAATTCAAATCCAAATATTTTAATTGGATTTTAAATCCAAATTCCTATTTTTTTTATAAAAACAATTTATATTTTTATAAATTCAAATCCATATTTAAAAAAAAATAAGTAAATTAAAATTTAAATCTAAATTCATATTTTTTTTTAAAAACTAACATAATATTAATATAATAATATATATATATATATAAACTTACTATTATAAAAATATTAAGAAAATATATTAAAATTATAATTTAATAATACCAAAAATTAACATTAAAAAGAGAGTTATTGGACTTTATAATTACATTTTACTGGACTTTAATTACCCAAGTTCTTCGTGCACTTTCAGTAAAGAAAAAGTACTTTTAATAATTTCTTCTATTTTTAGTCTTTGTAAAAGTATTTATTAGTGTTAATTTTGTGATGTTTTAACTGATTTTTTAAAATTTTATTATTAATTTAATTTAATTTAATTTAACATTAAATATGAAAAATATTAATTCATATAATCTAAGAATACAAAATTTATAGTAACTAAAGATTTTTTTCGATTAATATTGTATTCGTTAATTAGCTCAAGATGATAAAATGTAAGATTGGTAGGCAAGTAAGAAAAATAATTTATATTTATATATATATAAATAAATAAATAAATAAAGAGAATTCTCTTCATAGTTATTTTTTGGTGGGCATAAATTTTTTTCTGATTCTAATCTTATTTAATATATCTCATTTTATTAGTACAATATAATATTTTCTCATTTCATATGAATTACTTAAAAAATAAAATTATTTCTAATTTTTTAAATTAATATTAGTGGACAGTTTTTATATGCAAAATAAATTCTTCACTCTTCTTTTAATTCATTATTATAAAGAAACAACATAAAGAAAGAGAGAACATATTCTCACCCTTATTTCACATATTAAAAAAAATAACCTTCATTTCCAATCATTCTCTCCACTCCATTTCTAACAACTTTATTATTTGGTAAAACCATTATTCTTTTGTATCAACTATCAAATGAATCTTATAACCTTAACATGAACATTATCACATTTTCCAATTTCAAAACTATCAATGGAAGAAAAAAAAACTTGAAGAAGAAGAGAAACTCAAGTCAGAGAAAAATAAAACGAATTAATTCATATTTTTTATATATTATTTTTTCTTTTCAATTTTAACTCATTCAAAATTATTTATATATATGTTAAATTTCTTCATAATAGAAGTTGAGTAGAAGAGTAAAATACAAATACATAAACGTAATCCGTGATTGTGTTTCGGAGATGAATCTATAATTAAACAAAACAACTAATATAAGATAGATCTATTAATTAAGCAAAACAACTCAAACTCAGTGAGAAACGGAATCTAAATAAGATGGATCTATTAATTAAGCAAAACAACTCATAATTTAAATTGAAAATTTGGATTTTTTTAATTTATAAAATCTGTTAGCAAAATGAGAATTTGATCTAAAAAATGATAAAATATTAATTAAAATAAAAATTAAATTTAAATAAATAAATTTTTAATTGATTGGATATGGAACCAAATGAATTTTTTTCCACCCTACAATTTACATAATTCTAATAAAGAAATACATTCTTCATGAAATTCATGCAGTAATCTAAAACCCACCTTAAAAAAAGAGAAATATTAAAAGTATCCGTTATTTTGGTAACATGTCACTTATTTTGCTATATATAAATATATTACATTTTATTGCATAAATATTAATTTAATATATAAATGGAAATTTTCTCTTCTAACATAAAACAAATCAAATTTCCCTCAAGTTTTTGAAAAGCCACACTTCAAAAGCTTAATATTTCCGAGACTTTTAACGAATTAATTAAGATAAGATTTTCAATAGTTGTGTATCTCCTTATTAGTATATATTAAATTTTAAAAAGGATAATTTAAAAAATCTAAGCAGTGCTCTCCAATACAAGTTAAAATTATTTTATTGCTATTATTATTAATATTGTTATCAGTATTTTTTTTTTCTGTTGAGGGAAAATATTAATACTTTATTGTATGTTACGCTATATATGTATATTGTTTATAAATACAATTAATTGCTGAATAAATATTAACACGCGGTCACATATAAATATATATATATATATATATATATATATCCAAATATATATTTGGTTTTATAACAATAATAATATAATTATCTTAAAATATAAAACTTTTATGCGCGGATTTGGATTAAAATACAATTGTTGTTCTCATAATAAACCAAAATGCAATATATGTTTAATTGAATCTTAAAATTTTATGTTTTCATATATTTCTTGGTTGAATTCAAACATTACACAAATCGAAAATCACAATTAATTTATTTTGTAAATAAAAAAATTAAAAATTTACGACATATTTTAAAAGAAATACATTAAATAAGTTTTATTAGACTTAATATTATATCTATATGGAAGTCTACTAAAAGTGTAAATTGTAGTTTAATGTAATTACATTAGTTTAATATAATAATTTATGAAGTTTCTTACCATCTAATATGTAAATCTATATTATTTAAATTATTAGGAAAGTTAAGATATCTCTTTAACAAATTAATGAATCTTAATATTTAATATCACAATTAGGAAAGACTACCTACTTATGTATCTATCTTTATTTAACTAGTTTATTTATTACATATTTCAACTTAATTCATTTAGTTACAATCACATTATATCTTGCAATATAGCTCACAATTTATGTTCATTCTCATATATATTTTAATTGTTTGGGGATTTTAAGAATTGAACAGAGACTGGAAACTAAAAAAATTAGTAGCCCAAATATCAATTATTCAATATTCATAACAAATTTCATTGAATAATAAATAAATAAAATTAAAATATCATTTAATTTTATATACATATATATTTAATTATCAAATCAATATTTAATAAATTTTCAATTTAATTTTTATAATAAAAAATATGTCTCACTAATTTTTCGTCAATCACTACCTTGCAGGAATTTATCTTGGATAAATCACTTGTAGGATGGACAATGGTAGCTTGTTTGAATATGACTTCAAAACTAATCCGATAGGAATTGGTAATGTCGTTCTTCAAGACCTTAAAGGTTTTTTTTCAGGTCGACCTCCTTTCGAGCAAGCTTTTCTTTCCCTACAAGTATCTCTTAAGAAGCAAAACCGTTTTATTTTTTTAAACCGCTAGATGAATGACATGTGTATATAGACAATTAAAAACGTCTTGAGCCACGCACTATAATTTTTTAGTTGTTTTGGTAAGAAATGTCTTGTATCTACACTAGTAAGCCTCTTTACCTCGCCCACTCGACTCGAAGCTGAGGGGTTGTGTATTGTCCTGGCCAAATCGGATATATGTCAATCTTACCTTAATCGGATTAGGAACCAATGTGAATTTAATCAAGCTCATAGTCAATACATGATATCGCGACTCAGACTCATGATCGATGTAGGAGCGAGTTATTGATAAAATCTACATTGTATCTCAACTAACTTGTATCTCTCTTAGGAATTAGTCAAGATACCAGGGAATTAGTTTTTCAGTCCCTTATAAAATCTAGTTGTTTAATTATATAATGTTAGTTTTTATTCTTTTAACATAATATTATACTGAAATAACTAACATGGAAGATTAAACATATATTTATTGATAATATTTTTGTTACTCAATTCTCTCCTTATGATAGTTTCTATTCTTTGCAAGCTCATAACTAACACATACGAAGATTAAAGATGTACTTATTCTTATTTAAATATGTTATAATATTATTCTGATGATAAAAGATAAGTGAGAGGAGATTAGTAAAAAAGAACTCTATAAAAAGAGGATGATCCCCAAAAGTAAGATAATTCATATTCTATCAATATGTACTATAATCATATATTTTATGTTCTCGCTGAACTTGAATATTAGAATATTTTATACATGTGGAACCTCCCTTATCCCTTTATACCTTCCAAACATCAATAGTTACTCTTACATAAAGATTGTCTCGATGACCACCTCCAATCATTCAGACTCATCTGGTGAAACTCTTAAAAAATTACATAAAAAAATCTTTTATATTTTGAAAAATTAAAATTACCACCCTTAAAATTATGTAATGACATTTTTCTAAACTAAGGTTTTAAAATAAACACTAATCTTTTATATTTTATATATATATATATATATATATATATATAATAGAATGACACTCACATATTCGATTTTTAAATAAATATTTACTTTTCTAATATTCTTAATAAGGTGACACTCACTTCTTTTATTTTATTTAAAAATAATATATTAACTAAAACATAAATAAAGAATTATGAGAATAAATTAAGTTTTAAAATATAAAACGTATAGGAAATTTTAAAAGTAAAAAATAAAATGATTTAATTATAAAAAAGTAAAAGTAATCATCTTTAAGATATTCATAATTATAAAAACAATTCAATGACTATCAAACTCGTCATACCAACAATATATATTAGTATCTGACTTATGACTTAATAAATTGGAAGAAAATGTTACAGTAAACTTTCACCTTCTTTATATTATGCATATATACTACTTTTTTATTTATTTATAATTGTACTTGTATTAAAATCATATGTTAGTAAATTTAAACATTTATGGTATAGTTATTTTTTTTATATCAAAACAATATTTTCTAAAAAAAGTATAATATTTAATTTTTTAAGATAATTTATAAACTTCGTGATATTTTAACTTTTTATTATATTGTTAATGTGTAATCATTAAATAATTTTAAAAAAAAAAAATTATAATTAGTTACTGTATTGATTAATATATATATATATATATATATTAATTAATATAAAATTTTAAATTTTAAATTTTTAAATATAATTTAAAAAATATATATATATAAATAATTAATTGACTAGTTTGATTATTCACTATAAGAAATGTAACATCCTTATTTACCACATCTAAATAATATAATATACATATAATATTTAATTATATATATATATATATATATCTTAATTATACAATATTTCAAAATATATCTCTCTTTATAGGGATTTTAATATATACATAACTTAAAGCAAAATATCAAATGAATATAACTTGCTCCATCAACTCAAAATTGAGTTTTATCACCCGAAATATTATTTGTTTTAGTTTAAATATGTGATCATCACATATAAAAACAAGCAAACAAATAAAACACGGTAAACTAGCTATTTTTAAAACTTCTAATATAAATGTAACTTTAAATAACAAACATCAATTCATAAACTCGCATACATTTTTCAAAGGAATAAAGTGTCTATAATCATTCATAATTCATATTTATCATGTCAAACTTCTAATGACCAACATACACGAACATTTGACTCGTACATTGAATTAGAGTAAAACATTTGCACATGTCATATTAACTCAATGTGAATCTACACTACTATACGCATAACAATCTCAATATCAAAAAACGTCACATGACATGGTTAATTTATACAACATGTAAGACCATATTATATTTCAAATCTTAGACAAAATCATATGAACCTCATTCGACTCTCAACGCTGATAATCTTCATCTATATGATTTCAATATATTACGAGAGTTAGGATACCCCCTTCTATATGAATTCTTATTTAATGCACATCCTAACAATTTCAACATAGTGTTTCCTTTCTTGAAAATACTATATTTTGCTCACATTTTCATATTTCATATATGATCTCATTCATCAACATATCATTCTATTATACATAAATTTATACTTTGAACACCGTTCAAAAATATCTCACATAACATTAATTTTCACAAATCAATTGAATAAAACGGTTCAAACACTTAAGTTGCATAGTTTTAATCAATTATAAATCTTTAAAAGTCGAAATCACTTCTATTTCAAAAATTGATAAATTTTCAAAATATTAAATTGAATTTTATAATTTATAGAAGAGAAATAAAAGGTCGTTAAACAAAAATGACAAATGTTGTCAAAATAGATTGAGCCAATTAAAATTGGCTGTGCCCAAGAAAATTGCTTGAGTGCATGGTAATTGGTTGAGCGAAATTGAGACAGAAAACATCTAAAAAATTGCATTTCAAATCCGCTGAGTGCAGGGATTTGACTAAGCAGATTTGGGGGCAAAGAACACCACAAATATGCATTTCAAATCTGTTGAGCACATGAGATTTGACTGAGCGGATTTGTGACAGAAAATATCCTAAAGCTGCAATTCAAATCCTTAAAGCACAGGGAAAATTTGCCAAGCGGATTTGAGATTAAGATTTCCCCTACCTCTACATGTAAAATATGTTTTAAGTGCAGGAAAAAACACTGAGCAAATTTGGGGTCGAGAGCATCCCAAACTCTACATTTCCAAATCCACTAAGCCTAGGAAAATTATGCTGAGCGGATGTGAGACTGAGAGCATGTATACCTCATTTTAAAACCCAATTTGTCAAGTAAAAACTAAGATTTTACTTCATAATGCATATCACATCAATTTAAATCATCAACTACTTATTGCATTGTTCAAAACTTCCAATCCTTTTCACATATTAACATCCAAATTTAAACAACAACTATTCATCAATTTGTAATTTTACCAAATCAACAAAATCTCAATCAACACTCTAATTTACCAAAAACCAAACAACCTTGCAAACATATTTGAAACTGGTGACCACGTCATCCCCACATCTAGATCTTCTATCATAGGGTTCTATTGAAAATAAAACTAGCTTCCCTTACTTGACTTTGAGTGGGTGTGGTTACAAAGAACTCCAATCATACACAGTCCAAGGATAACTTAACCAGCACCACAAAGTCTTGATCAAAGATCCAACTATATCACTAGGACTCTGAACTAATATGGACCAATCCCAAAGCTAAAAACACCACATGCAACTTATCTCAACCAAACAAACTTAAAAACTCAAAATTGACTAAAAGGAAGAAGAAGGAGTAACAATGAACTTACTGTAACTAAGATTCTGTTTGGGCAATCTTGTAGTATTGGCTGTCAGGAGTCCAATGGTGGACTTTGATCATCAGTCTGATGATAGATGAATTTAGAAAGTTAGAGAGAAGGCAGGGGAAGGAAAAAAAGAAACTTTAGAGGAATGGTGATTCTATTAAAATGAAACTTGAGTAATTGATTTTTCTATTTATATATTATTTTCACTTTAATAATAAAATATACAGGTGACATTTTAAATATATCACTTATACTCTAAAAATATTTTCAGGTGCTTACAAAAAATTATTAAATAACAATTAGTTTTAGAAAAAAAAAAATAGTTATTAACTAAGTTAAATATTATTTTATAAACTAAAAAAACTATTGGTGTTTAAAGTAGTTTCTATTATTAATAAAAAAATATAAACTAGTTTATAAATTAATGTCTAACAATAACATTAGCTAACAAAATTTTAACTAATAACTAATTTATATTATAAATTAATCTTTATAATACATTACTCGAAAGAAAGTCTTAGTGCCTTTCAATCTTAATTTTAATTTTGTTTACATAATTCTTCCTTCTTTAATGTTGTTATCCCTTTAATCTTATTTTTAATTTTGATTACATAATTCTTCTTTTTTTAATGTTGTTATGGTTGTGATCAAAGAAAAAAAAGTGAAAAGTTACCAAATTAAAAGAGAAATCTATTTATTTTTGTATAATAAATATTTTAATGTTGTTATAGGTGTGTTTTCTAAGACTTTATAACTTAATTAGTTTAGAGTAAATTGACACCTAAATTGTTATCTAAAATAAATAATAATAAATTTGAAATGAAAGATTAAATACTATTTAACATCTCTAATATGTATTGTTATGTTCGATTTTGGGGTTATATCTTTGCAGAGTATCGTCTCTGACTAAGTCTTTTCTTGTTTCAAACAACTAACTAAATCAGTTATAATGCACATTTACTGTTTGGGTCGTGTTAATTTTACCAAAGATGAATGTTCGTTTGGGACTATTGGGCCTTTTCGTACTTGGGCTGACTTCCGGATCAAAAAAGGCAGATTCTCCCTGCACCAAATCATTTTGGACTGCACCCAATATACAATAAGAAAAAGACCAAAATACCCTTAATGAAATGAAAATTAGGGTTTAGTAAAATGTGAACCCAACCCAGCAACATTGCACCCTTTTTTCTGTGATCACTGTGAGGAGGCAGCGCGCGGAGAAGACTGTGAGGCAGCACGCGAAGAAGGAGACGAAGCCACTGGAGAAGGATTGAAGTCATTAGATATGATTTATGCTCTTCATTACTATTTTGCTTAAAAACTAGTTGTAGTTGTGATAATGGTTCCAATATTAATTTTAGACCGCCAATGTAAATTGTGCAAAAGTTGCATATTTATTCATATTGGCTGCCAACTCTACCTCTATGTCACAAAACTTTTTTACCAACTACCTGGAAAAGAATATCTTATTGTGATAAAGAATGTGATATAAGGCAAAACTACCGAAACCTTTTAGTTTTCTGTTATGCTCAAAAGATATTTCCAGTGCCACTTTGCTGGATTTCAATCTCTAGGTTTTGTTTCCACCCAGTTACTAAGAATAAGGAAATGGTGGAAAAAATGTTTTCATGCATTAATCAGACATTTTGTTATGGCATGAATACAAGGAGTCTGCCAAAGTACTTCTAGTTGTTCCTATCCTTTTTCACATACTACTCATGTCAAGAATACATTAATTTAAGCTGCTTAAGTTAATTATGTGAATCCATCCTTTCAAATGAGAAGTTAAGTATCTGCACTCACCTTCTGCGATTCGTCTCTTTCTTCGGTGGCTTCAATCCGTCTCTGGTGGCTTCGTCTCCTTCTTCGCGCGCTGCCTCCTTACGGTGATCATAGAAAAAAGGGTGCGCCGCTGAGTTGGGTGTGGATTGGATGTGGGTTGGGTGCACACATTTTACCTAAACTCTAGTTTTTATTTCATTAAAAGTATTTTAGTCTTTTTCTTTGCATATATTGGGTGCAATCCAAAATGATATGGTGCAAGGAGAATCTGCCTCAAAAAATATATTCAACATTTACAATTGCTACTCTGACTAATGGACCGAACACCCGAGAGTTCAGACTACGGATTGAACATACCGAATAATAAGTGTTAGGATTATAAATTGAGCATACCAAACAATAATTTTTATTTAATGTATTTTTCAGTTGTTAAGGCCGACTTCTTTCAAGATGATTGAACCTGTTATTATTTAAATTGAGTTATCTATTAAAATTTTAAATTCAATGAACCAAGATAAATACATTTAATTGCTGAAGTTGAACCTCAAACACATCTTACACCAAGTAAATATCTTTTCATAAATTTAGTAACAAGTCCCTTTCACAATAATGTCTTTCACTAGTTAGGAAATTATGCAGACGGAGACATTATTTTAAAAGTCATAAAAAACAGGTGGTTATAATTTTTGAAACATGTGATAAAGTTTTCAGTCTTTATAAGGGATTGAAAATCATATAAAAATATTGAAAACACATATATCTGTATTTTTAGAATAACAATCTTAAGGTGTAAAGCATTAAAGATGTATATGTTTTTTTTAAATGATGAATTTGATAGTTGTTGTTGGAAATAAGAATAGGAAGATTATTTATTGAAGGGAGGGTATGTATGTTTACTTTGATGCATAAGAGTAACCTACCAGTTTGAATGGAGGCACGTGGCAGTTAAACATGGTGAAAAGAAGAACCACGTCGACGATATGTTGGGCAGACATGATGATGACCCATAACTCCCAGTCTCCCCTCTAACTTCATTATTGGGCGGTCACATCGCAACCCTGCCCTCATCTTCTGGACCACCGTCTTTTTTTCCTTCTTAATCTCCAACCGTTTTCATTATTCTTTAATAATCTTTTTAAAAACTAGTTATGTATCAAACTTTTTATTAATGTCCCTATTAACTCGGAAAGATAATCTGTAAATTAAAATCAATTAATATTTTATTTAGTATCACTTTTTTAGGAGACTTTTACTTCTGCCTTTTGTTTTCTAATTTTTCTTTTTAATCACAAAATTAGTAAATTGTTTTTGCTTTTGTTTCCCGACATTCAAATATTTGTACAGAAGAAGCTCAAAACAACTTTTATTTGTTTTTCCATACAAATATTTAAGAACAGGAAAGAGATTAGACGTAATCGATAGTATTGTAATTGAGAAATTAAAACAAAATACAAAATGACAAGCATATATATGTTTCGTGCTTAGTTTAGGTACTCAAATATGTATTATATCGTAAGATAATAAGGTGCAGCAGATGAACAAAAAAAAGTTATAGAATAGAAGCAAAAAATTGTAGGATGAAAAGTAGAATAAACAATAATGTTAATTTATGCATAATTACACTATTAATAATAATAAAATAATAATAATTTGCGATAGTAGTAGAAGTGGCATACTTATTATAATAATATTAATTATTGTAATAATAGTGATAATTATTATTATAATAATTTAAATAACAATAAAGACAAAATTATAATAATAATATATTATAAGAAAATTATTAAATAACAACCAAATTCAGAGATAAGAAATAATTAGTCAGTGTATTGTTTAAATTATATATTATTTTAAAGACTACATAATTATTGGTATTTAAAGTAATTCCTAATATTAATAAAAATTTATAAAATAATTTTTAAATCGGTATTTAAATTAGCTATCAAGGTTTTAGCTACTAATTTATATTCTAAATTAGTATCTACTAGAAACTAATTTAGAATATAAATAGTTAGTAGCTAAAACCTTGGTAACTAATGGTTAAATATCAATTTAGACCATACTTTATAAATTTTTATTAATAATAGAAACTACTTTAGATACTAATAATTTAAAAGAAAATCATTTTTTTAGTTTATAAAATGATATCTAATTTAGTCAATGTAGTTACTAGTTATTTTGGTCTTAAAATTAGTTTATATTTAATTATTTTCTTGTAGTGATAATAATAAATTGATATTTTAGAACACTACAAGAAAAATTCATTTTAGCTGTCAACAAAAAGCGGGAGCTATAAAAAAGAAGCCACTAGCATGAGTGAAGTCTATTCAAATTGGACACAAAAATAAATGTCAAATAATGTTTTAACAATGGAGACCTTTAACTCACACTAAAAATGATTAAAATAATAATAATAAGTTAGCGTCTAAAATGATGACACAAAATAGATGCAATGGAAAAAATTAAGTGATGCAATAAAAAAATAAGTTGTAAATGATATTGCATCAAGAATGAGGACACAAAGTGAATGAAGTTAATATTTTATTACATTTAACGTAGGTCTAGGTGACACTAAGGTGACGTGGACGTTTATTGTCACCTTAGCCCACACTAAGTTATTTAATGAGAAAAAATAAAATATTAAAACATTTTTATCTCACATTTTCATTTTCTCACACTTTCAATTTCTCATTTTTGTCTCTCACTGTCAAACTCGTAATCTCGAAATTCCTCCCAAAAATCCTACGTCTCTTTTGTGGTCATTTCACTCTCCTTAAGTGTATTTTACTCATATTTATTTTTCAGGTAGTGTCTCCAATGGTGACAATTTACTCACATTTATTTTCTCACGTAGTGTCCCCAACGACGACGCTAAGTTTTATTATTATTGGAGATTCCATATCGACTAGAGATTATGACATTTATAGTATATAAGTAGGTGCAAACCTTACCTTATAAGCCGGTTTTATGAATTTGAGTTAGGCTTAAAGTCCACTTCTTAATATGGTATCATAGTCATTTTGAGCCTATTTTAGCAATTGTTTGTTGGGCTTATCAGGCCACCCGCTATTGGATCGTTATCGGATCACCCATAATATATAGTCTCATGCATAATATATTGAGTTAGACTTAAAATCCATTTCTTAATAATTATTTAATTTTATACCCATTTTAGTGTCCTCCAAACCTACGCTATAGTTAAATAATATATTTTTCTTTATGTAGGTTTAGCCAACACTACATTATAAATTTGTGTCTCATTGGAGGTCATCTCTAATTCATAACCACCAAAAGATTAGCTTCTATTTCTATTAGGACGCTAAACCCACACTAACCCCATGTAACGTCTCTCTTTTGGGGATTCTACCATCATTATTTCTTGTAGTGGAATGACAATAATGATAAGATGATATTTTAGAATAATAGGAATGATAAGAGTGGTAATAAAAATGATAAATGGAACCACTTAGATAATAAATTTAGTATAAATGATATAATTAAAATGATATTAAATATTTTATTATTAAAATAAACAATTCATAAAATAGAAAAGTTAGTTATATAAGTTTCATTTTAAAATAATCATTACCTCTCTAAAAACACTTTTTTCTATTCTTCTTAACCTTCCCTTTGACTATCCTTCATCATATTGATGATAAAAAATCACCTTTGGTATCCTGGTAGTGAGTAGAGTATAGTTGTCCTATTAAATTTTTTATTTAAGTTCAATTATGTTTTTTTTCTTCTTGAGCCAATTTTGAGTTTTATTATTTACCTAGGTAAGTGTGATTTGCAAGTGATGTCTATTACTCCAGGATTAATCTCTCTGTTACTTCAAGTCCTAAAGACGTATTGAGGTCATTGATCATAACCCTGTGATGCAAGTCAGGTTATCCCTTAGTCTTTTGAGAGTTGGAACTCTTTTTTGCTATTCAACTGTTTAATCAGGGTGGGGAAGTTAGTTTTACCTTTCAATAGTATCCTAAGATAAATGATCTAAATGTGAATGTGACGTGATCACAAGTTCCAAATTTCTTTTTTGAGGGATTGTGATGATGTGTGATATAGATGTTTTATTTGTTTGTGGATATGTTGATTAAGCTTTTGTTTGGAGTATGATTTGGTTTATTTACATTTGCTATGAATATGTGTGTTGAATGGAAATCAATTTAGAAATTTGAGATTTTTGTTGATTAACATGTTATTTGCTTTGATATATAGTTAAATGATTGAAAATATAGTTTACTTTAAACTAGTTGAATTGAGTGTGAATTTACTTGAGCAATGGTAGAACTTTGAATAAGATCAAGTGATTCAAGTTGGGATTATAGTCTTATAAACTAGTAAGAAAGGACTTGAAAAACACAATTTGAGACACTTGAATCTGTTTCAGAACTCTGCAAATTATGCAAACTCATTGGAAAAAATTTAGAAATTAAAAAATCCGAGAGCATTGACCGTTGATGAATTTAGTTCCAGTGGTTTGGTCATTCACCGAGCAATGTTCTCGATGCGCAAAATTCAAGGAATTAAAAGCCCGAGAGCATTGGTGGCTAGACGAGCCATCCTCATTGGACAAATTTGGTTCCAATGATTTGGTCGGTGGGCGAGTTTGGTCCTAGGATTTGGTCACTGAGTGAGCTTGATACTTGTTGGGCAAGAACTGCATGTTCTGCATATGTAAATTGTGATTTTTTCTTAAAATTTCTAATATGTTATAAAAACTAATTTATGTATGATTGTATGATATATTGATGTGTATTATGAAGTATGAATCATGTTGAAGTGTGATTGAAACCATATTTTTAGGAATGAAAATATCGTGTTGAGATTAAAAATTCATTTACAACAAGATATCCCAACTCTACTGATATATTGAAATCATATAAATAAAAATTATCAGTTGCTGAGTGTTTGAAAGATAACTAGTATGGTAGGTCATATGAATTTACCCAATCATATGAGAGGATTAAATTCAATGTTCATGTAGTTGTGTGGAGAAATGACACAATGAATGTAGTATAACAAATGTAGATCTCTGAGTCAAATTCAACATGTGTCTTTCGGAAGTAGAGTCAATTATTTATTATTTATGTACGTAAGTAGATTTCTACCATGAGTGATATTAAATATTAGTTATTTATAGAAACTTAATTGCTTAATACACTCTAATGGACGAACTATTAAAAGTTTGAGATGTTTGAATTAAAATTGAAATTTATGTTGAAATCTTTAAAAAAATTCTCCACCTTTGTGTTTATTGTCTAAAAAATTGTGGTGATTGTGTTAGATGAAAATAGATGATCTTATATAGGTGATAAAACTCCATAATAAATAATTTTTTTTATTTCTTTTTGTGGTTTGTTTTTTCATAAGTATATATTTAAAAATACCTATAGAAAAATATTATTTTATAATATTATTTATTAAAATTATATATATATAATTATAATTACCTATAAAATATAGTAATTAGGTAATGTAATGGAGTGTTACAATAAAAGTAATAATAATTACGATGACAATAATAAACAACAACACTTATAAGAATGTTAAATGATTACAAAGCATGAAAATGATATTTTATTTTATCTTGTTATTTTCTAATAATCCAATTTTTCGATTAGATTAAAATAAAATACACTACATTAATCAAATAAAATTAAAATTAAGATAAAAAAAATGTACATCTTAGTATCACATTAAATCGATTATAACTAGACATCCTATTATCCTACAAATGTCATCCCCAATTTTTTTAATTGAGCTCCTCTTTAGTCTATTTTTCAATAATTAATAATGCAAATTGTTTGAAATAGCAACAGCTTCTTCAACATGACTTCTAAAATAATTATAAAAAAATATTAATTGTATTCTACTGTGTAAATGACAACTTGGGATGTGATAACAATATAAAAACATTTACATTATAAGAATACAAAATATTTTATAGTTAGAATATTAGAAGAGTATGGTTGAAAATAATAATAATAATAATAATAATGAATATTGTCTTAATTTCTATTCAATAAATAAAGGAAATAGCTATTTTGAAATCAGATGTATAGATTTAAAAAGTAACTTATTTGATTTATATATATATATATATATAAATATATATATATATATCACTAAAAAAAATCATTAAATAAAAAACAGTTTTGGAGAAAAAAGTAATTAATTATTAAATAAATTAGATACTCTTTTATAAATTAAAAAAAAAATATTAGTATGAAAGTAATTTTTATTATTAATAAAATTTTATATATTTTTTTAAATTGATATTTAATTAACTTTTTAGTAGCTAAAACTTTAATAGTTAATTAAATATTAATTTAATATTTTTATTAATAATATAAAATATTAATAATTTTTAATCTATACAATAATATTTGATTTAGTCAATATAATAACTAATTTTTTTATTTAAAATTATTTTTTATTTAATAATTTTTTAATAGTGATATAATTTTTTTTCCAATTTTGGTGTACATATTTTTATATTTTTTATTCATATTTTATATTTTATTATATTTAAAAAAAAATATAAGCTACTCTTATATCAAAACTAACTTTAAACGCTACATTAAAAAAATATTATAAATTAATTAATTATTTTAATAACATATCCTATTACAAATAAGTTACTATTATTTTATATAACAACCATTATTTTCTTTTAACTTTTTTAAAATACACATATACTTCTTTTCTATAACTTATTTTATTAATTTTTATTATTATAAAATTATTCTCGTGCTACATAATTATAATATTCTAAACATTATTTAAATATTTATTAAAAAATGACTTTAAACCTAACTCAATTTTATTTGTTGAACTCTACACGCACTTATATACTATTAAATGTTCTTATCTTTAGTCACCTACTTATATACTATTAAATGTCTTTACCTTTAGTCAATGTGGGTCTCCAATGCACTCTTTCTCATGCTAACACCTGATAAGCCCAACAAATTCTCGATAGGATGGATTCTAAATGACTCTTATATCATATTAAGAAGTAAACTTTAAGTCTAACTCAACCGTATAAAATTAACTTATAAGGTGAGATTTACACCTACTTATATTATTAAATATCTTTATTTCTAGTTAATATGTGATCTCCAACAATATTTATCTTTATAATTTTTTTATATTGATTTTTTATAAATTTCATATACTTTTTAGTGGTTATCTTGTTAGTAATTGTCATAATATTTAACTTTTTAGTTATATTTTATTTTTGTTATCATAAAAAAATGGTTACATAGACATTATGGCACATGCTCTCTGTATTTCCACTGTTATAAATAAGTTAATTTCATTTTTTGTTAGTACTTGATTATAGTTTGCTAAATGCTGATATGAAAGAATATAAAATGTTTGACTTATTTTTCCATATTGTTTAAATTTTACTGAAATGTTTATTTTAAATCGAAGTATTTCAAATTTGAAAATGTAGAAATATGATTAAGATAATTTGTTTATTTGATATGGTACCTATATAGGCGGAGAAACTTAGATAGTACGTGTAACTGGATGTACAATTGTTGATGCGTCGGTGATCTCCAAATTTCTTTAAGTCTCCTTCCTTCAATGTTGATGCTCGGTCGGCTAGGGGTAACTGCGATTGCACTTCGACACTCAAGTCAGTGTTATGATTTAGGTGTATTCTAGCATAATGTAAAAATGTACCTTACTTCTTTTCAGAAGGCTATATTTATAGTGCCTAGTTTTTAGGCCTTGACCCTTATGGGTCGAATATCAGTTATTAACTGCATAGTTGTTCCTTAATATACAAGGTGTATCTGTCAGTTTAATCAGTTTTATGTTAGAGATATTGTTTTTTCAGAGTGTGAGTTCCCTCATTCAGCGCCATCATAATTGTTGTTACTTACCACATTTTTGTCCTTTGATTCGGGCGGTTGGTCATAGGGAATGAGACCGATTCGTCCGGTACCGAGTGATACATATATAATAAAAAGAGTTCAATATTATTAATTGTTTAGTTTGATTGTATTTTGATGTCTTTTAAATAAATTTGACTCTGTTGTTTCTGTTGTAGTCAAGAAGGATGTCAACCAGAGCAATTGAGGTTTGTTAAACTCCAAGACGGTCAGCGGATCATATCCTTGTAACCTTCATGAATTGGCTTCAAGGAAATGAGGGGACTCCAACTGTAGAAGATACTCTGACGCTCAAGTAAGCAAGAGCATACAAATATAGTGTAAAATATGATTTGGAATTACTTCTTATGAGTTGTTGTTGTCATGTGTTGGAGTTGTTCCCCTGGTCTGAGTCCTAGTTGTATCTTGTCCTTTATCCGGTCATCTTCTTTCTCTTATATAGGGTAGTGTTCTCCCCCCTTCTCCTTGTATTTGGTCTTGTTTTGAGTTATATTCCCAAATTAATTATAATTCCGCATATACATTCAATCTCCATAATTAACATTCTCTCCTCTTTATGAGAAATAAATGTGATCTTTTTTATTAACTCCAGATATCAACATTAAAACCATTTCACCACATGATCAAGCTCGACCCATAACCTCACAGTTTCATACATAAATTTTGAGTATTCTTTCACTTGACATATGGATTAAATAGTGTAGAGTATTGGGCCTAGCTCGAGACAAAGGGCAGAATGATCGTCCGTAGATCTTGGAATTTAAGAGGTTTTATTTCGCCAAGGCAAATCAGGAAAATCCCGAATCCTCAGCAGAAGAGTGAAGAGAAACATTTATCACAGAGCAAGGTTGGAAACATAGCCAAATTCAACAATAATAGATATAAATATGTATCAAAGAATAGTAGGGAGAAAAAATAACACATTAGATTAAGAGCACACTTGTTTTTTATCACCTTAAATGTTGTAGGTCTTAGACCGCCTACTAATTTATCTAGAACAAATAGTAATAAAAAAAATAAAAATATTATTTCCACCTTTTCACGTGAACTGATATTGTAGAGATATCGTGTGCGGAAGCGTGATAATTTCAACCAAAGATTATGAGAAATTAAAGTAACAAGTAAAGTGAGAATGATACCAGAATTTTTAGGTGGAAAACTCCTTTAAATAGAGGTAAAAAACCACCGGCGAGAGAGCCAAAACTTCCACTATAATGGTACTGGGAGTACAATGAATTCCTCTCAGGCTAATGATAAATAGCCCCAAAACAAATTCTCTCTATATGGGTTAAACACTTACACCCAAGAACAGAAATAGAGAGTATAAGAAAAGAGAGAGAAAGCAAGTGTGTTGCTGTTTGTTGTGTGTTACATTGCTGGAAGGAAGTCACTATATATAGTGGTTCTAGGAGACAACAATAATAAATACAACTAATGGTAATTAACCTCCCATTGATTGCAATTGATTGTGACAATTAACCTCCCATTTATGCCAAGATAACGGTAAAGGTGAGTCATAAACCCACAAATCTCCACCTTGACTTGCCTTTGACTGGAACACTCTCTCGCCATGAAGCCTTGATTAAGTATGGATAATACCAGCTAAGTTCAGGCAATGATCGAACTTAGCCGATGGAAGTGGCTTGGTCAACATGTCTGCAGGATTTTCGGTAGTATAAATTTTTTCAACAATTATATCTCCTGTATCAACAATGTCTCGGATAAAATGGTGTTTAATTTCAATGTGCTTGGTCCTTGAGTGATACTTACTATTCCTGGTTAAGTGGACAGCACTCTGACTATCACAAAATATAACAAGAACATCTTGTTGAAGACCAAGTTCACTTACCAAGCCTCGAAGCCATATAGCCTCTTTCATACCTTCTGTAGCAGCAATATATTCTGCTTCAGTGGTGGACAAAACCGCAATGGCTTGAAGTGAAGAATACCAGCTAATAGCAGACCCACATAGGGTAAAGATGTAAGCTGAAAGTGACCTTCTCCGATCTAAATCACCACCATAGTCAGCATCAACATAGCCAACTGCTCCTCCAGGATCGGCTCTATGTTGATCAAATACCAAACCAAGATCTGGAGAACCTTTCAGATAACGAAGTATCCATTTAACAGCTTCCCAGTGTGCCTTGCCTGGATTATGCATGAACCTGCTAACAATGCTAACAGCATAAGCTAAATCAGGTCTAGTACATACCATAGCATACATGAGACTTCCAATTGCATTTGAATACGGGACATGTGACATGCGTCTTTTGTCCTCGTCTGATTTTGGACACTGATCTGATGACAACTTGAAGTGGGCGGCAATTGGAGTATTAACAGCTTTGCAATCTCGCATTCCAAATTTGTCAAGCATCTTAAGAACATACTTCTTTTGTGATAGAAAAAGTTTTCCAGCTTGACGATCTCTGTTGATCTCCATTCCCAAAATTTTCTTGGCAGGACCTAAGTCCTTCATATCAAATTCACTGCTAAGCTGAGCCTTTAACTTGTTAACTAAAAATTTATCTCTTGCAGCAATCAACATGTCATCAACATATAGCAACAAGTATACAAAAGACCCATCAGATGTCTTTTGAAAATAAACACAATTATCATAGCTACTTCTGGAGTATCCATGTCCAACCATGAAAGAATCAAACCTCTTATACCATTGTCTTGGTGATTGCTTCAAGCCGTAAAGAGATTTTTTCAAACGACAGACATGGTCCTCCTTTCCAGGTACAACGAAGCCCTCAGGCTGCTGGATGTAAATCTCTTCCTCAAGATTACCATGAAGAAAAGCAGTTTTCACATCTAACTGTTCCAGCTCCAAATCATACAAGGCAACTAAAGCAAGTAATATACGTATTGAAGTATGACGAACAACAGGAGAAAATACTTCATTAAAGTCAATAGCTTTCTCTTGATCAAAACCTCTTACAACAAATCTTGCTTTATTCCTTGTACTCTCAACACCAAGGATCATTTCTTTTCTCTTAAAGATCCACTTGCAACTAATGACTCGTTTTCCTTCTGGTAACTTCACCAATTCCCATGTTTCGTTTTTGAGAAGACTCTCAACTTCTTCTTGCATAGCAGCAATCCACTTTGTTGAGTCGTCACCAGAGATAGCTTCAGAGTAATTCTTGGGTTCACCTTCTTCACTCATCTCTTGTGCAATAGTTAAAGCATAAGCAATGTTGGCTGATTCTGCAATTAATCTTTGAGTCAGTTTTCTTGGTCTCTGTTGTGGAAGTTCTTGAGCCATAGACCATGGCTGTGGTAATCCTCGTCGTTTAGGTGGACATTGCTCATGTGGACTCAAATGTTCATTTGTACCATCAGTAACAGTGACTTGATCATCTTTAGTACTGGAGGAATTGGGAACGTCTTCCTCATGAGCGGGTGTTTTAATCTCAAACTCCACCTTCTCTCGAGCATCTTCCTGGTCACCTGTATCAATTGAGGAAATAACAGTATCTTTTACAGAAGAAAGCATAGCATTTTCATTAAAGGTCACATTCCGACTGTGAATTATTTTGTGAGATTCTGGGTCATATAAACGATAGCCTCTAACCCCTGAGCCATAACCCAAGAAAATGCACTTCTTAGCACGAGGTTCTAATTTTCCCTCGTTTACATGAGAATAAGCAGGGCAACCAAATATTTTAAGATTAGAATAATCAACATGGTTACCTGACCAAACTTCTTCTGGAATGTTGCAATCAATTGATCTGTTAGGAGAGCGATTTATCAGATAACATGCTGTTGAAGCCGCTTCAGCCCAAAATGATTTGCTCAAACCAGAATGGGAGAACATGCAACGAACTCTCTCAAGGATAGTTCTATTCATTCTTTCTGCAACCCCGTTCTGTTGTGGAGTACTTGGGATGGTGAAGTGTCTGGAAATGCCTTCCTTCTTGCAGAAATCATTGAATTCATTCGAACAGAACTCAAGGCCATTGTCTATCCTTAACCTCTTTATCTTCTTGCCAGTCTGATTCTCAATCAATAATTTCCACTCTTTAAAAGTGGAAAATGCTTCATTCTTATGTTTAAGGAAATACACCCACAGTTTTCGTGAGAAGTCATCAATAATTGTCATCATATAACGACATTTACCTTTGGAGGGAACTTTTGAAGGACCCCAAAGATCCGAATGAATATAATCCAAAGTACCTTTGGTTCTGTGTATGGCTTTAGAAAAACTAACTTTTTTCTGCTTACCAAAAATGCAATGTTCATAGAAATCAACCTTTCCAGTACAGTGGTTACCAAGGTGACCCTTCTTCTTGAGGATTAGAATTCCCTTCTCACTCATGTGGCCTAATCTCATATGCCACAACTTGGTGTTATCTTTGTTGGGTGAGGCAACAGCTGCAGAACCTGTAACAGTTGAACCCTGCAGCACATACAAACTATCACATCGAATTGCCTTTAGTAACACAAGAGCTCCTTTAGACACTTTTAAAACTCCACCTTCAGCTAAGTATCTACACCCATGAGATTCAAGGGTGCCTAAGGAAATGAGATTCCGTTTCAACTCAGGGACATGTCTGACACCTGTTAAAGTTCTAACAATTCCATCATGTGTCTTGATTTTGATTGTTCCTTCACCAACAACTTTGCATTGAGCATCGTTTCCCATCAAAACAAGACCATTATAAACAGGTTCATATGTGGTAAACCAATCTCTATTGTGAGACATGTGAAAAGTACAACCAGAATCAAGAATCCATTCATTTCTAGACCTTTGTTCAGTGTTGGAAGCTACAAAACAATCCCCATCAGATTCAGTTTCAACAATACTAGCTTCGACAAATTTTTCTGGTTGTTTACCATTTCCCTTATCTTTTCTATCTTGCTTATTTTTCAATTTATAGCATTCAGAGATCTCGTGTCGCTTTTTCTTGCAATAATGACAATATTTGGAGTTCTTGCCTCTAGATTTTGACCTAGATTTATGTTTAGTGTTCCTACCTTTCTCTTGGTTTCTCCCTCTAACTACTAATCCTTCACCAGAATTTTCAGAATGAATTTGAGTATCAAATTTTTCTTTGGCTAGTAAATTAGTCTTGACATCATCAAAGCTTAAGGTAAGATAATTACCGTATAACATAATTTCTTTGAATTGTCGGTGCGAGGGTGGTAGAGAAACAATAAGTAGAACTGCTTTATCCTCATCATCAATTTTAACATCCAAATTTTCCAAATCAATTATGATGGAATTAAATTCATCAAGGTGAGATTGGATGGGAGTACCTTCGGACATTCGGAGTGTAAAGAGTCGCTCCTTTAACCGGAGTTTGTTTGCAAGACTTTTGGTCATGTATAGAGACTCCAATTTACCCCATATGCCTGCTGTACTTTTCTCGTTGATGACCTCACGCAACACCTCACGGGACAAACATAAATGGATTGCAGACAATGTCTTTTCATCCATCTCATCCCACTGCTCCTCCGTCATAGTGGTTGGTCTCATCATTTTACCTGCCAGAACTTTCTTTAAACCATTCTGGGTGAGAACAGCTAACATCTGGACTCGCCAGATAGCAAAACTGATTTTACCATCAAATTTCTCAATATCCAATTTCGACATTATTGAACAATAGATCCTGGTTGAATTATCGAAAAGCTCTGATACCAATTTGTAGGGATATCGTGTGCGGAAGCGTGATAATTTCAACAAAAGATTATGAGAAATTAAAGTAACAAGTAAAGTGAGAATGATACCAGAATTTTCAGGTGGAAAACCCCTTTAAATAGAGGTAAAAAACCACCGGCGAGAGAGCCAAAACTTCCACTATAATGGTACTGGGAGTACAATGAATTCCTCTCAGGCTAATGATAAATAGCCCCAAAACAAATTCTCTCTATATGGGTTAAACACTTACACCCAAGAACAGAAATAGAGAGTATAAGAAAAGAGAGAGAAAGCAAGTGTGTTGCTGTTTGTTGTGTGTTACATTGCTGGAAGGAAGTCACTATATATAGTGGTTCTAGGAGACAACAATAATAAATACAACTAATGGTAATTAACCTCCCATTTTTGCCAAGATAACGGTAAAGGTGAGTCATAAACCCACAAATATTTTAATAAAAGATTTTTTTTTCAACAGTTTTAATAAAAGCAATTCATTATTTGGTTCTTACCATATCGGGACCAAAGAAAAAGACTTAGAATGATGGTTGTTGATTGAGTATCATCTTGAACATCTGTGAGAGGAGCAGGTTGAGTTGTGAAGGAGGATATTGTAATGATGACCGTATTGGTGGTCACCCTTTAGCATCCACTGATGAAGATTCCCAGAAGTCCAAAAAAGACGCAGACAAGAAAGAAGAAAACCATACGTGTTTGACTAGAGCACAGTCACAAAACAAATAAGGTTTTCGTGGCAACATTACGAGACTTTTTTTCAGTATTTTTACTTTTATTTCTCACCACTTTTTTTTTCTCCATCTAACACCCCTTTTTTTTCTATTTAACACTATTTTTTTTATGGATTTATTATATATATATATATATATATTTAAAAAAATCCTCTTAAAATTTGGTTTTAAAATAAGGAAGGTGTTTTTATAATTTTTTTATTGCTTTGTCTAGAATGAAGGAAAAAAAATATAAAATAAAATAAAAATAAATATAAGAACCAATAAAATAAAATAAAATAATTTTTTAAGTAAAAAATGTTTTGAAAACTTTAATTAAAAATGAGGAGAATTAATTTTAGATATTTATAAAATTATAGTGAATTTAAATATTTATAAAATTGAAATAGAAGAAAATTTAAAATTAAAAAATAAATATATAAAAATTTATGAATAAATATCAATACAAAGAGCATGAAATAAAACATTTGATATAAGTAAATATTATGGATAAAATAAATGTAAAATTGTAACATTATTTTATTTTTTGTATTTTTAAATAAAATTGTTTGGATATATTATAAAAAAAATATTAACTGAATGGTTTAAAAAATTATAAATAAAAATTAAGTTATTCATTGATGATATTATTGTTGCTATTTTTATTTTCTATATTTATTCATTTTTGCTTCTCATTTTAAGTATTAAGTGTAGTATTTGCATTAGTTTTTTTTTTTAATTTTGCATTTAGGGTAGAGACTTCAGTTGGTACTCTTTGATTTTTTTTTATTATTATTTTTTTAAAATTCAAAGTAATTCAGGAAAGACTCTAGCTAATAAAGACTTTAAGTTTGTCCACATCTGACTAATCTTTCTTTCCTGAAAAGTTTACATGGAATGGTACATGGTCAATTCAATATATTTCTTGTCAGTGCTACAGTTACTAAATGATCCACGTCCACAACAAAAGCCACCATCGAAGCCCACATTCTCAACTACAACTAATTACAACTTAAACAACATGATCCTTATTGACATTCACTTGTAGCTACAAGAGATTATTATCAGTCACAACAAGAACCTTACCAACATATATGTTATTAATAAACAACTTCAATATTATTTGTGTGTCCATTACTAATTAATATTAATTGACTTTGTTTTTTTTTATAATTATGTATTTTACTTTTTACTTAAAATTAACATGATCAATAATAACAAAAATAAAATGTTTATAGATTCAACTTTTATGTTGTTGTAGGGTTTAATATTTTATTTTCTTCATTCTTACAAAATAAATAAATTTAAACTAAACATTTTTAATTTATTTTTTTTATTTTTATTTTGTAAAAGCTCATTTGTTTTTTCAATAATTATATTTCTAACTATTTTAAATATTAAAAATATTTTTTTATAATCAATTCATTTATTTTTTTAATGCATCCAAAATTAAAATTATTAATTATTTTTAAGTTTTTAATTCCTTTTTACTTTTTATTTTATTTTATTTTATTGGTTCTTAAATTTATTTTTATTTTATTTTATTTTATATTTCTATATTTCTATAATTCTTAAATTTGAAAATATAAAATAAAATCATGAAAAGAAACCGTACTAAATAGAAAAATAAAAACAAAATAATAATGGATGAGAAAATAAAAATGGAAATAGTAATGAAAAAAAGTTAGGAAGAGGACAAACATTAATGCTAATGGTAGGTTAGGAGGAGGTTGTTAAAACCTAGACTTTATTCATTCTTCATAATTACTTCAATACGTTTCTATCAGTCACACTTTATTATATTATTATATAACAAACAGATATATCGGTGTAGTGATTAAAATTTTATATTCAAATGTTATCGAAACTATTCATACAGCCAGAAAAGTGTGTTCAATCTCCTTATAAGTGAAAATTCGGATAACAAAAAATATTCAATGTCGTGAATGAAATTAATTTCTAATCCAACTTATTTGGAGAGACTCGTGACAAAACAAAAACATTTTTATCGTCAAGTACTTTTATTAAACAAAAAACAATAAATTAAAATAAAAAATTACATGACTAAAACAGAGAAAAGGAAACTTTATAAAACAAATAGAAGGACCAAATTTGCGAAACCACAACAATTAAGAAAAATATAATTCTTTACAATTAAATTATATTTAGTAGTAAATGATCATTTTTGTCTCGTTTTAATCTCTAATACGTGGATTTTTTTTTTCTTACGATTTTAGCGTTCAAATTTTAAAATCTTGGTAAAATTCTGAAAATAATTTTTTTTATTCAAATTGATTATTTAACTTAACATACTTTTTTTTATATAAAGGTTTTCATGTTAGGTATCATTATGCAACTTGAGATCTTAGTTAGGCTAATCCTTCAAGCAACAACAATCATCTGTCATTATATGAAAACAAATATTATTAAAAAAAATACAAAAAGTGATACATATATGTTAACTATACTTATTGATAAATAATTCTAAGAATATACTATATGGAAGCCTATTATACCAATGAAATGACTTTTTATGAATAAATCATAAATTAGTCAACTTATCAGTACACACATTTTCTTCACCAAAAATATGAGTAATCCTAAACATGATTTTTTTACCGTAATTAAGCCCCATCTTTTGAGCTTCCTTCATAACATCTATAACTCTATAAAACTCAACAATCATAATAGTCTGAATTTCAAAAAACGCAGAGATAATCTAACATGATTATTTAAAGCATCCTTATTAATTTTAATTGATTAAAATGAAAAAACAAACATATGTAAAATTAAGAATTGATAAAATTGTTGAGTTTTCTAAAATTTGAAGATCAAATCATAAAAAATATAAAACATAACAACGAATTAAAAATTTAGATTGGATCAAATGTACAATTTTACTTTTATTTACAGAAGAATGAAACAAAAAATGAAGTTGTTTATGTCTATGATTATAAGTGTTTTGTAAAAGAGGTAATCCATTTTTGGTGGCTAACATTTATAAGGCGGTAGAATTAATTTTCTCAAATACAATTTTTGCATACAAAGATTCAGACTAAATCTTATTTAAGGAGTTTGGTCATTTTCATTTAACACCTGGACCAATAAGACATTCTTGTAGTATTAATATGAAATTATGAAATACATAATGTTAATAGCTAAGAATACATATATGCTAAAAAAGAAAAAAAAATTAAAATAATATGAAAGTTTGAGTTATATTAAGAGGGTCGGAAACGTAATCTAAACTTATTCTATTCCTACAACCAAAAAGTTTATTAAATTTTAAAATTAATCAATATTTTATTTAACGCATAATATGATACTTGAAATATAAAAAGCTTATATTTTAGAATATAAATGTTTTTTATGTTAGAAACGAAAACTATAAAAAAAAGTGAAAACACGTCAAATAAATAATTATAACGTCACTTTAATATCCATGTTCATTAATCATTTAAACAGTTAACGACTCACCTTAAAATTCAAACGAAAATAAACATATGATATGAAAACCAAAAACTTTTACTATTGCACTAAAAATAAAAATTCTGAAAATATTTTGTGTAAAAAACATATTTTACTGATCATGTCCAACAATTAAATACTTTAGTATTAATATTTCAATTATGATATGTATGCTAATTTTGAAACAAATTAATTAGAATTTTTTCGTTAAGTAATTTTATACCCAACATTAACTAATATTAAAAAAACATTTCCATACATTAAATATAATCTCTTTATTGAATTATTACATAATTTGAAACTTTATGATAATTAATAAACTTAATATATATGTTCAATAGAAAGTTTAACAAAATTTAATATATATGAAGAGTTGTTGATCGGATGAATTATACTTCAATTATTCTTTGGGTAAATTTTCTTTTAATCAATAGATTGGATGCAAATAAAAATAAAACAAAAGTAATATTTTAAGCATTATTGTGAAATTAAATTAATGTCTCTTATCTCTCAATAAAATTATTACAACTTCAATAAAAATATATAATATTATGATATTTAGGTATACTTTCTTAAATCATCCTTTAATATAAGCATATTAATTAAATATTAAGTTAATATACTTATACACAGTTAAATAATAAATTTAATAAAATAAAATCAAGTTATAATTAAGCTAAAATTAACTTAATTAATATCATATTTTTAAGAGAGAAAAAAATATTTCTATAATACGGTTAGTTGAATTAATTGATTATATCTGAGTAAGATATTTATTTCTCAAATTTAGGTTTAAGTTTAAGTATTTAACTAGCTTATTTAAATTTAACTAGCTTATTTAAATTTAACATTAGTATATTTCAACCCAACAAAAGTGGACATCAATAAAGTATATTTGAACAATACACACGATAGTTATTCAATTCCTTAAAGAATGTAAATATAGTTAATATTGTAAAAGTATAACAAAAAATTATATCATAAGCTGTCTAGATACTAAATTTAAGAAATAATAGTTTTTATAAATATTTTTTTTTGACATCTTAGATAACATTTAATGACTATTATCCGGGTTTGAAATATGTATTCGTAGAAATTACAGTTTCAAATCTTATTTTCTTAATAAAAGAATGAGAAAAGAAGAAGAAGAAAGGAAACAATCTAAAGTATCAA
This sequence comes from Phaseolus vulgaris, assembly GCF_051622355.1. Classification (NCBI taxonomy): domain Eukaryota; kingdom Viridiplantae; phylum Streptophyta; class Magnoliopsida; order Fabales; family Fabaceae; genus Phaseolus; species Phaseolus vulgaris. The sequence continues at coordinate 38,059,749 of NC_143500.1, read as the reverse complement.
AATAAAATATTGAAAGAAAAGTTATGATTTTTTGTTTTGATTTTAAGACTTATATATATATATATATATATATATACTTATCTTCTTTCTTATTATTATCAATCTATCTTATATCATATATCATTACATTAATTATTGTTATCTTATAAGTTAATTTATAATTTTATTGATCACAATAATAAATAATAAATAATAAATAAAAAACAATCTTATTTTATGATATTAGATATAGGTTATGATCTTTCTCCTTTTGATAACTTTTTTTATATATTTTTTATCTCTTTATTCCTCTGCTACTATGTGTCATTAAAATTTTCTTTCACCTAGTTGTCACACTTGTTGTCTCTAAAAGAACCATATGTTTGCCACCTTATAATTGGAGAACGTTAAATATGTGATATTAACAAAACACTTTAAAATTCACGCATAATCTCACAAAATCTTAAATGACAGTGAAAAATATTGATAAATAATTTGTTGAGATAAATATATTTTTTTATTGGCTACATTATAACTTTGTATAAAATATGGTATAATTACATAATTCATTAATTTAGTCATAATTTATATACTTTCTTATTTAGTTATTGATTTGTTAGAGTATAATACTATAATAACAATGTATGTGTATACAAATGATGAAATGATGAATGAAAATAATAGAGAATTCTTTTTTAATTCGGTTTTAAGAATATTTTTCTTTTTCTTTTTAATTCTGGGAGAACTTAAGTTGAGAGACAACAATTCAATTTGATGGTGTCTTTAATGTATGTACATTGTAAAGAGGAAAAAATTGTCCTGTGAAGGCGAAACCTTCAACAAAAACAATGAGGAATATGAAAAATGGTATGTTGGAAATCAAAAAGTAAAAAAATGGGTGTTGATGTCCATGAAGCAAAAAATCATGACAAGGTATATTCGCTTACCCACTACTCTTTGATTTTTGGAATGCTTTGTCAAAAGCTTTTCATGAGGGAAGTGATGAGTTTCAGAAGTTTGTTTGGCCTGAATCAAAGGGCATTAACTGCAAAACAAAACAATACAAACTTAACTTAATATTATGGAGGACTGGTTGAGATTTTTAGGAAATTGGATCATCATGACAAAGTAATTATGACAAGGAAACAAACAAATAAATTAAAAGGTTATATAAAAAGTGACTATAAGTGTACTCTTAGTATAATAAGAATAGACACACCAATGAGCGATACTATGAATCATATGATACCTCGAGTGGTGGGATCACATATACAATATGCACTATCAACTGAACACCGTCTAGTTCTTGAGTATAAAATGTCTTTTTAATAACTTAAAGGTGCAATAATAAGTCCTAGAATTGATGAATTATAACACACAAAATGTTTGGTTGTGTGACTTATGTTCACTTACACAAACATTAGGAAAACAAACCATCGCTTAGAGCTGAAAGGTGTGTGTTCCTTGACTATGTTGATCACCAAAAGGGATACTGGTTCTACAATCCACAAATCAATCAAATGTTTCCATTTTCATGACACTGATTTATTTTTTCATTAAGTCTGAAATTCAGGGGGATAATTATGAAAAAAAGATTATACTTTTGTTCCACAAGAAATTGATACTGAGTTAAGATTGGAGAAAGGAAATAACATAGTTGTATTAGGAGATAATGAGAGTGTGCAACAATTTAGTGATCAACAACTACGTAATGAGAAAAATTTTGAGCATTTTGAGATCGAAAGTTTGTTCAATAATGTTGATGATATATCACACTAGTCATCCTCTCAATAACCTAATAAACAAAAAACCATTCATTCCCTAAAAAAACCTAATACAAAAAAAATAATTCTAGGAATGCAAAACTACTAGAGTTCAATCTTTATTTGTTGCAAGGTAGCATGAACAAGCTTTTCTTCCTTCTATATGCATACTACACCCCTTACCTTGCTTATGAAGAAATAATACGGAATAATTGCATCTTCCTTAATACTAAAAACACTGACTTCCTGACTATGGTCTCAAAGATTTTTTTTTTTAGAAGTAGTGGATCTATCCGTCGCCCCTTATAAGCTTCGGCATTGTGGGATGACTTACTGTTTGTTATATTCACATTACTTACATTTATATTCATACACAACAAATAATCTGATTTGTTATACCGATGCAGATTGGGGTGGATGTTCAGATATCAAACACTCGATATTTAGTTATTGTGTTTTTCTTGGAGATAATTTGGAGTGGTGGTCTTCGAAACGACAAACTATTTTGTCATGATATATGAAAAAGAAGAAGTTAAGTACTGAGATCAACAATATAATATCTCAATGTTGTTGGTTATATCATATTTTTCTAAAACTCAATTCTTATTTTGAAAACTAGATTAATTTATGGTGATAATATTAGTAAAATATATCTCTTTGCAAATCCTATTTAATATGGACAAACTAAACGTATCAACATGCATATTCACTTTTTTTTGTGAAAAAGGTTGGTTTCATACAAGTACTACTTTAATTATGGAAGTGGGTATATTGTCACTTTAATGTTAACATTCTATCATATATCATTTTGTTATTAGTTTGTAATTTTGTTAGAATATAATAAATTATTCAATGAGTTTATTATTCTATTGCTTTGTAAGTTATATTTTAGAGACCATTGGTCATAATAATACATAAGGAAAAAGAACTTTCTCATAAAATATAAACATTGAGAAGACAAATGTTAAATTCACAAAGTCATATATACTATATAGTTTTCTAGATTGAAATACTTATATTTTAAAGTAAAATGAAAAAGAACATGTTCTCTTAAATTAAATATAAGTACAATTTATCAGTATATGTGATGGTGTTGGTCTCATAATGAAAAGAGCATTTAGAGAGGCAACTCCAAACCTACCTTATCTAACATCTGATGAGAGGTAGTGCTTCAGCTGCCAACCATATAACTAAGGCATTTACTGCTTCTCTAGATCTGTTCCATTACACTACAACACCCCCAACGCGCGGGCTGTCTTGTCTTTTACGTACGTTTCTTTTTTCAAACCTTTTCGGTGTAAACTCCACAAATTGTTGGCATACAGATACATCAATGATGTCTATATGCCACAGAATTTACAGAATCCGTATTTTTTTTTTATTGTGTATAAACTTATCACGTTAACCACAAATATTCTGAGCAAAATTAATTTTTAATCCAATAACAATAATGTACCCAAAGTTTACTAAAACCGTTTATCTTAGAGTAGGATTATTTTTTTCCTTGGCAAAATTAAAAAAAGTTATAATTTTTCTGTCTTTTTTATACACATTTGTCAAGGAATAAAACTACAATGACCATGTTTAAAAAATTCCCTTAGTTAATTTTAGTGGCAACATGTGAACATGTTTAAAATTTGAAAGTAAACTTAGTGTATTTTTTGAGACGGATTTGGATTGTGCTTCGAATTATTTCAATTCTGTTTTGTTTCAGTATTTATTTTATTTTATAGCAAATGTATTAATTTTAACATATATTTATTATTTTTTCTACAATTTAATTATACGTACTATAAAATTGATATATTATACTATGAAATCAGATTAATATGGTTTTGGCTTAAGTATTTTAGATTTTGAATGGTAAGATTAAGACTTATAATGAGAAACCCAACTCGTTTTATGTTCACCGTTGATTTATGAAAGAAGTTCCCGTTTCTCAGGAGGAAATAATGTTACATCTAAGATTTTATGTAAATTATTTAAATCTCTTAACTACTAACTAACAATAATGAATTACTAATTTAGTTTGTATATGGTTACTGCAAAATATTATATATAAATATTTAATAGAGAATAAGTTTCTCTTTACGTCTGAAAATACTTACTTAATTTTAAAAAAAGCTAAACGATTAAATATGTAATTAATTGTTTTAAAAAATATTAAAATGGCACTTTCGAGAGATTATAACAAGTAAAAATGCATTTATGACTAAATTTGGGTTTTTGTCCTTTATTCTTTCTTAATACAACTTTGTTACTTGTAAGATTTTAATGACGAGTGGAACGCAGAAGTTTATATTTTTTATTTTATTTTCATGAAGTAGAATATATTAATTGAAAAAAAATTAATATCCCAGTTAGGGGAAGACAGGTGGGAGACTATCTTATTTTGTAGGCCTCAAGATTTAATGCATGATCTGCTACGCTTATAAATACTTGATGGGAAGAGAGAATAAATTTTCAAGTTGTGGTTAGAACTCAGAGATAGTGTTAGCAATTAAGAAAGGAAAGGATAAAGGAATACATTCGTTGCATAAACGGATCTCTCCATCCATAGGTTGTTCCTCCATTCTTTCTGATGTTCCTTTTGGGTATTGGGTTGTTGTTCTCCGCTGTTGTACATAGTTTTTGAACTCTCTTGTGTTTTACAAATACAGAAGAAAAAGAAAAATACAAAAGGAAGCATATAGGTGCTAGAAGAAACAAATATAGTGTGTGGAGGAGCATTTACCTTTTGGCAAAGGAAAAGGTGCAAGTGTTGGCTATATAGCATAGAAGATTTTGAAAGTCTTAATTACACTATAGTGTAGTGAAATGGGGCCTCCTTTATCAACATGGCCGTGGGAGAACCTTGGAATATTCAAGGTACAGAAAATCTAGCTATGTGATTTGCATAAGTTGGTACTTTTTTTCTTTGTGATATTAATTCTTACATGGCTTATGTGTGTGATCTTACTTTGTTTTTCATTGGATATACACAGTATCTATTATATGGGCCGTTTGTGGCGAAAGTCGTGTATGAATGGTTCTATAACGAGGAACACTCCTACTACAACCTCAGCTGGTGCCTTCATTTGCTCATACTAAGTGGTCTCAGAGGTCTAATTCATGTGCTTTGGGGTTCTTATAGCCACATGCTTTTTCTCACCAGAAACCGACGGATTCTTCAGCAGGGTGTTGATTTCAAGCAGATTGACAAAGAATGGGACTGGTAAAAACTTGCAAAGAAATTGTTTCTCTCTCTTCTCCATTTGTTTAAATAAAATTACATTATGTTGAAAATGGTTTCGTATGTACCGTGTGTCTCCTAATATATTTGTTTTTCAATCAGGGACAATTTCTTGATTCTTCAAGCACTAGTTACCTCCATGGCCTGCTATATGTTTCCCTTTCTTCAGCATCTTCCTCTCTGGAATGTAAAAGGTCTTTTTGTTACTTTGATTCTCCATGTGGGAGTCTCCGAGCCACTTTATTATTGGGTGCACAAAAGGTTCCATGGAGACTATCTTTTCACCCATTATCATTCACTTCATCATTCATCTCCTGTACCAGAATCTTTTACCGGTGAGAATCATATTTACCCTTCTTCACTTTAATCCTCCTCTATAGATTCTGATTTTGGATCTATCCGATTGTTCAGACGGAAGATTAGTAGATGTTTATCTGTTAGAACTTCATAATAGCTTGTTCTCATTTTTTCAAACCACTTGTTGATGTTGTGTTGGTTTTTGAAACATGACTTGTTTTCCTACAGCTGGACATGCAACACTTTTGGAGCATCTTATTTTGACGGTAGTCATTGGAATCCCTATCCTTGGGGCCTCTGTGATGGGATATGGATCAGCAAGCTTGATATATGCTTATGTTTTGATTTTTGACTTCCTGAGATGCTTGGGCCACGGCAATGTTGAAATTGTTCCTCATCAGTTGTTCGAGAAATTCCAATTTCTTAGATATGTGATATACACACCAACGTAAGTTAATTTAGAGCTGTTACATCCGTTAGTTTCACATATATTTCTCAGTTACTGGCATCCCATATTTAATTGTCACACATGTCACAAAAAGCTCGCATTGATCTTCGTCAGATTTTTAGAAAGATATGTGAAAAGCATTTACTGTACGACCTAAATGCAAATGAAACCGTACCTGAATTGTTGTGGCACTTCAGGTTCTTTATGTCATAGTTGAATGTTGGTAGAGAACGAAACTAGTCATGGATAATGGAGTTGGAGCAAAGTTTATATAAATTAGTGGAATGTGATTTTAGATAATTAGATGAAAATCCTTACTTATTTTTCCTACTTTCATAAACTTTCCAAGCAACATCAGAGATTACCTAAAGAATAATTCTGTGTGCTTCTATTTCTCTCCCTCTTTCTCCATACATAAAAATACCATTAAGAGAGGGGAGTGGAAAGGACCTAAAGCTAACAGTCTAAGGTTCTATCATGTGAAGAGAGAAGTTCAAGTAAACCAGTGGTCCTGAGAGTTGAACTTCAACAAGTTTTTGGCAACAAGTTGGGGCTAACAGCTAAACATGTTTTAGCTTGAAGCCTATTTAAATTCTGCCGCATAATGTGTATTTAGCTTTCTTCCAATGTCATGCTGCAACTGCCGAGAGAATGACCTAAGAGAGCATGCATTTCCTAAATAGTGGTCCAGTCCAGCTATGAGTTCAAAATACGATTATTTTATTCACGTTCATTTCTAAGCAGTTGTGAGTTGTATGTATCATTCATTTCCTTTCCATGCTATTGTGCAGATATCACAGCCTACACCACTCTGACAAGGACACAAATTTCTGCCTCTTTATGCCTCTCTTCGACGCGCTAGGCGATACCCTTAACAAAAAATCATGGCAAACACACAAAACAATAAGTTCTGGTTCAGGTAAGCTGTGCTATGATTTAATGACTTCTTCTAGTTTTTTTTTTTTGTTGATTTAGACTTCAATGTAACAAACAGCACTTAAAAATAGCTGTATTCTGTGTTTTGAAGTAAAGTTTTACCATATAAATGTAAATTTTTTACCGTCACTTGTCAATTATCATTGCAGGAACCGGCGACAGGGTACCCCATTTTGTTTTCCTGGCTCATATTGTTGATGTGTCATCCAGTATGCATGTTCAATTCGTCCTGCGATCCTTTTCTTCATTGCCATACACAACAAGGCTCTTCTTGGTCATTGGCTGGCCCTTTGCTTTTCTATTTTTGCTAGCAATGTGGGTTTGGTCCAAGACCTTTTTACTTAGTTTCTACAATCTGAGAGGAAGATTACACCAAACGTGGGTTGTACCTCGATGTGGCTTTCAGGTGGGTCCATATTAGTCAGAAAGCTGTAGTCACATTTCTTTTTCCACCGTGAATATTTATTTTTCTTCTTTTTCCTCATTTTTTTTGCAGTATTTCTTGCCATTTGCTACCGAGGGAATCAATAAGCAAATTGAGCTAGCTATCCTAAGGGCCGATAAACTTGGGGTTAAAGTCATTAGCCTTGCTGCATTGAATAAGGTCTGACATATTGAACTTTTTCTATTGCTATTTAATTTGCCAACCACAGTAAATCGAACTAGGTTAATTAATGGATTCTGGCCTTTTTCTGAGCATAGTTGGTGAAGGTCATAATTGCTGAATAAGAATGGTGGGTCTCTTTTGCAACTTCCGAAACAAATTACACATGGCCTCCCATTTTTAGTCCAGCTATACATAAAATGAAAATAGTAAAATTAAGAGGCATTCTATTCCGTGATCATCCAGTTAGGGTTTCAACCCCCAGTACCTGTTTTATGTTTGTCTCGCATAACTACATCCTAGTTGCCAAGTCAATGGTGTGTTGTATAATAGTAACGGCCAACCCAATTTTTTATACACGTTACAATTCCTAATGTTATTATTTTAATATTTTTTTATATTATTTAATTATAAATTTACCTTTTACTATATATTTATTTTAAAGCCTATCACATCAATAAGTGTGTACAATTCCAAGAAATATCAAACTATCATTTTCCAATAGTAACCTATGTATTTACACAAAAGGTACATGACAGATAAAATATTTTATCATACATTCAGCTTCGGCATCAATGGTCAGAACTTTGTTATTTAGTTACTAACTAATATCATTATTACTCACTGAATGTAGAATGAAGCGCTAAACGGGGGTGGAAAGCTGTTTGTGGACAAGCACCCAAACCTCAGGGTTCGAGTTGTTCATGGGAACACGTTAACCGCTGCTGTCATACTCAATGAAATCCCTCAAGATGTGAAGGAGGTGTTCCTAACAGGAGCTACTTCCAAGCTTGGAAGGGCAATTGCTCTCTACCTTTGCCAAAAGAAAGTCAAAGTTCTGGTGAGTATTTTCTTGCTAGGAACACGCCTGACATGTAGTTATTTTTTATTAATCTAATTTTTTAATACAAACAAAGAAAGAGAGATAACGATAGAAGAAAAAAATAGCATAGGATGAAATGAAATTGTGGTGCAGTGAAAGTAGATCCTTTCATTGTTTGATTGATTGCAGGGTGGGTGGGGTAGCAGGGGGGCTAATAGGATGAGCCTAAAATGGCCCAATAGGAAGAAAATTAAATGATTGAAGGACAATTAATGTTGAATATGGATAGAATATTAAAATATTAGGATTGTATTTATAATGTTAATTTAGTTCTATTTTAACTTTTCTCTAGTAAGATAAAGGGTCATTATTCAATTGTTGTCATCTATTAGGTTATATATATATATATATATATATATATATATATATATATATATATATATATATATATATATAAGTGTATCTCTCTTACTTTTTCCTTTTGAATGAAAATACAGTTATTATTCTGTCTAACTCTTTTAATGGTGGATTTATAGTATAGCAATAGCATAGCTCATAGCTTCCTATCAATTATGCATATAGATGCTGTGAAAAGGAAGTTGTTGTGCTGAGAAATGGAACCTTTCACAGTTTGATTACAGTGTGAGGGTAGGCACGGGGACCCTTTCAATCATTTATGCATATAAATTAATGAGACATGGTTTGCTTTAATTTTTTTACATAGATGCTAATTCAAGTAATGCTGATAATAGTGGTTAGTTCTCATGAAGCAGAAGTCTCATGATTATTGATTTATTTAATCACCATTACTAAGACGCTGAGAGCTACTTTGCAGATGTTAACTCTTTCCACAGATAGATTTCAGAGGATCCAAAAGGAAGCCCCTGTGGAATATCAAAACTATCTTGTCCAAGTGACAAAATACCAAGCTGCTCAAAACTGCAAGGTACAACTATGCCAATATATATAACCCAGGAAAACTTTCCCAGTGACAAATTAACATAACGTACTCCCTTCACTATGCATCACTATTTATACACGTGGTTTAATTTTGTCTCAACTTAGGAAATTGACATATGGTATGATGATTACTGAAAGACAAATTATAGGTGTAGCATGAACTTTACATGGTGCTTACTTGTCTTAATGCAGACCTGGATCGTTGGTAAGTGGATAACGCCAAGAGAGCAATATTGGGCACCACGTGGAACCCATTTTCATCAATTTGTTGTCCCACCCATTTTATCATTCAGAAAAGATTGCACTTATGGTGATCTGGCTGCCATGAGATTGCCAGAAGACGTGGAAGGACTTGGTTGCTGTGAGGTGAGTGTCACCAACTCTAGCAGTATCTATCTCATCTTTTTTCATTTTCTGTTAATTCATATACACTGTCATAGTATCTGTTCACAATTTAGTCTGACACATAGATGCATGCAGTACACAATGGAGAGGGGAGTGGTTCATGCTTGCCATGCGGGGGGAGTGGTACACAGCCTTGAAGGTTGGGATCATCACGAAGTTGGGGCCTTGGATGTTAACAGAATTGATCTTGTGTGGGAAGCAGCACTCAAACATGGCCTAAGGCCAGTGTCAAGATTCACACAGTAAAAGAAATTAAAAGTCTTGTGTCAAAGTGTTTTTCTCAAGTTGTTTCTTCTTGTTATGGTGTATTACTTGCACATCACAGTTATATTCTTTGAAGTGGCTGTATAACATTTCTGATGTTTCTTGGATGTTAAAATGATCCCATCACATTCAGTGATTAATTCATGGCATAAATTAAGCCAAAGCAAGCTAGCAAGTTCCCATTCTGCTGTCACTCTGGCGAAATATAATTGTTAGCATTTATTAAACCAGAGCGTTAACAATAATAACTGGTTCAATTATTAATGAAAAGCTAACGTGGATGTGTAGTTATTGGTTGGACTATGGACAGTTCAACTTCAACAAAGCAGATTAAGTAGCCGGTGGAATCTCTAACACTTTAATCATTTTAAATTACCTGTCATTTATATGTTAGAAGGAGTATCACTATATTTACTCTTTATCCCATTACTTTTTTATAAATTGATTTAATTTAGTTTATTTCATTCAAAATTGATTTTACGCTTTCAAAATTTATAATTAGTAAAAGTTTTAAACGTTACAACATATAATGACAAATTTTCACTGTAACTAATTAATAACCGAGTTTATAATCTTTCTTAATTTGTTGCGATTTTTTTAGGGATGGTTCAACTGTTTTCTTAATTATTAATTTAGGTAGAAGAAGCCAATTGCATTGATTTAAAGAAACTATCGAATTAAATCATTTATTAACAATGAGACAAAATTAAATAAATAGTAGTTCAAAAATTAATTAAACATTTATCACATAATAACTTATTTTATTACATAATAGTACTACCATTCACACACAACCTGTTTTTCTCCTGCTCATCAAAAAAAAAAAAAAAAACAACCTGTTTTCTCCTACCTCTATTTATTATTCACGTGATACAGGGTGTGCATACAGGCCGATCTAGTTCATTAGCTTAGTTTACTTTCGTCTTTAATTACTGTAATTTTTAAAGGATAAAATGCTTTTTTAATTGTAACATTTAAACCAAAATTACCATCCAAAGCAAACATTTTTCTACTGTTACAACCTAACATAAAATAGTTTCTACTTTGCATAATGATTTTACAATAATAACTTCTACCATCTTAAAATCTGTTTTTTTATAAAATAAAAGGTTCAGGCCCACTTACATAAATTTTCACTATTGTAAAGCTAATGGCCTCTGCCCATTCCTTCTCTTTTTCTTATACTTTTCTTTTTCCTTCTCACTCTTCTTCTATTTATTTTTCTTATAAGTTTTTCCTTTATTTTGATTTTTTTTCTTCTAACACTTCTTCTATTTATTTATTGAATATAATTAAATATTTTTATTTATTATTTTATCTATATAGTATATCTAAATTTTATTTCATGATCCACTTTAATTTTTTTTATATTATATTTTATTATTTATTTGTAACAAAAAATAAATTATTAATTTTAAATTTTCTTAATTGTTATAAGTTCAATAATTTCGGACAAAACTTTCATTTTTTTTTAATATTTATACACATTAGTTCACAACTCATAGTTACGTAAGACTTATTAACATTCAAATCTTATATAAAACATTTAATCAGAATTTATTTTTTACGAGTCAAATGAGAGACTAAACAAAATAAGGTGCATAGTCTCTTATTAACATCTCTATTTATAATTCTCCTTCAAACTTCTAATTACTATCATATCTTTAGAAATCATAATTTACTATGCAATATTTAAATGTATATTTTTTAATTATGAAAATATCATAATTCCCTTCATTTTTAGTATTTAAACTTATTTTTAGTTGAGAAAAGTGTTTTTGTACACCGGTTTAAACTCTTACTCCAACTTTTATATCACTTTGTTGTATTCCTCTAAATCTTTCTAGCTATTATAAGTAAATGTCAGATAAAGAAAAATAACTCAAGTTTAATTTGATTTATTGGTTTGAATATAAAAATAATTATTGTTGAAATTAATTATATTATAATTACTGTTAATGGATTGTTTTAAATTAAGTAGGTAACAAATGATCCTTCTTAAAATATTAATAGTTTGATCTTATTTTTTTAGAAATAAGAAAAAATTTATAGCTAAATTTGTATTTATTACACGGTTGAAATTCAAAATAGATAATGAATATTTTGGCAGATTAAAGAAAAAATATTTTTCTACTAGGATTTTTTTCTGTATCTTGCGATTTTATCAAGAATCCACTAATTCGTGTGACGATCATTTTTAGGCTTATCAAACTTTATTTGTAACACCTTTCTTTATCCAGATTTTTATTGTTACTATTTTGAATTTATTTCATTGTGTAATCCTAAATTTCCAATTTTACTTTTAGTTATATTTGAATTCATATCAATAACTATTTAAGTTTTTGGACTTGTTATAGAGCCAAAATGTAGTAGAATGAGTATAATATGCCATTTTTAACTAATAACTAATATGTAACTATATTGTTACTTTAATATTACTAACCAATAAAATATCACTATTAGCATATCAAACAATAGATAAACTATATAATGTTTCAATACAATATGACATATTTAACTAATAGCTAATGTGTTACTTTAATATTAGCATCAGTTATATATCATTCTAGTTTAACCTTCTTTCATTAACTTCTTTGGATTGATAAAATGAGGAATATCTACGTTGGAAACTTTGACGTATATTTATGTAGAAATTGTAATTTTTGCATAGTTTGAATATTGAGTTGTTTGAATTATGCTCAAATGAGGTTTATTATTTTAATGTATAAAATATTATCATTCAATGATTAGTTGGACATTATGATTTCTTCGCTAGTGGTTTAAAACTTGAGTGATCCAACAATATACTTTAGTAATCCAAAACAAGAGTTGAAAGTGAACAAGTGAGCAAAATGGAGCTTTTGGAGGTTGAAGAAGATAAATCAGAAAGGCAATGTGGACATTTTCAAAATTTGGGGGTGCATGAGAAAATATAGTGTTATTTAGCTATTTTATGGTTGACAATTTCTTTCTGCACATCCATAGTTTCTTCCTCCATTTTCATAATTATTGAAATTCTCAAACTACTTTTCTGAATTTGTATTTTAAATTTTATATTAGAAAATCATTTTTGGATTAAAAACAACTTTTAAATTATAAAAATCAGAATACAAGGTTGGTTTTAGAAAATTACAATTTAAAGGTTATTTTTTAATTTAAAAATAATTTTTAAATTATAAAATTTGAAAATTTACTTTGTTTTCTAAATTTTATAATTCAAAAGTTATTATAGCTTCTGAATTCTGAAATTTAAAATACAAAATTAACTTCCAAATCTTATAATCCGAAAATTATTTTTAATTCTAAAAAATATTTTTGATATATAGAATTCAGAAACAGAGACATAGACTTAATTTTTTATTTCATTATGGATAAATCTATCCTTTTATGAAGGTGTAGGCAGAAACTGAAGGTGGAGGAAGATATTGCCTTTATGGTTTTGTGACCATAAATATTCAAGGGCAAGTTCTTTCAATACCCAATATTTTTAACTTGCACCCAACAAAATTTTTTATTTCAAAAATGTCTTTTATTTCAGAAATAAAAATTTAAAATTGAAAATAATACATTCTGGAAAAGTATATTTATAATTCAAAATTTAAAATCTTATTCTGGATAAAAAAAAATTCGTAATACATAAAATTCGTTCAAAAACAAATCTGAAAACATTCTGAAAAAGAAAATCCGCAATGCATAACCCTATTTATTCAAGGGTATCTTCGTCTTTTCATACTAAAATTGAGTGCAGTAATATGGTGCAGGAAGTAATTGCCATATTCCAGAGATCCAAAGGGAAGTTGTTGGCCCAATAAGATCGAGGGTGTCCTGCATGGACAAAAGCGACAAACAAACATGACACGTGACACTAGCGGTTCCTTGGTATCGGACACGTGTCTCATTGTCAAAGTTTGCAAACCGCCAGACAACTTAGTTCTACAGTTCCTTCAACGCCAAAGTTGCATTTTCATAGAGAACGAAGAAGAAGCTGAAGAAAAGAAAATGGACAAGAGAGCGCGCCTGAGAGTCCAAAAGAAGAAACCCACTAAACGCAGAGGAATGAAAGTGTTTATTAAAAAGGTTTTTGATTATCTTAAGTCTGATACCTTCATGTATGCCCCTCTCCTCTCACCTCTACCCTCTCATGCTTTCAACGCCTTACCTGCTTCCCCTGCTAAAGGTTTCACATTTACCCTTCATTTTTCATATTTTCTTGCTTTCAACTACCATTGTTTTGTTTCGTGGGGTGGATGTTTATGATGTCTGAACGTTTCAGAGTTGGAATTTCAAAAGCCTGTAAAAGAGAAGCAGTGTTTTGGGAAACAAGTCGGGGAGTATCTAAAATCCGATGATTATATGTATGATCCGCTGCTTCATCTTCCCCATTCATCTAAAGGTACGCTTGTACTATCCTAAATACTTCTTTGCCGTTTTCAACTTTAATTGTTACCTATTGTAGAGAATATGTGTTAGCTTCTTTGCGATTGTAGCATCTAAAATTGTAAAGTTTTCGTATCAAATTTTATGATGAGCCGTTACAGATTGATATTTGAATTGAAGAGCGGGTTGCTAACCTAAGGTCAATGTTTAAGGAATAAAGTGGAACATCTTTGTTTTAAGGAGTGAGGGATTATGAAAAACAACTCATACATCGATGTTTACGCAATAACTACTTATTCGTTAAGACCTTAAATAAACTCTTTTATGATTTTTATCCGAACAACCCTCCAAATGGCACTTGATGCGTGAAACGGTGAAAGTAGTGATTTGCTAGTTTATTCAGTATCATATTTATTGAGAAATCCCACGTTACAAGTCTAAATTCTTGGAGTACAGCTTATTTGTTTGCTTATCACAAAATCTGATGCCTTGTCTCACTTGTTAGCAAGATGTCCTACTATGTCATAGAGGTGTATGCATTGTGGTCCTTTCGGTAATACTTTAGATGTCATCTTTACTTGAGACAATTCATATATGAGCAGTGACATGCAGCCAAACGTGATTTTACTGGTTAAAAAATTACATCTTTTCGAATGAGTTGTCTCAATTTGATTGTTTTTTGAGTAATTATAAGTTGACAACCCACATTCTTTATACAACCACATTAATACTATTACTTTAATATTTTTTCATATGATTTAATTTCAAATTTATCCTTTATTATATATATTTATTTCTAAACACATCACTTGATACAACTCTAAAGGTTGTCAAATTATCATTTTTCTTGTTTTTTCACTTGTTTTCAGTTCTTCTTGTCCTTTTTTTTTCAAAAAAAAATGTTAGTTTTTAACCATCTTCCTTTCCTGATTTGATTTTTACAAACATATTATAACATGCGCGGATTTTCTGTTGATCTGCCAAATTGCAGAACCTTTGCACGACTATGGAATGAAAAGGATGGATGATTCAAGTAGAAGGTTGACAATGAAAGTTAATCAACAAACGGATCATCTAGGAAATACAAACCAAAGTTCCGAAAGTCCTGTTGCTCAAACAGACCTCTCTGATCAGCATAAACATACAGAAACTGTGAAGCATACTGTGTACCAAATTTGCCGCTCAAGTGCTGCTCCAAGTAAAAGTTTTTGCTTCATAAAAAGCATTACATTACTACTTAGCTCCATTAATTCATTTATTGTGTTAGTTTATGTTGTCAATTGTTGCCAGAAATGAGACTCAATTTATTGGAGGGTATTATAGGACTTAAAGTAGATTTATTGGCCTTTTGATGGAGGATGAGGAAATTTACCGTTGTCATCACTTTTGTCCAATTCTCAAGTTAACTAGTCGACCACTTTACACTTTTAAGTGTTGAAATCAAGTTAACTTGCTTTCAAACTCATTTATAAGTAAACTCAAGCAGACTAATTCAAGGAAATTTACACAAACTTCTCAAGTCAAGATGTTTGCAAGTTTGTCAAATGTAATTTCTGTCCCAATTGATCTAAAATGACTGTTTTATGGGAGAATATCTTCTCCGGAAAATATAACTTGGCATAGTCAAATGTTACAATCTCACCGTTGATATTTTAAAATAGAATTATATTGTATCGATAAAAAGGTATTGAATGGCTAGAATCTATCAACATAAAGTCTTTGCAGAGAAATGAGAGGGCCCATTCCCTGTTTTATTCTGCCCTGCACTCTTTCCAAAGGCAACAGTGAACATATTTACTAAGGCTCTAATCAATTGGCCAAAAATCCCTTACCATTATTCATTTTCTGCAGATCAATTGGTAATCAGTTGTAGTAGTTTTGTTTCCATCAAATCAAACCTAGTGCCAACAACTTCTTGTTCCTTTTTGCGTGTCTTAATTATGATTCTGTGATAGATATTTACCAATTTACCTTATGTTTGAATACTGTATCTGTTTTTTAAATGTTGTTTTTATATATAATAAACTCTTGTGAATTTACATGTAAATGAAACCTTCATGATTTTGCTTATAATCTTGAGTTTGACAACCTAGATTCTATTGCCTATTATGGTTTGCCAAGCTGACTTAGCATAAGGAATTCTAGTGCATCTTTAATTAAGAATGGTTTTGAACAGTTATAACTCTGCTTATATTTATGGTGCAGGGATTGTTACGCTCAACTCCCAACTGAGAGCTCATAGTTGATTGGAACTTTGGATATACCTGTAAACATAGAAGATAATAACCCACAGAAGTCTTTTAGGTGTACACATTATATGTTTATGTGGAATTTTATTAGACCTATTATTGTCTTCGTTTTTCAATAGAATACGCTAATGTCGATTTTTACATGCAGTTTTTGAGTTTTTTCAATGGTAGTTTGAACTTCCTTATCATGTTGTTGGTGGGTTTGTCCATCCTCAACATTGTCAATGAGAACTGCCTTTTGTTTAAACTGATCTTTGGAAAACACGAATTGAATGATCAGCCGGCTAAAATACATTGAACGGGGCATGGGAACGCACCTTTATTACTTGAGGGGTTTTGAATTGTTTTTTTATTTTATTTTGAATCGATATTTTTGACAATTTAATGCAAAAGGGACTCATTTGCTTTCATTTTTATATTCTGATTACGAAATTTTGTGAAAGAATTGAAGTCATTTTTATAATTGGAAACAGAAAAAAACCAACACGCACTAGTGGAGAACGTGGCCAATATCCAATTATTAGTCTTGTTTTTGTTGGTTATACATATATCTAGTGTCTAGATCAGTCATGAAAACTCATTAAGTAACGATTAGTGTTTCTGATAAAGATGGCATTGATTGAAATATCGAATGTCCCACAACCGTGATGTGTTTGAAGCTGCTAGTGCTCACTCTATTGAGAACGCTTACTGCCACTTACAAAATGAAGATAAGCACGTTGGTGTTTTATTGGTTTTAGAACTTTAGTAGTTGATACATGCATATGCACGTACATATACTTTCTTGACTTCGTCGTTCATTGTTTCTTTATCTTTGTACCACTTTTAGGAGGCAGACAGGGAAGTTGTCCGTAATGTTACTGTTTTCGTTCATTGCTGATTCTCTGTTGAGATATTTCTTCTTAACGTGCAAGTCATCTCCACTGTCACTTTCATTAACAGTTGCTAGTTATGACAAGCCATTTGCATAATTCATTGTCGTTAAAAGGCTAAATGCCTAATTGAAGTAAGCACTTCGAAGGCTTTCTCGTCAAATCTGGGTTTTGAAAAGTTATGTTGTACTTGGGACTAACCGTGCACAAGGTCTTCATGGCCTACTCAACTTAATAATCATCTGTTTATGTCCTCGTCCTTCAACTTTAGTTGTTAAAACGTAACATCTCAGTCCCATTTTTGACTTCGCTCGTACAGGATTGGAGCATGATGTATTTTACTCACCCCGTGTGGTAAATGTTATCTATTAGGGGGTCAGGGCTATTTCTAGGTAGGTTTTGGAGAAGAGACGTGCATGCACATTACGCATGCTCTATAGAATATTACACATATGTAGCTAGGGGTTTCTGTAGAATATTACACTTCACCCTATGGTTCATGCTTTGACTTCGTGAAGGAAGCAGCATACTGAGCATCACTGGTGGGTTACATTTGTGGATGAGTGAAGTACACATCACATTTTAATGTGTAATAATTCTTATTTTTTATGGCATATATGCATGTTATCAACATTATCACTAGCCTGCAAATCCCAAAGTAAAGATGCATACAACTGGGTGTTTTGTAGAAGTTATGAGACGATCAATTTAACATTAGCATGCGCGAGAATTTTACTAGAGAATGGACCTGAACGAAATGTCACTTTCGTTTTGTGCCATTAAGTGACTTTATAAGTACAACCCCCGAGGATCTCGTAGTGGTAACTCTGCCATATCTGGTCTGCCACTGTCAAAATGACAAGGTTATTGTCCTTAAAGCTATATATCATGCTCCTCTTTGACAACAGCACCCCTTTTGATTGTAATAATGCATGGTTTTTACATCTTCTAGCTGCTTGCTGGCTGGTGCGGTAAGAATTTTAATTTCAAGCTACCCAGTAGTTTTGTTTTGCTTACCCTGCACTAGTAAATTTTCTTACCATCATGTTAATTCTGGCATGGCATTTATATCACACAGAAACAATATTTTACAAGCCAGCTTTCTGACAGTGAAAGGCAAAGAAGTTGAAATTTAGCTAAGGTAATTCTGAAATGGATGGAGAGGGGTTTGGGCTTGGGATGATTGCTGGAACTTGAAGGCAGAAAATCCGGAGGGCACATGCATTCAATGAAAAGACTAGTCTATTGAACTCCTCATGATTATATGCTGTAGCCTTATCACGAAAGAGAAGTTGTGGTAGAAAAAGCCTCCTGACACCTATAAAGGCCCCCTTCAAAGCTATGCACGTGTATGCCTTTAAATACGCATATCCCCACACCTTAAAATCGCAGTGCCATTGCCATCTGTCGCAAACGCCCGAAAATATTTCTCACAATTGTTGCATCCTTTGTATGTAAACTATATAAATATATATACACAGTACAACAGATGCATCCGAGTTTGATGAATTTTTGTTCCAAAAATACTTTGAACATAGTCACAATGATTGAGAATTTGTATGAATACTTAATGGCATTGGAGTCAAATGACAGACGTGTACGAGAGGTCCATGAAACTATGTATGTACAATTTAACGTGAGTATTATTATTTTGAACAATAATAGTGCAGTGCCAATCTTTATCTGGGCTAGGCTGGTGTCTTCGCTAGTTTCAGATGCTCCCAAGGTTAGAAAAAGACGTGTAAGAATTTTTCTTGATAAGATTGGTCACCATCCGATTCCATGCTCTGGGATATAATGAATGAATTGACACCCCGTTTGTTGAATAATGCACTCAGCTCAACTTTTTCCTTCAGTAAAAACATGTCCTTGTCTTATAACACTTGCAATGAGCTTTTATAGAACCATGCCAATAAACTTCTATTTGCCTTCTTCATGATTGATGTTACTATATTCTTCTATAATTTTCTTCATGCTGTATCAAAATATTACGCAAAAAGGTAAATATATATAACTTTAACATTGTCTTCATGTAAATGTGTTATATAGGTTGATGAGTATCTTTGCTTTGAATGAGTTTGCAGATAAAACCAACCAGCGCAGCATGATTTGTGTACCTATTTTGGTGATTACACGAATCCCTCACGATGTGCACGAGGCGACGCACGAGCCCAGCTGTGAAAAGGACTGCATATTATGGCTTCATTATTGTCCTCCTTTCGAACAAACACATACACTTCTCATAGATTCTTTTTATTTAAATTTTCATAGAATTGAATAAAAAAAGTATTTGGAATTTTAATTTGAAAGAATTTATATTAAAAGGTTAATTAATGTATTTTCTAACAGCGGTATTTTTAAAATTATGATATGACAACATTTTTTTAATATAAAATATTTTTTTAATAAAATATGTAAAAATTATGGATTTCATATACCTTGTTTTAGTATCTCCAAATGTTAAAAATATTCCTTTTATATCCCGGTTTGATTTACATAAATAAAGGGATAAAAATGGAAAATGGACCCAAATTTTTAATCAAGTAGAAACAAATTCATATGGGAATGTGTACGGATATTGCATTTACTACACGTACTTTTTTGACCTAGATATCTACATGTATTTGAAACATTAATTTTAAATGAAAATTAGTGTTATTCTTTTTATAGTTACAACTTACTAAAATATACTGATAACGAAAACTTACAAATGATATTTTAAAAATATAATCTTTTCATAACAAAACTGAGAAGCTCCTTTATATTTCATTCTTATAAACTGTTGCATTGTTGCAAGATCATAAAGAGGCACCCCCTCCCCCAAAAAAATCCTAGTTAATTGTATAATGGTATTATTAAGATACAGAAAAACACTTGTATTTTACAAAAGTGACAGTTCACATCAATATAAAATTGTTACTCTACGAATATGAATTCGCAGACATTTATTTATTTTAAATATAAATATACTTACTATAATATTCCACATAAACTTGCATAACATATTTGATGGAGAATAAGAGATTTTATGTTGTTGTTAAAATATTTAAATAAGTTATAAATGTTAATTAGTATCATTGTTACCAATTTATGTTCTTGTTAAAATATTTAAAAGAACAAATTTTTGATTTGTTGAAAGAGGGACGAAGACAGAGTATATGGTGCGAGTAGAACATCAATATTTTGAGAATATCACAATCTTACTCAGAAAAAATGAATAAAGATGTATCACGTCCAACATTATAATTGGTAAAATTCATAGTTTGATATTTAAGAAATAACGACTTCCTACGACGACCTATATCATACACAATCAAATTAAAATATTGGTGTTGTGATAATATGACATTTCAAGTTCTTTGAATCATTTGTTCTCATGTTATTGGTGTTTGTTTCACTTATTACTTTCAACTATTAACATATGTTGAACCAATTTACATTGTGTACAACATTTTACCGAACTTACAAAGTTTAATTTCATCTAATCCGAAATCAATAACTTATTTCTTGACCCTCACATGCACCATAAACAATTAGAAAGTCAAATAACTATTCGAATTCATAACGAAATGGATTAACCAGATTAAAATAATTCAAATAAATATTTTTATTGTTGACAATCAAAGAAATATCTCATATAAACAATGATAAATAATTCTTTACATATATGTATTTTGTCTTTCAGTTCAATTAATTTTTTTCAATAGTAACATGTATTTTAGTAGCACTACTTTAAATTTTAAGATAACATTCAATTAACTTCATTAGTTAATTAAATGAACTAAATATTCAACAATTTTTTACCCTAATTCGTTCAATTCCCATATGAACAAATAATTAATTACATTATGTTAATTTATAAAAATTAAAAACATAAAAAACAGATAAAGAATAAAAAAAAAATAAGAATCACACTAGCAAGCACGACTTAAGAAAATGAAAAATGGGTTACCAAACATAATTTAAAAAAAAATAAAAAAATGTGCTACCAAACATGACTTTAACATAATTTAGAAAAAAAATTACATAATTAAAAAAACAAAAAATATTATACACGTGTTTGGTAGCACTACTTCATAAAAAAAAAAATTGCAAATCGTGTATGCATTCACAACTTTGTATGAGACAAAAAAAAATTATGATCTAAACTGAAATTGTATTTTAAAATATGATTTCTTTATTTTAAAACAGTTTTGCAAACAGATTTACTTAATCAGGTAATTTAAAAAAAAAAATATTTATTTATGTAATTTTCTGTCGAAATTGCATCTGTTATGTAAAAAAACCCTTAAATGAAAATATAAAAGGAGTTATTATAATAAAATTACGTTAGAACACTTCAACAATAATAGTTCAAAGAGATGAATCTCTATTTTGGTGTATATCATTTACAAAGGAAGATTCATTTGAATTAACTGTTGAGGGTGGTCCGTATTTGATATATGTGATGTGAGATGATTCCTCAAGTTTTGAGTAAAAAAAATGGTATGCTGAGAAGAGGAGAAAGTATAAAATTTGTAAATATTGTTTTCTAAATTACCAATTTATTCCATGTAAATTATCATTTCTTTTTCTTCCGTATCATAGTTTAAAAAATAATTATATCTATTGAGCACTTCTTTATTTTTTTATAATTATTATTATCATTTTTTTTCATTTTCTCAACTAATATTTTTTTTAATAAAAAATATATTTAATGACACTTTTAATATTATATTTTTTTTATCAAAAAAATTATAATAAATAAATATGAACAATTTCGGTGATGATTCAATATTTATACAAAACACAAACACGTTAAACTTCCATAAAAAAAACCAACAATTATACTGAACCAGTCAAACTCCTAAAAAAAAAACTCTAAAACAAGTAGTAATAAAACACCACTTTCACGCCAAACAAACATGATAATCGAGACTAAAATATCATTAATACCTTGACCCCCAACACTTAACCACCTTAAATGCTTGTCATACTGGAAAAAAACACATAATAACAACTCAAACGCCCAAACACTACACCCAGCTCAAGAAATAACACCCCACCATCTTAAAATAGAAACTAACATACTAAATCGACTATAAACATACCAAAGGATCAAGACACAAATTTGAATAAGAAAAGCAAGCAAATAGAATTTTAGAGGATACCCAAGACCAAACCTTCATTGGGCCAAAAAGAAAATTTCTAAATGATCCACAACTCCATCTTTGAAAATGATTTTATTCCTATGACACCAGATCTCACTTACCACCGCAATCCAAACGTTCCTCAAAACTAAGTTGACAGATTCACTTGCATTACACATATTGAACTGTAAGAAGTGTGAATAAGAGTCATGAGGATCAACCGACAACAACCCTAACCACGCATAACAGAGGTTCCACACTAACCAGGCGATTCTACAGCAAAAAAACAAATGATTTAATGTTTCTTCTTTTACGCCACAGAAGCAGCAAATGACCGTCTAACCAAATTGTCCTTAGTAGCAATCTTGTTTTCCAACATCCTCCATGTGGTAACGTGAGCCAAGGGCAAAACCTTAATCCTCCAAAAAACCTTAAACATCCACGAACGATCCCCTTTAGTCTCTAGAAACTCGTCGTCTTTCCAAACCCACCTATTAATATTGTCCAAAACAGGACAGAAGTCGTGCACCACCTCAAGAAGCTGACTAACATGATTTTTCTCCCAATAAAAAAGACTTCTTCTTCAAACCAAATTTCACATCTAAACATTGTTAACACAAGCCCCTCAAAGGTCCAACATTACATCTTTGCTAACATTAAGAGATAAAATCATCTGAAATTTACTCTTTAAAACATTGTTACCCACCCACTTGTCCTCCCAAAATTTAATAGTCTTTCCATTACCAACTTCTCACTTAAAGTAATCTTCGAAATTCCTACTTCTGCCCTCGAGCTTCCATATCGCCTCAAGTCTCTCCACCAAAGGGAGTCTTTGTTGTTTATCATGCGCTCTTTAAAACTTCTCAAACCTTCGTATTTAGACTTTAATATCTCCTTCCACTGATGACGTAAACCAAGCCCACAAGGAGGTGACCAAGGATGTTCAAATACACAAAGAAAGGTCATATCAAAGAAGATACCTCATCAGAGGGAGAAGTGGACAAGGACCAGAGCACCTCAACTGGTTCCTGCTAGTCTTCTTGATGAGTGGGAAATATTGTAAATAATTTGGGCTCACTTGAGGGGTCCAAATAGTATAATAGCATAAAGTAGGTTTAAATAGCATAATTAGGAGGTGAAGACATAAGAATGGGCCCATGAGAAGTCCATTAGGGTAGGAAGGAAACCCTAGCTTCTATAATTATGCATAAGGTGCGGTTTTGACTAAAGTCTACCCTAAAAACTGCACGCCATTTTCTTTTACCCTTTAAACTTGCTCTCTAGGACTCCTAAATCTATAAATAGGGAGGCCTATCTCATGTATTCACAAGTTAAATGAAGAGTAAAGTTACTATACACAAATTGTGTTAGAGTGTGTGGGCATTGTCTCCCTAAACCTATGTCTTGTGAGAAATTGAGAGCTCTCAAGTGGCGGCGACATTCACACTTATTTTGGAGCAAATCACCAATCCAAGTGACGTGTTTCACCTTCTCAATTTCATCTCCTAAGTTTCCTTTCACTCATCTTTTTTCATTTCATTTCCATTCCAATTTCAATTCCAAAATATGTCTTGCTCTTGTTTTTGCTCCTTGAATTCAATTCGGCCATTTATGTTTGCTTAACTTTCCTTGGTTTAATTCCGCACCTATTTTGGCATTCATCTTCACCTTTAATTGTGTTTTTCCTTTAGGTCTTATGGAAATGAACCGTCACATCTACTTAACACTTGTTAAGTTAATGTCCAGTTGGAATTTTCCTTAGGCTTTTCACTCTTAATTGCTTATCAATCTCAATCTTAAATCTAAAGTGTCACCTAAATGAATTAATCTAAAATTAACTCACATCAATTGACCATCCTTGTTTGAACCCAACCGCCAAATCCATTTACCCAACAAAGCCAAATTGAATAACTTAATATTAATGATGTCAAGCCCACCAACTTCACGCGACTCACAAATTTTTTCCTAAGAAGCGATGTTTCTTCCTTCAGACCCCCAATCCTATAAAAAGTTTCTCTGTAATTTCACAATCTTTTTCTATACAAGTGAAGACAACTTAAACATAGAAAGGTAGAACAACGAGATAGACTAAAGAGCTGACTTGATTAGACAAATCCTCTCAACCACTTTTAATATTATACTAAAAATCAAGCTATAAACTTTTATTAATTTATTCAAATAAATTACATCTACCAATAAAAAATGTACTTAATTTGATTATTTTTCAATAAACCAAACTAACTAACTGTTTTTCATTCACTTTCTTATCAAATCACTACAAATCAATTCTCAATTCAAATTTCTTATCAAATCAATTCCAAATTCAAGGAATAAATTTTACTTCAATTATTCTAAACGAAATAAATTATAAATTATTTTTGTAAGATGTCATCAAAAGTTTATTTTAACAAGATGAAAATACCCTAAAAGCAATTTTTTAAGCCATCTTAAATACCTACACAAGGATTTATCTCGTAAAATAAATCTAAACAAGGTAAATAAACTCCTCGAACGGATTCATGTATGGACCAATATATTTTGCAAAGGAATCTCAAATAATTAATTAAACTTTTCGCTCTTAATTTATGACGTGTAATATATAGGAAAGTTTCACGTTTAAACTATAGAGTATGTAGTGTATGCTTTGTTTGGATTACAGAGTGGAAATGAGGGAGTGAATTTGAGATGATTTGAAGGGAGACTGTAAAGAAAGTTAGGGTGTTTGCATTAAGGTAAATAAAGTAGAAAGTGTAGGAAAGGTTTATAAAAATTTGTGAGTGATGTGATGAAAATATAATTTTACACATTTGCCTTTGTATTTGAAAATTGATAAAAAAAAAATATTTTGATTGATTATTTGTGAATTATAATTGTTTTTTAATTAAAATATTATTTTTGGAAATTGAAACATTATATACTGTGTTCGAGCTAACTTCGAAAAAATATAAATTATATAAAATTTTCGGACTATCTTTATGATTGTCATAAACTTTATTTAGAACAAAGTTGTAATTGTGGATTATTATTTTTTCAATTATAGTTGTATGCAATTAAAAGATTATTTCCGGTACTGAAACAAATTATTTTTTATAATGTGTTGGAGCTATAATAGGATAAATTTTTTTATGAAGTAAATATTAATGCAGTATTGGAGTAGTCACCCGGATGATTACGAAGTGAACTTTTTAAGCCTAACTCAGTCCCATAAAACCGGCTCATGGAGTGAGGTTTGCACCCACTTATATACAATGAATTGTTTCAATCTCTAGTCGATGTAGGATCTCAAACACACCCCTCATTCCGATAGTGACAACTCGCGTGGGATAACATATGATGGATGGTCCGATAACGGTCTGATAGCGGGTGGCCTGATAAGCCCATCAAATACCCGCTAGGATAGGCTCAAAATGGTTCTGATACCATATTACGAAATGGACTTTAAGCTTAACTCAATACCATAAAACCGGCTCATGGAATGAGATTTGCACCCACTTATATACAATAAATTTTCTCAATCTCTGATCGATGTGCGATCTCCAAGCGGGATCCTAATAGTGCGGTAATGACGTGTAGTCGCAAATTGCACATCTGATCAAAGACAGAATCATGGAAGCTGAAAATTAAATTCTCGTCATATCTTGAAAAGACATGATCACGTATTGGATTTGGATACAAGCTCTAGTCATTGGGAGATGCCAGTGGAGTGAGTATCCACCACAAGCTACTGTTCGAAACTGACATACCTCTAACATTTTCTACCAATATGTGACTGAATTCAATTATTTGTGTGTGAGAAACCATTCCACACCCTTAATTTATTTCCCTATATAACCATCCTCCTCTACCCAATCCCCTTCAAAGATAGCCCCATCTTTGGCTATAACATAACCTCTCACATTTTTCTATTCTAATTTCTCTCTCCTTCTGTGTAGCTTCTTTCTAGCCAAAATGAGCACAAGAAGATGGTCAAGATATGTGAGGGGAAGGAAGAGAAGGGCCAAACTGTGTTTGCCCAATAATGCTGTCAAAGTTAAACCTTCCTTGAAAAAGAGGCTTAGGGAGCTTCAGGGAGCAGTTCCAGGGAGTGAGGGAATGGACATGCAAACTTTTTTCCAAAACATTCAACAATACATACTTCAACTTGAAGCTAAAGTCACAGTCCTAAGATGCTTGTCCAATTTGTATGGAGTATAGAGAAGGAGACAGCAACAACACTCCTATCGTAGACTCCTAAGAACTCAAGCTATTAAAAAACACTTCATCTGGCTGCTCTACTCAAAGGGTGATAAGGTAAGGTTAACACCATTACCTGGGCTCTTCTTTCCTTTGGGTGTGGAGGGAGTAATAAGCTTGTATTTTATTTAAATTTTATAATAAAATAGGACTACCCTTTTATTGCTTCTTGTGCCATTTTATTTAAGAGGAAATGTTAAATAATTTTATACTATCATTATATTATTATGTATGGTAAGTTTATTACTTTTACATTTACTACTATTATACTACTAGTTTGTAATTGGTCAATAGCCTTCCCACATATGACTGGTAAAAAAAAAAGTGTTCTTAAACATATATAGTAAAGAAAATGTGTATTCTTTTTTTCAAATTTAATAAGTTTAAAAGTACAGTGTACTTAAATTGTTGAAGTATATTTAAGAATGTTTTCTCAAGTGTAGTTTTCTTCATTTTTGAATTGGGGTGAACATTGAATTTAATGCAAAAAAACAACACGAAATAAAATGTTTTAAGAAAAAACATGCATGGACACTTCATGGTTATGGATATTTGTAGATATGATCTGATAAAAAGAAAATGTGAGAAAAGGAAAAGAGATTGGTAATTATTATTTACAGTGATTTGAAGTGGAACTATGAAACAAAAGAAAGACTGTATGAGACTTAAATGAAAATCCTTTGGCGTGACTTGGACCATAACCATCAAGGCCAGATCCATCCACATATCATTTTCAATTTTTGTATTCTTCAAAAAATACATCCCAAGTCCTAACCAACTAACCAGGTGCCAACTCATTCATACAATGATTCTTCACTGCTACATTCACACACACAAAGTTAGAACATCTAATTTATATATTATGATGTGAAGTTAGCACAGCGAAATTTTTTAATTTTGTTCAAATTCTAAAACAAATACGGCTTTTAATATAATGCAAATTATGATAGCATGAAACTAAAGATGGCGATAATACAGAGATTCACGCACTTAAGGTCACAAATTGAAGAGCGTGTCACTTTAATGGGCCACTACCATCACCTACTCCTAGAGTACATAGCTAATTATAATTGCTGGATATAGTAGAATTTCTTCTTCTATTTTACTAAATTTCTCATGCATTAATATATATTTTTGAACTTAGATAAATTTCCTAAATAAAATAAAAAGGTATTATTTTTTACTGCTAATAATAAAATAATTGCTTTCTTATATAAAGTAAATTAGAAATATAAGATTAAAAAAGTATTAAAATTGTAAGACACATCCCATATTTTGTTGATACAATTTGGTAATATTTAAAATTAAATATAAATTACGATTTATAATATTAAAATAATTTTATAGTTAAGAATGATATGTTAAATTTGATATAACGTGTTAAGATTTAAAATTTAAATTAATCCAAGTTAACTGATTGTATTTGAAAGGAATGAAAAAATAATATTAAATCAGATAATTAATGTATGTATGAGATTGATCAAAACATAATTTGAAAATGATCTTATTTAATTTAATATATGAATGAGTTATTCCTGTCCAACAAAATTCGTTTAATTAGGACCACAATTTTAATACAAATACTAAGCACCCTATAGAGACATCTTTTTAGCCTAATTTTTTGTGTCTTAAATTGGAAGATATGGTTATCTTATCCTAAAATGTTTACTATAAAAAAGGAATAAATGTTGATCCCAACATTCATTGCATGTAGAAAGACATGCCCGCCCTCGGTTTGTGCTGCCATGTGTTGATTTTGTGTATATAGAACTCAACAGATAGATGCTTTGTTTATCCCAAATATAGTTAATTAATAAATAATTATACTAAATGGGATCTTTGCTTGACCATGTCTTGTAGGGTGCCTTTAGATAAAGTGTCTCAGAAGGGACCAAACCCTTGATTCAAGGCCATAATCATGGATTGAACAATTTATTAAAGACGTGAATATAATAATGCTGTCAATCAAATGAAACACAATTTAAGTCGAGTTCTGTCTGTAAAGTTGGCACATTAATAAACAAAAACTCACCTCTTTGACCATGTTGCTATGTCCTTCATGAAATCGTGATGCAATTCATCTTTGTCTTCTCCATTGGTGGTTTAATTAGACCAAATAGCACTTTTTCGGGATTTTTTTACTATGAATCTTTTTTTATTTAACTCATGGTACGCAGCATGTTATATCATATAAAAAAATAATATAAAATAAAATAAAATGTGGAGGATTAAACTAAATTCATATAAAAAAAACTCTCA
The DNA here is from genome assembly GCF_051622355.1 of Phaseolus vulgaris. Lineage (NCBI taxonomy): Eukaryota > Viridiplantae > Streptophyta > Magnoliopsida > Fabales > Fabaceae > Phaseolus > Phaseolus vulgaris. The sequence goes on along the minus strand of NC_143500.1, from coordinate 38,030,919 downwards.
ATAACAACCTAAACAACTAACTACATTAGAAGTTTAAATAAAAAATAGAAAATAAAAAGAAGAAGTCAAACAAAATAAACTTCTCTAATACATAGTTTCCCAAAAGATAATAAAATATAAAAATTGAATCCTAAAATTTCAATTAAATAGAGCCTCATTTGCATTTTAGTTGTAGTAATAAAATCTTTTGCATGCCATTATTAATTTTTTTTCTTAGGTTAATTTTTTTTCTTAGGTTGACTTGTTTTGGGTACCATCTTATTGATTTTTCACTCCAACTTTAGGAGGATATCTCAATCTTGTGGATGTTTGAACTAATTCATTATCTTCACTTAATGACTATTTTTTTCCATCTTTTTAACCTAGAACTTAGAGACCAAATTGGCTTCTTATAATAAAATATCGGTTAGAATTGTATTTTCTAGCAAGATGATTAGACACGACTCTTGAATCTCTTCTCCATTACTTGAAAACATTTTTGCAAGACTAAATTTTGAGAAACGGATTTAGAAGTAACTCATTTAATAAGAATTAATTTAGGACTTGTTGCACTAGTCGCAAATTTAAGTTGAAAAAATCCTTCTAAAGACTGGAATTTTCAGGAAGTAAAAAATTCTTTTTTTATAGATGGAAATCTTCCAAAGAGACCATATCAACAAAAATATCACAATGAGGTCCTGAATCAACCCTTGAGATCCACTTTCCACCTAATCAACAACAACTTCAACAATGGTATCAAGATCAATAACAACTCTCTCAACTTCCACCACCCATACATTACGAAGAGGTACATCATATATTTGTTCCTCTAAATTTATTATAAATCTTAAAATAGAGACAAAAAAAAATGTCTATCAATTTTTTGTTTCAATTGTCACCACATTAGAGAGAGAATTATTGGAAAACAAATTCGGCTAATAAACTTATATATCTAAAAGAGATCATTTTGTAACACAATATGCTAATGGATTAATGCATTACAAGGTGAAATTCTTTTTGGTTAATGAAGTTTTAAGGTCCCCTATAAATTTTATAAGACGTGCTAAGATGTCGAGGAGGTGTCGGCTACTCAACAGTCTGATAGTACATTTGTTCCTTATACTCGAATGGAATGTAGAGTCTAACCTTTGAGGACTTTTGAAAGAAAAAATTATTTCTTTGTCTTAACTTAGATATGATACTCCAAATGCAATGTTGAGCGGTTGAGATGTCGACTATCTGTCATCTCAACCTCTGGAAATATAAAGTTTCAACTAAAGTGATAAATGTGTGTAGTAAATACTGAATCGTTTTTTTTACCAATTTTATTGAATAGTAAAAAAATAAAAAATATTAAAAAAGACAAATGAAAGATATTACAATCAAAATTATTAATAAATTGAATTTGAATTAATAATATAAATATTAAAAATAAAAATTCTTTATAAAATCCAATAAATTCCCCTCGTTATATATAAAAGCTATTATTAAAATAATGTTTCGAAAATTTATTATGAAAGTTAACAAACACATGTAATATGGTGCTAAGTATAACGAGCTCGTTAAATTACTTAGATTCATACAACAAACTATTGATTTAACTTAATATCAATTCATTAAAAAAAATATTAAACAAAAATAATTTTAGAAAAAAAATAAAAATAAAAATTATTATATTATATAAATTAAATACTATTTAAAAATTAAAAATTTATTAATATTTAAAGTATACATATTGTTTAGACCTATAATTTTTATTATTAATCAAATGTATAACTAATTTTTAAATTAGTATTTAATTAACTATAATAATAAAAATTTATAATTAATTTTTAGAATAGTATTTAATTAACTAGTTTTGGCTAACAATTAATTATTTAATCTAAAATATTTATATTATTTTAAATAAAACTTTCAAAGTTATTTATATTTTATGCTAAATAATATGTTTATTTAATTTTTAACATATTACAATTTTTTCAAATTTACTTTTTCTCCTCATTTTTATTTATTTTTAACTATTATTTTTTTAATTCAATTATTTTTATCATTTCTTCTTTAATTTATTTATTTATTTTAATTTTAAATAATTTTATTATTATATTTTTTTTATTTAAAAATTAATAAAAAGAATGATACAGAGTACCGAATTCACGAAGAAACTCCACCATACAAATACGATTACTTTTGATTTTAGATAGAAAATTCCATAATTTCTAAACTATTTAAATACACTGAATTTAAAATAACTATATTTTAATTTTTTAATATTTTAAATATTTGGGGTAAATAAATTAATTTTATTTTTTAAAATTTTAATTATTTAAATAATATATTTTAGTTATTACAAAAATGTAAAATAATTATTTGAATATCAAATAATTATTAATAATTACAGTTTGTTAAATTAATTAATATTGATGAACTCTGTTTTCATTGACGACGGTCGAACTTGTTTTTAGTTGATCATAAGTTGGATTATTTTAAATTTTTTTGATCGATGTTAGTTGATTTTTTTTTTCCAATTTAGTTTAAAAAAATCTTAGTTAATGATGATAAATTCTTCTTGCTAGCGCTTCAATGATGGTAAATTCTTCTTGCTAGTGCTTCAATGATGGTAAATTCTTCTTGCAGCTTCTTCCTCCTACATTTTTATATTAATTCTGAAAAATTAGCTTTAATTTTTTTAAATAATTTAAAATAAAATATAATTTTACTTTTTTAAAATAATCTCACGTTGTTCCAATGTTTTCCTTTGAGTGTATATCTTCTTTGCACCATGATGAAATGGATTGTGGTTGAAACCTGAAGCAAGAATTTTCGGAATCAAAATTTTCTTCTACATTTTGTTTTTCTTTTTACTAGGAGATAATCACCACTAATAAATATATCACAAAATCTATCTCAACTACCAATATTCACATCAGTAACTCTAAGCAACAACCATCACATAAAAATGAAGAAAAAAATATTATACTATTTATCATATTTAAAAAAATAAGTGATTTGTACTAATAAGTGAGTTGTGGAAGCATAGAAACAATGTAATCTTTAATGGGGGAGTTGTCGATAATTTAGAAGTGGTTGCCTTGGTTCAAGTCAAGACTTGGTCTTGGATTACGTCCAAGTCTCTATTTGGTTTGTTTTTCTTTTCTGAGTGGTGTCTCAAACTTTTGGTTTGTATAACGATGATTTCTTGATATATCTTTTAACTCAGGTATTTTTGAGTTAAATCATGAGTGTTTTGTAATCCTAGGTGTTCGGCGGTGCAAGTGTTAAGAATAAATGTCTTAGGTCTTTTATTTTGTACAAGAGTTGGATCACCCCTAAGTGGTTCACATTTATTTATTTTTATTATCGATAAAAAGAATTATATTTAAAAAAATATTATTGAAATTAAAAAAATACAGAGATAATAAGGGAATATAAGGAGGTGAAGGAGAATTTGGTGGTGTTCAATTGCTTCAAGTTAATTTCATTTCCCAGCACCTGCTTTTTTTAAATTGAATGAACATAGAACGTAATGCACTTCGCGAAATTGTTCAATAGGTAATTCAACTACTCTATTTGTGGCAGCTCCAACTTCCAATTTTATCACCTCTTTCTCCACTTCACGTTAGTCACTTCCAAATTGAATCAACTCCGAAATGAATTTGAATTGGCTTTGGAAGATGAAATCCGCTTGCGCACATATGATAATAAAATAATAAATAAATATGAAAGTGAGATGATTTAATCGTGAACTCAACTATAATCTTTTTATTAGACTTATTCTCAAATCTGTCTATACAAAACTCTCATAGCTAACTCAGAGAAAAACATCTGGGACAAACAATCATACAACTTAAATGAATACGTCATGAGATCATTCTCATATAAATCAACGGATCTATGCTCAAATCAGAAAAATCTGTAAAAAATAACTTGGATGTAATCCATGACCAAACTTTTAATTAAACCAAAACAAGTAGATCCTTTTTCGACTGGGAGAAGTCTTTGGTTGAACAGCTGTTTCAAAGTTTGCAAGAGGTGAAGTTGGTTTTTGGGGAGGCGGACAGTTGGGTCTGGAAGATTGGGAAGAGTCAAACTTTCTCAGTCAACTCTGCCTATGTTCAGGTAAGGCGGGTTAGAGGAGGGGAGTATTCTCCTGTGTATAGTAAGTTGTGGAGGTGCAAAGCCTTGCCATCTGCTTTGTTCACTGCTTGGAGGGTGTTGGAGAATAGGTTTGCCTTTAGGGTTAACTTGGTAAGGCGCGAAGTGGCGGTAGAAAATCTCTTGTGTTGTTTGTGTGGGGAGGAGGAGGAGTCATCTTGTCACTTGTTCTTTGTTTGCAGGTTTGCTTGGCGTGTCTGGTGTCTGTGCTTTAAGTGGCTTGGTGTGTCGTCTGTAATTCACAAGGATCCTAAGTCAAATTTTTCACAATTCAGGATGAGTCAGGCTTCTGTTTCGGTTAACGAAGTTTGGAGTACAATTTGGGTTGGCATTGTGAGCGAAATCTGGAAACATAGGAACTCGGTCATCTTCAATAGAGGTGTGGCAGATGTGTCTGAAGTGTTCGCTTCGGTGCAAGTAAAGGTATGGTCTTGGATTTATGCAAAGTCTCGTTCTGCTTATTTCCCTTATTCTAGTTGGGTTTTAAATCCTTTGGCTTGTATGAGGTTAATTCATTAACATTGGTTAGTGTTGGTATGGTTATCCCTTTGCTAATTTGGTAGGCGTTCTAATAGGAGACTGATGTCAAGTATTTCTGTATAAGGGTTGGACCACCCCTGAAGTGGTCCCTATTTATTTATTTATTTTATTGCTGATAAAAAAAAAATATATATCACTATATCTACTCCTCCCCTCTTTATTCAATCTGCTTCAATTTCACGTTACCTTTCACGCTTGTAGCACCGTATAGCTTTAATTAAAAAAGTACTCCTCAAGTGAACAAATTGCATCACCAACACTCTTTCAATGCAATAAAGGAGAAACTAAACTAACAATTTTAGAACAAAGCACCAAAACAGAGTCACCAAACAAAAAAATTTGCTAATTACACCATCACAATTAATGCTTTGTGAAAACTATCAGAAAATGTTAGAATTAAGATTTCATATATCAAACGATGAATCTCTAATCACACATTAGGATTAACATATCATTTTTAATAAATTCTATGGAACAATTAAAGCATAGAAAATGAAAGAGATAAAAAAAATCATTATCAAGATTTATTTAAAAATTGAGGAAGATTGTATTAGAAATTAAAATTAAATTTTTTTCCTAAGAACTTAAATAAAATTCTCAAAGAATTAAATTTCCATTAAAAATGATAGTAAAACTTATTACAAAAGTCAAAAAAATGTATTTATGATATGAACATAAGACTATCAGCCTCACCCGAATAATTAGGTTCATCCAACAAGTTTACTAATAAGTCTAAAGTTTATTAATTAAAAACCATGAAGACAAATACAAAAAGGTGAAAGGTAGGTTCAATAGAAATGTACACAATTCATTCTACATTAAGTTGTTTCCTTAATTCTTGATCATTTACTTATCGTAATCATAAATGCTCCAAAGATGAATATGATGTTATATTATTTTTAATAACTTTTATGACTTATTATATTATAAGTCATATATGTTGATATTATATTTACTTGTAACTTTTTGTCTTAATTATTAATCTATATATAGTATTATGGAAAGAAATACTACTTAAAAAAATTATTTTCAGAAAAGGATAATTTTGTAAATTTAATTATGGATTAATTCATTTTAGGTATTGTTAAGGCTTCAACCTTAATTAGTAAATATTTCTGCAATGAGTTACATCTTGGTTGATGATAATGAGTTTATATTTGTATATATTTTAAAGGGATTTACAATTTTAAGAAAATCCACCATTTTTTATCAATAAGAATTTATTTATAGAGATTGAATTAGTGTATCAAATTTTAAAGAATTAGTCACTAAAGTTATTAAAGATTAAATTAGAATTTAAATTCAAAGTAGTTAATTTTTTTTATCATTAATCTTGAAGATTGATTTAATATCTAATTAAAATAATCTATTCTATTGACATTAGAACATAATTTGAAGGCTAACAATACTCCATCTTAAAAATATTTTCTAAATGATATATAAAATGAGTAATTTTTTTTATCTAAATCAATTTGGCCTTAGTGATCTAGATATGACATGAGTAGTTGTGGAACAAATGGGAGGCACCAATTTGGCCTTAGGATCTAGATATGAAATGTTTTTTAGAATTTCCTTTTATGTACCTTGCTTTAAAAGTGGAATATGGAAAATATAGTGCCAAGGGTACCATATGAAGAGTCATGAACCAAATTGTATAATTGAAAGATATGCAACAGATTCAATGATTTCATAAGAAGCTCTAGGATTGTAGATTCCATGCATGTTGAGTTCTTTATGTCTAATGTTCTATTATCCTATTAGCTAGATAAGGTTGATGTTCCTTTGACCAATATCATTTCTCTGCCACTACTTGGCCGAATATGTTCTTGTTGAAACTTATGTTTGTGGTTTTAAAAGAAACTCAAATCCTATAAGCAAACTCCTTTTTTAAAACTCCATCTACCCAAACCATTTCATTCCCCCACCCTAGAATAAATGTAGTATTTCAAAAATGTAAAATTGTGCAGTATAAAGTTAGTGGTGTTGTATAAAGATTGGATCATGCTAAGTAGTTCATATTTATTAATTTGTTTTGTTGATAAAAAAAAGTTAGAATAAGAAGATAATTTGGAGGTTAAATTGGTCTTGGTTGATAAATGTATTTTTTCTTCTATTTTTTGTTTAAATTTTTGTAGAATCTTCATAGACATATCGAAAGAAAGATTAAAAATAACTCTTATGATTCTATAACAACGCTCTCACAACTAAAAATATAAAGAGTTAAATGAATACCACAAAATACTCTTAATAGTATTTAATAAATAAACATTCAATCAACATTCCCCTTAGTGTGTTTTCAAACTCCTAAAACTTTTCTCTTGACAAAACTTAGTTTCATCTTTTCAAATTTTTCTGATTCTAAAATACAATAATTGTATCTTGCATAAATATACTGTAAAGTTCTTTTTTTAGGAGTTTAGCTTTGGAGATGAGGAATTTGAATGATATCATAAGAGTGACAAACTAAGGGGCTAAATTTGAATGATACAACATTTTCACATTTCTTATTTTTAGGAGCTATATTTCTGTTGCAAAATACTTGTTGATATTTTAATAGAACTATGATAAAATGTGCATAATTCTTTAAGTTTTCTTCTCTTTGAATTTGGCACTTTAGCATAGTTAGCAGAATAAATTTTTAATTTTTTTATAATCTTTCTCATTGATCTATAGGGTGTACGTATTATCTCAATCTTTATTTTTCTTAAATACTATTACTTAAATTTATACTGTTCTAGTTCGAATTCATTTGAATTTTGATATACTATATAAAATTATTAAATAGATATGCAATGAGATTTTTTTTTTTAATATTGAGCGATTAATTTATGCATATAGAAGATGTCTAAGGCTGTGTTTGTTTCAAAGTTCTGAAAAGCAAAGAAACACTATTTGAAGTGAAATGAAGATGAATCACATAATAAAGACAAAAAAACACTCAAATTGAAAAAAAATTTGCTTGCAAAACTTTCTTTGCATATTTAACTTTAATTTACTCTTTTACCCTTTTTATTTTAAACTTAAATTATTTTAATTTTTATTTAAAATATAATTAAAATTAAATATAAAAAATATAATCAAAATTATAAAAAAAATAATTATTATAAAAACATAATTAATCATATTATATATAATTAATTATAAATATAAATAATAATAATAAAAATAAATATATTTTTTAATAATTAAAAAATAAATTTATATAATAATTATATTAATTAAAAAAAGGAAAGATAAAAATAATGAAAAATAAATTTTTATCAAATATTTATAATTATAAATATTTAAATAATAATTTAATTAAAAATAATTATAATTTATAAATAAATATATCAAATTAATTTTTAACCATTTTTAAATATAAGGATAAATATGTAAACTTACATTTTTAGCAATTAAAAAATATAATTTCAGTCACATCTATCACATCATTCACAAACTTTTATAAATTTTCCCCACACTTTCTACTCTATTTACCTTAATCCAAACACCCTAACTTTCTTTACACTTTCCCTACAAATCATTTCAAATCTACTCTCTCTTTTCTACTCCCTAATCCAAACAAAACATAAGTTAAAAGAATCTGAATGGGAGAAATTTGTTGGCCCAGTCTTTAATTTGATTTGTGCAATGCGAATAAGTAGGTGGTGCAGCACTCACTCACTTGCAAGTTGCAGTTGGAAAATGGATAACCGAAAATCACGGACCCTCGCTGGACCACTTAGACTATAGCACGCTCTCTTTACTCTCCCATAAATTTAGCTCATCATATTTTTCTTAGATTCTTAACCACAAAGCACACATTTCACTACTTTTTTTTCAATAGGACAATGTTAATAGATTTCATATATTTCAACTAACAAAAAAATAGAAATTTGAGAATTATATTACCTAATCTAGTCAGTTTTTAAATTATGATAAGTTGCTCAAACAAAAATTAAATGATAATACCTATGCGTAAAACCTTTTATAAATAAAAAATAATTATTTTTTATCAGTAAAAGTTAAGCATTACAAAAGGTTTATAATAACTTAGGGTACCTACTTAACCAACTGATTTTAGATATTTTTAACAAAAAAACAAGTTATACTCACAACTGTGCACATGATGAGCAACGCACATGTGTCCCCAGATACTCATTTTTTTTAATACGGAAAATCACATGCGAAAGTTACACGCCTAAAATTAGCTAATAAAGTATGAGTTTAATTTAATTTCAAAGTTTGCCGTAGAAAAATTGTATTGACAGTCAATAAAAAATTATTGTTATTAATACTTTTACAATATTTTTTTAAACTATTTTAGAAGATAACCAAATAATAGATGTGCTTATTAATACTATTAGTTAATTTTTTTTATTTTTCATTAAATAAAGTTCAATTTGTAAAGGTTGAACTAGTCTGTTAATTATTCTTTAGGTGTGTATAGGTGTGTGTGACCTACTTTGTAGTCATGTACGTAGAATTAATTTTCAACGGTTTCATGTAAAGGCTTATAAAAGTCGTACGGTTCTAACTAAATAAAGACAAAGTATTCTCTATTTACAAAAAGTATATGCACAAGGTGTGTTTTGGGTTTTCTTAACAATTGGTACCAAAGCTCCGTAAGGGGTTTGGTATGGTGTGAACGCGAGTGAAAGGAGTGTGGAATTCGGGAGACCGTGTGAGTGCATAAATAGAAGAAAGAAGGATGTATGGGTCAGAGAAATTTGTTCAACCGACCATTCTGAAATTTGATGGTCATTATGAGTATTTCTTACGCAGCAAGGAGATGTGGTAGATTATTGAAGATGGAATACCTCTGTTAGGTATCCCTCCACTAAGGCTCAATAAAAGTTGTAACTAAGGCTACGTTGAAAGATTTGAAGGTAAAATTACCTATTTGAAGCCATTGATAGAGAGATCTTAGAAACCATTTTGGGTACGAGTACGTCCAAGATGATTTGGCAATCCATGCAACAAAAATACCAAGGTTCAACTAGGGTCAAGCAAGCTCAACTCCAAGCCTTGAGATGTGAGTTTTAATTACTCACCATGAAAGATCAAAAACCATTGATCAGCAGTATTGTCAACCAAATGAAGTCGAATGGAGAGGTGATGGACTCAAGTAATGTGGTTAGTAAATTACTTAGATCACTCACCCCAAAGCTCAACTATGTTGTCGATTCAATAGAGGAATTCAATGATTTCAGTAAGCTAAGCCTTGATGAACTCCATGGAAGCTTACAGGTTCACGAGCAGCGAATGCATGACTCTCGATTTGATGAACAATTACTGAAAATTACTCATGATAACAAATCAGAAACAGGTAGTGGACACAGTCAAGGAGGTGGTGGTTGTGGTCGTGGAAGAGGTCGGGGAAGACAATCACTGAATAAAGCACTTGTAGAATGTTTTCGATGTCACAAACTAGGACACTTCCAATACGAGTGCCCACGAGTGAAACCCAAGTGCATTATGCAATGTATGAAGACTCATTAGGGGTAGAGGATGAAGTACTATTGGTAGCATATGAAGCAACAAATCAATTTGTGCAACAAAAGTATTGGTTTCTTGATTCTAGCTGTAGTAATCATATGACTAGAAACAAACAGTGGTTTACCAAGATACATGAATAGGGTGTGTTCGCTAGGGCATCAATCAAAGTGTTCTTCGACAAAATATGCTTCAATCTTGCTATACCAAACTCATGGAGCTTTTTAAGCCCATAAAAAGTTTTCTTGAGCCGACATTCTTGATTTTCTCTGCCTTTTTTTGATAAATCCTTCAGGTTGTTGGACAAACACTTCTTCTTGAAGTTCAACATATAAGAAAGCACTCTCTATGTCAAGCTGGAAGACTTTCCATTTTCCTTGAGCTACCTTGGGCAACTCCAAGAGAAAGGTTTGCATGCGTTGATTCAAAATGATATCTGCAAAATTTTCCATTCGGATCCTGGATTACTTCTTCACACCAGCATGAAAGGAAATACGATGTTTTATCTAACATCTTTAATGAATCCTCGCAAGTCACAATGCCTTCATGTAAATGAAGTTTTGAAACAAGAAGCACAACTTTGGCATAAAAGGTTTGCTTATCTGAACTTTAAAGGAATTTGCACACTTGCCAACAAGCATTTAGTATTTGGTCTACCTCCTCTAAAGTCTCCCAAAGAAATATGTACCTCGTGTATCACTGGAAAACAACATAGGGACACTATACCAAGACAAAGTTCTTGCAGAGCCTTGAGGAAAACTCCAACTAGTTTCATTGATGACTACTCTCATAAGACATGAGTTTACTTTATGCATGCAAATTATGAAACATTTAGTGCATTCAAAAGTTTCAAAGCTCGTGTGGAAAAAGAAGTCAACGCTTCCATTATCTGTCTAAGAACAGATAGAAGTGGTGAATTTACCTGCGAGGAGTTTGCAAATTACTGCAATCATCAAAGGATTTCAAGACAAAAGACCACAACTTACACTCCACAACAAAACAGAGTTGCAGAGATAAAGAATCGCACTATCCTGAATGCAATCCAAGCAGTCTTACATGAGAAATGTGTTCCAAAATTATACTGGCCTAATGTTGTCTGATGGTGTTTTCACGTCCAGAATCGAAGCCCATCATCTGCAATAGATCACCAAACTCCAGAAGAACTTTTCAGTGGAGTCAAACCACATGTGGGCTACTTTCGAATATTCAGTTGCATTGATCACATTCATAAGCAGGGATGTAGTGTTTGAGGAAGACAAAAGTTGAAACTGGCATGACAATATAAAGGAGTGCATGGATGATACTCGAGAAGGTGAAACCACAGTTGTAGAAGATACACCAATAGACTCTGCACCACATGAGCTTCCAGTCAGCCATAACACCAGTTCAGAGCCATTGATCAATCCTCATTCATACTTAGAATCTCATCATCCTCCAGTTGAAGGGAGGGCAACAAGACATAGGCGACCACCTGCATGAATGACCGACTATGAAACTAACCTTTTGATAGCATAAAAGGAAGAGAGTTTACTAGCCATGATGATGTGCAAATATGAATATCCTCCCTCATTTGAAGAAACCCATACAAATCCAAAATGGAGATATGCAATGTACGCTGAAATCAACACAATAGAAAGGAACCACACCTGGGAACTTGTGGACCTTTCAAAAGGAATTACGCCTATCGGCATGAATTGGATAATTAAGACTAAACTCAATGAAAGTGGTCAGATCGAGGTCAGATTGGTGGCCAAATGTTATGCCTAGAGGTTTGGAAGCAACTATACAGAGGTTTTTGCCTCAGTCGCTCGACTTGATACGGTGCGAGTCTTACTGGCTTTGGTAGCTCAAGGCACATGGGACGTCTTCCAGCTTGACGTAAAAAGTACTTTCTTACATGGTGAACTTCAAGAAGAAGTGTTTGTCCAACAACCAGAAGGATTTATCAAAAAGGGCAGAGAAAATCAAGTGTATCGGGCTTAAGAAAGCTTTTTATGGGCTTAAACAAGCTCCACAAGCTTGGTATAGTAAGATTGAAGCATATTTTGCCAAAGAACACTTTTATCGATGCCCTAGCGAACACACCCTGTTTATTAAAAGGTTTCATGATAATATTCTAATTGTTAGCCTATATGTTGATGACATAATTTTCACTGGAAATAGTTGTCAAAATTGCTAGGACTTCAAGAGGTCGATGCAATTGGAATTTAACATGACAGATTTGGGAAGAATGAGGTACTTCTTGGGAATTGAAGTTATACAAATTGATGTGGGAATTTTCATTTGTCAAAGACATTATGCTCGTGAGATGTTAGCTCAGTTCAACATGACAAAATGCAACTCTAATCGCAATCCAATTGTGTCAGACACTGCATTATCCAAAGATGATGAAGGAACATCAGTTGATGCCACCAAATTTAAACAAGTTGTTGATAGTCTCATGTACCTAACAGTCACCCAACCATACCTGATATTTAGAGTGAGCCTAATCAGCAGGTACATGGCTACTCCAAAGGCATCACATTGGGTTGCCACAAAACATATTCTGAGGTATGTAAAAGGTACCATTGAGTACGATATTCTATATCAAAAGGGAGGAAAGATCGAAATCACAACCTATAGTGACAATAACTATGTTTGGGACTTGGATAACGAAGCACTTATGGAGCAATATTCATAACAGGATCAAGGGTTGTATCATGGGTTTCAAAAAAGCAATCAGTGGTTACCTTATCAACTATAGAGTATATAGCTGGAACGACCTGTGCCTGTCAATGCATTTGGCTTCATAAAATTTTACAACATTTTGGGATCGAAAGAAAGGAAGCAATCACAATTCTATGTGATAACAACTCCATTATTCAGTTGTCCAAAAATCTTATCTTTCATGGACGTAGTAAGCACATTGCAGTGAGATTTCACTTTCTTAGAGATCTAGTAAATGATCACGTGGTTCAATTGAAATACTGCAATACTCAGGAACAAGTGACAATGACTAAGGCTGTGAAACTTTGATAATTTGAGAAACTTCGACAAATGGATGGTTTGGAATAGTTGACATTACTAAAGTAAAAGTTGTATTGTTCTAATTGAATAAAGAAAAAGTATTCTATACTTACAAATAGTATATGCACAGGTTGTGGTTTGAGTTTTCTTAACAAATACCTTATTATTAGAATAATCACTATATCCAATTGTAACAAACATCATCATACATAAATATATAAATCATATACACTAAAAATCATTAAATAGCAACTAATTTAAAGATAAAAAATAATTAATCATTATATTGGTTAAGCTAGATATTATTTTATCAATTAAAAAATTATTGTCATCTAAAGTAATTTTTAATACTAATAAAAAAATTAGAAAATAGTTTCTAAATTACTATCTAAAATTAATTACCAAAGTTCCAGCTATCAAAGTTGTAACGACTAATTAATTTATATTCTAAATTATTCTTTAATTAAATTAGTGATTAATTTAGAATATAAAATAATTAATAGTTAATGTTAGATACCAATTTAGAAACTACTTCACAAATTTTATTAATAATAGAAACTACTTTAAATACCAGGAATTCTTTTATAAAATAGTATTTAACTTAGATAATATAATGATTAATTATTTTTTAAGGATGACAATGTGGGTTAGCTCGCCCCGCTTAGATCCGTCTCGTGTTTGGCCCGCCCCGCGTAGTGAATGCGGGCTGATTTCTCTGTCCTGCCCCGCATAAGGGTCAGCCCGCGGGTCTGCGACCAACCCACGTAAATTTTTTTTTAAGAAATTCAATAAAAAAAAATTTGCTACTTAAAAATTGAATATAAAAGAATTTAATAAAAATATTTGCTACTTTTTGCATTGCTACTCAAAAATTGAATAATAAAAATTCAATAATTATAAAAAAATGAATATAAATCGATTATAATTAAATAAAAAATTGAACCTATGTTTGCTACTGATATAAAACATCAATATTCTTTTCTTCCATTTCAAACATAACCAAACATCAATAATTCAATTAAGATAAAATATCAAACATCAATATTGTTCCATTTTTTAAAACATACCCAGACATCAAACAACTACACCACTACATTAAACTTAGACAATTTTAAAATATCAATATTCTTCCATTTCAATAACATTAGATGCATGTTAGTACATTTTTCATCCATTACAATCCAATTTTCCAATTAAGATTCTGTCAAAAAATATAGACATATAATCATACATATTTTTATATTAAAATATATATAATATTATTTACTTTTTACATAAAAATATTAACATTAAAAATAATATGTATAATATAAATTAAAAGTTATATAATGCTCAATCATATGTGATTCTGATAAAAAAGGGCAAATTAATAATTACCACATGTTTCTCCTCCTTTCCACTCATGGGTAAAAGGGACCAATATTCTCAACCTTCTTCTAGTTTCAATTTGAAACAAAGAAACGCTAAAAGATCATAAAAATATGACAAATTCTTCGATATTAATGAATTAAATTTATTTTTCAGAATTATATATCTTAAAAGAAATTATAGAATTAGAAAACGATAAATCAATTAAGTTTCAACTATATAAAAATAATAGATTATTTCCAAATGTATATGTACTGTCTAGGCCGAAAAGTTTCGACCGAAAGGTTGTACCGAAAGTCTCGACCGAAAGGTTGTATCGAAAGTCTCAATCGAAAGGTTAAATATAAAAAGTAAAAAAGTAAAATTAAATTAGTGATTATAGCAAAGCCCATAAGATGGGCCCAAATATACAGGTGTGTGTTTTCAAAATGTTAGGTGCAAAAAGAAAAGACCCAAGTAACTCTTAAGCCCAATAAGAGAGCCTTATAAATAGAGGTTCAACTCAAGAGGTAAGGGGATTCAATTTATCTGATGAACATAAAACTATATCTGACTTTGGCATCGGAGCGCCTTACAGGCACACACACCCACCTGTGAGGAGAAGAAGCCGAGAGCACCTAGCTGAAGGAGAAGCCGAGAGCACCTAGCTGAAGGAGAAGCCGAAAGCACTTAGCCGAAAGAGAAGCCGAGAGCATCTACCTTGAGGAGAAGCCTAGAGCACCCAATGTGAGGAGAAGCTCAGAGTATCTAGCCCAAGAAGAGACCGAGAGAGTCCAACCCAAAGTTCGGAAGATTTGTATAAGAGTTAATCTTGTCAACCTGATTCTAGTGTTCTTGGTCCTTGTTGTAAGAACATTTTGGCGCCCACCGTGGGGCCGAGAAGTAGTTGAAAAAGGTTGAAGACAAGATGAATCAAAGAGAAGAACAAGTTGGAGAGCAATCTGGGGAGCAGAGAGATAATCAAAATTCCATGTCAATGACTATGCTCATGCAGTTACAAAGAGAGTTCGAAACACTAAAGAAAAGCAATGAAGAAGAGTTAAGTATGTTAAGGGCGGAGAATGCGTTCATGAAAAGGAAGTTGAGTGAAGAGACAATTTTAAACACATCATTTGAAACTGTTCAACCAAGAACACATATCCACCAAAGGGTACATAATGAGGAAAGATTTGAAACTACAAGGAAGAGAATACCAGAGACTTCTGTTATCTTTGTCGGAATATCTGTTAGGAGACATTCATTTTCCGAAGCCATTATAGAAACCCCACTGTCCGAAAATTGGAAGAATTTTACCATGGAGAAATATGATGGAGGTACAGATCCTGATGAACACATTGCAGTATACACAACGCAGATAAGTTTGTATACGTGGAATGAGGTCATTTTGTGCCAAGTATTCCCAACAACTTTGAAGGGAGGGGCTCTGAGTTGGTTTACTCAGTTGCCACCGTTATCCATTGATTGTTTCAACACTTTAGTAAAAAAGTTTGGAGCTCATTTTGCTACAAGCCAACCACATCATCTGACATCAATTGCCTTAGTGAATATAAGACAAGAAAAGGAAGAATCCCTAAGAACATTTATGGAGCGGTTTGGAAAGGTAGCACTAAGTATCCGCAATCTTAGTCCGAAAGTCACAATGCATCATATGATTACAGCACTGAAACCAGGACCATTTGCCGACAGTCTTTGCGAAAAACTGGCAACCAATCTTGATGAGTTAAGACAACGTGCATCAAAGTTTATGCAGATGGAAGAGTTGAGAGAATTTCGAGGGCGGATGGAAATGATAAGAAGATAAGTGAAAAGGAAGGAGGACATTCGTTTAGAAAAGGAAGAGAATAATTTTGTAGCCGAAAGTTTCAACAATATACACCGTTGAGTAGTAATGGAGCAAGAATCTTACAATAAGCAATGACAGTAAAGATAATCCCACCACCAAAGAAGGAAAGAACTTCTAAAAGAGCATATCAGAGTAAACATTACCAATACCACAAGAATCATGGTCGTCATACAGAAGAATGTGTAGCTTTGAAAGATAGAATTGAAGAATTGATTCAAGTTGGGCAGTTGAAACGCTTTGTTAGAGATGGAGGGATAAGGAGCAGACAAAGTCCAAGGCAGTTAAACATTCATCGTTGTATGTAAAACCTTTCGGTCAAGGATGATTTTTCATGTATAAAGAAAGTCTTATTCAAGATTGAAACACTTAATGAAGAAGTTATTCATATGAAGAGTCAAACTGTTAAATTCATCAATGCTTCGCATACTTCAAACCTCTTGGTCCTGGATGCTTTCACTTCAAGTGAAATCCCTCCCGAGAGTGTATCTCCTTCTTCAAACCTCTCGGTCCTGGATGCTTTTACTTCAAGTGAAATCCCTCCCGAGAGTGTATCTCGTTCTTCAAGCTTCTCGGGTCAAGATGTTTTCACTCCAGGTGAAATCCCTCCCGAGAGTGTATCTCGTTCTTCAAACCTCTCGGTCCTGGATGCTTTTACTTCAAGTGAAATCCCTCCCGAGAGTGTATCTCGTTCTTCAAGCCTCTCGGATCAAGATGTTTTCACTCCAGGTGAAATTCTTCCTGAGAGTGTATCTCGTTCTTCAAACCTCTCGGTCCTGGATGCTTTCACTTCAAGTGAAATCCCTCCCGAGAGTGTATCTCGTACTTCAAACCTCTCGGTCCAGGATGCTTTCACTTCAGGTGAAATCCCTCCCGAGAGTGTATCTCGTACTTCAAGCCTCTCGGATCAAGATGTTTTCACTCCAGGTGAAATCCCTTCCGAGAGTGTATCTCATACTTCAAGCCTCTCGGATCAAGATGTTTTCACTCCAGGTGAAATCCCTTCCGATAGTGTATCTCGTACTTCAAGCCTCTCGGATCAAGATGTTTTCACCCGAGGTGAAATCCCTTCCGAGAGTGTATCTCGTACTTCAAGCCTCTCGAATCAAGATGCTTTCACTCCAGGTGAAATCCCTCTCTCGAGTGTGTTTCATTCAAATCAAATCTCAATCAACGGAGTTCTTATTTAAGAAGTCGAAAAGTTATAGTCCGAAAGGTTGTACCGAAAGTCTCGACCGAAAGGTTGTACCGAAAGTCTCAATCGAAAGGTTAAATATAAAAAGTAAATAAGTAAAGTTAAATTAGTGATTATAGCAAAGCCCATAAGATGGGCCCAAATATACAGGTGTGTGTTTTCAAAATGTTAGGTACAAAAAGAAAAGACCCAAGTAACTCTTAAGCCCAATAAGAGAGCCTTATAAATAGAGGTTCAACTCAAGAGGTAAGGGGATTCAATTTATCTGATGAACATAAAACTATATTTGACTTTGGCATCGGAGCGCCTTGCAGGCACACACACCCACCTATGAGGAGAAGAAGCCGAGAGCACCTAGCTGAAGGAGAAGCCGAGAGCACCTAGCTGAAGGAGAAGCCGAAAGCACTTAGCCGAAAGAGAAGCCGAGAGCATCTACCTTGAGGAGAAGCCTAGAGCACCCAATGTGAGGAGAAGCCCAGAGTATCCAACCCAAGAAGAGACCGAGAGAGTCCAACCCAAAGTTCGGAAGATTTGTATAAGAGTTAATCTTGTCAACCTGATTCTAGTGTTCTTGGTCCTTGTTGTAAGAACAATATATATAGCTTACATAATAGTGTTAATGATTATAGTCTCCATTGCTACAATTAAATGAATTTTCCAAAGTGAAGCTTTAGAAAAACTTACTAAGATAAACAATGTCTAAAAAAATACGAATTAAAAAAGAAATATCAAATGAAATTAATAAAAAGCTTAAAAAATAAATTTTAAGTAAAATTATAATAAAAAAAATATTAGTTAAAAATGTTCCATTCTTAAGTTTGTATTTACCTGCATAAATGATAAGTGCCAATGTGTAGTTTTTATGATTGAGAAAATTGAACACTTTGGAACTTAATTGTTGCTTAATGTAAGAAAATTACCCTAATTTGAGAATTATTGAATCTGATTATATATTTTGAACTAAGAAACAAATGAAGAAATTTAATCTCAATTTTTGTGTAAATTGCAGATGAATATGAAGCATTGAAAGAATTATTCAAGCTAGAAGATTTAGCTCAGGCTAGAATTGCTAGCTCAAGCTAAAACTGTCCAGAGTTGATTAAAAATGCACCGAAAGATCTAGCTTAAGCTAAATTGGCTAGCTTGAGCTAAAATTGATTATATAAATTTTGAAACACAACTCAAAATGAAACGGTGGAAAAAGATTGGGTTTTTATAGAGAGGGACTAGTGAGAGAAAGAGAAGAAACCTATGTTCTTAGGAGAAGAACTTGCTCAGATCAGCCCTTCTTATGCAATCCAGATCAAGAATGAAGATTGGAGGAGCTGTCATGAGTGGCTAAGTTCTTTCTAACTTGGGATTGAATGTAATTTACCTTGATCAAATGTGTGTGTGTGTCTATATATATATATATATATATATATATATATATATAATTCTCTTTTCTACTTGTTCTTGGCATTCTCGTTTTATGCTTATTGCTTGATTTTGTCTGATCAATAGAGTCTTGATTTTGATCCTTAAATTTAACTGGAAAGTACCTTTAAGAATCTGAAATAAACGAAAATACTTGATAACTTGTAATGCTAGGAATAGATTCCAGGTTATTGATTGCATTATAATTCTGTTCCTAAAGATGGATGATTTGTTAAATATCTGAGGAATCAGTGTTTGAGAAATTATCTTATGAATTTCATCTATGAGGAATCAAGATGAATGACTTTAAATTAAGCATTAAGAATGAGTAGTTTTGAGTATTATATATTGTATTATTCAAAATACAGATGATTGAGATAGACGCAATTCAATTCCATGTATCTTTCTCTATAATTGATAAGTTAGTTTTGTATTTGGTTGAATCAAACACTATATCTCTTAGTTACTTGTGAAATCTTTAATTTGGTAATGAACAAGTTCTCAACAATCAAAATTATTTTCTATAATTGATGAGTTTTAAAACAGAACATCTTAATTAGAATTGTTCTTTGTGGATTCGACATTCGTACTTTAAAGAGTACTATATTACAGTTGATTCGGTACACTTGCCGAGAAATATCAACAATAAACTTTATATATATTCATTGATTTAGCGACTAAAAGAATATGTCTAATACAGTTGCAAAATTATAAAAGTGACTGATATATTATTCAATTGCTAGGTTATTACACTAAAATGTACCAATTTTTAAATTAAAATAAATAAGTAATTTACAATTATTATTTTTATGAGTATCAGCTTAAAAGTCAATATATTTAGATGTCGCTGTTATTATTTGTCTTGCTCTTTCATCCTCTTTTGTTGGAATGATGCTTTAGCTATTAAATATCGAAATTGTTTTTCTTCATCAATTTTTTCCACTGATGTATACATCCATAACACAATTGCCTCGTTCCAAAGACTAGAGATTTCCCATCATGCGTGCAAGTTACCAAACCATCTATTGGCTCAAAAAATTCTAATGCATGGTTTTCTCGATAATATTATGTTTAAAAATTTATAATACCCTTTGTTAAACCAAGTTACAAGATATTTTAATATTAAAAAATAACTTTAAGTCTCACTTAATTTTATAAAATTGACTGCACTCACTTATATTTATTTTAAGCTGACACCTCAAGTAACAACAATCATCTGCCATCACATGAAAAAAAAAATATTATTAAAAAAAGAAAAAACAAAAATATGGGGGGACTAGACCAAAACCCATATGTTAACACAAACGATACATAGATAGATTATACCTATTCATAAAGAATTCTAAGAACAGACTAGCTGGGAGTCTATTATACCAATGAAAAGATTCTCTATGAATAAATCCTAAATTAGCCAACTTATCAGCACACGCATTCCCTTCACGAAAAATATGAGTTACCCTAAACCTGTTTGTCCCACAAAAATTAAGACAAGTATTTCATCGATTCTGAAGCATCCACGGAACATTAGTCCTAGCAGTAAACGCAGCACAAACCAAGGCAGAATCACATTCAAGCCAGACATTAGTAAGTCCCATTTTTTGAGCTTCCTCCATAGCATGTATAACTCCATAAAACTCAGCAACCAAAGCAGTTTGAACTTCAAGAAATGCTGAAAAAGCACCAATAAATTCTCCCATACTCCCACGAAAAATACCTCCACAAGTAGCAAGACCAGGATACCCCCTAGCAGCCCCATCAGTATTAATTTTGACCCAGCCTGGTGAAGGAAATTCCCATCTAATAGGAAGAGGACGAAGAACTTTACCACTACGAGTCTTAATACCGAAAAACTTAATCACGTTGAAGTCCAACATATCATTCTTCATTGAAGCTTTAGACGAATTTCCCACTAGACAAGTTAAATCTTTAATTATCGAAATAGCCTTAGAAACCCCAATCTTATCCTGAAATCTAACATAATTCCTCATACGCCATATCATCCATATAGAAAAGGTTATCACCGCAAGCTTAATCAATTTAACCAAAGGACTACCATCACTCTTAATAAAAGAAGGTAGATCATCCTTATTAGAGAAATGAGAAGTAAGAAAAATTTGTCGTACCCAACTCCAAATATGCAATGCGTTAGTCATTTTATAGTTTATTCTAACAAGAATTTATTTGGTTTATCACGTCAACTACTATTGGATTACTCATAATATATAGTCTCACACATGAGTTGACATGTCTTCACGTAAGAGTGTGTGTTTCGACTAAAAATAATAACATTTTATAGTATATAAGTGGGTGAAAATTTCATCATTTAAGGTTAAATTAGACTAAAGTGCAGTTCTTAATATTTAATTAGTAAGCTAGTTTTATTAATGAGAAACTTAAAGTGGATTTAACCATAATTGTTAATAATTTTTATTTTATTTTATTCAAATTCCTATCTATCCACGTGAGATAAAATAATAATATTTATTATGTTAAAAATTTGAAGGTATTTATTTCTTAAAGTAACAAAACATTATATATATATATATATATATATATATTAAAATAAAATGCTATAAAACACTCAACCACAAGGGTTTAGTCTGTTATGTGGGATGAGATAACTCCTAATTAAAAATAAAAATGAATTTTAAATATAGATGCACATAAACTTAGGACGCGGTTTTAGATTATATTTCAGAATATAAAAAAAAAAAAATGGAAAAGGTTTTTACCTTGATTGACAATTATATTAATAGATTAATTTTCATTTATCATTAAAGAAGTTTTTGATAAACTAAACACACTCAAAAGAACTTGAAAAGTTTGGCATACAGGACAATAGGAAATAAGTTAAGTGACTACTGGAGGCTGGAGGACTAATAATATAATAAAATACCGTTAATGCAAAATTTGAGGAAATGAATAAGATGTTTAAAGTATTTTGAATGGATATGATATATATATATATATATATATATATATATATTGTAAGGATTTAGAGAATAATAAATGATACTTGAATATTTTATTATTAAAATAAAAGGAGTATATAAATAAAAAAATTTAAGTTTCATTTTAAAAGAACCATCATCTTTCTATAAGTTTCATTTTTCCTTTCTCTGCATTCTCTTTAAGATTCTGACCTCCCCGCTCATCAGTTTGATGATCGAAATCCTTTGCCATTAGACTCCTGACGGCAAAGACTAAAAGACTGCCCGATCGAAATGTCTGATAGAGTAAGTTCAATTTTACTCTTTTTTTAGTCAAATTTTGAACTTGTCGGATTGTCTCAGTCTAGGATTTGCATGTGACTCTTTTAGCTTCAGAATAAATCTCAGTTAAGCTTAGGGTCCTAGTGACATAGTTAAATTTTTTTATTAGAACTATGTGATGCAAGTTAAGCTACCCTTGAACAATTTTAGGATTTGGAGCTCTTCGTGAGCACTGCTCACAAGTTCAAGTAAGAGAAGTTAGTTTTAATTTCAAATAGAACCCTAGGTTAGAAGATCTAGATGTGGGGGTGTCGAGGTCACCAGTGCAAAATTTTGTTCGCAGGATTGATTGTTTATGAGTAATGCAAGGTATTGTTTTGAAATAAAATGTGAATATGTTGATTTTGATATGAATGATTTATGGTAGATGTTTTTGTTTGAATCTGAAAAATTTGTTGATTTGAATAGTTGAATCAGTGTAAGTTACTCTTGAAGTGAATAAGTTATTGAAATTATTTTTGTTTGAGATGATGAAATTATGTTGGAGATCCCACATCGACTAGAGATTAGAGCCTTTCATTGTATATAAGTGGGTGCAAACCTCAACCCTATGAACCGGTTTTATGGGGTTGAATTAGGCTTAAAGTCCACTTCATAATATGGTATCAGAGCCATTTCGAGCCTATCCTAGCGAGTGTTTGTTGGGCTTATCAGGCCACCCACTATCGGGCCGCTATCGGACCATCCATAATATATAGTCCCACGCACGAGTTGGCAGTCTCGGCGTGAGGGGGTGTGTTGGAGATCCCACATCGACTAAAGATTAGAGCCTTTCATTGTATATAAGTGGGTGCAAACCTCAACCCTATGAGTCGGTTTTATGGGGTTGAGTTAGGCTTAAAGTCCACTTCGTAATAGGCATAATTATAGAGATTTTTTTGCATATCTCCCTAAGTGAGAATAAAATGAAAAGATGGAATATTCTCGCGTCCATCTTTGCTCAAGCGAGAAGGAATCTCGCTTAGACAAAAATGGAGTAAATTCTAGGATGCTCTCGAGTTTAATCTCGCTCAAGTGAGAGGATCTTTGGTTGGGCGAGACCCACTCTCGTTCAAGCGAGCAAATTTTCGCTCAAGCTAGTAAAAAATTTAAATAATTTTTTTTTTTTTTTGCTTTTGAAAGCCTAGTTTATTATTGCTCATTGTTTTTAAGTGAAAGTTCTAAATTTTATTTGAAAATATGATTAAAGGAACTTAGTTATGTAAGTGAATTTTGAGATATATTTGGATTGTTTAGAAAGTTCAAAATAGGATGTGATTGAACTATGTATTGATGTGTTAAATGAAGTATACAATGAGGTTAAAGTGTGATCAAGACATAATATTTTCAGGAAATGATTGTTATTAGGATGTATTGATTTGTGAGTATCCTGTGAATGAGACAATCTCGACTCCAGTAATATAATTAAATCACATAGATGAAGTTATTCAGTGGGTGATAGTCGAAGGAAGTTCAATAACTTTGTCCATGGTTTGAAATATAATTTGGTCTTTTAGGTCATATGAATTTACCTTGTCATATGTGATGATGACATGAGGAGATATTGAGATAATTTTGCGCATGACTGTGTGGATTCACAACGAGTAGTATGACAGGTGCAACTCTCTTGATGTTAATTCCAATACACAAGTCTTCTAGAAGTAGAGTCAAGTGTTTATGTATTGTGAGTCCGTAGAAGTTTGACATGAGAAAGATGGATTATGAATTATGATAGACATTGGTTTGTCAAAATGACTTTATGTTGATATTTAAAGTTATATTTATATTAGAAGTTTTAAAAATAGTTAGTTTACCCTGTTGTTCGCATTGTGTTTATTTCTTTAATATGTGATGATCCTGTATTTACACGAGAGCATATGATGTTGTAGGTGATAAAACTCACTTGTGAGAAGTTGGAGAATGAAAATGTTAATTGTATTTTGAATATTTTAATCTTATTTAAATATTTAAAATCTCTATAAAGAGAGATATATTTTTAAACACTATGCGGAAGAGTTGTATATATTTATATATTTATTTTAATATATATTTTATGCAGATTATTTATAGTTATTAGATATAATAAAATATGGATAATATAGATTCAATATTAATGAGTGGTGAATAAATTTATACAATATTAAAATATTACTTTTAATTTAAAATTATTAAATAATAAATATTTTAGTTTTTTTTTATTTATATATCATTAATATTAGGGCTGTAGACTTCCAGTTTACATTGACTTTTAAAATAAAATTCATATATAATTGACTTAAATATTGATCCCTCACAGTAAATTAGTTGGTCAATCTCTTTAACATAATTAAAGAGAAGTAAATATTGTTGCTAATAAATAAAACCTTTTCGCAAAACTTCTTATTTATGGCGTTAAATTAATTATTAATAATATTTAGAAAAAAATATTAATTACATATTTTTAATATATTAGTTGAAACATTATTTCTATATAATTAAATTATTAGAAATGATAAATTCTATAAACCTATTTCTTAAAATAAATAATATTCATAATTTTATAATTTCTAATTTTTAAGTACAAGCCTCTTAGAAAAGCGTATTCAAAATAATCAACGCGTGTTTTAAGTGTGAGCTGAAAAAAAATGCGCGTCAATTACAACGTTTGTACTAGTTAAATGATGATGTTTAGCTCACAAGGAACCAGTCTTATTAAGTTTCACATTTCTCTTTTATCAGCAGACACATATCACTATTATTACTAAGTACTTTACAAGTTACAATGCAGGACAGAAGAGCGGTCCTTATAAATTTCATAATAAAAGGTGGTAAAAGTAATAAAAATTCGACGGCTTTATATTTGAAAGCACAAAATTCAGAATTAAAATTTACTTCACAACAATATCAAACTCTAATTAATTAATTTACTGCAACAGACATCTACTGTAAAATCTTCTCTCTTGCTAAAGTACTCATATTAATCAATTTTCCTAAAATTAATTATATTGTCTTATCTCTAATTAGTATTAGACTTATTTTTATTGTTAGTTAAAATAAATATTATTGTGAATCAGTTAGTTTGTCACAATTGATTTCTATATATAATCTCTAACTAATGTGATATGAATGTTAAAATTTTGATTAACTAAATAGGCGTTGAAAATACAAGACAAATAACACAAATAAGAAGCAATTCAAGAAGACATCCATGTAATTTTGATTAGTATTTAAAGTAAAAACAAAAACAAGTAAAGTAACAAAGAAAAAAGATGAATTGAAACAAGAAAAGAGAAGACAACACAATACCTTTAACCCAATAACTAAAAAATATGTGCAAAGAAATTCATTATTTTAGAAAATTTCTCAAGATAAGAACCAGAATAATAAAAGAAAAAACTCAAACTCAAAAAGAGTAATTTCATTCAATCTTCAACATATATATAGATTGTGGAGACTTCTTTATATAGAGAGAAATCTCGTTCTAAAAGTGAAAGAGACAACAAAAATAAGTTAATTTTGTTAATCATGAGTTAATTCCATTAAACAAAGATTAACACATGATAATCCCTAAAATTAAGAAGTACGCATGATAATTCCTTAAATTAAAAGAGATGTAACGATTATATATGAAAAACAATTATGACTTTTAGATAATTCACATGTGAGCGCCTAATTACTTTTCAATGATATCATGTTGTTGGTTTTGGAAAGTGATCTTGGATATAGGTTTATGTAATTGCTAGTGTAATGGTAGTTATGTTAAAACAATGAAGGGAATGATAAAGAAGCTAAACTTTAGTTTGTCTATTAATGAAATGTTTTTTTGGTTTATAACTAAAGAATGTAATATTTTTACTATTCTATAGAGGTTGAAACATTTTTGAAATGTTTTTTTTATTTTTTATTTTTTATTGAAAAAATGAAACTATTTTTCAATGAATATAAGAAAGACTTTTGAAAACTTGAATAATCAAGTGAAAGTATAAACCTATTTTAAATCGTATATTTTAAAAGAAACATGTGATAGTTGAAACTTTAAAAAATAGACATAACTTTTAATATATAAATGTTTCTAAAATTTAACATATGAAATTCCTCCTTTTCTCAAATCCATATAAAAACGAAGAAACATCTTATTAATCTTCTTGTAATCTCCTTTATTTTTTTTTTCTTTTTTATTGTTTGATTTTCTCTTTCTTCAACAAGTTTTTCTTCATTGCGAATAATAATATTTGGAACTTTTTTTTCTTTATATCTTTTATTTCTTTCTCACACTTTTGATATGGTATGCATGAACTTTACAAATGCAGCAACCGAAACTAAATTTCAAGTAACTAACGTTGTCAAACAGAACTGAGAACTGATGAAAGACCCTCCCAAAAAGCAAACTTATTGTACAAATAAAACGTATTAGAAGCCAACCAAATAAGACATCATGAGCTGTGGACACATTTTGAGGCAAATCCACACAATATCCATATCAGTAGCACCTAGGGTCAGGAAAAACAGTGTAAAGGTTCAACAAGTTATACTGTAAAGCCTTCAAATCCAGAACCAGACAACAACCCATGACTACCACAGAATGAAAACTGCTGAGCAAAAAGAGAACAGAGAATGAAAACTTCCTCGGTATAATTTAGACAAAGGTATTGGGTTAAAACTTGATGCACACTTGGACAATTTGTAGAGACATAAACTCCTTCAAAATCTGAGCCAGCCATCAGTATACCTCTTTAAAGACCATTTAGATTGAAATCTTGGAGTGATGAACCAACCAGATAAAAGATACCAATAATAAACCAACTCCTCAAGATAAACTAGTAGGGTATTAAAAAAGTTATACTATGTATATTTGTGTTGAATATGTGATCACTATTTAAAGTTTGAAGTTTGAACAGCAAAAGAGGTCCCACGAACGTTATAGGAGGGAGGGCCAAAACACTGTGATGGATGGAGCAGGAAATTGAAAGTTTAAGGCAATACCACATATATTCAAAAAAGGGTTTGGAGAAAGCGTAAAATGTCTAAAAAGAAGGGAGAGAAGATGGCGACAAATTTAGGGACGCATGCACCCCGTTGCTTCCCTTGATCTTCCTAAACACACATAAAATTGTAACCTCTGGGCCCATTCCATGACCTGTTCACAAAATCTCTTTCTTCAATCTATTTCTTTATATCTTGGACCATGTCAACTTTATTTTTAAATGTATTTTACATATATTCCCCTATATCCTCCTCCAAATTAATAATAACATAGTGAATCACTGTACATACATACATACATACATATATATATATATATATATATATATATTCCCTTTTGCCTTTTCCCCTCAGTTTTTGCTTTGTTTATTTGAAATAGGCAAGTATACGTCTCATATTCTTGTAATCGTGAATTTCTTAAAGGGTGATATTGACAGACATTTGCGTCATCTAAAAGAGATAGACAGAGAGAAAGAGCATAGTTGGACAAAATGGGAAAGCGGCAATCACAATTTTGCTCATGTTGTTTCTTTCTAAGTGAATATAATTGTGGGAAAAAAGTGGAGAAAAAGATAGGTAGCTAGGTAAGAGTGTAGGAAGTAGCATGGTAACCAAATGAAGGGAGATTTGATTCGGGAAAGATAAAATTAGAGATGCCAGAGAGAGAAAGAGAGAGATAAAAAGAAGAACAGAGAAGAGAGGTAGCACACTTTTGAAAGGCCCATGTGGTGAGCATGTGGGGATTGCAATGTGCTCTTTTTCTTAAGGCAATGCCAAATCCCAAGTGCCCGGGAATTTCAATTCCTGTGGGACCTGACGCACTCCTATCAGCATGTTTTCCGGATCCTGCCAATTTTCCTTTTCTTTTCCTTTTCTTTCATCTTCTCTTCCTCCCAATTCTATATGCCTGCGTCTCTACCCATATCTCTCTCTCTCTCTCTCACACACGCACAACAATCTCCAAACCCTAGCTATCTCCATTTTCTATACCTACCTCAATCATTCTGTTACATTTCCTTACTCAAATACTATAATCACACCTTTAACTGTACCAAACTAATTCTAATCACGCCAGATAACATAAATTCTTGCATTCTCATCATTTCAATTCAAAAATATTACCAAGTAATTCTGCTCAACTCAGATAACATAATTAGAGACAAAAAAATCTTATAAATTCGAATTCAAGATCATTAGTTTAACGGAAAGAATTTTACAGTTGTTAATGATTTAATATTGTTGTAGTCTTAATCGATAAGAGCTAACTATACGGCAATACAAATTTAAAATACTAGTGATACATATAAAAATAGTATCGCTAGTTTTGATATGGGTATTTATTTTATAACTGATTTTACTTTAAAGAGGGAGAAAAACATGAAGTGATGTAGACTTTTGCTGGCTCAGTCTTAAACAGAATGCTGGGTGCCTTGACTGAATGACCTATAAAAGCATATTTACCACAATCTAACTCCAACATTCCAGAAACATAGGAAATCAAATTACTGTGGGGAAAGCTTATTTTACCTTTTCCCCCTGCTGGTGCTACTTATATAGCATAATAATTAATAAAAATAACGGCACATGAGATCATTTTTAATTATGATTTGAGAACATGGCACATGCATGAGAATTGTATGGTAGCCAAACATTATAGCTTGCATGTCAACCAATCCGAAATGAAGAGTGCGCATTTCATGCCAACTCCTAAGGCTGTGCTGTTGTTCTTTTATTGCTATCTATCAAATCAAATCAATGAAGAAATCATCCATTGGTTTTCTTTTCTTTTTCCTATTCATTCTATGTCTTGGAACTATTAACGTTATTACAAACAATACACTAACTTTCTAAAAATCACTATTCATTGTGTTGTGCCTGTGAAAGAAGCTATACGTGACGACGGTGCTATATTAAATCTATCCATGCGAGGGAATAGCAGGTAGGGAAACAGACCAAATGCTTCGCTTTCTCTATTATTAGTTTATGAGATGAGTAGAATAAATGTACTCCATCAAAATTTTAAGAACACTGCTTTTAAAGACAGAATAGATTTATATAAAAAAAAAAATGGGGTTCACCATATATATAGTATGTAGATTATGAAATTCTATGTTTTATATAATAACTACAATATATAAGAATGTGTTCAAGTTATTGTTTGTTATTGATTTCATCTTAATCTTTGTATAAATATTATAATTTTATGAATTGTATTTTTTTTCTATTTTAAAGAATTTTTTACAAAATCTTATATAAGAGATGTGATATCTCGTGTACTTTTTTATTTATATTTTTTTTATTAAAAAAATATATCTCTTATCATATCTTATAAGAAGCACCTTTTGTATGCCAAAAATAAATAAGTATAGATAGATAAATATCTCTTATCATATAACTTTATAGAAACAGTCAAAATTTTAAATCAACTAGCTACTTTAAAAAAATCATATCTATCTATCTATATAGATAGATAAAACTTCGATAGTTTTTTGTGAATAGTCTGTGCTGCCTTTTTATAATTATAATATATTATTAAATGAATGGCATATAAACCTGAACGTTAGGGGATAAAAGAAATGATGGTGCTACTATTTTTCACTACACTTTATTGCTTTTAAAGTTATTGAAAATTATAAATTTTGATGAACACACTTCTTGTTTATTGTAAATTACTTAATTTTAAATTTGATTAAGAGTATTAGTAATTATATTTATTTAATTTTGTTGATAAATTTAAGTTACCTCCAATAATATCCATTGATAATAGTGTTAAAGTTTAAAAATAATGGATTTTAAAAATAATAACACTGCATTAGATAAGATTGAGTTAGTTGAAACTTTCTTATAATTAAGTCCATTAAATGTGATTATTTTTTATTTTTTTAGCTTAATCTAGAGGGAGTAGCTTTCGATAAAATTTAATCAATAAATTTTTTTTGTTAAAGATTAATTGGAATCATGTGTCAAACTTTTTTTTACTTATAGCACCATTTAAAAACTTGTTGTAGGATATACAATCTAATTGCATAATGAATTGATTTTTTTTATAAAGTAGCCGCTCAAGTTTTTTTTATCGTAAATTAAGCTAATTGTTACTTGATTACTTGATTTATTCTGTGTTGTTTAAATTATAAATAAAAATCCATGTTAGATAACATATAAATATTCAATTTATGTTACATTTTATCTATATTATTATAAAAACATAATATCAATTAATTCAACTCTGGGATTAATTAATTTTGCATTGAACAAAAAGTTATTATTATTATTATTTTGTTATTATTATTATTATTATCACTATTGTTATTATAACTATTATTATTATTAATAATATATTATTATAACATGATTAAATATGTTTGATATATTTTAAACACAATGATCAATGCATTAACAAGGTTTTCAATAATCTAAGCACGAACAATCTAAATTGATTTTTCACAACGTTTGTGGGAAATTTTTTTTGCTTGGCACTATATAATTTAATTTAACTTGAGATCACTATAAAAAATCATTAAATATGTCAATTAAATTTAGTAAATTATAAATTATTTTAGAGATTAAGAAATTATTAGTATTTAAAGTAGTTTTTATTATTAATAAAAAATTATAAAATAGTTTTAAATTGGTACTTTTAGTTACCAAGTTTTAGCAATTAATATTTTAAATTCTAAATTAATCTCTAAAAATTAATAGAGACTAATTTAAATATAAAGTAATTAATAGCTAAAACATTGGTAGCTTTAGATACTAATTTAGAAACTACTTTATAAATTTTTATTAAATAAAAATTATTTTAAATATCAATATTTTTTTAGTTTATACAATTGTCTCTAATTTAGTTAATATAATAACTAATTATTTTAATCTTTAATATTAATTTTTATTTAATTATTTTTTTTAATAAGAATTTACGAAAATATAATTAATATATCATGACAGATTATATATTTTAGAAAACAAAAGAAATTTTATTTATACAGCAAATCGTACAATAATATTTTGTTGTGTTTATCATAAAAGATGAATTTTGTACATATGTTACATTTTTTTGGGAAAACTCAAATCCAAATTTTACAAGAACATCAAGAGATCTTGCGGATAAAAAAAAACAAGAACATCAAGAAAGACCTGAGAAAATGTTAATATTTTGAACATGTTTAAAAGCATATTAAAATATAATCATGTGAATATCTTATCAATTTATATAATCTAATACATGTAACACCTCATGATTAAAGCATGCTATATCTACTTCATTAAATATTGCACAAAGAAACTTTTCTAAGAGTGACCAAATTGAATTTCGCTGAGTTTTTTTTCTTGGTACGATGAAAAATAGTGTGGATATATATTTTCTTTGGTCGGCATGTGAATATATTTTTAGTAAATCAAAACATAACATATTATAAAACGAAACCGTGTAAAAAAAATTGGGAATGAAGTCATTATGATTTTTTGTTTAGTTGAAAACTTAATATAAGGATTTATTGTGGAAATGAAGAAAATACAAATACATCCTATTCGATAATTTAATTACCCTAAAACTGAGGGCACATATAAAAAGATAAAATACAAAGCTATAATCATTAATTAATAATAATTAATAGCGATGATAAGGTACAATCTTTCTCTCACGGAGTTCCACTCGCGGGCCATAGGCACATTGTTTCGAAGTGAGTCGTATTTAGTGAGTTTTGTTTGTATTCTAAACAAAGATACCGATGTTAGGTTTGCATTACATTAAGGTCACCTTTATTCTTCTTTACCACTAATCTAAATACATTGTTTTCTTTATAATGTAACATTATTCTCTATGGTTTTGGGTAGTGGGCCAGGGACTCCATGTGCCAGCATGTGCTGTGTCTTTCTCTCTAAGCCCCACCACTCTCATCTTTCGAGCACATAAATTCCTTCCCTTCTCACTCTTCCTCTTCCCAACCCTTCTCCTTCTCTCTCTTTCTCAGATCCTCATCATATACCATTTTCCTTCCATCTGTAACACTGCAACGTCACTCATCAAATCTTACTCTTATTTCTTCTTTCTCCATCTTCTACTCTTTCTTTCAACACTTTCATCAAGGTATGCCTTAACTATTTCACTTTTTTTCTAGCTAATTGCATACATATAAATCACATTAAATTGAATTTTCTCTTGCTATACCAAGCCCTAGCTAACTAGCATATGCATCACATCACCCTTACTCCCCATGTTGTTAATTCCAAACAGAATGCGAAATATCAACTCCGTCAAGCAAGAATTCCTCAAAAAATGGATATGGTGTCTCAGAAAATATAGCTCTCAAAAGAAGAACATGAGTCTTTTGGAGAGAAAGAAAGCCATAAAGCTGTCAGCAGATTTGGCCATGGCTTCCACCAGAAACAAAACCACTCGCTGGAGCAAGGCCCTCATAGCCAATGCTTCCAAAAATAGCAGCAACAAAGTCCTCACGGCACACGTGCCAGGCTCATCACCACCACAGAGGGTAAGGAAAAGCTCCACGAATTATTCCCACAGCACAAGGATCAGAAGCTGCAGAAGAAACCGCGCAGTCTACAGACCAAGGGATAGGGTGGTGGCGAGTTTCATTGCGAAAAAACTGGTCCAGAAGAGAACGCGAAGGCTCAAGAGTCTCTTACCAGGAGGAGAATTCATGGATGATGCGTCTCTGGTTGAGGAAACCCTAGATTATGTACAATCACTGCGAGCTCAAGTTGAAGTAATGAGATGTCTCGTGACTGCCTCAGAGCTCATGATCCTAAATCCATCGTAAATATATCTTTAGAATATACAATTATAATCAATCCATATGCTTCATTATATTATATTTTTATAATATTATGTTTTAATATTCGTTTTTTGGTTTTATAAAATTTGCCCACTTCACATTTTCTCTGTGTGAGATAAAGGGGTGGAGAAAATTAAAAAGAGGCGTTCCCATGTATACGCTAAGGCATTGTACAGAGGTAAACATATATGCAAGTGAATCAAATTAAGTTTTTTGTTTTCATCATCATGCTCTCTCCCCGGTTGGAAACTATGTTGATTAGTTTGCCGTATAATGTTTTATTTGCGTGTTTATCTTTGATTCGTACACTTTTCTTTTGCTTTTATCATCGTATGTCAATCTGTATGTATCATTAAACCGATGTGAGGAAATTGACAATACATGTCAACCAAGTTGATGTTTTGCAATAAACAGCAAATTAAACACGTATGCTAATTAATCATCTATATCTGATATCTTGGTTTTTAGTATGTGTGTCTACGTCTCTATATACTATAATCACAACACTAACAAATTAACTCATTACTCGTGTACATATGCGCAATGATCAGGGGGAAAATAGATGAAACTCTTTGCAGAGGTAAATCCATTTCATATGCCAGTGGAGTACTGATACTCCAGGCCATCATGCTTTTCCATAGCTCATTTGAGTGGAGACTGGTGCATGTATATATTTTGACCTATTCAGGTTTATAAACAAAATTTGCTTTTAGGTGGATGTGTTTTTAAGACTAAATAATATATAGATTTATATTATCATCTAATAAAAATCATTACCCCAATAATTTCATTCCTTTTTATAATAATCATCTTTAAAAAGTATATAAAAAATGTTTGACACTATAAAAACTTCTATATATAATAATACATACATAATAAATTTTATTTATAAATCCTTGATCAGATTGATTGCAGTATAGCTTACAATATTATTATTTTTTTATCGACAAAAAATAAATTAAATTAAAAGGGAACATTCTAGAAGTGTTTCAACCCTTATATACATACCACCTTTTAGGTATACAATATTATCTAAATAAAATTAATATTAATATTTGCAATAATTATTTTAGAAACCATATGGAGAATGAGTTTTCATTTATCAAGAATGTAAATTTTTTACAATAACGTATTGTATAAATTTAATTATTTTGTTATAGCATTAATAAGACAAGCAAAATATTTTTTTTTCTTTTCTGCTTTAGTTTAATATAGATATGCAGGCACAGAAGTGTCGACTAACATATTGTTGGACATCAAATTATATGAATCTAAGTTCAGTTTATGTGTAAATATATAGCTTGGTAACATCATATGTATGTGTATATATAACAAAATATATTATCACTGGACTTTATCCTTCACAATAGGAATTACTACATTTTTAACTACCTATGTGGATTATGTACATTTTGATCTCGCATTATAGGGTTTTTTTTTTTCTCACCTTATTAGTGGAGGAAATATGTATCCAACGATATACGCATGGTGAAGGACTTTGAGTTTCCACATTTTACTCAATGTAAAATATATCTTGGGTGTAATTTATATTGTTTGTATAATGCATAAAAAAGCAATTGAATAACCATTTCGTTAAAAAAATATTAATAGAAATTAAACTATTTATATAAGAAAAATGATTTATTGACCACTACTTTTTTTTTCAAAGCAACTATATAACTACTCCTTTAAATAATAAAATATTATATTTAAATGATAATAATAAATATAAATAAAAAATTAAAATAAAATCAATGTATTTAGTTTTATGATAGGCATATAAAATGGTAAGACCGTTAAAATATCATTATTCTATCGTTACAAGAAATAATTAAATAAAAATTATTTTTAAAAAAATAGTTATTATATTAACTTAATTATATATTATTTTAAAAATCAAAAAAATTATTAATATCTAAAACTAATTTCTATTATTAATAAATAATTTTTAAATTGATATATAATTAGTTACCAATATTTTAACTATTAATTTTAGAATCTAAAATAATTAATAGCTAAAATATTAATAACAAATTAAATACTAATTTAAAAATTTTGTTTATAAATTTTATTAATAATAGAGACTACTTTAAATATTTTAGTTTATAAAATATAGTAATTAATTATTTTTTGTCTTTAAAATTGATTTTTATTTTATAATTTTCTTGTATTATATTGTATAACTATTTTAAATTACAGGTAATATATATATATATATATATATATATATAACATTATTTATTAAAATAATGCCTATTAACATAGACATGTATATCTACATGCTGAGTTTATATTAGATGATATATATTTATATATATATATATATATATATATATATTAATGGAGACAAATCTGTGAATAAATTCATTAGTGATTGAAATAAGAATAACACTATAACATTGTAATCAATGAAGTTTTTATTATAAAAAATGGTTTTAATATCCCCGGAAAGCTTTTAACATTAGTTTACAACTGCTATTAAAAAGGATAAAGTGCTACATATATAATAAACTTGATGTCAAAATTATTGCAAAATTGATTATTTAAACAACATATATGTCTTATACAGATGTGTTATTGAGTAACATAATTGTTTGTTTTAACCTATATTATTATGAAAATACAACATTTAATTTTGCCTTATATGTTATTTATGATGAATTTTGTGTGTTAATTTTTTTTATCCACAAAGAATAAAACATAAAAGGAAAGTATTTAAATGATGTTCCAGTGTATAAAATCAAGGCCTATAAATGTCCTGTAATAGTTTCACAAAACTAAAACACAAATTTGATTAATCATAGGTCACAACTTAGGTAAGAGAGTTGTTTATACCCTTCCTTCACATTTATAGAGTTTTCCTCTTCTAACCCAAACTCCTATTACATTCAGTAGCTATGTTTTGCAAAATAAAACCAACAAACAAAGTATAAATTATATTTCTCGTCTAATGTACAAAATTTCCTCCCACGAGAATAAACCCCTACTATACACAATGGTGTTGCAAATAAACTAACCGACACAAAAAACCAGCAAGACAATAACATGTATATATCTTTCATCTCATGCACTCCTAAACATATTCTTTGTATATTCATATGCATTGATAAACACGTCTAACACAATTATACATAAGCACCTACACATTCCAAATACACTTAGGACATGACATTGTATAGTCACAAATTTAAAAAAAAACCTTTAGGCATTGTATCCGTCTGAGTAAGAGAATGTAGTTCTAGAGATTCTGTGGGTTACCCATATCCAGACATAGAGTTGTGCCATACAAAATACTTCTTCAACATCTATCCTACTATCATTAAAGATAATAACTATTCTTTTGGTTCCAAATCATCCAAACTATAATTACCCACATCACTTTTCATATTTTATTTTGTTTTGCATTTAGTTCAATTAAATGGAATTAATGAAAATGTTGTTTTAAATTTGTATGGTGTACTGATTGAATTTCAACTCATCTATCACACATCGGTCAGATAATTTTTTATCAGCAAAAAGAATTGGACCACCCCTGAATTCTATGTGTTCTTGTAAAAGAGTTGGACCACCCCTGAAGTGATCCCCATTTATTTATTTTTTATTGCTGATAAAAAAAAATCAGCAAAAAGAATAAAATAAATGGGAGTACTTGGAGTACTTCAACCCTTTTATAAAATCCTAACTAAATTCTATCACATAGATCAAGTATGGATCTCCTCAACATCTCAGCTAGATAGTGTCTGATTTCTTACACCCTACAAGGAAATGTATTATCATCTCATATTGAAATAGGCAAAATACACACAAAATATTAGGTAATACATCGTTGTGATAATAATTGATGTGTTTTTAATGTTACTTTAGTTGTAAGAAAGTTCCACCAATTAACAATATGTATTGTATATAAACTAAACAGTTTATATAATATTCATATATGAGTGTGTTTTTCTATTCAAATCAAAACCTATTGGATATGTTTGTTAATTATAAATAAGGTAATTTAGAGAATTTAAATAGGGATAAATTTTATATTACAAGTTAATTTTGTAAAAATGAGTTGGATTTAATAACCAACTTTCTAATATGATTTAAGAATTTATTTGAATAAAGTTTAATATTGAACCTAGTGTCAGATAGTACGCTCACATATCTAATTTCTAAGTACAAAATATTCATAATTTCATAAAAGTGTATTAAAGATCACAAATCATATTATAAAATTTTGTAATGATGAATTAAACTTAAAATTATTTATTAATATGTTGACAATAAATTTTATAAAAAATTATAATTATTAATGATGTTTTACTTACAAATTGTGGAAGCTCATTGGTAAAATATTATGATATACTGTATTATGTATTTAAACAACAACACGAAATATATACTATCAACTTTAACCAAATAATATAAAACTGTAAGAATGACTCATGTTACGGAAAATCATCTTTGCAATAAAATCAAAACAACCAATAACTTCTGTGTGAGAATAAAACTATGGTTACCCAACCATAGTGCTAACACTTCCGATTTATTACCAACGTCCCTTGTTTCTACTGTGTCGTAATATTTGTCCTCTTGAAGACTATTACTATAATAATATTTGTTCATTAATTTTATAATGAACTAATTAATTAAAAAGGCATGATTTTGTGAATTGTTTTTTCTTGCAAATTTTAGAACTAAAATAAGTTTTTTTCATGATCAATTCACAATGACGTCTTAGAAGGAACAATTAGTGGATGAGTTTTATAAATTAAGAATATCTAAACAGTGAGTTTGAATATATTTTATTCCCATATTGAAAAGAAATCACTTATGAAATATATAATAAACTAGGAGAAACCCTCACCATTCCTTTTAGAAAGTGCAATAATAAGCCTATATACTTTAATTAATAAAATTTAAGTTTAATATAAATTAGTAAGCACTAGGAAAGAAACCCTCCCCACTCCTTTTTTGAAGTGCAATAGGAAACTTGTCCCTCACATTAGCTGTTATAAGACTTGCGCCATTAATTAGCGATGAAAACGCTTCCACGCTAATTAATTGGTATCACGGAAACTTGCTGTTACCATAATCATAATCAGCTTTTTGAAGTGGATGTGTGAAAAGCATAGAGTTTATTCCATTACTTTCTTTAAATGTTTTTTTTCTTGTTCTTTTATCACCAAAAAAATATATATAATGAATTTCATGAATATCTCATTCTTTAATAATTATTGAGCAAATGATTGATTTTAAAAGAAAAATTATATTAAAACAGTTCATATAAATTTTATATATTTATTTTTATTTATTTATTTAATCAACAATCAATAAATAAAATAAAATACAAAGAAGTGTTGAGTACTTTTACAATAAAATCAAAACAACTTTTTTAAGCACCCAAATGAGTGCAAATCAAACCAAGTTATTGAAACAGATAATAATCTCTTAATACAAGTATTTGGATATTGAACCCAATCTGATTATTTAAACATTAACAACATAACAATTAATATCTTCTTAAAAACAAAAATACATTTAAATAATATGGTTAGATGCGAAAATAAATTAATCATATTCTAATAAAATTAATTTCAAATTTCTCCTATGGATAAATTTGTTATGGCTACATATAGTACTTTAAGGATTTTTCTTCTAGCAAAAATACAGCTTGTTAATTTTCTTTAATTAAAAGCAAACATTTATTACTTTTCAGTATAGTTATGTTTCAATACTTATGTACTTTTTTCACTACACGATTATAATTAATTCCAAGTAAAATTTTCCTCTTCTAGAAAAATAAAAATGAGTTTTTTTAAGCACACAATACTGAGGTTGATCTTTGAAAATTGTGAATTGAATTAAATGAAGAGTTAGGTGATGTATTAAATCAATCTTTTTCACAATACTAATAACAAAAACAAAACAATGTTTACAAATAATGTTACACGTGGGAAGACTATGGAGGCAGCTTGTTAAGAAAATACGGAATAGATTAAGTGTTTTAATTTTCATTTAGGCTGCTCGCACATAATCAACAGTCTCTGCGAACCAATGGCAAAACGAAATAAATTAACTCTAATTCATAATAATAAAAAAGTTTACTATATTTAAATGTTATTGAAATTGAACAATAATAATAACGTTTTTAAAATCAAGACACAATAATAATTAATTGTTCTAGTTTTTTAATAATTTGGACAATACTATTTGTTTATATTTTCCTATTTATGAAAGACTTAATTTTATATATTTATTTAATATAAATGTTAATTTTATATTTATATTTATTTAAATATTATTAATAATAATAAACTCAGAGTATAATAGAATATAATAAAGATTGCGAAACATTAAAATAAAATTATTAATATAATATTTATATGTAGTTTTTTTTAAAGATGTTGTTTATACAAAGTAAGTTCACAAGTTGGCAACGGGCAAAACTAACCTACAATTTATTATGCGGACTAACCTAACTTAATTTCTAGAAGCTAACTAACCCATAATTATTATAGAGACTAACCCAAACTAATTTTTAGAAGCTGAATGCGGAACGAGTCAGTCGTATTCATCCCTCCCTACACGCGCATATGGAATGACATGTTTCTCTTCATTGTACGAGTATTATGCGTGTACATTTTTAGTTGGACATTTAAATCTTTAACAACGAAAGGTTTGTTGTATTACGAATTATATAAGTTGATCAGTTCTTGTAGATTGAAATACTTTTAAATATTTAAAAATTAATAATATTAAGAAGGAAATTTTACGTGTAATTAATTTTATAAAATTAATTTATAATGTGAGATTTGTATCCATTTATATATTATGAAATGTTCTTATCTTTAGTCGATATGGATCTCTAACACATTCTTTTATGTTAAGCT
This sequence comes from Phaseolus vulgaris, assembly GCF_051622355.1. Classification (NCBI taxonomy): domain Eukaryota; kingdom Viridiplantae; phylum Streptophyta; class Magnoliopsida; order Fabales; family Fabaceae; genus Phaseolus; species Phaseolus vulgaris. The sequence continues at coordinate 37,991,065 of NC_143500.1, read as the reverse complement.
ACCAACTTGTGCATAGAATTATATATTATGATATTATGGATGGTGATTTGATAAGGGTCCGAGTTGCACGATAAACTTAATAAATTATCAATAAGATAGACTTTTAATAAGATATACTCGAAATGAGTCTGATACCATATTAAGATGTGAATTTTAAGTCTAATTCAATTTCATCAAATCGATTTATAAAATAAAATTTACATCCACTTATATATTATAAAATACATATCTCCTATATATATTTATTTTTAAAAAATAATTATTTGTGATAAATATAACAATATAAAGTTGTGAATAAAAAAGAAAAGGAAAATAAAAAGTTAAAATAATACGGTAAAAGAAATTGAGCATAAAAGAGAGTCCGTTTTGTCCTGGAATGACGTGATAGGATGGATTAGCTCCCTTTCTGTCAAACTACAACTTTTGTTGGTTGACAGCTATTAGTGATCATCAATAATGATGCTTAGTTATTTTAGTTAATTAGTCTAAATTTACTTACCCCTTTTTATACGCACCAATCAAATCAACACCAACTGTCACACATCTCATCTTTCATGCTCCATCATGTGGGAACAATCAAAAATTAAAAGAAAAAACCAATACATTTCATTATTACCGATGAGATAAACATCACAAATTATGTCTTTTTAAACAATCATTTTTATTAGATATCTTCTTCCAAGACATCCACAAATACAATAAAAGAATGATTAGACTAAAACTCCTTATATGGTTCATGTTTACTTCTTTTTCTTTTTATTTAACATAATAAATACACAGGTAAAATATTTAAATATTAAAAAAATACATACAAGTATAATTTATAAAAAAATAATGAATTATTAAATTTTACAAATGAAAAATAAATAAAAATAAAGTTTCTAAAAGAATCCGACACTTAAGAAGAAACCAAAGGAGTGTCTAATATTAAAAATTTTCCTAACTTAAAAATAAGCAAAATTAACTATTTTTACACTGATTAGAAATGACATTATTTTTACCTGTCTCTAAAAAAATGGTCTCTTTTTATATGCTTTTTTTTATAATTTTAATAGCATGTATTTATTATTATTTTCATTATGCTTTTAGTTCTTACAATAATTTTTAAACAATTTACATGTTTTCATATAATAAATAGATATTTTCTATGTTACCTTAAAATAATATTTATCGAAAATTATGTTTAAATTTAAAAATAACAGTATTTTTGAAATAGCAATTTACTATAAATATACTATATATAAATATTTTTAAAAAATAATGAGGGGAAGGAAGGAGAGAATAGAAGGCTGATTTGCGTAGCCCATGGCATGTCAACTTCGGCCTAAAGTGCGGAAACTGATTCTTTAAAGCGTAACACAGTGAATTCTATGGCCCAATTGTAGCCCAAGACACGTACTTTTTAACCCACGTCATTAATTCATCTTTTGATAACGTTAATAAATAGTATTTAAAATACTTTTTTACCACTTTAGTTCTTTTATTTCATATCTACTTACTACTTCATGATTATACAAAAAAATTTATATGAATTTATTGTATAAAAAATGTATGCTAATAGCATATCACAACTTACTTAAATGTATGATTATAGCATATCATAACTTACTTAGGGGTAGATTTTATTACTTATTACTTAGTTTGACAAAACACTGCGTGCGTTATGAGAGAGAAAAAGGCAGAGAAGAAAATCCTCAAACCCTTTTCATTTCCTTTGATCCTCTTCTTCAATGTCTCTAATAATGCTAACTCAAATCAAGCTCTGTCTTCTATTGTTGGAGTGGTGGTGCAGAAAAAAAATGTGGTGGAAAGTACCCGTGGCATAACACACCTAATTCATTGCTAACGCCGTCCGGCTCGTTCAAGAATATGTAATATAAATAACCTACTCTATAAATACTTTTATTCATAAAACAATAACCAAATTTGTTTAAAAGAATTACCTAATTTATCCAAATAAAAATGGAGTTCAATGACTGTATAAAGATTATTTATGCAATTAATTATATGTTAAAAGATAATCAGTACAATCTTCTCACTTCGCACTAGTAATATCTTTGAAGATAAATTGAACTGTTTTTTACAAATACTTGAAATTTTTTGTAAACATGTTTTCGTCTGTTCTTTTTCTAGGAGATGAAAAAAAAGTCAATTTGGGAATGTAATGAATAATCATATGCAAAAAGTTAATACACGAAAATATTAAAAAACTTTGTGATTTTTATAAACACTAAAAACACACTTTAAAGTTAGTCACAAAGTTTAAATAAATAAAATTAAGAAAAAACAATGAATATCTCAATGTGAGAATATGTTAAGTTTTGGAAAAAAACTACCAAGTTTCACTAATAATCATTAAACATAAGTAATTTATATTTTAAGAGAGAAGTTTAGGCAAGTGTTTTTCACTATAATTTAGTAACATAACACGTATATTTTGCAAGCTAAAAAATTAGAATGAGATGTGCAGTTCTATTTATAGGAGATTTGTCCTATAAACTCTCAAATGACAAGGTGATAAGTGACATCACATGTTCCATGCTCATGATCCTCTCAAATGAGAGGTTGACAAGTGTCTTCCTCTTATTTGAGAGATGAGAGGTTGACAAGTGTCTTCCTCTTATTTGAGAGATGAGAGGTTGACAAATGTCACCTCTTATTTGAGAGATGAGAGGTTGACAAATGTCACCTCTTAATTGGTGTAGATAATCTTCATTAAAGAAGAGTCATGTGGGCATTCATGTTTCTCATGCTACATTCATGTTTCCCATGCCAAGTGGTGAGTCACTTTACAATACACACCCATTCTATTACTATACACATTCATTCTTCTATTAGCCCAAATATAAGTCTCAAAATTAAACCAATGTCCAATACATGACCCAAATAAAATTATTTAAACTAAAGTCCAAAGGATCAAGTACATCATCATCTAGTACTAAAGACACTGAGTGCTGAAGTCTGACTTGAGCGTCAGAGTGCCTTTTGCCGGTACTATCTGAGCTTGGAGTTCACGGAGACAAGGAGTGAAGGAGTGAGAGAAGCAGAAAGAGTTCATTCGAGGGGAAGGAAGAATAGATAGATCGACCGAGAAGGAAGACAATAATTATCTTGGTTCCAACCCTAGTCTTATTGAAGTCAGCTAAGTTTTAGTCTTCTTGTAGTCAGTCCTCCGACTAAGACTCTAGTATTCTTTCATGGTGTGGAAGTTTTCTTTGACATACTCTATACATTATTTCCTCATAAAGTTGTCCTTTTTATTGGACCTACAAAACATGTACAAAAGCCCAATTAGGCTCATTTATGCTAATAAGTCTCTAAACAAAGTTCTAGGTATTTATCCTTCTTATTTTGTGGATGTTGTGGCTAGACAATTTCCATCATCCCCTCCCTCTTGAGAATGATTTGTCTTAATTGTTGATTCATGACACCGACCTTATTATTGTTGGAGGTTCATGTTTTTCCTCCAAAATCAAACATCCATCTGAAACAAATACCAAACAAATCAAGTGGCATATGTACAAAATAACCAATAAGAACAAGATTCTTTAAGACACAATTTTCTTTTTTTCTTTTTTTTTCTACTTTGTTTGTTCTTACTTCTTAGTTGCTTGTTAAGATGATAAAGAAATAAGTACAAATTTTTTATTATAAGTGAAAATTATTTTATTAGTACGACCTTCATGAATGATTTTAGGATCAGATTGTCAAGGTCGTTCTAACAAAATATCAAAAGCTTCCCTTGGTACTTAATTACATAAAACATTTTCTTCACATTACTTTCAATTGTTGCTTGACTACCATATTCCCATCTTTAAAAATCCAAGAAAGTTTATAAAGTTTGAGGAAGAGAAATGGTAGTTAAATTCAACATTTGAAGCAACCTAGTGCTACAAAGATTGTAAGAGTTTGATAAGAAGTTTGAAACATATTCTCTTGTTGGGATGTACTAGATTGATCAAGAATTTTTTTCCTAAGAAAAGTTCATCAAAACAAAAACAGCCCTAATATTAGAAATATTTGGACTAGAATTTTCTTTGGAGGTTGATAATGTTCATTGAACATAATACTACCCTCTTTGCTCTCCATACTTTCGCAAGCTTCAATCATTCTCCATAAAAAAAATACAAACAAAAGCACAAAAAGAAGACTATCAATTTGGAACTAATAACAAAACACTATACGAAAGCCATGTAAAACACTATATGAAAGCCCTTTGTAATTTTACATGGCTATTTATACGCAATCTGTAGGAGTTGATGCTTACTTTTTGTTTCACTGGAGCTGATATCCTGCAACATATACACTGCATTTTTGTCTAAAAGGTGACTTGATAAGCTAGACAAATACAATAAAAAAAAAAAGTAAACCAATACAATAACAATATGTGTTACACACAATTAGCGTTTGAAGGAAAGAATTAAGAATTACACTTCCAAGTTTTGGTTTTCACGTGCAAAATACAAAATAAAGTATATGTCAAAAACCTAGAAAAGACTACGAGTACAAGGATGACAATATACAAAATGATTTTCATAGGACAAGAAAAAAAGCTTTAAACTTAAACAAAATTATTTTTCAATTCTCTCCATTGTCTTTTTTTTCCTTCTTGATTTTTTTTATACACAAGAGACAGTTGTGGATCATTTAATATTTAATGTGCAGCAATAATGTTGCATTGCATTACATGCAGTTTATCTATAAAGACCTTTAAATTATAGTTTGATTCTTCTTTAAACAATATATTTACTTTCGTTTTTCATCATTATCGCTTTTTGTATGGAAGATAGTAGGTACGTGACTTGAGAAATATTTTAAATTCGAAGAATTTGAAGAATAACATTTTAACATATATTCTTCATAAACATTCTCTCTAAATAGAAATAAAAAAATGCATTATCATTTATGAATATTAAATACAATTTTTTTTCATCCTATTATCTAACTACTCATAAGTTTTTATATTTATCATACATCGTGCTAAAGATACAATAAATATATATATAATCCTATTATTAAACGTTAAGATTGATAATATGTGTTTTTTTAGGATGATTTTTAAACATCATTTTCAAAATGTAACTACATAATTTATATTTTAAGAAATTGAGGGGAGACTGATTAAATATTATGTTTCAAGAGGAGGAAAAGATGAGATGGGGAAGGGTTTTAATGGGCGAGGGAAGAAAGAGAAATAAGATTTTAAAACGAATTATTTTTTGTAACTATAATTTCAAATTTCAAAACATATGTAGGAATAAAATTCAGTAATTATGTTGGAATATTTTAAATTCTCTTTTCCTTCTCTATTAATTCTTCTTTTACGGAAACACAATTTAGATGGACAGTTTTTTCTCCTTTCCATTTCCTTCCATAAAAAAAATATGTAAAAAAAAATTACGTTAATTTTCATATACATAAACATAGAATGCAGTAGAAGGCAGTAATTTTAAAAAGCTAATTTAAATGATAAATATAAAACTAGTTTTTAATCCAATAACTCAATTAAAGATTACTGGATCGTACAGTAATTCACAAATTTAACCATTAAATGATATGATGTCCTTTTCATGATTAAAACTTTAGATATTCAAACATTCGTAATTATATGATATCGTTCTAATTATTAAGGTATAACGTGTATCCATATCTTAAAATTTAGTATCCGTTAAAATGAAGTTACTTGATTCTGAAATAAGTGATGGTTGAAATTAAGTTTATCTACATTTTTAACTTTTTACTATTGATTTTGTAAGCTATGTCTCTTTTCTTTTATTTACTCACAATATGAAAATTTTATAGAAGACTATTACATTATTATGTGGTGTCTTTGCCAGATAGAAAACTTTCTGATTAGATTTCAATAAGATCATTTATATATTATCATATATTCCAGTTATTAATTTTTAAATAAATAATTATGAATTCATTTATCCTTTTAAAGTACAATTATTTATTTTACAGAAGTTTAATCCTTATATTTGACATCTTTGCACTGGTGTGAATCTATGTTGGTAGTCCAAATAGTGGGTTATGGGCTTGGATTTGGGTGGTGATCCATGACAAATAAATTAGGTTATGTTTGTTACAACTTTACATAAAGTAGTTTTCTATGTATTTTATTATCAGAAAAGTTGCATATTTTTGTTTTTACAGTTTTTATTCTTATGCTAGAGATGTGTAAGTTTTATTCACATAAGAACGAGGGAAATTATTTTTTAAGCTCTATTATAATTTCACTATTCTTTTATTATTTTGTTTCAATTAATTTTAAACTTAAAAAGTATTTTCGAGAATATAAAAAAATGAACTAAAGATATTTCGAAGTTAAGTAGATATTTTCATTTTTAATCATTTTAAATTCGAGCCAATTTTTTAACAGAATAAAATCTAGACACTGTTTTTTGGTAATAATAGAAAGAGAGTGACAAATAAAAGAGATGAAAGAGGATGATTTGACTGGGAAAAAAAAGAAGGGGAAGATTAAAAAAAAGTGGAACCCACCTTTTTGGCCTTCTGTTTTGGAAAAGAAAGTGAAAAATGATTTATGATGTCACATCATCCACTACACTCCCAAATTTCACCCTATTTTGCTATTCATTTATGTTATGCTTGAGTTTTGCGCTCCTTTTTTTTAACGTTAATAATAATAATATTAATAATTTTAATAACTAATAATATCATTTTTAAAATTAAATTATTTTAAAATTCACTTTATGTCATTGAGTTTTTAATTAAAATTTTAGTTTTAATTTAATAGTTCGTATCGATTTTTATTATCAGTCTTTAATGTGCTCAAATAATTGAGAAAATAGGTAAGTTGTTATCAATTTTTTTTATGTGTTCAATTCCTATTATTAAAATTTTTTTTATTAATAAAGAGGCGAGATTGAATAAAAGAAATAACATAATTAACAAGTAATTAAGCCAAAAAGAATACACTATCTCTACCTAGAAAGTTTGATTTTAAAAAACCACAATCACTTCAATAATGTAAAGAATAGAGTTTGTTATAGAATCAATTTCTCTTTTATTTCCCTTTTAATGTAATTTCATTTTCTGTCTCGCTTCTTTTCACCGTTATCCAAGATGAACATATATCTGGACTCTACATTTTGTCCTTTTTAATAATCAAATAAGTAGGAATGCATTGATCCTAGACGTGTTTGAGGAAGCAGGAGTTAGAAACAATGTTAAAATCTCTAAAGTAAAATGTGTTTGCTTGGTGACACGAACGTAATGAGCAAGAGTTGAAGCAAACCCCCACTAGTGTTTACTTAAATCAAAGATGATAGCTTAGGATAGGTAGCTAAGTGTGAAGGCATATATAGAGTACTGGATTAGCTTTAGAAGGTCTTTTCAAGAGGACGAAAAGTGAATCTTTATCGTTATTATTTAACAAGTAACGTGATCAAGTGTTGAATTATTCTAATGAAAAAAGGTTTAACCCTAATGATGGCAGTTAGTTCCTTTCATTCATGGCAATCATGCATGTCTAGTTTGTATCCATCAAGATTGGCCCACGAGCATGCTGGGTTATAATGCCTCCCCACTTTTCTAGCCTGTTTTACGTGTGGATGCTTATGTGGTGGCCCTGGGGAAAGCACTGGTCCTCTGGCAATTAGCCTTTCATTATTTTATCACCTCAAGATGCATCATGCTTAGCCTTAAGTTTATGGCTTTCATTTAAAGATGCCTAAAAGAAAGGGGCCTCTTCCTCATTCTTTATACTAATCCCACAATCTTCTATTATGGCTACCATGTGTTATCTCTCATTCGAATCTTGGGGACTTGTTTTCTACAATCAAAATCTATAAGCAAAATAACCCTTTCGATATCAGGTAGGTCCTTTAATTTCTATATCATCAATAACTTCACCAAAAGTTGAGTACAATTATATGAACACTAACGCCACTTTCCATCTGTAATATACTATTATTCCATCGTCTCGATATTCCTGCTCCCCAGAAACCTTTCAGTATAACGAGATATTAGTTATTGGACTGTAGTAACTTGTGCCCAAAATATCTCTACATAATCACTTGCTTTGCTTTTGATTCAAATTCCTTACAATTATGATCCATCGCAAGGAAACATACAATACTTTCTGTCCACTTTTGCCATGTCTTATTTCCAAATTTCATTATGTATTGTTATTGTTACTGAATAGGTCGGCACGTTACTCTTTACTTTTCACTCTCGTGTCCTAATAACTTGTTCCTCCTTTTTTTTTGGAAAGTGAAGTTGCAAAATGTTCTCAAAATCAAAATATTGGAAATAATAAATTTTATTAAAATATATTTTGACTTGATATTGGTCAAATTATTTATGACAATGAATTAGATTAGTACGAATATCGAAATTGATTATTATATTAATGTGACATGAACTAAAAGTTCATTGATGACCTTCCAAGGGAGGTTTTGCCACTGTATCATGTATACTGTAGCAAAATTTAATCAAAAGGAAATTAAACATGAGAGTAATTTAATTATAAAAAAAAATCCATAAACTCTTGTTTTTTATTTAAAAGATGATATCAATCTTACTGTGGCAGTGTCGCGGTGGCATGTTCTGTTTAATGGGGTTATTGAGTATACTATACTGCATGTTTAAAAGACACTCCCTTTTACTTTTTTGGTAAGACTAGTGGGGTTTACAAAATCATTATACTGTTATCATGGTGATTTAGCATGTATAAATATGCATGCATGCTTGCTTACATTTATTCATATTTATAAAACCGCGTAGCTGGATTCAACTCATTTCCAAGATATATAGTTTTGGTTGTGAAAATTCATCATATTAGAATGGCTTCCGATTTTAATCTATCCCCTTCAGATGCACATCCCGAGACTATGGATTTCCTTTCACTTGCATGGTGTAACTTCGCTGTGCAAGCCCTGCATCCTGAGCCTCAACATGGATCTCTTGTTCTGCTTGATAATAACTCTATGAAACAATTAGAGCCTGGTAGCCCAAATGCTCATCCTGCGGTTAGTCAAACCATTTCAACTATTACAATACAATATTAATAACTATCTTTCTATTAATTCTCTTGAAATTTTTAATGTTTTTGCATCTTCATCTAACATTATTTGTTGTAATGTTATCCACCTACTCTCTGGTGTTGATTTTTATTTTTTAAATTTTGCACAAGATGGAAAAGAGTGCTAGAATGGATGGTGCAGATTTCAGGTCTTTGCCAGGATGGAAGTCTAACAATGTAAAGGTAAGAAATTACAAGACAGAAACAACTGATTCTTTATTGAGATTCGATCTTTCATGACTAGTTTTTTTTTTTTTTTTTTTCAGTCATGGTTATGGATGCAGCAAGCGATGCATCCAGAATTGAATTACAACAGCTGTTTCCGAAAGAAATGGGTATGCGATCTTATGATCTGTCTCAATATCATTGTTAGAGCTACATGTGTGTATATGTATTATTAGTTCAGTTGTCATTAGTTAGTTTGTTGTGGTTACCACTTACCATGCAGGTGCCATGGAAGCAGATCCTACCACTGAAAAGTGTTTCAATAAAGAAATGGTTTAAGGAAATAAAGATGAAGAAAAAAGAAGGCCAGAGATTGCAAAGAGCAGAGGTGCATGCAGCGATATCAATTGCAGGGGTTGCAGCAGCTTTAGCTGCCATTGCTGCTGAAAATTCGAAAAAGGAATCAAACCAAGACAGAGATGCAGCAGTGGCCTCTGCGGCTGCATTGGTAGCTGCACAGTGTGCAAAAGTAGCTGAAGCAATGGGGGCAAAGAAAGAACAGCTTAGCAGTGTAATTGGCTCAGCCATGAGTGGCACAAGTGCAAGTGATATCTTAACTCTCACTGCCGCAGCTGCAACATGTAATTTCCTTATTCTTAATTTTATTTCATTCAATTTTTTTAAATGCTTTTATGTTATTTGGAGAGGGGAGAGGGTGCAGATGAAAGATTTGGCTACAGATTTTGGAACTAAAAATCTTGTATCGGTGGTGGCAAAAGTGTTGAAATTCCTGTCCCAAAGTGAAATTAGATGGTCCTTGACGTGTCCCTCCCCCCATCAAAAAAGGCACTTTTTTAGGTTCATTTCCTCATGTTTTAAAAATATTTATATGAATAAATTTGTAAGATAAAGTATCACTTCACCCAACAAAAGAAACATGCAATTGAGGGAACTGAAGGAAACATATCTTTCTCATAATTCTGATTTCGTTTTTGGAGTTCATGCACCATACTTTATGTACCATTCTTTGGTGACCAAAACCCTGTTGGCCAACTGCAGCATTAAAAGGAGCAGCCACACTTAAAGTAAGATCAGGTTGCAAGAACAGACTGAATGGTGGAGTTCCTATCTTGCCCCTAGAAGACAGCAATGATATTGATTTTGACTTTGAAAAAGGCAGATCAATTCTTGCACAGGGTGCTGAGTTATATGTAGAAACACCAGAAGGTAATGTTATGACACAAAAAAAGAACTACTCTGCAGTAGCATCCACTTAGCCTTAAAAAGAACTATGAACTATTAAGCATCATGTGATTTTCTAATTTATTCTTATTTCAATTATGTCTCTAAACAGGGAAGTACATGCCGAGATCAGTATCTATAATCCTAAGCAGCGAGGCCAAGGTTTGGACCATATATAATTTTTGTGTGTATCTACTATTATTTGGCTCAATAAGTTTTTCAACTAAAAACATGTCCAGAAAAGTCGCAAAAGCTATTTTACACGGAGTAACCGGCTGAGCTGATAATAATAATAACAGTATAATACATTTGTTAACCCAGAAAAAATTAAAAACACAAAAATCTATTAATTTGTTGAAGTAAACTTATGGTGCTTTTCATTATTGAAACGCACGGAGTACGAATCTTAACGATGAATTTTATGTCAAGAAATTGAGTTCATGATTAACTTAGATATCATGATTAATTCAAATATTACTAATGTAGCTATATATTTTTGTCTCTCTAACTTACGGTGCAATGATCTCCCTCTAAAACTACAGGTTGTAGTTATGATGAGGAAGCATAATCTATTCAAAAGCAAGAAGGAGGGTATGCGCATTTTTTTTTGTTTTTCCTATCATATTCATTTCTTTTACTTTATTTAAACTTAGATCAGAAGGCACAATGACTCCCAACACTGGCTACAGGAATTGTAATGACTCTGCATGCAGAGCTGTACAAAGGTTCAGAAGCAGAGGATGCTGATACATGTTATTTGATTGTCTTGACAACAAGAGGAGGCGTTTTCAAGCTAGACATGGCGGAAGATTACCGTCGTTACAAAACATGGTCCACAACCATCAATCACATGCTGAAGATTTCAGCAGCTTTTGCAAAATATGAGCTTCAATTTTACTGAATAACTGTTATCACCACTTACCATATGTATTCGTTTGCATCTTGTACCCTACATATATTTGTAACTATTACAACATATCGTCCCTACTGTTAAATTCAAATTATCTGTGGTATCTGTCTAAAATAATTTGTACATACGCGCCATGTTATACAAGGGTACTGTCCCTGTATCATATACTTTAATTTGAAAGAACATGGTTAATGAATAATATATTATAAGCCCAAAGTGCATGTCCAAAATCTCATTTGATTATAACTATTAGACACAGTTTGAGTAATATGTGTAAAGAAATAATGTTGTGGGGTGGCACCTTTTCTGGGGACAAGACCAACCGGCTAACTGGTATCTTCTCTGTGGGCTTCAGTATTTCTTTTACCTCAATCCTCATTGTTGTCTGAAGCTCTGTATTTGGGACATAAATCGAACAAGATAAGCTTACTCCTTTATCACTTTTTTTTTGTTAGACAAAAAGGTAAGCCACACCAACTACATGGTCCCCGTGTAACGAGAAAATTAGAGACACGGAGAGCGCGGAATTCCTGTTGGGTAACTCTTATACTCTAACCAAATTCACCTATTTCCCTTTTGTTTTATTAGCTTACATGAATTACATAAAGAGTGCTCATACAAACCGCATCAGAAAATTAGAAAGAGGAATAATTTTTTGCATTACACAATTGATCAAACATTAACATAATTTAATTTAATGTATTTCAATTTGTAATTATCAAAAGTAACATTTTCGTTACATAGTGGAAAGTTATGGGCCTAGCTCGATGCTGGGCCAGGTAACCCGGTGGCCGAGCCACGTAGTGCGAATAAGGAAAATCGACACAGAAGAAAATGGAATCTTGTTCAATCAGCATTAGTGGCTCAATTAAGGAAGAATCAAAACGGTAAATAATGGGGTTATACTCGACTCCATATATTAAAGGAGAGACTTCAAGAGAAAAATAGGTTTTGGTAATTGTCTTAAATGTTCTGGATTTAGGTCGTCCTTTGGCCTAGCTAGAACACAGATAAAAAAAAAATGTTGGAGATCCCACATCGACTAGAGATTAGAGTCTTTCATTGTATATAAGTGGATGCAAACCTTAACTTCACGAGCCGATTTTATGGGGTTGAGTTAGGCTTAAAGTCCACTTCATAATATGATATCAAAATCATTTTGAGTCTATTCTTAGTCCGCTATTGGGCCACCCATAATATATAGTCTCACGCACAAGTTGGCGATCTTGACGTGAGGGTGTGTTTGAAATCCCACATCGACTAGAGATTAGATTCTTTATGACAATTTTTAACGACATTTTCCTGTCCCCATTTTGTTTTATTAGCGTACATGCCTTTGCTAAATGCATCAGCTTTTACCCGTGCATTTGATAGTTCTTATGAAAGTTTACCATGAGATGTTAGATTATAAAATCTCAATTCTATAATTAAAATATAATTATGAATTATTCTCTCCATATCTCAGGCCACCCTAATGGTGTTGGTTTATGGTATAAGTTTGTTTTTTTTCCTATAATCATCCATACGAATTAATCATTACAATTTGTGTCCAGTTGATTATGGCCATTGAGTTAGTGACATATTATATTTAAGAAAAATGCATTATCATCATTTGGATTTTACTTTTTTTCATAAAAATAATTCCTTGTTTTGAATATTAATTATTTTATCTTAAATTTTTAAAAAGATAAATAAATATAACCATTTTTAAGTGAATAAATAAAAATGAATAAAAAATTTGTCTATGATTTTATAATACTATGTAAACATTTATTACCTTTTTTTCTAAATTTCTATTTTAAAAATCATTCTTTCTTAAGGAATAAATTACTACACAAATTACTTTGATAGACAGATCATAAATTAGATTAATAACACTTCAATACCTTAAAGAGTTTAGATATGTATAAAACAAGTTTAAAATAATATTTATTCCAAGAGTGTAATGTTTTTATAACATCGTATGGTAATATATGATGAGGTTTTGTAATAACTGCTTGAAGATATATATTTATAGTAATATGTAATTGTTTAACAATATAAAAAGTTTGCACTCAGCTACGTTTGATAAATGGGAAATTTTAGTTTTCCAGAAATTTGAGATTTGAAACAATTTTTCATGCATGTTTACATTTAAAAAATAGTTTTTTCAGGAAACAATGTTTTTATAGAATATTTTTTTATTAATTTTTCTGGAAAAGTAAATGAAAATATAAATTTTTCGAGTTGAAATCATTTTTTTAATAAATCATACAACAATACAGTACAGTCTCCTTTAAAATTATATAAATATTTTTAGGAATATTTTTTACTAACCAAATAGGATTTAGTTATACCTAGCAATTAAAATTCGCTATCCATGATTTTCTGCCATGAAAGGATTTTTAAGTGGCTCCATGCACTTCTAGGTTCTCCCAAATATTAAATAAAAATTACCATTTTGTTCTTTTTAGTTAAAAAATAAATAAATTTTAAATTTTTTTTCACCGTTTTCACCAAATTTCTTCTTCTTCTTCTTTTCTCCGAGCGCGGCATCCACCTCAGTCACCTCCACATTATTAGTGGTGAAAAAACATGCAAGTTTTGTCCATTTTGGATTGTTCGTCAATGATCTGCCCCCATAATAAGACGGGTTGATTGGTGGTTCGTTACTTTTCAATTTTTTAAATTTTTTTTATAATCTTTTGGTTTAGATCTATTTATTTGATTATGATAATTGATATCAATGTTTGAACAATAAAAGTACAAGAAAAATAATTAAATTAAATTAAATTTTAATATTTTAATTAAAGAAGGTTTAATATCTAACCAAATAAAATAAATATCAACAATACTTTAATAAATAAAATAATGTATAAATAAATTAATGTAAATAAAGTTTTATATAAAACATTGATCACCATCCATTTTTATTCTAAAAGAATGAGATTCATCTTTAAAAATGTCAAAAAAAAGGCGGGTTGGCGGGCCAGTCCGCCCCATCCCGCCTATGGCCCACCAGGTTGGTGGATTAGGCGGCGGGTTGGCGGGTTCAAAAAGCGAACTCACCCACCTAAATGATGGTGGGTCAGGCCCGATCCTTTTTGCTATCCCTACGCATTGTTTTCTTTGAAAGTTTTTTTGTGGTTCTTTACAATGTTTTGGGAGCATTTGACATTCTCTTTGCTATGGTGGAAAATGATAGTTTATGAGATGTATTGCACTCTTCTACTGCATTAGTTCCTTACTGTTGTTTGCATTGATATTTTTTTTTTGTGATTTAAAAACTTTTTGGATTACGTAATCCAGAAGCCAACTTAGGATATGAGAGTGTTTTATGGATTTGTAGAATCTAAAAGCAATTTTTTGGAAAAAAAACATATTTCGGATTACATAATACAAAAGGCTTTTGAAATTTGGAAAAAGCTTTCGAATTATGAAATCCAAAATTTGTTTATTCAAAAAATTGCTTTTGAACTGACTTTCAGATTATGTAATTCAAAATATTTTTTTAAAAGATACATTTCGGATTGCATAATTCAAAATATAAATTTTTATTTTGGATTAACTAATCCATAACGTTTTATCGTATTCGAAAACAAGTTTCAGATTCCTAAACTGGAAAGTACACAAACATTTAAAATAGTTATAGTTTGTTTAATCCAGAGAATCACCATATTATACAATCCAGAATACATAGAAAACACACCTCCTTAATCAAACCTACAAACATTTTAACTTTTTTTACATAAGGATATTTTTTTGAAATTATAAAATGTATGGGGTGCCACAAAAATACATGGAGGTGAAGGAAGAAGTAACCAATTTGTATGTTTGTGATTTTTTGTATAGAGGATTTTCTTTGAGACCACAAAACGGGTTTCTTGTTGAATGTTTCATCCCGCACCTCCACCACTTATTCAACCACCTCCATAAATTTTAAAATTCCTAAAATTACCCTTTAGTAAAAAGATAAAAATAGAAGCTTTGTTTTACACTTTGACGCTGAGTGAAGAAAAAGGTGATCGTAGTGCTTACTGTTGTTGTGGTGGTGTTGTTCATGGTGGTTGGTTCGTCATTTTCTCGTCATTCTCAGGTAAGTTCTTCAATGTGGTGCCTTAAATGCTTATTTTTCATATTGGGTAATTTGCTAAATCAATAGATTACACAATACTTAACGGTTAATATGAAGGAATCATGTACCGGATTACATAATACGAAACTTAGTTCTGGATTTGGAATAACATTCTGAATTACTCAATCCATAATATAACATTATGTTTCACATTAGGTAATCTAGAATGTTTTTCCGAATCTGGAACTAAGTTCCGTATTAGTTAATCCATACGTATATCGGATCTAGAATGAACCAGACTCACTTCTGGATAGTGTAATCCAGTATTAAATGAATTATGGATTATCCAATCCAAAAGTCATTTTATAACTTAAAATATGGCTTATAGATTACCTAATCCAGAATTCATTTGTTCTCTTAAAATTTGACTTACGAATTACGCAATCTGGAAGTCATTTTTAAGTTGACAAATGCTTTACGAATTATCCAATCTGGAAGATATTTTTGTAATTATTAAATGAGTTATGGATTATACAATCCGAAAGGGAAATTGAATGTTGTTTTTATTTTGCATACTTGTGTGAATTTATGAAAATTAGAATAAAATGAAAATTTATGTTTTATTAATGAAGGTGTAAGTATGGACATGGAGGTTGGATTGATTATAAAAAGATATGTTGAAGTAGAAATGATATGTAGTATGGAAGAATTAATGAATTTTGTGCATCAACATGAATTGGTTGAAATGGACTATGGTACTCATTTTACAACAAATGAGGTAAATAAAATTTCATTTCATTCATGTTTATTGCATTATAATTTGAAGAAGTAATTTTGTAATATTGTTAGAATAACTTTTTGTAGGTGTTTCCTTCGCGAGAAGACTTACTTGAATGGTCCATAGGGTTGGTTATGGACTTGTTTTTTGTTATTGTCATTATTAGGTCTGACATAGAAAATGGAAAGTAAGGGAGAAAAACATATGTCTTGTTAGGGTGTGAAAGGGGAGTAGTTACAAAAAGTACAATGATGGTTTGGAGGTTAGTGTAATTAGTACTAAAAAATTTCAATGTCCCTTTAAATTGTGAATTAAACCTATTGGAAAGGGTAAAGGTTCAATACTTAAGGTAATATGTGGTACTCATAATCATTATTTGTGTAATACATTAGTTGATCATCCATATGGACGCAAATTAAAAGCGAATGAACATTTCATGCTTGTTGATATAACTTAAAACATGGTTAAGCCGGGTAACATACTACGTACTTTGAAGGAAAATAACGAGGATAATATGACAACAATAAAGCAACATGGTCAACAAAATTTACTAACAACGACATAAGAAGGTTCTCCAGTTAACCCTTCTCCCTCGTCCACTTGCTTATCATGACGTAATTAATCCTTGTTGATTGTCATTATCAATATGAGCATCAACTACAATCTTTTCCTCAACATCACCTCAGACTCTTCTATGGATAGATGTTGTCGGTCTTGTACGATCATGATCCTAAGATCCAACACCTCTTGTTTTAGCCATATATGTCCATAATACCATGCAAATTTCAATTATTTACAAATAAGATAAGGAATAATATAATCATCAAGTTGAACCTTTGTACATAATATAAAAAATGTTTTTTCGGATTGGCTAACTTGAAACCTCGAAAAAAAAACCACTTCCGAATTACATATGTTGGAACACAAAAATTAACACTACAGAATACCTAATATGAAACTAAAAAATTTACAACGTAATCCAAAACCTAATTAGAAATCTATCGGGTTACGTAATCTATAACCTATTTAACAACTAGCAATACAAGATTACGTAATCCAAAATTTATTTAAGAAAATAAACCTACTGAATTATATAATCTGGAACTCAAAAATTAACACTTCCAAATTACGTAATCGAGAATCTATTTAACAACTAACAATACCGAATTACATAATTCAAAACTTATTTAAGAAAATACACCTATTAAATTACGTAATCCAAAACCTATTTAACAAACTAAAACTACCGCAATCTAGAACCTAATTAAACAAAGAAAAATACCAAATTACACTATCCTATTTGAAATACTTCCACCAAATTCAAATTAAAAAGGCTTAAACCATCAAAACTATTAACCTTGGTGGATTAAGAGAGCAACTATGGTGAATGATGGAGGACTGTTTGGAAGAGAGATTTGGAGGAAGGAAAACTTTGAGGGAGGTGAGAGCTTTGGAGGGGGAGGAGAGCTTTGGAGGGGAGGTGGACGCAACTGAGAGTGAAGCTGCGGAGTGAATGAATGTGAGTGTGAAAAATTAGAAGTTAGATTAAAGTAAAAAGTAAGTTAGATTTTAATATTTTGTACTAAAGGGTATAATGATAAATTCGGTTTTAGTATGGAAGTGATAGAAGTGCAGGAAGAGAGACTGTCTTTCTTGTGTAGTGAAAAAATGGCAAAACCAATTTGAGTCAGGTCATATCGAGAAAAATACGGTTAGTAACCGAGTCCACGGTATTCCCTCTGGAACTTATTCCTTTTTTCTAACGAAAACAGATATCACACTCACACTCACACTCTCAAAAGAATGAGACGAAGGCACAGCAGCAACAGAGATGCAGACAAACAGAAATCCGAAGCTCCAACTTCATCAAAATTAGATTCAGACCACTCGTCATTCTGCTGTTCACACAAACGAATCTTCCTTCTATGCTTGGCATTCTGAATGGTGAATTCCGTTTTGGTGCAGACTTATTTCAACCCCGACGAACACTGGCAGGGCCCCGAAGTCGCACATCACGTCGCGTTTGGGTACGTTCCATGCTGCATCATAACCTGCCAATGCAATTTCTGGACTGCACACCAAGGTTTGGAATTTCAATTGTGTCATCGCCTCTAATCTTAATTGGAAGTTAAATAAGTTCATAATTCATGTTAATCTATATTGTTTAGCAGTGAAGAGAAAGGAGTTCCCGATGAGTCCCACCGTTTACCCTGTTTCTTTTGTGTCTGGATATGCTAAAAACGTCTCTATGGCCAGCCACATAGTTTTATTTGATTCAGAAGAACAAAATCTGAAGAACCTTTTACTTTCATTTAATTATGGGGAAGTAATTGATTAGACTGTTTCAAGTTAATTATTTCTCAGTTTTTTTATTCTTCTTAATACTGGTAATTTGTCCTCATTTTTTTAATTAACATCGGGATTTCAACAACAGGAAAAAATGTTTTTTAACGCTCACTTTTAAAAGTAGATCGTGATCTTCAAGCTTCAGTTATCGTATACGTTCGAGGAAGATAGAAATACTGATATAATCTACAGCAAATTTGGCTCTGTGACAGTTTAATTTATCATTTCATGATGCTGCAATCCAAATTTTGACTCTGGTAATTTGGTCTCGAATGAATTCATGTTGTACTGCTTACCAGGAAATTTGCAGTACACAGCTTGTAAATACCCTTTCAAATATATTTTTAGAAATGATCTACATTTTCTGAAAAAGATGAATTACAACTTGCGGGATCTCTCTTCGAGGTAGATAAACATATACTTCTATCAAGCAGGGTTCTTAATGTTGAGATAGTATTTATTATTTAATATTCGTAACTATATATAGATACTAGGAGTAAAAAGACACATGTTGAATTTGATCTTTCAAGCTGTTGCAACTTAGTAGATACTAGAATATGTTCTTATAATGCTCCGCGCCCCAAATGTTCCGTCTAAGGCTTTAAGCCTTACAATGTATGCTTAATATAATCATCAAGGGAAGCTATTCCATGCCATTAAAGCTGACCTTCGTCAACCAGATTTGCTAAAATGGCAAAACACGTTACATTGACTTCTGGAATGAAAGGAAAAAAAGAAGTAATAGGAGCTGAGGCAGGTAGGGATGTTGTGAAAATTACTTCACAAGAATAGACACTAAACCATATACACACAAGAGATATAGGTCACCTCTGTTAAGTTAGGTCCTTCAAAGCCCTGACCATAGGAGAAGTCTTCGGGGTCGATCCAGAAACCTGGCCTGCCACGCCGGTTCCTCACTTTCATAGACAAACCCACTTTTTATATACAATTTCTTTGCTGGTTCATTGTCGACAGCAACATGGACGTACAAATCTGTTATGCCTGACAGAACGATAAATATAAGTAAATGTAGTCATTTTTGGACTAGGAAAGTCCCATGTGAATTGTCATATAGAAATCAGGGTGTCCTCGTTCATAAACTAAAATGAGTAAAATGGTTAACGAAAAAAAAGAGAATACTATATGAACACAATATTGCTTTACAACACAGACAGTCTACGTGGTCCACACGAATATTCACTAAACACAGACCAAGGTTAACGGAGATCACAATCTTTTCCCTTGATGTCTGGGTCTTGGCATTGAAAAAGAATTAAACAAAAATCTCATCAACAATGATAGATCAACTAGGGGGGAGTGATGAGATGATAGTTATGCTCGGGAATCAAATGGAATTTGATGCTGCCCTAGATAATGATATTTTGAATTGAGCTATGCATAACGAAAACTAGAATTGCAACCTTCTGGATGAGTATGTTTCAACATTACGAGTAGTTCAATAAAAAAGGCCGTCTAAAATTATATCCTTAATGATCTTAATATCTTCACCCACCGAATAAAACATAAACATTATGACATGCTAAGATTTGATAATCTTTATTGTTAAAATAACATTGCTTTCTTTTCTAAGAGTATATGTTTAAATCACTATTTATAAAGAATTGACATAGCAGACAAAGCTCCTGGAACGATTAACAAAGGACAGGAGAAGTTTAATCATCAACAATAATCATTTTGTAGTGCCACGAGAATATTAGTCCAATGTAAATACGTAACAGAGTAGTACAATCAATAATCATTTCCAAGACAAATAAACTTCCTAATTATCACCAAACATTCAAGATTTTGCTTGTTAGTATTGAAAATTGGGAGAGGGTCTAAATAAATTTTAAGTTACAAAAAATCCTTATTAAAAACAAAGATTAGGATTTGGAAATAAGTGTTGACTGTGCCTATATCTAATCAAGATAATTGTTTGTAAAATACTGTTTTGAATACACTATATTATTGTTTAAATTTATGGAAAGTTTCTAAATTGAGTCTCATCCGTGATTTTGTAATTTCAAATATTTTAAACAATAAAGAGATTGCATTAGAAGAACTGTAGTAGGGAATATATTGCTAGCATTCTTCGTATGTGCACATCAATTGACCTTCTTCAAAGACAGCAGAAACAATAGCAACATCCACGTTGCAGTTAAGTCTTTTTTGGATTCTTACCCCAATCATAAGCTACTAACTTTGACACTTCAAGAAGTGCATAACCCAACCCATTTCTGTGCAACTCTTCAGCAACACATACATTACTGAGGTATGCCCTAGTGATATCAGCTCCAGTGACCTATGACAGTGAAACATTTAAACAGTTACAGGGTGGCACTGTGCAAAATTAGAAAGCAGGGAGAAGAGTTACCAGTTTTCGTGTCAAAACACAAAACTCCGCCAGACAAAACAGTCATACAAGTTTGGACATCAGGAGATAGGAAAATACCTCAGGCTTCAACCCCACAATTTCATCAGGAAGGTTCAAGCACTGATTAAGATCAAGAGTGGCAACTACAATCCGGTCCTCTCCATTAGCAGAAAACTACAATTAGATATGTTAAGAAACAAGAAACAGAACAAATCTACACAGATCTCTCCCGTGACAATTTATTTGATGAAATCGAGGTTTGAACTAAATTTCACAACAACTCTAGGCTGAGTAAAAAGATAGGTATGATAGACAGATCTCTCCGTTTAATTTTAGTAATATTAACCAATGACTAAAGTTATCAGTTGCTAAATGTTCATCTCCAGACATACATACGGGAAGGATTAGCATTGAGCAATCCATTGATGAAGGGAATCGGAGCGACGTGAGTGAAAGGAGGAAACAAACAAACCTTACATGAAGAAGATAAATCATCGGAGAGGGAAGCGATATGGGACAATGGAAGGGAAGCATTAATGCAAGAGACTCTTCTGAAGCCCATTCTTTTTCCCGAAACACGCTCCTTAAGTGCTTCGAACTCGCGCTCAGCCAAGTACCTCATATGATCCTAACACAACTTAACGAACACGAAATACGGAATGCACCGTGTTACATTACTTCATCACAATTCAATCAAGAAGAAGCATGCATCTAAATTTGAGACTTAAACGTAACAGGAGAAGATTGAAATGAGAGACTGACTTGGATTCCGAAGGCGTCAGGGCGGAATTGATGGAACGATCGGACGCGGAGACGGGCAGCGGCCCAGAGCTCATCCTCGTAGAAGGATTCATCGATGGATAAGAGAGTGGTGTCGAATTTTTGGGTGAAAATGTTGGTGGAAGCAGATGATTGGATTTGGGTCCTGAGATTTTTGGAGAAAGCATTGGTGTTAGACGTCAACGGAAACCACGAACAAGGAATTGGAGGACAGGAACACAGAGAAGATAGAAGCGTCATTTTTTTGTATTATCCTCCTCTCTTTTCTCTGTTTAGTTCTTCATTTTCACTACTTTTTTTTTTTCTGTCATTCCGGCCCAGGCCCAATAAATTAAATGTTCCATTTCTGTTTTTAATTAATATTTCTTCCATCCAGTTTGTCAACCACGTGATCTTCTTGAACAACTCACCTCCCTCCACAACAAATTACAAAATTCAAAATTTGTTTCAGTACTTAATTACCCAATAGAAACTGCTTTTAATTGTATCATTCACCTCACCTATACACAAAAATGAAAAATGTGTTTAAGGATGGTGCCAATAGCAATCCTGGATCTCACTTCCAAACCCAGAATTATAAGAATACGAAAGTGCTTTTCGGCCTTGGAATGGGTCAGACCATTATCCTAAGGCAGATTCTCCCTGCACCATATCAATTAAGACCGCACTCAATGATATTATTTGAAAAGACTTATTTGCCCTTAATGATATAAAATCCTACTCCCAACAGCACTCTATTTGCACCCAACCCATTAGCACTGAATACTGTATGAACCATAAAACCCTACACCCAACAACACTGTATTTGCACTCAACCCATTAGCACTGAACACTTTATGAACCACTGAACTTGTTGCACGGTAGCAGCAGCGAAGAGGAAGATGACTGCATAGAGAGAAGGACTCTGGAGGAGAAGTAAGCACTATTGCCACTGTTGCAAAAAAAAATCACTACACCATTGCCATTGTTGCAACTCACTACACCACCACCACTTCCACTTAAAACCCACACCACATTAACACAACACTCCTTTAAAACATTTCAAAAAAGATAAAGCTTCAAAACGTACACTACATTAACACCACGTTCCTTTGTAGCATTTCAAAAATATTAAGGACAATGTTAGGTTTTAAAATTTATGTTGAATACATATTTTAAATGATATGGTGCATGGAGAAACTGCCTTATCGTATTGCACGTTTTGGATGTGCTATAACCACGAATTAATGCCCAGACCATGGGTAGTTTTTCCTGCACCCCTCCATTTTGCTTTCTGCACCCCATCAGAAATGTGAATTAACAAAATTAACATGGAGGTTCTCAGAACCCAAGAACAATGTCTCCTCAGCGGTGGACATAGAGAGACATGTGTGTTTTCCCACGGAATTTGGTGGTTAGTGGGTGATTTTGGAAACATTATTTGTCAGAAGAAAAATAAGGTTCATTTTTTTCCCCAAAATTAGTAATCCATAATATTAGTGGTTCCCATTGAGGCTTTTTACCCAACAAAAATTAGGTTTTAAGTATTTTTATATAGACTTCAAATATTCTTTGGTCAATTCTCTCACTAAAGCTAACAAAAGTTAGATGAAACTTATCAAAATATTAGTTAAGTTTAGTTCCTTTGTCCATACAAAAAGGCTGGGAAGGTCACATTAAGTTAAGTTCCTTTTCGAGTTGAAATAATATTTTTAATAAATCATACAACAATACATTACAGTCTCCTTTTAAAAAAATATATAAATATTTTTAGGAATATATTTTACTAACCAACTAGGATTTAGGGCAGCATCAAATTCCATTTGATTCCCGAGCATAGCTATCATCACTCCCCCCTAGTTGATCTATCATTGTTGATGAGATTTTTGTTTAATTCTTTTTCAATGCCAAGACCCAGACATCAAGGGAAAAGATTGTGATCTCCGTTATCCTTGGTCTGTGTTTAGTGAATATTCTTGTGGACCACGTAGACTGTCTGTGTTGTAAAGCACTATTGTGTTCATATAGTATACTCTTTTTTTTCGTTAACCATTTTAGTTTATGAACGAGGACACCCTGATTTCTATATGACAATTCACATGGGACTTTCCTAGTCCAAAAATGACCACATTTACTTATATTTATCGTTCTGTCGCAGATTTGTACGCCATGTTGCTGTCGACAATGAACCAGCAAAGAAATTGTATATAAAAAGTGGGTTTGTCTATGAAAGTGATGAACCGGCGTGTCAGGCCAGGTTTCTGGATCGACCCCGAAGACTTCTCCTATGGTCAGGGCTTTGAAGGATCAAACTCAGTGGTGACCTATATCTCTTGTGAGTATATGATTTAGTGTCTATTCTTGTCAAGTAATTTTCACAACATCCCTACCTACCTCAGCTCCTATTACTTCTTTTTTTCCTTTCATTCCAGAAATCAATGTAACGTGTTTTGCCATTTCAGCAAATCTGGTTGACGAAGGTCAGCTTTAATGGCATGGAATAGCTTCCCTTGATGATTATATTAAGCATACATTGTAAGGCTTAAAGCCTTAGACGGAACATTTGGGGCGCGGAGCATTATAAGAACATATTCTAGTATCTACTAAGTTGCAACAGCTAGAAAGATCAAATTCAACATGTCTTTTTACACCTAGTATCTATATATAGTTACGAATATTAAATAATAAATATTATCTCAACATTAAGAACCCTGCTTGATTGAAGTATATGTTATCTACCTCGAAGAGAGATCGCGCAAGTTGTTATTCATCTTTTTCAGAAAATGTAGATCACTTCTAAAAATATATTGAAAGGGTATTTACAAGCTGTCTACTGCAAATTTCCTGGTAAGCAGTCAATTAAAGGACAACATGAATTCATTCGAGACCAAATTACCAGAGTCAAAATTTGGATTGCTGCATCGTGAAATGATAAATTGAACTGTCACAAAGCCAAATTTGCTGTAGATTATATCAGTATTTCTATCTTCTTCGAACGTATACAACAACTGAAGCTTGAAGATCACGATCTACCTTGAAGTGAGCGTTAAAAAATCTTTTTTCCTGTTGTTGAAATCCCGATGTTAATTAAAAAAATGAGGACAAATTACCAGTATTAAGAAGAATAAAAAAACTGAGAAATAATTAACTTGAGACAGTCTAATCAATTACCTCCCCATAATTAAATGAAATTAAAAGGTTCTTCAGTTTTTGTTCTTCTGAATCAAATAAAACTATGTGGCTGGCCATAGACACGTTTTTAGCATATTCAGACACAAAAGAAACAGGGTCCATCAAGAAACGGTCGGACTCATCGGGTACTCCTTTCTCTTCACTGCTAAACAATATACATTAACATAAATTATGAACTTATTTAACTTCCAATTAAGATTAGAAGCGATGACACAATTCGAAACTCCAAACCTTGGTGTGCAGTCCAGAAATTGCATTGGCAGGTTATGATGCAGCATGGAATAGTACGGAGTCGCATGGCATGGCGTTAGGAATAGGATGCTGTTCACTTTCCCATGGCGAACCTCTCTAGCAAGGTGGTTCATGACATCTTCAGGTCCTCTCTGTCAGAAAAGAGAGACTGTATTGAATATTCTAGGTTCTTACAGAAGATTTTATTGCTCAACTCTAGATATATAATAAACAAGCACATCAAATTGAAAGAAGATTCTAAATAGAGTAGAGCATGTTTGGACAAATTTCTTCATAAGAATTTATAGAAAAGAAAAAAAAGGGAAAAAAACGAGTTTCTCTATAATTTAAAATTAACTTATGCACAAATTAAAAAAAAATAAAAATTTAGAGAAACTACGTGACAAAATTTTGACAAATTAACTTATGCTTCATAAACTAATTTTAACTTATGGAGAAACTCGATTCATTTTTTTTTCTATAATTTATTTTGGAGAAATTTGTCCAGACATGCTCTTAATGTATAATAGCAGCATCAAGTACAAGTAAAGACAGGGAGGGAAGAGGAGAGAGACCTGATGAATCAAACTCATATACAAAGCCATTGGGATATTGGTGGCAAGCAAAAATAATATAGCAATGCCCATCTTGGGAGAGCATCTGGTATGCGTTTTTGAAGATTCTTTTCCTTTATACCTTGCAGAACGAGGATCTTCTATTGCAGCTAAAGAGTAACCAGAGAACATCAGAGCTATGGGAAGAACTGGCAAGACAAACCTGTACCTCACACAGTGATCATTATCACAGATCAAGCTAAACTCAACAAACCGGGTACAAGATAACATGCTTAAGTAAAATTTCAGATTGAAATACCTGAATTCTTTGTGACCTAATAAACTGTAGAAACCTAAAACCCATGCAAGAAGGCCAGAAAACTTCCATTGTTTGGAATAAATTATACCAGCTATACAAAATGGTAAGTAAGAGAGGATCATAACTGTAAATCCCTGAGTGAAGTACCAGTGCCACTTGTGTGTTCCATAATAGTCTCCACCCGAGGAGAGAAAATTGAATTTTAGAAAATTAAGTGGTACTAGAACCCATGTGCCGTACATGAAACGGTCTAATAAGCAGGTAAGTCCAAGCACCAGGATCCTGATAGAGTACACCCAAGTGTTAATGGTCTTCAGGGACAAGGGAAGCAAAATGAAAATTAACATATGATAATACACGATTCTCTAAAAGAACAATTACTTGACAAGATTGTATTTTCATAACAATAAATCGTAAAATGTGTGAACTTTCAGGAAAGGTGTCTTCCAATGTTCATGTGGAAGAAAAAGTCACAGAATTTATTAGTTTGTTAGGTGAATCTCCTGGGCACATGGAATGGAATAGAATGGAATGGAGCCAAGGAGAGTGATGACTTGAATCTCATGACAACAAAAACATTATTCAATACAAATACATTTCTTGTTCCTTTTAATCAGAAGCAGTGATTCTGATACTTTCTAAAGATTTTATTAAATTAATTTACCTTAACTTTTGAGTTACTGATGTTATTTTCTGACATGAAATGTAATTAAATTTCGAATTGCACTGACATGTCAAATTAAAGATTATAGTAAGTGCAATAAAATAAATAAATTTGATGGAATTTTTATATGCTACAATAAAAATTCTCACTGTCTGAATAAATCCTAGTTATTGGGAAACACAAGGAAAATAACACAAAATTCAGGTATCCTTACACATCCTTCCCCGGATGTCAAGAAGCTTTCTAAGAATATAAACTGGTAAAAATAAGAGCATGTAAACAGTCCAAAAACATACCCAATAGGAGCCACCTCCAAAAAAATGAATTTGAATCTATCATGTGACTTTAAAAGCTCAAGCAGACCGACATACAACCATGTAATTGCACTTGTTGGTCGGATAGCACAAGCCACTGCTGCCACAGCTAAACCCCACTTCCTTGAAACAAAGGAATAGTTGCTGGAAGATCTCATGCAAGGCCAAAAGTAAAGAGACACAAGTGTAAGAACAGTCTCCAAGCTATTCGATAGCGTTCGAGAAAAACAATAAAACATAAACCAATTGGACAACTGCGAAAAGAGCTGTGACAGAGTTAAGTTTTCATATGCATATGTAGTACATAAAATGTAAAGCAGCAAGAATTTCTAACATTAAACACACCCGATTTAAAAGAAAAAAGAGAGTGGGCAAAATCGTAGGATACTGTCCATTTTGCAACAGAATCACCAAAAAGAATCTTAGAAAGCTTGTACAAGTATAAATCACCAACTGCAGAGAACACAGACTGAAGAAGCCGCGGAGCCCTCATCTAAAAAATATTGTACAAAAACTCGATAGGTTAATTTTCAGTCAGTGTAAAGATTTTAACATATTAAACCAATTAAAAATCACACAGACACGACTTTAAATATAAACATTATAAAATGTAACAAACTTTATCTTACACTACAACAATCACAAGACAGTATAAAATACATATATTTATTACATTCAAATTACAATTAATTACAGGATACAATTTTATTCAAGTGGAGGAAGACTAATATTGGTAATAAAACTTGTTTTGAAAATTATTTCATCTGTATATGCAACCCTCAAACTCAATACTGATTTTGGTGAAATTAGAATAGTTCCATATTAGTGGTCATAAAATTATAATTAATGGAACTATACCTATGAAACATATAAGAAAAGTATACATGAATTATTAGGTTAAGCTGCTACATTTAGATTTAAAGTGTTTACCATAACCCACGGGTTATCAAGATGCAGTAAGGCGAGGAGCCTATAAAGCGGAACGAAGAACATGGGATGCAAGTAGCTTCGGATACCCTGTTTCCACTCCCACGTTAAGTGACCGTACCTGCCAGATCAGAGCTTACGTGTCATCGGCGAAGAAACAAACGGAGGTTTAACGGAAAAATGAAAGGGAAATTAATGGAACGTACCCAAACGCGACGCGATGTGCGATTTCGGGGCCCTGCCAGTGTTCGTCGGGGTTGAAATAAGTCTGCACTAAAACGGAATTCACCATTCGGAACGCCAAGCAGAGAAGGAAGATTCGTTTGTGTGAACAGCAGAATGACGAGTGCTCTGAATCTAATTTTGATGAAGTTGGAGCTTTGGATTTCTGTTTGTCTGCATCGTTGTTGCTGCTGTGCCTTCGTCTCATTCTTTGAGAGTGTGATGTCTGTTTCCCTCACTGTCGTTAGAAAAGAGAAACCACAACAGTCATTTACTTCAGCACTACGAACAAAAAAGGAATAAGTTCAAGAGGGAATACCGTGGACTTGAGTAGGAGAAGATTGAAATGAGAGACTGAGTGGGATTCCGAAGGCGTCAGGGCGAAATTGATGGAACGATCGGACGCGGAGACGGGCAGCGGCCCAGAGCTAATCTTCTAGAAGGAATCAGCGATGGATAATAGAGTGGTGTCGAGTTTTTGGGTGAAAAAATGTTGGTGGAAGCAGGTGATTGGATTTGGGTCCTGAGTTTTTTGGAGAAAGCATTGGTGTTAGACATCAACGGAAACAACGAACAGGCTGCTTCTTCCTGCACCTCCATACCTTCTTCTCTCACCTCCATATATTTTCGTAATTCCAAAAATACCCCTTTGTAATATTCTGGATTACATAATCCGGAAGTCATTTTTCAAATTTGTAATTAGCTTTCGGATTATATAATCCGGAAGTCTTTTTTCATATGCATGATTACTTTCCGGATTACATAATCTGGAAGTCTTTTTTAACTTCCGGATTATGTAATCCGGAAGTCTTTTTTCAAATGCGTTTCTGGATTACATAATCCGAAAGCTATTCTATGGGGGTGGCACAAGAAGGATAAAATTGTATTTTCATGTTGGGTATGGAGGTGCCAGAAGAAGATATGGAGGTGCAGGAAGAAACAGTCCAACGAACAAGGAATTGGGGGACATGAACACAGAAAATAGAAGCGCCATTTTTTATTATCCTCCTCTCTTTTTTCTCTGTTTAGTTCTTCATTTTCACTACTTTCTTTTTTTCTGTCACACCGGCCCAGGCCCAATAAATTAAATGTTCCATTTCTGTTTTTAATTAATATTTATTCCATCCAGTTTGTCAACCACGTGATCTTCTTGAACAACTCACCTCCCTCAACAACAAATTACAAAATTCAAAATTTGTTTCTCATATGAGTTGAATTGAACATAGACACTTTAAAAATTTTGAATACAACATTATATGAGAAAATTAACAACAATTTAAGGATCAAGGAGTGCTTAAAACAAAGGAAACGAAATTAAAACCACAAGACAACAAGCTGAAAACAGAAATGGAATCAAGGAAGCTTAAGGAATCATCAATGGAGTCATAACCTTCCAAAATGATGATCCAAACTCAATAAGAATGATATTTCCTTGTACACTTCCATGGAACAAGATAAAAGCGCAATTGAAAACAGAAACACAAGAATCGAACAGAAATTGAAGAACAAGCTAAGAAATACAAAACCAAACGGTGAAAAGGATGAAGAACACTAAAACAAACCAAACTACCGATTGAAATTGCAAAAGATGAAAGAATGAACACTTATTGGACGAAGCTTGCTGGATTTGAGAATTTGGAACTGCATCACGCCACTTGGAGTCTTGTTCCAAGATAAGTGAAAGGTTGCCGCCACTTGAAGCTCTCCATTGGCACACAAGATAAGGCAAAGGAAGAAGGAGACAACAAAACTCACAATTTCTCTCTAAACTTGAGTATAGTTTCTCTACATCTAATTTCCAATTCTGAAATTTACAAAGGCAAGCACCTTATTTATAGTCTAAGAGGTGCTGAAATGAGAAGCTAAATCAAATGCAAATTCCCTCCTAAATGACACTAAAATGGCGCCAACTAGAGCATGAGGAAGGTGTGACTTCCTTCCTAGTTTTGGCACCTCCTATATGACACCTACACCCCCCTACTAAGTCACATGGACAATGTGACTCTCTCTAATACATTCACACCTATTTATTTAATATCCGCACCCCTACTCTATACAATAGAAATAAGAAGAGTCCTAAAGCTCTTGCCATGCTCCTAGTGATTCTTTGGGCTTGGGCCCCTTCTTGGGCTTGGGCGTCATGGGCTTGGGTGTCCTCTACTTGGTTTCCATCATACTCCCCGGGTTGGAGAGAATTCGTCCACGAATTTGGAAAACCTGCATCAAAAGGAGTTAAATCAGTAACATTGAAAGAATTACTACCAAGATAAGTATTAGGCATATCTAACTCATAGGCATTATCATTAATCCTCTTGATGACTTGGAAAGGGCCATCACCACGAGGCATAAGTTTGGACTTCCTTAGAGAAGGAAATCTATCCTTTTCTCAAATGAAGCCAAACCCAATCGTCGGGCTCAAAGATTAATGCCTTTCTCCTTTGGTTGGCAGTTTCAACATACTTACCAACTTTCTTCTCAATTTGTAACTTGATGTGGGTATGCAAGTCTTTAATAAAAGAAGCCTTTTCAAAACCGTCCTTGCATAGAACCTCATCAAGTATAGGAATGGGAAGAAGATCTAGAGGTGTGAGGGGATTAAACCCATAAACAACCTCAAAAGGAGAATGGCGAGTGGTGGAATTTACTACCCTATTATAAGCAAACTCAACATGAGGTAGTAAATCCTCCCAAACCCTTGGATTCCCAGAAATAAAGCATCTCAATAATTGACCCAAAGTTCTATTAACCACTTCAGTTTGACAATCAGTTTGAGGGTGGCAAGTAGTAGAAAAAAGAAGTTTTGTGCCAAGTTTCCCCCATAAGGTCCTCCAAAAGTGACTTAAGAACTTGGAATCCCTATCGAATACTATACTTCTAGGAAGTCCATGCAAAAGAACAACTTCCTTAAAGAAGAGATTTGCAATATGGCATGCATCATCCACTTTGTGGCATGGAATAAAATGAGCCATTTTAGAAAAACGGTCTACTACCACAAAGATGGAATCCTTACCCTTCGATATCTTGGGAAGTCCTAAGATAAAATCCATAGAAATATCAACCCAAGGCATTGTAGGGATAGGAAGAGGGGTATATAAACCTTGGGGTTGGACTTTAGATTTAGCTTTCCTACATGCTATGCATTTATCACAGAAGCTATGTACGGATTTGCGCATGTGAGGTCAAAATAAATGTTCATGCAATGTTTCTAAAGTCTTAGCTACCCCAAAATGTCCCATAAGCCCACCCTCATGAGCCTCTCTAACAAGAGATTGTCTTATGGATCCTTGGGGAACACAAAGTCTTTTCCCTTTAAAAAGAAAACCATTATGTAAGAAAAAGTCCTTGTGACCTCCCTTGGAACACTCTTGAAAGATTAGAGAGAAATCTAAGTCATCATGATAAAGTTCCTTTATGTAATCAAATCCTAAATATTGAACATTCAAAACATTTAACAAGGTATATCTTCTTGAAAGAGCATCGGCAACCACATTAATTTTACCTTGTTTATGTTTGATCACATAAGGAAATTGCTCAATAAACTCCACCCACTTAGCATGTCTCTTATTAAGCTTGCTTTGGCTTTTCAAATATTTAAGGGACTCATGATCACTATGGATCACAAACTCCTTTGGAAAAAGATAATGTTGCCAATTTTGCAAAGCTCGAACAAGAGCATAAAGTTCTTTATCATAAGTGGAGTAATTGATATGACTCCCTTTGAGTTTCTCACTAAAATAAGCTATGGGGTGTCCTTCTTGAATGAGAACAGCCCCAATGCCTATATTAAAGGCATCACATTCTACTTCAAATGTCTTAGCAAAGTTAGGAAGGGCTAAAATGGGGGCTTTAGTCAATTTTTCCTTCAAAGTTTGAAAAGCAATTTCTTGTTCTTGTCCCCACTTAAAAACCACATCCTTCTTTACTATAGCATTTAATGGTGCGGCAATTGTACTAAAGTCTTTCACAAACCGCCTATAAAAGCTAGCAAGTCCATGAAAACTTCGTACCTCATTGACATTGGTGGGTGTAGGCCAATGTTGAATTGCTGCAACTTTTGTTTGATCTACATGCACCCCTTTATGACTTACCACAAACCCTAGGAAGTCTATATGATCTAATGCAAAGAAACATTTAGCATGATTAGCATATAACTTCTCCTTCCTAAGAGTTTCTAAAACTTGTCTAACATGTGACTCATGATCTTCTAAAGACAAGCTATATATAAGAATATCATCAAAATAAACCACAACAAACTTGCCAAGAAAAGCTCTTAATACATGATGCATGAGTCGCATGAAGGTACTAGGAGCATTAGTCAAGCCAAAAGGCATGACCAACCACTCATATAAACCAAATTTGGTCTTAAAAGCGGTTTTCCATTCATCACCATGTTTAATTCGAATTTGATTGTAACCACTCTTAAGATCAATTTTGGAAAATATTTTAGACCCATGTAATTCATTCAACAAGTCATCTAACCTAGGAATGGGATGCCTATATTTGATGGTAATGTTATTTATAGCGCGACAATCCGTACACATCCTCCATGTCCCATATTTTTTTGGGACAAGTATGACAGGCATAGCACATGGGCTCATGCTATCTTGTACCCACCCCTTAGCTAATAAATCCTCAACTTGTTGTTGAATCTCTTTGGCCTCTTGGGGATTGGTCCTATATGCAGGGCGATTTGGTAAAGAAACCCCGGGCATGAAGTCTATTTGGTGTTCAATCCCTCTTAGAGGTGGTAAGCCTTTAGAAGGATCTTGAAACACATCTTCATATTCCCTTACCAAATTGTCCAAACATGTGGGACTATCCTTAGCCGACTCACATTCAATAGTTCTAGGCATAGCTAAAAAAATAGGCTTTTGAGTAACTATTACCTTTTTAACTTGTTGTATGGACATGAGAAGGCTTCTCTTGGAACTTTTTTTATCATTTTCTTTCTCTCTCTTTTCTCTCATTTTGACTTGGTCCTCATGTACTTCCTTTGGAGAGAGACACTTAAGAATGACTTTGTGCCCATGGAAGTTAAAAGAAATTTTGTTGGTAAAGCCATCATGAAAAACTTTTCTATCAAATTGACATGGCCTACCTAAAAGAATATAAGTAGCTTCCATTGGGACAACATCACACAAGACCTCATCTTTCTATTTACCAATAGAAAAAGTAATGAGGACTTGCGTGTTAACAACAATCTCACCTACCTCACTTAACCATTGTAACTTGTAGGGCTTGGCATGAGAGATGGTAGGTAATCCAAGTTTGTCTACCACTCTTGTGCTTGCCACATTCGCACAACTCCCCCCATCCACAATCAAAGAGCATACCCTATCATTAATAAGACACCTTGAATGAAAAATATTTTCTCTTTGAGTGTCATCAAAAGGTTTTAAAACTTGTCCAAGCATGCGTCTTATTACTAATAGGTCACCCTCATGTGGGCTTTCACTCTCACTCTCACTTGGGGATCTAGAAGGTGAGGAATGTCTAGAAGATTCGGACTCATGCTCACTACCCTCTACCCTATCATGCATATACATATTTCGTTTAGAAGGGCAATTAGAAGCAATATGTCCATGGCTTAAGCATTTAAAACAATTCTTACTAGACGATTTAGTTGGTGATTTAGGTCTAGAAGTGGAAGTGGAAGGCTTAGAATCTCTAGGTTTGAAAGTAGAGTCCTTAGAAGGGATATTTGAAAAAGAGCTATTTTTATTTTTCCAAGAAGAGTGGTAGTAGCTATCCTTAGAAGAATTTTTGAAAGCATTTTTCCTTGCAAGTTGATTTTCAATTTTACTAGCAAGGTGAACTATATTTTCCAAAGAAGAATATTCTTGTAGCTCTACCACATCTTGAATGTCCCTTCGAAGGCCACTCACAAACCTAGCTATCTTAGCTTCCTCACTCTCATCCATATGAACTCTTATTAAAAGCGTGTCTAGTTGTTTAAAGTAATCATCCACACTTAGCGTGCCTTGATGAAACCGTTGGAGTTTCAACAATAGGTCTTTCCTAAAGTGTGGGGGTACGAATCTAGCGCGTAAACAAGCTTTTAAATCGTCCCAAAAGACCACGGGCGGTCTCTTGTGTAGGTCAATGTCCATGAGATATTGATGCCACCATTGCATGGCATAGTCTAAGAATTCTAAGGATGCTAATCTAACCCTATGCTCTTCTATAACCCCATTTACATCAAAGATTTGCTCAACCTTAGCCTCCCACCCTAGGTACACATTAGGATCACTTTCACCACTAAAGATAGGGAGTTTTACATTAGGTGAATAAGGGTCAGCCACATGTTGGCGCCTCTCTTCATGGTGATGGTGCCTTGGTCGTGCATTGTCTTCATAATATCCATGAGAAGAATGAGAATTCCTTGAAGAATGCCGAAGAGGAGGATGATGTCTTCTCTCCCGGTTTTGATGGACTTCTTCACGGCTTAACTCCAAGCTTTGGAGCCTTGCCTCCATTTGTCTTATCACATCAAGATATTGAGCATTTGATTGTCTAGCATTCTTTAAATCTTCAAAGAGAGCTGCCTTTTGAGGTGAGCAAGGTTTGGAGGATTCTCCACTAGAAAAATTAGCCATGATCAAAAAGTACAAAAAACAGAAACAAACAATTAAAGAAACTTGTTAGCAAAATAAAGTGAGATGTAGGTTGCTGGAAAATGCCAAAAGAAAGTACTCAAACCACTCCAAGAAAGTGTTCTGTCCTTAACCAAGCCTTTCTTATGGATTGGAGGAGCTTCAAATGAAAAATGTCAAAGCAAACCACACTCACTTAAGAACAAGTCTCCATAAAACTTAGAAGAACAAAAAGACAAGCAAGAAAAGGTATAAGCAAGAAAAGCTAAACCAAAACAGAATGCAATATATGACAAAACTGGAAAAGAATATGAATTAAAAGACAAGCAAGAAAAGTAAGGAACTCAATGAAAAAGAAGGCACACAAAAGAGTCCTAAAGAAAAGCACTAGAGTAGATGAAGAAAACAAAAACAGAGCTACTGGAAATTTTTTTTTATGCAAACTGTGCTTGATGTTCACTGATTTAACTGGAACGATATAAAGCGAACTGGATTATAAAATTTTAACCACAGAAAGTTCAAGATCTTAGCTCAACAAAGGCACTGGAATTACTAAAAAATGGTAAGCCAATTAATTGAGATAAATTTTCTAAAATCGCTGCTAGATTACCGTATTTTTTTCGGCAGAATTGCACACTTTTTGTA
The DNA here is from genome assembly GCF_051622355.1 of Phaseolus vulgaris. Lineage (NCBI taxonomy): Eukaryota > Viridiplantae > Streptophyta > Magnoliopsida > Fabales > Fabaceae > Phaseolus > Phaseolus vulgaris. Next base: position 37,955,727 of record NC_143500.1, on the reverse strand, counting down.
TTTTATTTATCATTTTTTTTTTGTACTTGGAATTTTGAAGTACTTCTTTTTTTCTACTTTTTTATAACACTTTAAAGAACACAAATCCAAAATTTCAGAAATTTCCAGTAAGTAAATCAATTGAAATAAATCGAAACAGTAAGCACGTTTTCAGAAAAAACAGAAGAATCCTAACAGGAATGAAAAACAGTATTAAGAACTAGCAAAGACATAATGGAAATGATGTATAAGAACTTGTATAGGTCTAAAATACAAGTATGAACTCAATACTAAAACAGAAAATGCACAAAGGATCAAGAATTAAATTCAGAAACTGTATTACACCAAAGCAAGAAACAATAAATGCAATAAAAGTACTACAAGAAGTGATGACAATCTTGGAAAAACATGACTATGAAAAAACTTGTATGGATTCAAAAAGGAAAAGACACAAACACATGATAGGCACAATTAAGAAAACAACAATAAAACTCAAATTAAGCTTAAAAACAGAATTACTAATCACAAAACAGAATCAAAGTGTCCAGCAACTCAAATTTTTTTTTGCACATAACCATAGCTCTAGATACCACATGATATGAGTTGAATTGAACATAGACACTTTAAAACTTTTGAATACAACATTATATGAGAAAATTAACAACAATTTAAGGATCAAGGAGTGCTTAAAACAAAGGAAACGAAATTAAAACCACAAGACAACAAGCTGAAAACAGAAATGGAATCAAGGAAGCTTAAGGAATCATTAATGGAGTCATAACCTTCCAAAATGATGATCCAAACTCAATAAGAATGATATTTCCTTGTACACTTCCATGGAACAAGATAAAAGCGCAATTGAAAACAGAAACACAAGAATCGAACAGAAATTGAAGAACAAGCTAAGAAATACAAAACCAAACGGTGAAAAGGATGAAGAACACTAAAACAAACCAAACTACCGATTGAAATTGCAAAAGATGAAAGAATGAACACTTATTGGACGAAGCTTGCTAGATTTGAGAATTTGGAACTGCATCACGCCACTTGGAGTCTTGTTCTAAGATAAGTGAAAGGTTGCCACCACTTGAAGCTCTCCATTGGCACACAAGATAAGGCAAAGGAAGAAGGAGACAACAAAACTCACAATTTCTCTCTAAACTTGAGTATAATTTCTCTACATCTAATTTCCAATTCTGAAATTTACAAAGGCAAGCACCTTATTTATAGCCTAAGAGGTGCTGAAATGAGAAGCTAAATCAAATGCAAATTCCCTCCTAAATGACACTAAAATGGCGCCAACTAGAGCATGAGGAAGGTGTGACTTCCTTCCTAGTTTTGGCACCTCCTATATGACACCTACACCCCCTACTAAGTCACATGGACAATGTGACTCTCTCTAATACATTCACACCTATTTATTTAATATCCGCACCCCTACTCTATACAATAGAAATAAGAAGAGTCATCTTTTGATACTCTTGTCCCAAAGCTCTTGCCATGCTCGTAGTGATTCTTTGGGCTTGGGCCCCTTCTTGGGCTTGGGCGTCATGGGCTTGGGTGTCCTCTACTTGGTTTCCATCAGTTTCAGTGCTTAATTACCCAATAGAAACTGGTTTTAGTTGCATTATTCACCTATACACAAAATGAAAAATGTGTTTTATGATGGTGCCAATAGCAATCCTGGATCTCACTTACAAACCCATAAGACTCTTTCTTCCTACACCTCCATACCTTCTTATGCCACCCCATACTAAATGTGAAAATACCGTTTTTTCCTTTTTTGTGCCACCCTCATACATAATTCGGAAGATATTTTTGGATCTGGAAGTGTTTTTTAGATTTATAAAATCCGAAACTCTTTTTTGGATTCGAAATAAGCCTATGGATGATATAATTTGGATATATTCCGGATTATATAATCCGAAAGTCAATCTCATTTGTAGAAAAAACTTCTAGATTATGTAATCCGGAAACTAATTTATATATGAAAAAAAAAACTTACAGATTACATAATCTGGAAGCTAATCTTATGTATAAAAAAGACTTCTGGATTATGTAATCCAGATGTTAATCACAAAAGGCTTCCGGAGTACATAATCCAAAAGCTAATTCTGGATCTAGAAAAAAAACTTTCGGATTATATAATCTAGAATATTAAAAAATGTATTTTTGGAATACAAAAAAACTTATGGGGTGGCACAAGAAGGTATGGAGGAGCAGGAAGAAGCAGCCCAAAATTATAAGAATACCAAGGTGCTTTTGGGCCTTGGAATGGGTCAGACCATTATCCTACTACACGTTTTGGATGGGCTATAACCTTGAATTAATGCCTAGACCATGTGTGTTTTTCCTGCACCCTTCTATTTTGCTTCCTGCACCTCATCAGAATTGTGAATTAACAAAATTAACCTGGGAGGTTCTCAGAACCCAAGCACAATGTCTCCTTCTTATATTCCATTTTCGTTGTCACTATTCACCACTACTTTATTATTATTGTTTTTACCATCACAACTTATTATTGTAGTTGGTGATTTATACTTGTACAAACTTTCTGAGATTCTTTTTGGTGATTCTGTTGCAAAATGGACAGTATCCTACGATTTTTCCCACTCTCTTTTTTTCTTGCTGCTTTACATTTTATGTACTGCATATGAAAACTTAACTCTGTCGCAGCTCTTTAGAAGTAGTGATGAGGAGGGAGAAAAATAAAGAGAAATTAACTTTTCTTATTATTTATACCTATGAAGCAAGCAATGATTTAAATCCTGAGGATGTATTAAGTTAATTAAAATATGTGGCGCGTGTCAAAAGATGGGGTACCCTAATGAGTGTTAGGATGCTTTCTGAAGGGAAAATTAAGTGATAGGTTGTTATAATTATTCTTCAGTTTGACCTAATTTTTGTAAATTATATGAAGGGTGAATGAGAATGAGGAATGATGTATGGTGGTTTTAGAAGTGTATAACGTATGGAGTAGGGTTACCCTTGAATGTTGAAAAGCAATTAGTGCACTATAATTCACTTGGAAAGAAAGAAATATTTTTTTATGTTTATGTTCCATAATTCACGAGGAATGAGTGACAAACAAAAGCGCAAAAATACAAAATTTGATTCTTTCGTGTTGTGATTTACAGAGAAAAAACAAAAAAAACGTGATTTTAACATCTTAGTCTTTACTTTTTCAAAACAATTATAATTCGTAAATAATTAAGTTATTTTTTAACAATTTTTAAATAAAGAGAGTAAATATGGAAACTTACACTTTTATTAATTAAAAAAATACAATTTCAATCACAATTATTATATTGATAATTTTTTTTTATATTTTTTATTCTATTTATCTTAATCTAAATATCTTAATTTTCTTCACACGTTTTTCAAATTTAACCTGAAATCCAAAAAACAAAAATGTAAAAGTGATGGTCTAATTCAAAGAAAGCATAAAGGTGATGCTAATGAAAAATATGCCTTAGAGAAGTTATTTTGTGGTTTCGTGCTGCTTATGTAATAAAGCGGAAGAATCTACCACTCACTTATTCCTTTCTTCGTGAGACCACAATTAAGGTATGAAGTTGATTTTAAAAGACAAGCCCCTTATCATAGTATTAATGAAACATAAGCGTAGTAGATGAGTGATATTGATGCAGTTGTCATAAATGTTTTTTTTTATGAAATGGCTTATGAGAAACAATATATATTTTAATAATAAAGATATTAACGTGACTCAAGCCTTATAATTAATCATAACACTGCGCTTTTAGCTTCTATTTTGAGAGGGACTACGTTTAATGGAAGAGTTTAAGGTCAGTACATGTTCTAATCTTCCTTCTAAAGTTGAGGGGATTAATCAAGTAAAATTACTTTCTCTTTGTTTTGATTTTGTCAGATGTAATACAAATTGAGTTGTTAGGAGTTATTCTGGTCATATTACTAGTTATGGTATTTTTCAAAGTTGTGTTTGAAGACTTCATAAGTGGTTTTGTTTCCTACATTGACATTAATATTGTGTTTCAAGCACAACTTCTGCAAGTCATGATGGAGTATTGAGCAGGCTATTGATGGCTATTGAGCAGGCTTCACAAAGAGGATGGAGTAAATTACTGGTGAAAACTGACTCCAATATGTTGATTTTTACTTTTATCAAAATTTAGTCTTAGCTTTGTTGGTGTTTCTATTTCCCAAAATTTATTAGGTATAATTTTGTGAGGAATAGATTATATTACCTAAATTCAGATTTTATTGATGTTTATCCTAATGAATTTTGTCTTTCGAGTTATATATTTATTTATATTTAACGTTTTATATATTATTACAAAATTATGAAATAGAAATTAATTTTTTTTTTAAAAATTAATTGTTATATTAATTAAATTTGAGACTAAAAGAATGTTAATTTTTAAATTAGTTTTTATTATTATTAAATGATTTCAAAATTTGTATCTAATTAGCTACTAAGGTTTTTCTACCAAATTTAAAATCTAAATTATTGGTAGTTAAAACTTTGATAGTTAATTGGATATATCTTAAAAATTATTTAATAATAATAAAAACTAATTTAAAATTTTATTTTATTTTATAATTTTTGAAATGATTTTTAATTTAGTCACTAAAACAATTAATTATTTTTCATCTCTAAAATTAATTTTTATTTAATAATTGATAAATGAGAGAAATAGACATTGAAATCTCTTTGTTCCATAACCATGTTTCACCGGTCAAGTTCTATAAAAAGAAAAATAATATTGAATTGTTCTTATTTGAAACGGCTATTGGGAGACGAATATGAATCATACTTAATTTTGGAGGGATTAACGTTTTAAAATAATTAGTTGCAATTACTTTAATGTTAAATTTTTTTTTTAATATCATTAATAATACCATTGGGCGAAAATCTTCACTGGCTAAACATCTTAATTATATTATATGTATACTAATTGATTACACTTATCTTACTATTAAAAGAAAACTGAATATAATAACCCGATATTCACTTTAAAAAGTCCGAAATGTAAGAAGAAGAATCTTTATTAATAAAGGATAATAAAAATATGGATAAAAAAGACACATACATTAATAAAAAAAACAAGAAATTCCATACAAATTGAACAGTAGAGACAATCTAAAAATTAATAACCCATAGTCTCAAAATACTCGAATCTTATTTGTGATTTTTGTAATTCTAAAAATTAATCTAAGAGGATGGATGTGAAGTGTAATACCCCTTTAACATGAATATGCAAATGAAACATCCCTTGTTGAACACGGCAAATTGTTGCAAACACAGCCAATAAGCTTGTAGATTCACTCTACCTCCTACTCCTACTCCTACATCCCTATTCCCTATTCTACCACCAAAACCAATCAATATCCGTTATTATTTTCCATCACAGATAAAAAAAAAAAAAACTGAATTGATTCCTTCTGTTATCAATGAACAAATAATAATAATAATAGGAAGATGATCCAGCCACCCGTTTTGGAAGAAATTCTGTAATTTGGTTTCACAGCTACCCCACAATCACAAAAACTGATAAGATGCCTTTGCTTACCTTTACGTAACCATAGCGGTGAATAGCAACATTTCGGGGGGAAATATGGAAAAAGATACACCAAGCATTTATTGGTAACGTGAGAATTGCAGAGTCTGAAGACAAGGCTCAAGCTTCACCACCGCTATACCATTATTGCTCATCTTCCAACAATTCACACTCTCAACTTCAAATATTATCTCAAAATTATACTGTCATTTAATTCTTTATTTGTTATTAGAAGTTTTTCCATTTTTTAGTTTGAGAAAACTGAGTGGTGAAAGGAGAGTATGTGATTAAAAAATGATGTGAGAAATAGAAGAAAGTGAAGAATGTTAGAATGGGTGTAGTCTTACATGAAAAAGGGGGGCGTTGGAAACGGGCTTGAATTGCATGTTGTTGATATGTTTGTCTTACGTAGGGGCTGCAACCATGGAAGAAGAAAGTTGAAGGAGAAAAGGAAAGGACTCTGAGAGAGACTTGAAGAGACTGATGGATTGACCATGTCTTGTCCCATCACTATCACACTTTGCCCTTTGTTATCATTACATCTAAGATATTCAAAATGCTTCATTAATTAAGTAACATCCCTACCCTATAACAATAACACCAACCACACTCTCTTCAAACTAGTAGTTGATATCATATGCTACTAATAATGACAACAGAAGCATTTATCCGATCGGTAGGTTAGGCCTCACTCTCTTCAATGGAGTGTTACAACAATTCCATTCAATTCAACCTCAACTTTTCACATGCATGCTGTCACCCTCCACAAATCTTCCTCATCTTTAACCATATTCGTTACACTTCACAACTTCAACTTCTCATTTCAAAAGTATAAACCTCAGATTTACTTATATATAATCAACTCTTGTACAAAGAGAAAAAAAAACGAGTTCACTTAAATAATATTTTTATAAAGCTATGTAAGTACCTTTTACGAAATCCAATACAGAATTACAGATTTTAACTTTCAAAGTCAAAATATTTATGTATTATCTGTATAAAAAAATATTTCATCACCATCAATTAATCAAAATAGTTATTCGTGTCACCAACTGAATGATAGAGGTGCTTGCTCGTATTTTACAGATAAATCTCTTATTCAAGTCTTCGGAATGTTACTGCATTGAAAAGTTGAAGTAAGAAAAGAATTATTTATAAACTTATATGCATAGTAACATCCCACAAAATAAATAAAAAATAAAACAAAACCGCCACAAGGTGTTGGATTAAATAGTTTTTAGATTCCTTAAATATAACTTGTTTTAATTATCCAATAATTTTTTCTCAGGGCTTTTTTATATTATCTACATGTTAGTTAAATTGTTATGTGTATCAGATAAATTAAGATGTTGGATAATAATTAGTATTAAATAATCTATATGTGATCTCATAGGATGCAACATGTATTGGTGGTTATGATAAAAGCACTAATAAACTAAAAAAAATTAAAAGTATTTTAAAAACTTAAATTAGAGTATTTAATTTTAAAAATGTGAAATACTTACAATAAAAAATGATTTATATATCTAAAAACTTATCTAAACCTTATATATGAGTGTTTTTCATTAAAAAAAAATCTACCAGTGTAAGGAAAAAATAGCAACAGAAACCCTAAAATTGGTACTTGGAAAACCCTGTACCTCACACGGCTGCAACCCTAACAGGCATGAAATGTGGTGGCGTTTGATGGGAAAGAACAAAGTGAAAAGATGAAAATAGAAATTAAAAATCAACAAGAAAAGAAGAGAAAGGCTCAGTGCAGAAGTAACCAGCTTTGCGTGCAAAGCTGTCATGATTTTTTGTCACCCTAACTCCCCACTCCATAACTTTTCCCAAATATATATGTACCACAAACGTCATTTTGTATTGCTGTTTTAGTTTTACTTGAAAATTCTTAGTAAAGATCAGTTTTTACTCATAAAATTAAAGATAAATTTATGAATACAGAGGCCTTTACGATGGTATGACCAGAATGATGAGTGCCGTTACCTGATGCAATGAAATTTGACTGTCTTTTGATTTTGATGCAGTATTTCTGGCTGAAAACTCCAAGTTGATGCAGCATGATGCTCGCAAATCCTTTACGAGACTCAGGTAATATTATGTTGTCATTGTGGGAAGTAAAAGTTCTGGAACTAAAATATAATATAAACCAGTCCATATATTTCTTGCATGAATTAAAATGAAATATTGCAAGCACGATTTTATGCTATTTCATTTATACTATGATTTTTATTTAAATTTGGATAATTTAAAATTTGTATTCATTTACTTTTTTGTTTAAATTAAAGATGAACAACATTTTTTTTAAATGGTGAACTATCACCTTCGTTCTTTAAAGAATAATGACTTTTATTTTGGCTTGATAAACACTTGTTTTGCTTATTTTAAATTTATTGACAATTTTTTAATTTTGTTCACCCTTTATTTTAAAAAATAAAAGCATATTTATAATAAACACGACCTTTATATAAATGAAAATAACTTAAATTCATGTATAAAGTACAATTTCATTCAATTAATTCAAAAGAAATTAATAAAAGTTATAATCAGATTATAATAACTCTTAAAAATATAATTACGAAATTATCTTTCATTATTTGATGTTTTTCTCAATAAAAAACGAGTTGTCAAAATATCTTTTTAGTTAAAAAATAAAAATAAAACGAAGAAAGCCTACTTATACGACTTCTTAAAAACTCAATTAGTATTTGGAAGAATAATTGACATACCATGTAACTTTTTAAAGAAAATATTGGTTCAGTAAATTAAAAAATAATTGCATCACTATGGTGCTTTTGCCTTCTCTCTGTCTATTTAACTAAATTATTGGTTCAAACTACATACCATAATTTTTTGGATGCCTTGAGCTTCTCAAAACTCGAACACTAATATTTTTGTAATGAGAAATTCATGTAACCTGTGTTTGCGTCAACTAATGTAGTGTTGTTGAGAACAAAAAAATTTAGTGACTATAGGGTTTTTCTTTTTCTATTAAATGACCAGATTTGGTCAGAAATTGAGCATGATATTGATTTTTCTCCACATTGACAATTGAAAGTTTTTCCAATTAAGCTAAAAAAAAGTGACATAATGCAACTTTCCAAATCATATGTGACTCAGAGTAAGAATTATGCATGGATTTTAATTGATTATATAAACCTAAAATGATTATGACTCTAGCACATGCACAATCCACAGTGTGGGATATTTTGTTGGCCAAATTATATGTAGGAAAAAATGCATCCATGATCAAGAAGAAAAAAATGTTTTATATTTAATTTAATAAAATTTATCAAAAGCATTTTATTTATTTCACTAAAACCAACTACTATTTTTTCATATTCTTTTAAATCAATCATGTAAACTTGTAATTTTCCTGTTCATTTCTTCTTTCTTTTTACTATTTTGCTCTCCATCCAAATAATCTTATTTATTTGATTTTCTACTCTCACTCTTCATTGTTTCATTTTAATACAAAATATTTTGTTTGACTTAAAGAGTGAAAAGTGAGAGATATTGAAACAAAAGTAAAAGAAATTTTTTTATAAAAGTGAGATTATTTAAATTATAAGAGAAAGAAAATAAAAATAAATGGAAACTGAGATATTTTCTAATAATTTTAGTTATTATTAATATTATAGAATAAAATACTAGTAATAGATTTATACAAATTCATTATCGCAGAGACTAATTTATACGTAAAAACATATCATACTGATTATCTTCATAATATATATTCAATATATATGCCTTAAGTCTAACTTTCCATTTGTTTTTCACAGAATTGCAAATAAAATCTCCCAACCTATTGAGTCAAACCAAAGCTTAAAGAATAAATATATTTCAGTAAATATTATTTCATCAGGTGAAATATCTAATCACATACATATTAAAAGGCATGATTATATCTTTTGCAATAATAATATGTATATATACACGTGTTTTGTGAGTTTCCATAAATAACATCCCAATTTTGAATATATTTGATGTTGGCAACAAAATGTACAAAGTTATTACTTGATTTGTGCCCATGCATGCGTGGCATATAAATTTAGTCAACGATATTCTTCTTCCCATATACTAGTGTATTTATCTCCGTGTTGTCGACGATAAACTTATAAACTATTATCAATTGTAGCTAATTGAATAATGGAATATACTTAAATCGTTAGTTAAAGTGATTTGATGGTTGATAAACGAAGATAGCGTGTGAGGTGATTTGCTGGGAATAGTGTGTGAAACTGTTAAAAGTAGTGTTTTCTTTTGTCTTGATATAGAACCTTAAATAATATTTGACATGTGAATAAAAAGGAATGGAAATATAATAAATGAAAAAGTAAAAGTAAAAAATAGGTGATTGGATAAAGATGGTGTTAAAATTTCTCTTTATCTTTATAGATTCATCAGAGTTGGCACTGAGGCGTATACATGCTTGATATTCACTTTTACCCTGTGAGAGAATTGATTGCAGGGCCCATACTGTTTTAACTTGTATCCCTTTATTGGAAATTTGAGTCCGAATTCCCATGCTTCGTATATATGCTTTTGAATTTACGTGACTGAGGAGGTAAAAGATTAGAGAACAGAAGAGAAATATGGTTAAGTCACGTTGCTTGTCACTGCACTGTACTTTATCCTTTCTTCTCTCAAATCAGTCGCCATTTTTATCTGATTTATAATCAAGACTTCTCGCTGGAGGGATCAGAGAGACAGAGCTACAACATGGAAAAAGGGTTTTTTGAATCCATTAATCCACAGTTTTTGGGTCCACTAACCTCTTCCTTTTTCTTCAAACTTCACTGAAACAACAACATTTTTGGAATGTCAGTAGTCCCTTATTTTCATTTATTTCTCCTTCTCTTTTCACTATATAAACTCCATCAATCTTCTCACCATGCACCACCACTTGCCCATTTATATCATATCACACCTACCCTATGAACATCACCTTGTCCTAACATAACCTTTCTACAAACTTGTCACTTCTATCTCAATATGCTCTTGCGCCTAACTACTCAGGAATATCTCCCAAATGGCATCAAGCATCTCCTACCACTGTCTCACTGGAGCGCATGCAACCAGATTCCTTGGCGTTCTCTACAGCTCCAGCACATGGCGAACGAAGCGTGAGATAGGATTTTAATGGCGATATCCTGATTGAGCTTTTTTTTTTAATCTTTTTTTTTCTTTTTTCTTTTTTTTTATTTATTTTTTTCTTGACCTTGCAAGACTTTTTTTGTTATATTCATTTAGGATGATAATTTTTTTTTCTATTTTTATTTTTAAGTTTTCTTTTCATCATGTCAGTCACTTTCATCTTAACATTTTTAAACTATTCCTCCTGAGCTTTGATACAATTGCAATGTATGTTTGAGTGTAACTCTTGTTATTCTAAGATGAGACAAAGTTTGCAAATAGATCTGTTTCTTGTGATCCCTCTGTTGTGTTTGTTTTACATTTGAGCTGAAGTAGCACGGTCTAAATATACAACTGCCATTTTTTCTATTTGCATTCATAATTTTCAAGATGACGGCTTATTGCAGATTATATTCCTGTGTTCTTTAGCACAAAGAAAAGTATTCTTCTACTGAAGGTGCCGGTACAGACTTTAACATTTCCTTTGAATTCGGTGAAAATCATAGAATTTTCAGTGAAATTGGTTAATATTTGAAAACAACACCATCTGTGATATTTAATTAGTTATAATCTTTTAGTAGAGTATTAAGGACTCTTCTGTAATAAGTTTTGGTGACGGAATGTGAATGATCTTCATAGAAATAGTACGTTAGGGGGATGATAGTACATTGAGCACAAGTATAAAAATATAAAAGCGTATATGGAGAGTCTAAAAGTTAGTGTGTCAAACGGGAAATATCTTTGAGATTATTTTGGTCTATTTTATATACGGTAAATACTATTAACATTATCTGTGTTACTGGATAATGATTTATAATTGTAGTTTTTATAAATAGTTGTATTAGATATTCTCATAATTTTGAACAAAGGATTTCATTCCTAGGAGTTCTGGACTCTAATTAGCAATATCCTTTTATGTTTTTGGCATTACGATTGTTTTCGTTTGGAATTTCTGCGAGAAGAGGCTAGCCAAAGGTGATAATAAATATCTGCACGTGGGGACTGTGCGTCCAATTACTCATAATTCCTAAGTCCTGCTGGCACAGATTTATTGTTTTACATATAATGATTTAAGGCGTCAATGCTCTTTAGGCTCTGAGCTTCTGACCCCTTAGCCAACTTTAATGAAACTGTGACGTGCCCCTAACATCAGATGTGGCCTTCTCCATGTGCAAAGAGCAATCTTTGGTCCAAATTTCATAGTGTCTGCACTCCGTAAGATATATCACAAAGCATAGGATTTTCCTTCAGGTAGTTCACTGGTTGCTATTAAGTAATTATAAACCACGAATTCCACATAGATCTGTTTGCATTTACGTGCACCAAAACATGAATCTTGTCGAAATTATTATGTATGTTGCCAAAAAAGTAACGCTTGTCCCAGCTGAACAAATGGGCAAGGTATGTTTACAAGCTAATTAGTGGTAGAACAGTGGATGATATTTGCAATCATGAATATAACGTTGGATACTGTTTACGTTGGTGTGACACAAAGAAAAAGCTTTATGAAAGACCAAAATGTAATCAGCATCCACTGCCTGTGGCAACAGTTTGATTGAGGGAACAAAACCATGACTTCCTTCTCTCCGTTTGAGAAGATGATCGTCTTAAACTGGAACCAGAACACCTTGCCAAATGGTTCTTCACGTTCCTGCTCAAAGTGCAAGGAACTAAAGAGGGGCTAACTTCTGCTCCCAAGCAAAGGCTGGGGTTGATTTTGAATGAGGGGAGCGCCTGACAGCTCTTGGAGCGAAGTGTTCTTGAAGGGGAAGAAGTTTTGGATCCACGTGATGTTGGTTTGCAAAATGGGGTGGTCATGTCAGAGGAATCCTCCAATACTTCACTTGAACAAGTGCAAAAGGCGAGGGACAGATTTGATGGCCTTTGCATTTCTTTCTGTAGGGGCCTTGCGTCTGGAAGCTTCACAAATGAGACTATGCCGTGCCTGCAGAGAGGGCAAGCAATTGAACCTGGGGGGGAAGTTGTGGTTGTTGAAGTAGAGTTTGTAGAACAAAGATATAAAGCACATTGTGTGCAGAACTCGTGATCACAACCTGCATGCACCATCAACATGATGTAGGAATGAAACAACATATATAAACAGTATCTCGAGGCCATTATTGTAGATATAAAACTACTAAACAACAGCAAAAGAAAGAGAGTAAGGCAGGCCTATTATAAAACAAGATGAATTCAAGAAATGATAGCAGTCTTCTATCCGCTTCTCATTTCTACAGCACATTGGAATACCACATGCAACCCGTATAAAGGGGATGGGTGTGACCGGCCCTTGTAAAATCTAGAAACCATATCGAAGATTGATGTCTATATACGTAACCATGTTAGTCAAAATTAAACGACTTTAATTATAGCCAGAAAATGAAATGTGCTGTTTCTATACAAAAAAATTGCTCCGCAGCAAAATTTAAAATATAACACAACCCTTTTGCCTGAAAAGGCTAAATCATTCGCTACACCAAAGAATCTAATTGCATACCATGGATCCAGCATTAATACTAAACTAAGAACAGATGTTTGATTGCCCATTTAAGAGGAGTGTACCTTCTACAGCAACCATGCATTTCCTTTCCAAGCAAACAGCGCATGGATCTAAGCATGTTGGAGCTAATTCATTCGTCCTCCATCCACATTCTCTGTCAAGGAAGATCGCAACAGAAACAAAAGGAGGAGGGGCAATATTAGAAATCATTGGAACACCCCAATTTGGGGTAGAGTTAACTCGATAAATCAAATCAAGTGTTGATAAAAATTTATACTCTGTATGTCAAGATGTAGTATTTGCTGTGAAAAAATGTGCACATAAATGTTGGCATGTCTAAGTTTAGGGTTTAGGATTTAATATTAATAATCACATAAAGTAAGCCAATTCATTGTGTACAATTTAGGGGTAAATTGTTTCATAGAGCAGTAAAGACATAGTTTGACCAAACATATCCCGAGTTTAGCGTAACCTATGAGCAGATCAAAAAATGTTTCCTAGTTACGTCTATGACGCTGGATCTCAAATGAAATTATTGAACCCAAAAAATACGTAACATGTATAATTAGAAACATAATCACATAAAATCACCAGTTAAATTTAAATTATTTCCATCAATTCTGTTGAAAAATCAGGCCAGACAGACACTACAGTCAAAGCATGATATATCAAATCTACAACCTGCTAGTTGATTTGAAGTCAGAGCGGACTGAACAAATTAATAGAAAGAATTGTGCTTATGAAAATATATTGTTGCTAATTCTAGAAAACAAAAGTTTTCAATCGGTTCTCCAAATGAGGAGCATAGCAGATAGCACCAAATATCATACACTCCAATAAGAAGAAATTAGTTGAATGAATAACAGAATAGAGCTAATACACATACCTAGCAATTCTTACAATGCTCATGAGAGGAAGAGATATATATGGAGATGGAAGAACTTGTAGGGGTTCTGCTGGAGGTGTTTTTAAGATGTCCTCAAGCCAGTCTCTATGCCACGAACGAGCAACCATCAAGGGCGTCCATCTTCAAAACAAAAATCATTGAAACCAAAAAATTATACACCCATCATTGACAAACAAGTGCTTTCGACAGCATAAATCTCCGGTTGCTTTATTCAAATGCAACATAGCATTACAAGCACTACTACGCTTGTGGTAGGTTCAATTGTCTTTCATCAAGTATAGACAAAAGGATTCTTCAAAAGAATGCAGTCAGAAAACAATATTATCCTCGATTCAAATTGTAATGAAACAGACAGGCTCTTGCAAATCCAAGTCATACGGATAATACTACAATTCAAAATATCATGATGAACTGGCATTTCATTTCAAGATGAGCAATGGAAAAATCCAATTACAATTCACAAAGAAGAAAAAAATGAGGCTATTTTTTAGAGCACAACTTCATAGAAGAAAACACAATAAAACTCAGAAACATGGATGACCAAGATAATCAGGATTAAACTTTAGTTTCTGGTCAAACGCCAAGGGGTCTATAGATTCATTAGTATAAGATTTTTCAAGAATAGAAGACAAGGTGGCCGGGAGTTGTTTGGCTCCTTTAGGAAAGCGATAATTTTTCCATCTACAGACCAAAATATTAATATCTTTGCCATCTGAGGGAGTAAGTAGGATAAAGTCATCACAGATCAAAAGGTAACAGAGACATTTAGATGTACCCATTTGCATTCTCGGCAGTCATATCGGCACCCTTGGCAATCAACAGCTGAACCAAACAATAACACAAAATTAAAAAGGAAAGGAACTTCAATATGCTGATGCCCTATTAATTTGGATGAATAATATATTTTCAGTTGCAAAAGTATGTTTTCTTCTAAAGGAAGATAGAAACACACTTGACAGCATTGGGCATTTCCACCACATGCAGCATAATGAAGTGGCGTACTTCCAGAACCTGCAAAATAAGTATGAACAGCAGTTATTAAGGGTGAAACTGATTAAATTAGCTCAAACTTACTGTGATATGTTCAAATTTCTTAAAATATCTTTTAAGCTGTGTTCCAACTTACAGTGTTTAAAGTAACTCTAGGGTGGAGGGGGTCAACATGTAAATGCATACTTGATGCTGACTCACAACCATACTTATAAGGTTTAAAAAGAGATGAAAGAGGGGGAAATCCACTCAGTCACTAATGGTAATCTCAAAAGATGGGGAAAGTAATGTGGAATGATATATGTAACTATTTTTCAATCACTTTAGGAGAGATGACTAATTGTGGAAATAGAATGTAATTGAGTTACAATTTAGCTCCAGCTACTCCAATTTTTGTGGCCCTAGACATTTCTAACAAAATTTCAATACAAAGTTTTCACCTGCTAATTTTCAGTTCAACCAAGCAAATCCTGAAGCCAGCCAGGAAACAGAAATGGAAATGTTGAAATTATTAGTGAGAAACAACAACTGGTGCAGTTTTTTTAGTTAGAGAAAGCAGCAGCAGCAGTGCAGTTTTGATAACACAGTGGAAAAAGTAATCTACTTAGTCATATATGGTGAATTTCCAAAGCAAATATTGGACTTCACTATATGAAACAGAAATGTCAAACAATTACCAATTAAATCAATGGTAGTTCCATCCTCCACCGTAACCTCGCACACAGAAGCTCCCAAGTCTAAGAGTAACTGTACACTTTCAACATGCGCATTCAATGCTGCCATATGCAGAGCAGTGATCCCTCCATCAGAAGTTTTGTTAATTACCTCGCGAAGACCACTTTGTATGCAACCATTTAAAGATAAAAATTAACTCATTGCCACAGCTGAAGAAGCAGTAAGACCTTTGCGTGAGAGACAGAGTACCTTTGATCAAATTCGGAGATTGATTTTTTATCACCTGTCTGTAATGCATTCCAGAAGTTACCGGTGCTAGGTATATAGTCTGCCAGGATTAGCCGAATGCACCTGGTGTGGCCATTCAAAGCAGCCAAATGAAGGGCAGTTCCTCCATTTAGGTAATCAGCTTTATGGATCTGCAATCAAATTTAACAACCAATGTTTTACAACTCAATAATTCATCTGACTGTTAGCAAAATATGCAACAAAATTGCTTGATAGTCCGATCATACATTGGCTTTAAAAATAGTCAAGGTCTGAACCACCTCCCAGTGACCATGTTGACAAGCTTGCATCAATGCAGTCTGTTAATGTTATAATAAAGTGTGAAAAGTAAGTAAAAGAAATGGCCCTTTCTATAATCCAAACCGGTAAAACTTGCTCTGTGATGTGACATGTAAACTGTGAATAGAATTGAAGAGACATTAAAACAAAACAACATGGATTACCTGACCGCGATAATTTCTGAGATTGATATCAACTCCGGACTCAAGCAAGAGATACACTATCTACATCAACACAAAACACAGTTGATATTTTGAAAATAATTTTAAAACATAATACAAGGAGTTGGAGTACATTGAATAAAGTACCTCATGGTGGCCATGAGCGGCAGAGTAATGCAAAGGGGAATTGCGAACACCAAAAGTGGAATACCTTGCAAGACGGGGGTTATATTCCAACAAGGCTTTGGCCTCTTGAACATCCCCATCTCTTGCAGCAGAAACTAAGCGCTCACCAGATGCAGAACAACCGAAAGAATTCCCCACCAGGCTCAGAAACTTCATATCCCTCACAAACAAAACCACAATACAATTAACTAGCTATTCAGGAAATCGGAAGCAGGGTTTCTTCACAGCCTCATCAAAAGGCACCAATTTCTCTTTTGGACAAACACCCCCGACATGAGATCATCAATCCAGAATTCTGATATCAAGTAAAGGTTTGTTGGACAGATCTTGTTCTCTGTCAAAGGTTCAATCCCTCTACCAAACCAACAACAACTTAATCAAAATTTCTCACGCATTCGAAAGAATTGGTTGTAACAGTCAAAGCCCCACATGATTCTCGAGAGAGATGGAAAACAGGTTCCGGTAGTTTTTGTCCACAACTCTTCGAGTCTGCGCAACCAATGAATTGCCAACTTTAAAACTGTTCATTTAAATATTAAAAAACATTTTTTACAGATTGGTTCAACCCTTCGTGAACTTCGAGAAACCGAACAATAACACAATTATTTTACAATACATAAAAAAAAAAAATATCCTTGTACCTTTGGGAGAATTTCTATTCTAATTTCAATTTGCCAAGAGGGTACTGTGAATCTGACACCAACTTCCAACTATTCCTTTCAAAAAATGATTGGTGGGATTACCATTGAGCATTAACCCACCTTCCAAATTACACAAACCCACATCAGAATAAATCTATCTATCTAAAAAAAAGCATGAAAATCCACAAACCCAACCTCGGAAGGATCAAAACCCAGGTGGTGGAATATGTGGTTTCTGGGAGAGGAATGATCGCATCAAACCTCCTCCATGAAACCCCACCAGATGCAAAATCGTTGGCAACGACGAAAACAGAAAAGATTTTTGTTTTTTCTTAAACTGGCAATTTGCTAAAAATAATGTAAGAAGATGGAATATCCAAAAGGGTGACAGATGTTATGGGAAAAGCAAGCTTTGTGTGCAGCTTCTTGAGGCAACAACGAAAGGCGTGTCACCATGATTGGATATTATTAAGGAGTCAACTTGGTAGTTGTGTCGTTTCTTTCGTTGTCCCCTCCCTTTGCGGAGCAAGAATTAGAATTAGAATTCCTTCTAACTGTTCATACTATCGAACAACACACACAGATCGAGGTCCTCAATCTTGGTACTACCTGACTCGTCCCCTTACCCAGGGGTCAAAACATCTATCTTAATTACATCAAACATTAATATTAACTAACACAATACCTATGTTTTCAACTTAATAATTACAAGTGTAATGCTATTAATTGCTTGCCACATAAAATTAGTTATCCACTCTAATGTTTTGTTTGTAAAGGGATGAATTAGAGGAGAAAGATAAAGGAAAGATAGTGGAAAGTGAAGATAAATAAAAATAAAAAGTTTATAAAATTTTGTAACTTATGTAATAAGTGTAATTGATTATTTTTTTTAGTTAATAAAGTTATAAGATTACAATTTTTTCTATTTTTGTTAAAATGAAATATGATTATTTATTTATAAATAGAGGTTATGTGTGATTAAAATATTATCTTTTCTGTGAACTTAATTAAAAAAAAATAATTATTTAATATTGTGAGTACATGCAATTGTTAATGGATTTTGATAAAATTGAATAAAAATAATTGTAAATTTTTTTAAGAAAAATTGTAAATTTTGTAAAACTTAATAAAATAAACTGGAATAAACAACTAATAATTAATTAATACATAGAACCGTATAATACAATATAATAGAAAAATATAGTTAAATTACAATAATTACGGGGGAAACATCAATCAAATGATGACAACTATCATTCAGAAAGAGTCCTAAAAATCATCAAATCTTTATTGAAGTTGATTAATTCTTTGATAAACCCTCTCAAATCTCTATTGACATTAATGTTCAAATTATTTAATCCTTATTAAATTTCCTGAATATCATCCAAAATTTTGAAAGTATTTAAGCATCATGGGAGACTAGGGTTGAGGTACAATGTCTTCAACATGGTCGTCAATTATTAGTGGGTTTTGGTCATCTTGTCCATCATCCTGGTTCACCCTACCATGTTGCCAGACACGGTTGACTTGAACGATATTCAACTTGTTTAAGGTTTTTCGATCAAAATAGTGTGATCAACCTAGTTCCAAGAATGCATTGATGGATAAGTCCACGTCGTAGTGAACCTTTCAGGTTGTCCTTACTCCATGGCTTGTGGCATGATCAACTCCCCACAGACCTTCCATCAAGTCGTAGTGTCTGATGGGACAAAGGATTTTGCCTCAAAATAAACATGTTCAAGTACATTAAGATCTCTTTAATTGTGGATAATGAAAGTATTTTCTACAAGTGCATACATTACCTTGATCAAGTAATCTAAAACCTCATCTTCAACCTCAAAACATTTTGTTGATTCACTTCATGCAAATCCACTAAGTCCACTAAATAGATTATGAACCTCACACAATGTGTCTTTGAGGCTCTTTTACCTATCTTTCATATTGTCTTTTGATATCCCCACCAAACCAAGACGACGAAGAGCACCAACAATATTATTGTAGGCTTTGGTCGTTCAACTTCCATCAACCATGCTCTCCAACCGTGCCTTGTCCACCATATTCGTAGGTCCATTTCGTGAACTCACAAATACCTATGAATGACTCTAGTACAACCTCTCCTCGATTCACGTGTTTACCTATTGCAAACACAACTTATCGATAAGACAAGATATATATAATCGGTTAAACAAGTATTTAGTTATAAAGTGAACATAAAAGTAACCAAAATTATCATTCAGAATACAAATTATTACATAAACTTAGTATGGTACATAATCTCTCCATATTCATTAGCTATAATGTCTCTAATGTGTAGCCTATAATCATACTCACAAACTTTGGAGAGTGAAAATTACGTCTTATTTCATCAACTCACAATCAACTTCATCGACTAAAGACTGATCATTGTCCACCTCGCGAAAAAAGTTGTGAAGAATACAACATGCTAAAACTATATTTCTCATTGTCTCCAACATGAAATGAGGTTTGATTCTGCTAGCTATAATGTGAAATCGTTTTTTCAACACACCAAATATTCTTTCAATTAAATTTCTAAGTGACGAATAATGATGATTAAACAACTCTTGTGGATTCTATGGACCTCTTCAAAAATAATCTTTCATATGGTATATAACGTCGTAATACATTTTTATTATTTATGGTTCTAACATAAAGTTGGCATCCCCATGATAGTATTTTTACTACATTGATTGAACTTATTCTGATGAGCACTAAGTACTAACTCACCACTTGACATAAAGTACACGAAAACAATTTCAACTAACCTTCAGGTATGACTAATGGTTCCTCTCATTTAAGTGCATCCTTCAAAATTATTGAATCAAATGTTGTTCCTTCCCAACCGACTAGAACATATGTGAATTTCATGTCGAAATCACAAATTGCGAATACATTCTAAGTTGATTAATATTTTCTTTTTATGAAAACAAGGAGAATCTAATAGTTGGACCTTCACACATGCATGAGTGTCATTTATGGCCCTACATTATCTAAAGGGTAAAACAATCATAGTGTAATTAAAATCAAGCCACACATCATTTATGTTAAGTGTGACTTTAGTTTGTCACATTATTACCTAAAAATATAGGTAAAATTGGTTGTTGTTTAAGATATGATCTCAGATGGTTGAATTAAGATTTTTTCCTCCAACATCAAAGTTGCATTCAACACATTATGAAAATGATGGTAAACTATTTTCTCAGACCGATGAAAAAAGAATGAAACACTTTGATTCTTCATATTATGTCCAATGAGGTGAAGAAATTTAATAACTTGTTCCTTCACTTTTAATCGAAATGCATCATTTACTAAACATAAGATGTTTGAACCACGTACAATACCACACCGACCCGTTCCTTCACCAAAACACCTACAACACAAGAATAGTACAGGTCTTCAACTAATTCCAAGCCATACAAACATAACCAAACAAAACTACAACTGAAAAAAAAAAACGAGGATAATTGATTATATAGGGGCATAATTGATTATCCTCCCTCATATAGTTGATCATCTTTACCCTTCAAACCTTTATTTTCATGTTATTTTCATTTCTTTCAGTCACAACACCTTACCTCTACACCTTCATCAAACTCCAAGAACCACCACTCTTAACATAGGTCCACAAAAATACTTCCACCAGCAACAACTTCCTTCAAACAAAACTTCACCAATCTCGACTCACCTACACTTCACACACACCACGAACTCAACTCACATGAAAAACCACTAACATTCAAGAATCTATGCATGCATGATCAATCTACATATCACAAATCTCTATCATGCACATTGTAAAAGTGAATGACACTTTAGTCTTCTCATATACAATCAACTAACTTTTTCTCTATTTTTTTCATATAAAAGTGAGACAGTCTCATTCCTTCCTCACATTATCCACGCTCTCATTTCCTCACCAATTAATAAATACAAATATGTGAACCTCCCTCAAATTCATTTACTGAACAGTTTTCACTCAAAAACAAACATAGTGTAAATGAAGAATTTAGCTGGTTAGAATGTGGGAGACAGAAAACAAATGCCAATCTGTAAAAAGTTGACGGCGAGAATAACACTGAACTTAACTGGCATTGGGTCCTTTGGAAGATTTTAATTTGATTAATTAGGACCCCTAATGATAATTATGGAATGGCACATTAATAATGTGATACGATAACTCTAAGAAAGATGAAGGAAAAGGGTGAGTTGGATAAAGAGGTGGAGTGGCACCAATTTTGCTACAAACCATGGTGGGTAGTTAGGGCTGTAATGCGTTGTCTAAACCCAATCGTGCCTAGACAGTTGGAATCTTTGCTGTTTCATTTTCATCAGCATAACACAACATAACAGCAACACCCAAACATAATTGCATACATAATAAATCAAAAGAGGGATAGCCAGCCAAGATATTAAGTGTCAAATTCATTAAAATAACCAAATCTTTTCATCATTCTCATTAAAAAGTGATTCTATTAATTTAATCATTCATTTATGTGATACTACTATTACGTACAATGTCATTTTAAATAAATTATAATATAATAATTACTTGTTTACTTATATCTTCAATAGCTATCAAATAATAAAATAAAAAATAATGTATATATATTATTTAGGATACTTCAACAAATAATTAATGAAATATTATGTGGTTGAAAATCCACGGCAGGAGGCCATGATTTCAAAAGGGTTGTTTGGAAGTTTGAATTTTAGAAGAAAAAATATAATATACATATTTTAAGTGGTTATTCAAAGGCCATATATAATATCAATTTTTTCTTACAATAATTACTTTAAAATAGTGAAAAAAATATGGGTTTTATTTATTGATGGTGCAATTTTTACATTTGTGCATTGCTACAAAATTATAAATTTCATGTAAATTTAATTAGAATGCACTTGTAATATAAATATATTTTACATCATCTCATATCATTACGTTTAATAGCTAGCTTAAAAATCATTATAACCTGATTTTTTTAGTATTGCATTCGGGTACATTGTATGACAATTAAACTTATTTTATATATTTAATTAAGCAAAGAAGTAAATTATTTATTTCCATAAAATATTTAATTATTGCTAAAAATTTGATAAAAGAAAAACGCAATTTCAAAGAAGAATAACCTTCGTGTTTTCTGGAATGACAACTAATAGCCATTTTCCCAGCTGTTCAATTGAAGTGAACTTTAAAAAATAAGAAAAAGGTATCCTGCTTTAAACAACAGAATGTTATGCATTAAAATACTTAGTTGAGAATCGAAAAGAATGTGATAAAAATGTTCTTTTCAGGCTCTTGAATATGTTGAAGATATTTAATACAAATTTCAAAGTTGCACTCTGCCACCTTTTCTCTAGTGCTTCGTTCCACTTGAGACTATAGTTAAGTTAAATAAGTACCATGGGGCATTTTAGCTACTGTTATTGTTATTTTATAAAAATTTTCCCAAGACACATTTGGTCAACAACATCCAATGATTGAGTAGTAGTTAGGAGTTACAGCATATTACTTTTATACACTCAATGGAAAAATTGGTGCATGGGTGGAGAAAACAAAATGATTGTGACCTCCATTATCCTTCAAGCGTGAAACCTTTCCAAGCATGACATGTGTCAAATATAAACAGCATCAGCATGAAAGGTCCTAAAGATGAGTTTTGTTTGTGCCCTCTAAGTTTGATTATCTACCTACAAAACGTGTTTGCAAAGATGTCAAGATTGGAGACTCTACCTTGCTGATAGGATAGTAAAGTGGTTTAAACTAATTGCTTTTGGTTTAATCTAGTAAGATAAACTCGAGTGACAAGCAATTATTATATAAGTGATTTAATTAAATGACCAATTATTTGGATTTTCAAAACCGATTAATGTTTAAAAAAGGGGTCTTTTTCAAATGACGTGTAATCGATTAGTAACATTAATGATAGAACAAATTTGATCCGTCACTTAAATAACCATTTTTATTGACAATTTATTTCTAGTGGTTATAATAAATATTTAAATTTATGTCACTTATTTATATATAAAAGTTAACTATTTAAATCATTTAATAAAAATTATTAAATTTTCGGTAAAAAAAATCATTGAATAATAACTAAATTTAGAGACAAAAAATAATTAATCAATGTATTGACTAAATTAGATACTATTTTAGATACTACAAAATTATTAGTACATAAAGTGGTTTCTACTATTAATAAAAATTTATAAAATGATTTCTAAATTGGTATCTAAATTAGCTACCAAGATTTTAGCTATTAATATTTTAGATTCTAAATTAATCTCTAAAATACTAATAGAAACTAATTTAAGATATAAAGTCATTAGTAGAAAAAACTTTGATAGTTAATGGTTAGATACCAATTTAGAAATCATTTTATAAATTTTTATTAATAATAAAAACTACTTTAGATTCTAATAATTTTTTGAAGTTTATAAAGTGGTCTCTAATTTAGTCAATATAGTAACTAATTATTTTGATATCTAAAACTAGTTTGTATTTAATGATTTTCTTGTAGTGTTCTATAACACTTTCTTTTTATCTTTTCTAACTTTAAGAGATAAAAAGAGATAATGAAAGTTTGACCTTAAATCTAAGCAAACTTTAAGAGATAAGGGAAGCCCTTTATTGTTTTGTTAGTATCTTAGGATGAATTATCTGAATGTCAAGGTGACTTAGTCACAATGATTTTGATTTCTATTTATGATTTGTGTTTTTGTTTGAAAATAAATGTTCGAAATGGATAGAATTTTCTAAAGTACTTTAGATAAAATATCATTATTGAGATATTGAGATGTTGACGAGACTTTTGTATGTTAAGTTGTGAAGATTGTGAAACTGAGTTTTGAATATAAAATTTAATGTATGTTAAGTTATGAAGATTATGAAGTTGAGTTTTGCATATGAAATTTAATGGAAATAACTATTTTCCCTATAGTTATTATGTATGAATTTATTAGTTCAATAAGAGATCAAGTTATATTTGAGCAAATTAAAGTCATGTTGGTCTTTTGAGTTGTCTAAAAGTTCCAAATTTTGTTATACTAGGTATGTTAACCCGTGCAACTGCACGGGAATATTTTAAATATTTAATATTTAAATAATAATATTATAATAATAAATTTATACATCAAAATTAAGAATATGGTAGAGTCCATTATAATTATAAATCAAAATTATATGAATTATTAGTAAACAATTTAAGAATATATCAAATAGATAAAAATAAAAATATTATGACTCAAATTAAAAATAAGTGTTTGATCTTGGCTTTTGTTTTTTGTCATAACAAAGCACAAAGATATTGTGAATTGTCTTCTCTGAAACTTAAAAGGCAGGCTTGATTCATAAGAAGTACCAATAACATTCTTCCCCAAGTGAATTACTTGTAATCTTGTTCCATTGCAAAGTCCATTGGCTTGATCAATATTCCTTAGAAGCATTATTGAAACTCCAACTTTTAATTTAACACAATGATTAGGAATTCCCGAGCATTTGATATCATTCAAACATTCAGTTGTAAACCACACTTGAGCATTTTCTTGTTGATCAGATTGGCAAGGGGTGTCTGAACTTAAATAACTAATTTCTTCTTCGGGATTAAAGATAAAATGAACTCATTCACTTCGTCCACACATTCTATAGTAGAACATAGTATAGCATCATCATCAAAAAATCCATCAGAGGTAAGATTCTACATGTAGCCTGGATAAACAAATTTAACCAAGTGTAATAAAGGTTGTTCAACATGTAGAATTAAAATTTCTTCTAGTATTTCAATAGTTGTTTGTCCCAACTCATTTAAATTCATATCTCCATCTCCAATATGAAGTATCCAAATAACAAACTCTTTTATTTTTGTTGTAGTTTGCATTAATTTCTCACTGCTTAATTTCATATTCTCTGTAAGTTTCAAGATTTTGCAATGTTTCCATAATTCCACGTAGTTTACTATTGTCTTCACAATGTCATATCTTGATCCATTTTTTTACAACAGTCAATATTGTTTAAAATCTTCTCAATAGCGTAACAAACAATCTTCTCAACTGAATTCCTGAAGCAAGGTTGTTGGCCTCTATAATGGCATCAGTAAATTTTTTATCATCTGCCTATAGCTCCATCGCATAGCAAGCCTCTTTATATGTTTTGTAAATTACCCCATTAACAGTGTTGATGTTATCATAATTACAACACCCTTTTTATAATTTAACAATATCCTGAGATAATATAATTCTCTTGAACCAGGAGGAATATATGTAAGTCTTCCAATTCTAACATCCATTTTCCTTGGCTTTCATTCTCTTCGTTCTGTCATCCAAACAAATTGGCTAGGATATTCAGAATAGGTCAAATGTTGCCCCTCTAGATAAATTTTATTAGTCTCAAACCAAGCTAAAAACATTCTTCGTTTATGTTCATTTGTGTTCAATATTTCATCAATTTCTTCGTTATCTTTAAATAGAATGGGTTGCTCGTATAACAGATGAAAAGTCAACCTTTGAACTGGAGTCCATCTAGTTGACAATCTAATTGACAAAGCATGCCAAGCAACAAACAATGGGAATTGAATAACATAATTTTCTTACTTTAGCTGACATAAATTGAGTGTTGAGCAATATTGAATTATAATATCAACACATTTCAATCACCGTTGCAGATAATAGAACTGATGGAAGGAAATATATGAAAGATAAGAAACTATTTTTCTACGTGTCATACGTGTACTGTTAAGTCTTAGCAAAAAAAAAAAATAGGAAGTATAAGTATTATTTTGTCATTCTAATGTTGTATTTCCTGCTTTTGAAAAAGTTCATCAGTCAAATCAAACTTAATGTGATCATGTTATTATTCTTATTTTATGTTAAATAACATTAAAATATTTTATATTTTATATTTCAATTCATTTTAAAAATTAGTTCTTAGTTCTTATATAAATAGTGATAATAATATTATTATATTATTATACTTGACCTTTTTTCATTTAAAAAAATAACACACATTTTATGTCTCTTTTGAAAGTTACATTTATTTAATGGTATTTGACATTTATAAATTTTGAATTAACTTTTATTAAACTAAAATAAGTATGATAGTCCAAACAGTGAAAAAATTATAAAATAACAAATTGAAATAAAGAATACAAAATAACATTCCATAATAACATTTAACATAAAAATTACATAACTTTAACATGTATGTAAACGAAACTTCATAACTAAACTAAAATGTAGGTAAACAAAACTTCATAAATAAACTAAAGTAAAAAAGATTATATATCTCCACAGAGTTATATTTATCC
The DNA here is from genome assembly GCF_051622355.1 of Phaseolus vulgaris. Classification (NCBI taxonomy): domain Eukaryota; kingdom Viridiplantae; phylum Streptophyta; class Magnoliopsida; order Fabales; family Fabaceae; genus Phaseolus; species Phaseolus vulgaris. The sequence continues at coordinate 37,929,125 of NC_143500.1, read as the reverse complement.
ACTATTTAAATAAATGTTCCCAAAAAATAATTGAATTATATTGATCTCCTAGTGGGCATGTATGTCTAGTATATCATATGAAGATTTAATATATCTTGTAATACTTCCTGCAATATAATTTTATAATATCAATGTAAAATCAATAATATTAACTTAAAAGTAAAACTAAATACATTAAATTGAATTAATAAAAATGTATGTTTCTTTTCAGAGAGGTGATTTCGGTGAATGACACATTAAATTACACCACGACTTTTCTCATCAAAGGTAAAAAAAAAAAATATAATATATGATAATATAAAAATATTATTATGAATTTTTGTGTTCTAAAATAAAATAAAACTCATAAATATAAATATAAAAAACAATATGAATCAAACGTTCTCTACCAATGTTACAGTATAAAAACAATCAAAACAAATATAAAAATTTACAGTAAATATCAATTATAAAATAAAACAAATAAAATATAAATTGTTATGGTTTACGGAAAAACAAAACATTACATTACCTCAAAGTCTAACAAACATAAATCTTTTATATTTTAATTCATTTTCAAAGATAATATTCTTATATAAATAGTGTTAATAATATTATTATATTATTATATTGGAATTTTTTTTATTTAAAAAAATAACACACATTTTATGTTTTTTATAAAGTTCTTACATATTTATTTTATGATATTTTACATTTATAAATTTTAAATTACTTTTTATTAAATTAAACAAATTATAATAGCTCATACAATGCAAAACTTATAAAGTAACAGATAGAAATAAAAAATACAAAATAATATTTCATAATAACATCTAACATGAAATTACATATTTTTACCATGTAGGTAAACAAAACTTTAAAACTAAACTAAACTGAACCTACTTAATTTTGTCCAGTGGAGATAACAACAATTACAAAATGTCTCATGTACTATTTAATTAAATGTTCTAAAAAAACAATAGATTAAAATAACTCATCATTTTAAAGATCTACCGTATATTTTTCTCATTATGTATTGTATACTTAGATTAAATATCTATATTATAATTAAATTAGACACTATTCCAACTTTACATTATTCAGACAATGTTAGAAATGAATTTAAATTTCTATATTATTAATATGCTTAAATTAAATTAAACACATAACATAACATGTAAGGAAACAAAACAAAACTTGTAATATTAAAATAAGCAAAACAAATACATATTAAATTTTGAATAATTAGGAATTTTATTAATTTTCTATTTTTATTTAAGAATAACATTATAAATTTTTGGATTTTTATTTTATTTCAGATTTTGAATAATTTAGAAATTTATTTTATTTTATATTTTCATTTAAGTAGAACATTAAATTATTTAATTTAGTATTTATTTTAGATTATTATTTAAGTAGAAATGTTAAAAAATTATGAATTTATATTTATTTAAGATTTTGAAAATTTTATAAATTTTATTTATTTAATATTTTTAAATTAAAAATAAAGTAATTTAAGATTTTTATTTATTTAAAATTTTGAAAAACTTATAAATTTTATTTATTATACGATTGTGACAGTATTTGCTAACAAATTATTATTTTATTATTACTATTATTAATATTTTATTATTATTTTTATTGTTATTTTTTATTTTACATTGCACTGTAATTAATTTACCTATACCTATACTTATATCTTTATTTTACAATTTTTTCTGAATACCGATACACATATATACACATATACATAAACATTACATATACCAATACACATCATAACCATAAAAATTGTCATTTCAATCAATTTCATTCAAATGTGGATTCTAACCTACTTATTTAATATTTCATATTTAATTTAATATTTAATCTAATTGATTTTAATTATTTAATATTTATATTTAAATCCATCTTTATATCTTGATATTTATTTATTTTATATCTTTATCTTTATATTTAATATTCATTTAATTTAAAATTTATTTGTTTATTTTATTTATTATTAGATGATTGTGCAAATTTCTTTTATTTATTATACGATTGTGATAAGATAGTATGTAGTAAGAGATTATTATTTTTATTATTACTATTATTAATATTTTACTATTATTATTATTACTATTATTATTATTCTACATAAAAGAAATAAAAGAAAGATTTTACATAAAAAATAGTTGACATAATAATCATTCACAAATATTTGACATTTATAAATTTTGAATTATTTTTTATTAAATTAAACAAATTATAATAATTCATACAATACAACAATTATAAAGTATCATATTGAAATAAAAAATACAAAATAACATTTCATAATAACATTTAACATGAAATTACATAACTTTAGGTAAACAAAACTTCATAACTAAATCAAAGTAAACAGAATTAATTTTCTTTAGTGAAGATTACAATAATTTCAAAATGTCTCATGTATTATTTAATTAAATGTTTCCAAAAAATAATAGAATTATATTCGTTTCTTAGCAGGCAAGTATGTTCAGTACATTATATGAGAGTTTAATATATCTCGTAGTACTTCCTGCAATATAATCTTATAATGTTAGTGTAAATAAATAATATTAATGTAAAAGTAAAATTAAATACATTAAATTAAATTGAATGAAAAAAAATGTAGGTTTCTTTTTTTATGAACCTTATTTCAGATTTTTATTTAACTAAAACATTAAATCATTTAGATTTTATATTTATTTTTCATTTTTATTTAAGTAGGGAATAAAATAAATTAGGATTTTTATTTGCTTAAAATTTGGAAAACTTAGAAATTTAATTAATTTATATTTTTAGTTAATAATAACATTAAATAATTTAGGATATGTATTTAGTTAAAATTTGAATAATGTAGAAATTTGATTGATTTTTGTATTTTTATTTAAGAATTACATTATAATTTTTTTGATTTTTTTTATTTCATATTTTGAATAATTTAGAAATTTAATTTATTTCATATTTTTATTTAAGTAAAATTTAGATTTGGTATTTATTTTAGATTATTATTTAAGTAGGAATGTTAAAAAATTATGGATTTATATTTATTTAAGATTTTGAAAATTTTATAAATTTTATTTATTTAATATTTTTTAAATTAAAAATAAATTAATTTAAGATTTTTATTTATTTAAAATTTTGAAAAACCTTTAAATTTTATATATTTAAAATTTTATTTATTATACGATTGTGACAGTATGTGCTAACAGATTAATATTTTATTATCACTATTATTAATATTTTATTATTATTATTTTTTATTTTACACTGCACTCTAATTAATTTACCTATACCTATATTATAGCTTTATTTTACAAATTTTTTTAATACCAATACACATATACATAAACATTACACATACCAATACACATCATAACCTTAACAATGGTCATTTCAATAATTTCAATTTCAATGTCAATTCATACCCTGCTTATTTAATATTTCATATTTAATTTAATATTTAATCTAATTGATTTTAATTATTTAATTATTTAATATTTATATTTAAATTTATCTATATATCTTGATATTTATTTATTTCTTTTATATCTTTATCTTTATATTTAATATTTATTTAATTTCAAATTTATTTGTTTATTTTATTTATTATTATATGATTGTGCAAATTTCTTTTATTTATTATACGATTGTGATAAGATAGTATGTAGTAAGAGATTATTATTTTTATTATTATCATTATTAATATTTTATTATTATTATTATTACTATTATTATTATTTTACATTAAAGAAATAAAAGAAAGAGTTTATGTAAAAAATAGTTGACATAATAATCATTCACAAATATTTGACATTTATAATTTTTGAATTATTTTTTATTAAATTAAGCAAATTATAATAGTCCATATAATACAACTATTATAAAATAACATATTGAAATAAAAAATATAAAATAATATTTCATAATAACATTTAACATGAAATTACATGTAGGTAAACAAAACTTCATAAGTAAACCAAAGTAAATCGAATTAATTTTCTCCAGTGAAGATTACAATAATTTCCAAATGTTCCATGTACTATTTAATTAAATGTTCCCAAAAACTAATAGAATTATATTCATCTCTTAGCAAGCAAGTATGTCCAGTACATTATATGAGAGTTTAATATATCTCGTAGTACTTCCTGCAATATAATCTTATAATCTTAGTGTAAAATAAATAATATTAATGAAAAAATAAAATTAAATACATTAAATTAAATTGAATGAATAAAAATGTAGGTTTCTTTTTGTATGAACCTTATTTCAAATTTTTATTTAAGTAAAACATTAAATCATTTAGATTTTATATTTATTTTACATTTTTATTTAAGTAGGGAATAAAATAAATTAGGATTTTTATTTGTTTAAAAAATTGAAAAACTTAGAAATTTAATTAATTTTTATTTTTAGTTAATAATGACATCAAATAATTTAAGATATGTATTTAGTTTTTTTTTTTTTTTTTTTTTTTTATAAAGTTTTCGTGTTAGGCATCACTATGCAAATTGACATCTCAGCTAAGCTGACTATTGTTTTATATTTTGAATGATTCATTTCTAATTCCAATATAATCTATAATTATGTGTAATGATGATTTCTGATTTTTACTCTTTTATGTCATATCACTCCATTTTAATTTAATGTATTAATATTTTAAATTTTAATATATGTGTATTTGTAATTTATTTATTTAATATTTTTTAAATTAAAAATAAAGTAATTTAAGATTTTTTATTTATTTAAAATTTTGAAAAACTTAAAAGTTTTATTTATTTAAAATTTTATTTATTATACGATTGTGCTAGTATGTGTAAGAAGATTATTATTTTTAATATTACTATTATTAATATTTATTATTATTATTATTATTATTACTATTGTTATTTTTTTATTATTTTATCTTTACCTATACGTATAACTTTATTTTACAATTTTTTCTAAATACCAATACACATAATACACATAAACATTACTTATATCAATACACATCATAATCAGTGTCATTTCAATCAATTCCAATTCAAATATCCATTCATACCCTGCTTATTTAATATTTAATCTAATTTATTTTAATTATTTAATTGATTTAATTATTTAATATTTATATTTAAATTTATTTTTATATCTTGATATTTAATATTTATTTATTTATTTTAAAATTTATTTTTTTCTTTTATTTATTATTGTTTTATTTATTGTGCAAAAAGATCTTAGAAAATCCTCCGCTATAAAAAAAATAAAAAGATTGCAAATGTTTACTATTGTAATTAAATTTGTTTCAATGCACAAAACCTAAACGCATACATAAAAAATTATATTATCAGTACTTTCAGAAAGAAGACAAATGACGAAGTAATTACCTTACCCAACTATAAGAATCAAAAATTAATTATTACATTATTTTAACGTAAACATTAAATTATAATTTCATATTATTATAAGTATAATTTCTGTACATGTATTTTAAAAATATAGATTATTAACAAGTGTATTTCTATTTTTTTTATTACTATCATATATGTGTATTTTTATTTGTATTTTTTAAAGTCTAAATCCTAAACTAAAATACATAATACACAAATTAATTTTATCATTTCTTTAGTTCTATTCAAAAATTGATTTTTTTTAGTGTGTTTACATGGAGCTGAAAAAAACACAATAAAGAAGTACAGGAAAATCCCAATTAGTAAACTATTCATAAGTTGACAAATCTAAATGATTGAAAACTTCATTTATTTAATGGTATTTGATATTTATAAATTTTCAATTAACTTTTATAAACTAAAATAACTTTTATTTGTGTAAAACATTAAATCATTTAATTTTTGTATTTATTTAAGAATTTGAATGAAATGCTAAATAATAGTAATCTTGAACATTTTATATGAATCAGAAAGGTAATTAATGTTGTTAAAATTTTAAAATTTGAAATTCTGAAAAATTAAATATTTTGAACATTTGTAATAATAATAATAATCTTGGAATTGGAAATAGTGTGTAGCGGAAGAAGTCAGAAAAAAAAGATATGAATCAGAAAGGTAATTAATGTTGTTGAAATTTTAAAATTTGAAAATTTGAAAAATTAAATATTTGAAGATTATTAGTAATAATAATAATATTGGAATTATAAGTGTGCAGAAAAAGTCAGAAGATATGAATCAAAAGGTAATTAATGATCTTGGAATTGTAAAATTTAAAAATATGAAAAATTAAATATTTGAAGATTAATAATAATAATAATCTGGAAATTGGAAATAATATCTGCTAATATGCTTAAATTAAATAAACTTGAAAAATTTAAATTAAGTAGAAAATTTTATTTACAATTTTTTTTTAAAATTATTATTTAAGTAGAAAATAAAATAATTTAGGATTCGTATTTGTTTAGAATTTTGAAAAACTTAGAAATCTTATTAATTTTAGATTTTTATCCAAGAGAAATTAAATAATTTAGAATATGGATATATTTAGAATTTTGAAATTTATTTAATATACATTTTTATTTAAAAATGACATTAAATAATTTAAATTTTTTATTAATTTTCAATTTTTATTTAAGAATGACATTAAATTTTTGGGACTTATATTTATTTAGGATTTTAAAAACTTATAAATTTTATTTAGCTTAGATTTTATTTAAGTAGAAAATAAAATAATTTAAAATTTTATATTTATTTCATATTTTTAACTTTAATTACCATTAATATTTTATTTTATTGATTAATTTGCCAATATTATAATTTATAATGTGTTCATAAAATCAAATGGAAAGAAAATCAAAGATATTAATGATTTGGCAGTCTTTACTCTATTCCATGATATCTGTTTATACATTCCTATAAAATCAAATTAACTTCCCGTGTTATGGTTTGAAAATCTTGATTTATGATTTAAATTTAAATTATGGTTTAAGTGAATATTTGTTGTACTGTATTAACAAAAACATACTATCGAGTAGTTACTAAAAATTGTATGAAGAAAACAACATTGTATACATGGTAAAAATCAGTATAATTCACTATAATTCAGTACAAATTATGTGGAACTGGACACAACAAATTAGGTAAACTACAATTTAAAATTTAAATTAAAAAATATAATTATATTACATATTACATTGAAATTACATGAGATTTATCTTATACAACATATCAATTATACATGAATAAATAAATAAATCAAAAAATTCTTAAAAAAAACTTAATCTCATTCCTACATCAGCTTACCTGCGAATTGAAATAATATGTGTATCTATGTGGAAATAGGATTATGGAATTAGGTACCAACTACTGAATTAAAATAATAAAATATAACTACATAAAAAATAATAAATTATTAAATGTTGAATACATGATTTTCACATAAAATTATGCCAAATACTCCATTAAATCAACTATAATGATAAAGAGCTCAACAAAAATAATATAATACATATTATTATTCAAATTAGAACCTGAATTCTTGAACTCAATAGAAAAATATAATAATACACCTTACTATTCAAATTCTCTAACAGAAAAATGTATACAAATATTATTAATGCAATAAATATCTTGTTAAAATTTACTCTAGTGGCAAAAAATATATATAAATGCATAAAAAACAAACATAAATGAAAAAAAATATCACAAAAATGATATATATTACTAATTACTATTTACTAATTACTAACATTACTAATTACCGATATATATATATATATATATTACTAATTAAATTTAATTACTAATTAAATTAAATATATTAATATTATTGAGATATTAAAATATATGAAATATTTAAATATATTAAATATTTAAATATATTAAATATTTAAATATGTTAACTTAAAATATATTAACAAAATAAATTACAAATACACATATATTAAAATTTAAAATATTAATACATTAAATTAAAATGGAGTGATATGACATAAAAGAGTAAGAATCAGAAATCATCATTACACATAATTATAGATTATATTGGAATTAGAAATTAATCATTCAAAATATAAAACAATAATAACATGTTATAATGACATTCAGAATATATAATGGAGTGATATGACATAAAAGAGTAAGGATCAGAAATCATCATTACACATAATTATAGATTATATTGGAATTAGAAATGAACCATTAAAAATATAAAACAATAATAACATGTTATAATGACATTCATAATATATAATGGAGTGATATGACATAAAAGAGTAAGAATCAGAAATCATCATTAATTATAGATTATATTGGAATTAGAAATGAACCATTGAAAATATAAAACATTAATAACATGTTATAAGGACATTCAGATCATATAATGTAAAAAGGTAATTATGCTGCTCATATTAAATAATAATAACAATAATAGTTAAATAATATAAATGGGTGGAAACAAAAATACATTTTTTAAAGTTGGATCAAATGCAAAAATTAGATGAAGAAAAAAAAAATGACAAAGTCAACAATAAACCCTAAATGAGATGAACAGAATGCATCAAAAAAACTTTGAACAAACAGAAAATCTTGAACAGAAAACACTACAAAACTCCATCAGAAACTTCGATTAAAAAAAACCTAGAAAAGTCAAAAACTTTGAACAGAAAACGAAGAATGTAAAAAAGAATGGAGGAAAGAAACTAGAGAAAACAAACCAAAGCATCTGCCAAAAAGATAAAAGACAATACAAAACTCCATCAGAAACTTTGAACAAAAAAGTCTGAAAATTTGAACATAAAATGAAGAATGTCAAAAATAGTGGAGAAAACAAACCATAAAACAGATAAAGAGTATCGTTCAAAAAGATAATAGACAAAAAATATCAAAACACAACATAAATGTGAGAAGGAGAAAACAAACCAATAAACAGCATCCGCCAAAAAGATAAAAGACAATACAAAACTCCATCAAAAACTTCGATCTGAAAAACCTAGAAAAGTCTGAAACTTTGAACAGAAAAGCCTGAAACTTTGAACAGAAAAGCCTGAAACTTTAAACAGAAAACAAAGAATGTCAAAAATAGTGGAGAAAACAAACCATAAAACACATAAAGAGTATCGTTCGAAAAGATAATAGACAAAAAATATCAAAACACAACAGAAATGTGAGAAGGAGAAAACAAACCAATAAACAGCATCCGCCAAAAAAGATAAAAGACTATACAAAACTCCATCAGAAACTTCGATCGGAAAAACCTAAAAAAGCCAGTAACTTTGAACAGAAAAGCTTGAAACTTTGAACAGAAAACGAAGAATGTCAAAAATAGTGGAGAAAACAAACCATAAAACACAGAAAGAGTATCGTCCAAAAAGATAATAGACAAAAAATATCAAAACACAACAGAAATGTGAGAAAGAGAAAACAAACCAATAAACAACATCCGCCAAAAAAGATAAAAGACTATACAAAACTCCATTAGAAACTTCGATCGGAAAAACCTAGAAAAGCCAGTAACTTTGACCAGAAAAACCTGAAACTTTTAACAGAAAACGAAGAATGTCAAAAATAATGAAGAAAACAAACCATAAAATAGATGAAGAGTATCGTTCGAAAAGATAATAGACAAAAAATATCAAAGCACAACAAAAATGTGAGAAGGAGATGAACAAAGGATAGAATAGATTACCTGAATCATGGACAATGAAAAGAAGAAAAACGAAGAAATAAAAAATGGCTCGAACATAGCTCGAACATAAATAAAAAATGGAGATTAAGGATGAGCTAAAATGTTGAACATAAAACAATACAAAACTCCATCAGAAACTTCGATCAGGAAAACCTAGAAAAGCCAGAAACTTTAAAACCTGAAACTTTGAACAAAGAACAAAGAATGTTAAAAAAATTTTAGAAAAAAAACCATAAAACAGATCAAGAGTATCGGTCGAAAAGATAAAAGCAAGCAACTTTAATAAGAAAATCTCAAAAAATGCAAAAACGTAACAAACAAAGTACAAAAAATATAAAAAATGCACCAGAAATGTGAGATTGAGATGAACAAAGATATAAAAGATTACCTGCTCCATGGATAATGAAAAGAAGAAAACTGAACAAAAATGAAAAATTGATCTATACAACAAATATATATAGTAAAAAAACAATCGTCATTTCCATTTCAAATTTCAAAAGAAGGCGCCATTTCTACAGATGTCTAAGGGTGATTTTAGGCAAAAATGCTTTCCAATACAGCATCTCTGTAGTTGCCGAAATGGTGAAAAAGAGTACAGGAAAAAATGAGAGAAGGGGGCAAAAGATTGAGATGTGATTAGGGTTTGAGAAAAAAAACAGGATGAGAGAGGAAAAGGGTTTTAAAGAAAGAGGACTGAGAAAGCAAAATGAGAGAGAATGGGGAAATTAAACGGGATGAGAGAGAAAAAAAAGTGAGTTTGAAAATGTGCTACGTGACACGTTCTGGTTGGCCCGGATGTGTTGTGTTGATTGGTGGAAGTTTTTCTACTTTTGGTATTAAATGTTTTTGATTTTTTTTTCTAAATTTTGTGGAGAGGACACGTGTTTAAACTTACCCTGAGAGTTCTCTCCATTTGTATTATGTATAGATAGATTAGTTTTGGGTATATTTTAAAAGAGGTTGATCCTACTACATGAAGAGATAGACTTAACTAGTATTAGATTAATATATCTTCCTCTCTTAACCCACCAATGTGTCTTTTAAGAATAAAATCATGACGGAACTCCAAGCTCGAAAGCGGAAAATACCTCAAATGCGAAAAATACCTGGAATCCGGTGATTGACCCTGATGATTTTATCTCAATGGACTTGAGGTCAAAATAATGACCTCGAATGTGAGGATAAAATGAGGTTCCAAAGACGAACCCTCATTCCCTTAGCCTTCAACAAGTAGGGAGAATTCGTTTCCCTTAGATCTCGACTAAAGAGTTTGTTCTGGTATGCCCAATATTGGTATTTCTCAAACTTGCATTCTAAAAAAAACATAATTACAATTTTATAAATTAATCAATTTTATGTTTTATTTAATTTAATATAAAAATTATATTTTATTACTTTTCTATAAACTCTTTTATAATTTTTAAATAAAATATTTGAGTCTTGTTTATCTTTTAATAATTTTTTTTATAAATTTGAAAACTTTAAATTATTGTATTTGGAATCAAATAATTTATAAACTTTTATGTTGATTTGATTATAATTAGCTTAATATTAAAGATTATTACCTTCTTTTATTAATGGAATATATTTGATAATTCAGGGTTTAAGGGTTTAAAAGTTCAATAAATTACATATTAATGAGAAAAAAAAAAGATATTGCATGTGTAAAATGGATCAGGAAGATGGGTTGGTCTACAATTCAAATACCATTGTTATACAATTTAAACTATTTATAGGGCTTAAGAATCAAAGTTTGGATATTTTCTAAATATATGTGTTAATTTTTATTTTAAACATCCTCTGTTTATTTTATATAAAACAAATCATAAAAATATTTATTCTAAAAAGTTATCTATTTATAAGATTGAATAGTCCAAAAATAAAATTTGTCAATTTATTTTATGTAGTATTGTAATGATTCGTTTCTTATAGTCCCTTGATTGGTTATTCACTGTATTGATTCACAACCTTCCAAAGCATTAGGAGGTGTGCAAGGGTTTCTGTATGAGTTAATCTCTTGGCTAATTTATATCTGTTAGATTAGATCAAACCCTCCGAACACTAAGATTATGAGGTGTAATTGCTTTGACATTAATTTGATTGATACTTCCAATCAATTAGTCTAAATTTATAGAATTTATAGGTTAAGTATTAAGGACAATATTATAAATTAGAAGTGTCCTATATCAATATGATTGATGGGTTGATGAGTAAACTAGTGAACTATTCATTTAACCATATGAAATAATTTTTAAAATTTTATATTACATGTATTATATGTATATTTAATTCATTGCATTTTTATTCAAGTATTAACATGGAGATCTGATATGCATTTTCTGATGGGTTTGAATTCTATATCACATTAAAATAAACATTTTTTATAACTTAAATCTATCATCCACAAGTTTCCAATTTGAACGTGAATTGAATATTTATAACTTAAATATACCATGCAAAAATGTTCAATTTGAAAAATATTAAGCATTATAGATGTAAGACGTAAAAAATAATTTTTAGAGTAAAAGTGATATATTTTAAATGATATTTAAATATTTTATTATTAAGGTAAAAATAATATATAAATAAAAAAAATCAGTTTTCAGGTTTCATTTTAAAGGAATCAATATCTCTCTAAACTTATTATTTTTCCTTCATCTGCCTTCTCTCTAACTTTCTTTTACATCAGAATGACAACCAGAGTCAATCATTGGATTCCTAACAGCGAATACTACAAAATTGTCCGATCAAAGTTTTAGATAAAGTAAGTTCATTTTTGCTCATTTTTCTTCTAAGTCAATTTTGATCTAGTTAAGTTTGCCTTTAGTATAGGTCCTTGCATGTGACTCTTTTAGCTTCTGGATTAGTCTCTGTTAGCTCAGAGTCCTAGTGATGTAGTTAGATTTTTTTATCAGGACTTTGTGGTGCAGGTTAAGCTACCCTTGAGCTTTTGGTAGGTTTTGGAATTTTTAGTGAGCACATACTCAAACTCAAGTAGGGAAGCTAGTTTTAATTTCATATAGAACCATAAGTTAGAAGATCTGGATGTGGGGGTGATGTGATCACCAGTTCCAAATTTTTTGTGCATGATTGATTGTTTCTGAGTAATGTAGAGTATTCTTTGAAATCAAATGTGAATATATTGATTTTGATATGGATGAGTGAGTTATAGTAGATGTTTTTGTTTGAATCTAGCTTAGGCGAAGCCTGGAATAAAATTATGGGTGCTCTTGGATTCAATCTTGCTTAAGCAAGAGAATTTTTGCTTTGGGTGAGACTCATTCTCGGTTAAGCGAGATGATTTTCACTCAAAGTTAGACTTTAAAAAAACTTAAAATTGAAATTTTTATCTTTGCTTTTAAAAGGTTGAGTTATTTCTATTTTATAGTTTTTAATTATAAATTATGTAACAAAAATATTTTATTTATTTAATTTAAAAATCTTTTAATTAAATATTTATGTGATTCTTGGATGAATTTTTGTGTGTTTTGAAATTTTAAGCTTTATTTTGATTTAATTGTGTGATTTTGGATATTATGAGATGGGGAATATAAATTTTGATTAAGACATAATATTTTCAGGAAAGAAAATACGTGTGAAGATTGTTTAGGATGTGCGTTGTAGGGATTCGTCTAGACGGAGATATCCTGACTCTCCTGATATAATGGAATCATATAAATGAAGTTATACAGGTGATGAGAGTTGGAGGAGGTTCATGTGAATGGGTAAGTTGTTTGAAAGATAACTAACTTGACATGTTATATATGTTAATCCTATCATATTAGGAGAGATGATATTGAGATTATTTATCACAGATGTGTGGATTTCACAGTGAAATAGTATGACATGTGCAAATATTTGAGTCTAAGTCAATGCACGAGTCTTCCGGAGGAGAGTAAAGTGTTTGGATATGTTGGTCAGTAAAAATTTGACATGAGTAATGTGAATGATGAGTTATGATAGACACTTGATGATTTTGAGAAAAAATGTATGAGAGTTGATGACTTTATGTTTCTTAATTGAAATTGGAATTATATAGCAAAAAAATTATAGATAGCTTACCATGCTTTCTTTATATGTAATGATAGTGTATTTTACACGGGAGCAGATGAGGTTGCAGGTGAGAGACCTCCCTAGTAAGCAAATAAATAAATATATATATATATATATATATATATATATTTTTTTTTTTCATGTTTGTAGATATTATTTTCCCTTGAAGAGAGATGTATTTTGAACCATTATATAGATGTAAATATTTATGTTGAAAATTCATTTATATTATAATATTAAATGTGGAAAAAATATAAAAATGTTACAATAGAGTAATGAAGTATTAATAGATAGGAGAATCTCACAATTTATTATTAGATTATTATTACAATTTTTTATATTATATTATAAAATTAAAACTTATTTTTTATAAAAAATTCAGCAAAATATGATATAATATAAAAAAATAAGGTCTATAATTTTTTAATAAAATCTTAAATTATAAAAACAAAAATAATTTTTTATTTTAAAAATATATATTATTAAAAAATAAACTTAAAATCTAACTCAATATTTATTTATATACTATAAAAGTCTTATCTTTAGTTAATGTGTAATTTTTAATATAATTTTTTATTAATAATTACATACAGTATCAATAAGAGCATAATTTTTATAAGATCATTATAAATTTAAAATAAAAGTTACAAATAATAGAAAAATAAATTAAATTATAAGTTATGTGGGAAGAAGCCACCAATTATAACGACATAAACATCATGGCAAAGTATAGGAGAGGATTAATCATAACCAGTAGGTGTGGTCCAAGTTTAATAATAACAGTGTTGCAGAAGGATTTTTGGTGGGAAAAAAAAAAGTGTGTTTGCGTTATTTATATATAAAATGATTTTTAGATAACCTGGGTTAAAATACAACTTGCTTACGTGACAGGGATGATTTTGTAAAATGAGAAGACATAGGAAAATAGGTAATTTGAAAAGAGAAAACTTACCTCTTGGTTTTAATTTCGGTTTAAATATTTTGCTTTGATTTTCATCATTTAAATTTTAAAATAATTATTCTCAGTCACTAATATTTTATTTATAAAATAAATGAATAATATTTATTAAAATAAAATATGTGTATATTATATTACAACACTGGTATTTATTGCCTGCAATTATTTAACACATAAATAGTTCATTCTTGTTATATAATATTAGAAAACTTATCGTTTTCAATTTTAGAGGAATAGTGAGCAAAATAAAAATTCACATTTTAGGATATACTTCCTTGTATAACATTTGATTTTTATTTCAATTTTAATTTCTACTATTATCTTCCACATTGAAAAAATTAGGGTCAAACAAAACTTTACTTAATATATTACCCTGTTTAAAAAAATCAAATATCGAATTTATTTTAAATTTTTAAAAGTTTAACACACTTAAAAACCTAATATATATGAAGGGGTCTAACTGAATTGATTGAAGGAGTGAGTTATTGTAAATCCTATACACGTGTTCAATTTTTACTGGCAAAAAAAATCTTAAAAAAGCTAATTCATTTTAAAATTTTCAGCTAAGTTTATGTTATTTCTTAATAGGCTAATAAAGTACCCTAAATAATCCAATTAGTTGATTGCTCAAAACAAACTATAAATAATGGAAACTAAAATTATAAAACTAGAGATAAGAATGAAAATGAGTAAGCTACGCTCCATAAGACTCGAGTTTAATCACTTTATTATACTATATAAAATGTAACCTTCATAATATTTTACTTCGTATTTGTGCTGACGTTTTAGTTTTAAGTTTCTAAATTTTAAAATCTCATGTTATGAATTTTAGAATATAAAAAAAATGTCAGGTTCTTCACATTAAATTATGAGATAATTTTAGAGAGAGGATAAAAAACATACAAAGAAAACATTTAGATTACTTACGAGCTTCTCCATACTAAATTCTATTATGACATGATTGAGGTTTAATTATTTAGGTTTAATTTCTACTATAAATTGTGCAAATCCTATATTTCATTCAACAAATTGCAACCTCAATTAGACATGAATTTAATGGACATAGTGTGTTATATAATATATCAGGATAAAAGGTTGAGAATAAATTTAAGTTTTAGTCTACAATGACAACTTAAACATAATTTATCGGTAAAATAAAAGTTTTGATATTGTATAATTTTGTCCAAATAGGTAAGTTTTTAATTTTTACAAAAATAAATAAATTCACTTTACACACACCTCATACATCACTCCACCCAAAAACAACATTTAGGTCAAAATTTTAAAAATTTGTTTAGTGTACAAAAGTTGATAGTAAGTCACCATGTATTCAAATAAAGGTCACCACTTCCTGTAACTAACTACATTCACACTAAGATTAGAGAACTTGATCTTGGTGTCCTTCACTAAGGTCACTTTATACCCACCTCATTTACCACCCACCAAAGAACAACAATTAGCTTAAAATTTTGAAAATTTGTTCAATGTGTAAAAAGTTGGTAGCAAGTCACCACTTATTCTTACATGGGTCACCACTTACTGTGACTAACTACACTGACACTAAAATTAGAAAAGTTTACCTTGGCAACGTCCATTGAGGTTACTTTACACACACGTCATGCACCACCCACCAAAGAACAACAATTAACTCAAAATTTTGAAATTTTGTTCAATGTGCAAAAAGCTGGTAACAAGTCACCACTTATTCCTATGTGGATCACCACTTACTATGTATGACTAACTATATTGGCACTAAAATTAGAAAAGTTTACCTTGGTGACCTCTATTGAGGTCACTTTACAGACACCTCATGCACCACTCACCAAAGAACAACAATTAACTCAATTTTGAAAAGTTGTTCAATGTGCAAAAATTTGGTAGCAAGTCACTTATTCCTACATGGATCACCACTTACTATGACTAATTACACTGACACTGACATTGATATTTGGAAATTTGGAAATTTGTTTAGTGTAGAGAAAGTTGGTTGGAGGTCACCACGTATTCCAACAACGATCACCACTTTCTGTGACTAACTACATTCACATTGAGATTAAAGTTCTATAATACCATTGTTAATGTAGTTAGTTAATCGCAGTCACATTAAGTGGTGACTTGTGTAGGAATAAATTGTGACCGGCTACCAAGTTTATGCACAGTTAAGTAATTTTAGAAAGTTTTAGCTTTGTGTTGTTCTTGTGTGGAGTGGTGCATGAGGTGTGTGCAAATTGACTTTAGTGGAGGACACCAAGGTACAATTATCTAATCTCAATGTCAATGGAGTAAGTTAGACTAAGTGGTGATCTACTATTAAATTTGTGCATAGTTAAGTAATTTTAGAATTTTTGAGTTTTGTATTATTCTTGGTTGAGAGTGGTATAGTGCATGAGGTGTGTGTAAAGTCATCCCAATGGAGGACACGAAAGTCAAGTTTTATAATATCACTATTAATGTAGTTAATTAGTTGCAATCACATTAAGTGGTAACCTTCATAAAAATAAGTAGTGACCTGCTATCAACTTTCTGCACAGTTAAGTAATTTGAAATTTTTATAGTTATGGTGTTCATGTCTCGTGTAGTGTATGAGATATATGTAAAGTGATCATAGTGGAGGACACGAAGGTCAAATTCTCTAGTCTGACTATTAAGGTAATAGTTATAGTCACATTAAGTGGTTACTAGTGTTTTTTTTTTCAATTTTCAATTTATTTTTCCAAAAAAATATAAATTTGATAAATGATATGTATATATATAACTAATTTTGCATAAACATTTTTTAATATATATAACTAATTTTACATAAAAAAAAATTAAGTAATAGAAACATCCAAAAAAAGAGTTGATATTATTGTTATATAACTTATTCAACCACTTACAACCACAATTTATCCAGAAACAAACTACGAATTAGTGACCTAAATTACCCTCTTAATACAAGTTACTCTCAACAACTACATCATTCAAATACACAAATGTTAAAACCAAAAATTTAAGTAATAGAAACATATCGAACTTTGTTGATGAGTTCAAATGTCTCAACAGTGACCACACTATTTTCTCTAATTACCTGCAAAAAATTGAGTAAAATTCCCAATTTAAAATCAAAGATCATAATCTACTAACTACAATACCATGACCACTGATGTTTAAAAGAAAATGCAAAAGAACTCACTATCATCTCTATGTTAATTTTCTCATTGTAAATCACTACCACATTGTTGTCAACAACTAAATTCATAAAGGGGTCAAAATCAAGAAGAATAACAAAAATTCATATGCACAATTTTAGAAAAAAAAACACAAAAACTATAAGACACAAAGCAAGAGAAGCAACAAATAGAGAATTACAAACATAATATCTTCTTTTGTATATAACTAGTTAAAACAAAAACATCTACATTTTTATAATTAAGAGGTATTTATTATAACAATTATCAAAATAAAAAATAGTCATTAAAAATTATTTTAAAACTGTAAAATAATATATACATAAAGAAAGTAATTCAAAAAATAATCTATTTTATTAATTATTATAATTACAGTGATTATTATCTAATTCAAAAAATAATCTATTTTATTAATTATTATAATTACAGTGATTATTATCTTTCATCGTGGTAATTATTATGGGTATAACTTCTTAAAGATTATTAAAGGAAAAAAAGTTGATTGTATCGATAAAAATAAAAGTAATAAAAATATAAAAAAAGGTAGTTATAAAAATCAATCTACATTTATTAATTATTATATATTATAAAATACTTAATAGATAGATTTAGTTAAAATTTATTAAAATATATACAATATTGAGTGAAATCTGAAGTCTCAGACGTTCACTTTAAGACACTTAGCAACTAGACCCCACAATTCAATACTCTATCATTTCATTGCATCAGTTTCTTTAGTTGTCAAATAATCAGTATTCTATTTATATTTAAGGTTATTTATATTGAGATATTTCAATTAGTGTCTTATTTGCATATACGATCAAATAAGCTCCTAAAAAAGTTTACTGGTGTCTTTTTTTTCCTCTCAAAACAAGTAAAGATATTTTGAAATTACAACTTAATTAATTATTTTATTTTTCTTTTCTATTTCATTCTAGTTAAATTTTCATAATTCATTCCAACCAATTATCCAGCTAATTAAGGTAAATCTATCATAACCATATATATTAAAATAAAATTACATAGACATTTACTCATTACTAAAGTTTGTGAAAGTATAATTAAAATCTAACAAAATCTATGACAATTTAAAAAATCTTTTCATACAAATTAAACACACATTGTTGTGGGACACTTTAGTACATAGATATAGTTTAAATAACATTATCTTTACATCCATATAATAGTTTGCTCATTCTTTATTAAAACAGGATGCATGCGAAATTTAAACTTTCTAAAAAACTTGCTTATATTAATATAAATATGTTTTACAATTTTGAAATTTATTTTAATTTTAATTTATAGTTTAAAAAAAATTCACTGATCTTAAACTATCCTATGACATATGAGATATTAACTGACAAAAAAAAAAGTGTAAAATTGGCATTTTTGTATTCTGAACAAGAAAAGGAGTTTTTTGGAAAATCAAGCACAAATTAATTGGGCCTGCTACCTAGGCCTTAGTTTGTGACTTAAAAAGCCAAATTTTTCCAGCACCATATCAATTTTTTAAATTTCCAAAACTATCCTCCTGCAACATATCAATTTTAACCTCCACCATATCAATTTTTTAAATTTCCAAAACTACCCTTATTCTAAATTAAAAAATCCAAAATAATAATTATAATTGAGAAATAAAAAGGTACATGCTGAAAAAAAAATCTGAACACAAAACTAAAAATACATTCTGGATAAAAAATTTCAGAATTCAAAAATATGTTCCGAAAATTGAAATCTAAAATATTTCACATAAAAAATTCAAAAATAAATTTTCCCATTTTTGTGTAAGGTTATTTTCGTCATTTAGGAGGGGTATTTTTGTCATTTTCTAGAACTGATTGGGTGCATGCTGAAATTGATATGGTGGAAGGAGAAATTGCCCTTAAAAAATTATATCAAAATTGATTATTCACAATCATGGCCACAGAGAGAGAGAGAGGGTGACCCTTCAAAAATTAAAAAGAAAAACCAAAAACATGAGAACTTAAACATTAACTTCCACACGGTTATGATTATGGGCCTTTCTCCCTAAAAACTGCCTACTCCATATGCATTGAATTCTTATGATAGTTAAAAATACAATCCTCTATAATACTTCAATAATAGTAAAATGAAAGTATAGATTATAGTTTTTTTGCACTATTCCATTTTTTTTCACACGCTAGAGAATAAAGAACAATAGTCACGTTTATTATAAAAAACAGTACTTAAATATTATTTCAATAAATTATAGAATTGCTAAATTTGTAATTATTAACTTATATTCAACAATGAATAATATGTTTTATCTTTTTAACTTACGCTCTCAAATTTTTTAAAAAAATCTCTCACAAAATCTTATTTTGTTTCGGTAACAAAAAGTTTGAGAAAAATTAATTGTAAAGAGAAAATATCGTAAAAATTAAGGAAAATTTTTATTTAAAAAATAATTAATTAAAATTTATAATGGTATATATAGAAAGATATGAGAGAAATAATTTTAGAAAATATTAGTTTTATTTATATTTTTTTAGTATTTTTTTTTCATGCCTAAGTGAGACACAAAACATTTGAGGGTGTTTGAATAACAAATAAAAGCGTTTGGCTAAGATTAAAGCATTAGGTAAATTAGAGTATATATTCTAAATAGATTTTTTTTATTCATTACCACTTTGAATATTGCGCTATTTATTTTTAAGGAATTCTTTCTTTAATATTATTTTTACTCTTACTTTAGATTTTACTTCAAATATCTATCTATTTTATCACCATTATTATTGCTACCTAAACGCATATTTTTATTTATAAAAATATGTAAAAAAATTATTTCATTTATATCTTTACTTACTTTAAAAATTAATTTCATAGAATATTTTTAGCTGAGAATTAAGATTATAAAATTTACTATAATCAATTATAATTAATATAATCTATTACGGTAAATTAAAAAAAAAATCTCCTCTCCCCTCCTTTACTTTACTTTATTCTCCACCCACACTTTTTATATAGTCTTTTCCTTTCTTTCATTGTCATATCCCTTTCAAAAATAAAATAATAATATATAAAAATTTATAATAGAATATATCAACATTTGATGTCCATATTTTTTGTATTTAATTATATTTTAAAGCTATAAAAAATAAAAGAGAACAAATACAGACTGCTGATATACTAAAAATAGTTATACACTATAAATAATGCACTGGTATTTTAATATATATATTTTCTTTTAAATATAGAGACATAGACAACTTCTTCGAAATTATATTAAAATGTATTTAATATATGCATTGAGTCTCTCTTAAATATCATACATTAAATACATTTTTAGAAATTATTTGTATTAATGTTTAAAACATTTTTTTAGTGATTTTTATTATAAGACTAAAAATATAGATGAGAATTTTAATATTCTATAATTAAAAATTTAGTTAACTGTATAATTAATGTTTAAATTTTAGAGTCACAAAATAATATATTTAAATTTAGAAAGATAAAAATAATAAGAGCTTTTTTTTACATATTTAATATTTTAAGAATTTTATTGGGACGCAAAATGCATTTGAATTAAAAAAATTCAAATTTTAAACAGTATTAAAATTATTTTATTTAAACCAAAACCTTTTATTTATTTTTCTATTTTTTTGAGAAATTATTAATTAATTTATTTCCCTGGCAAACACCCCTTACCTTTGTTTTCAATTATTTTTGTAAAGTACATAGGTAACATTTTCTACTGCACCGCAGGTGTGTCTATTTTACTATTTTTAAAAGAAACAAAAGTGATGTGATGGGAGGGAGTTGACTTCCCTTCCCATTTGGATGCACCTGCTTGTCTCATTTCTCCATTTTCTCAAAACCTCTATTTTTCTAACCCTTTTTCTTTCTGTACATTGTAGCTCCACCTTATCCTTGAATTATGAATACGATTCTTCTTCTTATTATTATTCATTGGAGCTCGTGCATGGTAGTGTTTGTTTGTTTTCACAGACTTGGTTCTTTTGACTCAATTTGGTTTTCCATGTGGCAACTCCTAACATTTGACAAATACACACATGGGACAACAAAGTGGTTAATAATTAGGAGCAAGCTTCACCAAATTAGTTAGTTCAAGGATCTTACATCTCTGTCTCCAATCCAAATATTGTTGTTTTTTATTCAACCATTCCAAACTTTTTTTCATGCCTTAGGAACTACGATCATGACTTTTACCTTTTCATCACTGATGCCGCAGTCTTCTCATGGAGTTGGAAAAATTTCTTAGCCTAAAATACTGTAACAGTTGGATTGTAACATATGAACATAACATAATGATGTAGTTAATTCCACTTTTAAATCACAAAAGTACTCATGTTCGGTCACATGTCAGCACAATATATTTTCAATTTTCCATCATCACATTAACGTCATTAACTGAATATAACCAAATGCGTTGAGCCAACTAGTGCTTACAATGACACAGTGTACTGTGTTGTGTAGTAATAATAAATACTGTGAAAATAACCATATGAAGTGACCTGTGACCATAATCTCGGATTGTCTTATATATCTGTGTCATAGTCTACAAAACTATTCTTCATCTGTCTGCTTCAGTCTTTGTCCAACAACAAAGGAAGATAATTAATTTAGATTAAATCACACCCTAACTTCAATTGTATAGTTAACGAATAAGCTTAATTATGTTGATTGGAATACACTAACGCATTGCATTCCACAGCTTTAAAACTCTGGACCATAGATGAAACTGGATATAGATTATTGCTCTTAATTACTAACAAAAATTGTACTTTTCCATTTTCTTGACCTTAATTCTTTAGGCAGTGTGGTTTTATGCTTCTAAATATTAAAAATATCTTAAAAGCCTATTAGTTTATTTTATATGAAAAATAATCTTTGACTGTAACCCACGTCATTATTTTTTTTATTTCAACTGATAAACTTTTTAGTAATGAAGTAACTAAAAAGTACAAAGCTAAATTTTAAATTTTAACCATAAGTTGATGTTCACTTAATTAACTTAAGTACTTTGTAAAATTATTACCATATCCGCTAAAAAATATAAAAAAACATAGTAAATTATGTATTTACCATTTTATATATAAATATAATTTTTGGTAACAATAAAGAGAATAAAAAATTTATTAATGGAGAAATGTTTTGTTAAAAGTAATTAAAATAAACAGTTAGAATTTTTATTTGAAAGAATGATACAACATTAAAGAGACAGTAAATGAATTGAGAATTTATTATTATTATTATTATAATTATTATTATTATAATAATAATACGTTATAAATTTAAGCACAACCTTGAATAGTATAAAACTTGATAAGATAGAGGAATAAATATTATTTATTTATATTTATCAAAAAAAAAAATTATAGCTAATTAATTAAGTTATGTTGTTTAGGATATAAAAACAAATTATGAAATAAGTTAATTAATTTTATTTCATAACACCAATTAAGAATAATTTTTTTCTTTATTGAAACTTAGATAAAATTTATTGAAAATAAAACTTAACTAAATAAATAATATTTTATGAACAAGTTCATTAAAAATAAAAATGAATTAAAAAAATATATTTATATTTCCTGAAGTTTTTATATTTATATTTAAGACAAAAATATATAAGTTAAATAAAATAACTTCTCAAACAGAATTTAATTTTAAAATAAAATCTTGTATAACAAATGGAATAAAAAAAGAGTAAAGAGAATCTAAAGGTTGCATTGTTTTATCCAGAAGTTAATTTGGAGAAGACGTGCTTAAACGTCCCAATTCTATTAGATAAATTTATTTTTTCAAATTAAAAGTAGTAATTAAAAATTGATTTTTAACTTTTTTAATTGAAATTGAGTTTGGAAGTATAACTTTTTTTTTTCAATTTTATTATTATATTATTAAATATTTATTTAAATTACAGAAATAATTAATTAATTATTTAAACTTATTAAATATTTGTTTAAATTATAATAATATATCATCTAAATTATATTCAATTAAATACACAATTTTAAAAGTTAATTATTGAAATTAATTAAATCTTTGTTTAAATTACAATAATAAATTTTATAAATTATATTTAATTAAAAATAATTAAATACACAATTTTAACAATAAATAACATAAAAAAAATATAATTATGTTATTTCACAAATTATTTATGAACAATAAATAAATAAAAATCGTGCTTCAAGAATACTTTAAATAAATAAAAAATAGGAATTCGTTTCTTGAGATACAAGTTCTGATTTAAAAATAAAAGATTTCACTTTTTTAAATTAAAATCCTATTTTTTTTAAATTTTTTTAAAATTTATCTAGTAAAAAAATTACACCATATCTGAAAATTTTCCTCATATTTTGTGATATTGGGTTGAATAGTTGATTGTGTTATCAAGAGAAGATAGTAACGGTTAGAAAGGATAGAACTTTCTTCTATAGAGAAGAGTGTTTGGTTGAAGTAGTAGTTCCTCTTTATGCAGCACGGAAACTGGGTATGAAAAATTCCCATAAAGACAAATTGAAACCATAAAATAAAAAAGAGAACATTTTCCCAGATTATGGATTCCGGAAAGCTCACCCCTTATCTATTCATTTGTTTTATTTACTTTACTCTATCCTATGTCTCCCACTTCTATTCTTTCCACATGTCTCATGCCTCTCTCTCTCTCTATTCTATAGCCTTTGCTACTTTCATCTTTTCATCTTTTTTTGTTTTGACTTCCACCCTTGGATTTCATAATGGAAAAGGAATAGAAGAACCCAAAAAGAATGTGAATCGGTCATAACAAATGTTTTATAAGAGATAACAGATTATTGGGTTCACATTTTCAAATCAAAGCAAATGCCTACAAGTATTATTTTCTTCTGACATACATTAATTTAATTAGTAGTAGTATCTTAATTAGGGGGCATTAATTGGGCATTGGGGTTGATGCAGGGGAAGGCTCCTCATAGAAGTCAACTAGCAGGTAGAGTTTACTATTGCAGATCTTTGGTTCACAGGTTAAAGTTCTATCTATGTGTTTCTTGGTGTTTTACTGTATTTGAGAAAATAGAATATAAAATATTAATTATGTCCTGATAGAATTTGTATTTGTTAACATTTATATTAAATGTTTAATTAAATATATAATCATGTTTTATCTATGTAAGTATTGACTGCATTTAATAGTTTTATTTATGATATTAAAAGTTTATTAATTTTTATTTTACAAGCAGTTTTGCAAGTCCATTGATTTGAAAATTTTAGAAGAAAGTCCAACAGGAAGCAAGGCGCTAGTTGTGCAGGAGAGTGAGTTTTGTTGAATGGTCCAACCTAATCTCATTAAATTTCACAGGGTGACAGATTTGCGTGTCATTATCACTCAAAAATTGTTCATCAAGACTTGCAAATCATTATGATATTCTTTGTTGAGAACTCCTTTAAAATCCAGGCTCAAGAACTCATGCTCCCACCTCTTCTTTTTTGACTTCCAGACTCAAATCTAAAGCAAAACAAAAACAAAAAACAAAAGTGAGGGAAACATTTGTCTCCAGCAAAAGCACTGCTCTTGCAAGGTGTCTTCCCCTGCCACTTCTTTTCTTTTTCATCCAACCGGAAAAACAGTACTCTCACTTTCACTTCCCCATGGCACCAAATGATGTCATAAAACTGTGGGATCCTATTTGCAGTTGAAAAAAGTTGCTACCTTTTGTGAGTTTTCTCTGACTCCGCAAAATGGGTAGGGGTGATGTCTTTGTGTCTCCACCAGAACAGCCACCATATTTTCTCTCACAGCCAAACTCACCTTTTCCTCCCACTGCTCGATCTGATAGTTTCAGTTTGAACGATAGGGCGTTGAAGGTTAGTCCAAGCATACTTTTGATCATTATAATTCTGGCTATTGTTTTCTTCATTTCTGGTCTGCTACACCTGCTGGTTAGATTTCTGTGGAGACCCCAAACTAGAGAGCCTGATGATTTAGACAATGCCACTGCTCTTCAAGGCCAATTGCAGCAACTCTTTCACCTCCATGATGCTGGGGTCGACCAGTCATTCATTGACACCCTCCCTGTGTTCCTCTACAAGGCCATCATAGGACTCAAAAACCCCTTTGACTGTGCCGTTTGTTTGTGTGAATTTGAACCTGAGGACAAGCTCAGGTTGCTTCCCAAATGTAGCCACGCTTTTCACATGGAGTGTATTGACACCTGGCTCTTGTCTCACTCTACTTGCCCTCTTTGTAGAGCCAGTTTGCTCCCTGAATTCTCTGCAAACAACTCATGTTCTCCTTATGTTCTTGTCCTAGAATCTGGGAGTGAGAGTTCTAGGGAGATTGTTCCTGAAAGAGAGGCTGCGGTTGGAAGGTCTAGTTCGGTTATGACCTCAAATTCTCGCCTTGGATGCCGTGGAGATAGTGAATTTGGATCAACCCGTGTGGATTTGAAATCAGGTGAGTTATTAAGTGAAACTCCTGATCCAACAGTACCAAATGGTGTGGAAAAAGTGGTTACTGTTAAGCTGGGGAAGTTTAAAAGTGTGGATGGTGGAGGTGATGGTGGGGCAGAGAGTAGTACTACAAACAATGTGGATTCTAGAAGGTGTTTTTCCATGGGGTCATTTGCTTATGTTATGGACGAGAGTTCCTCACTGCAAGTGCCCATTCGAACCCCAATCAAGAAGCAATCGAGTAAGAAGAAGTCTGGTTTGCCTTTGACTCCAGGACACAGGCCTGCAATGTCAGAATGTGACTGTGAGTCTAGAAGGGATTTCAAGTTTACAGCCTTTGGTGCAACTGTGGTTGAGGATGATGTTGCTAGTACTGGGACTGCAACTACAACTTGTAATGGGAATAGTGCTGCAATTGGAAGAATCAGAAAGGAAAGTTTTTCCATATCAAAGATTTGGCTCAGGGGGAAAAAGGATAAGCCAAATGCTGTGGCAGATTCATCTAGAAGGGCTGTTTCATTTCGCTTCCCGGCGAAGTCTAGTGCTGTTGCTGCTTCTGGTAGTGGTGATGATGATGATTTGAAAGGCAAGAATTCCAAGTTTGATACAAGCAGTACCATTTCTGAGATGGATATTGGAAAGTGGGAGAATGGAGGAGGAAGTCAGTTCGATTTAGATGAAGAAAACCAGAGTTGTTATAGTATGGATTCTTCTCAAGCTAGGGCGCCATCCTTTGCTAGAAGGACTTTGCTTTGGCTCACTGGAGGAAGACAGAACAAGGTTGTTCACTCCGTTTCCAACCTCTAGTTGTTTACATACTTATCTCCTTATTTTAGAACCATTTTTTTGCTTCGATCTTATAGTTCTGGAATCTAAATTTGTTTAAAATAGAATGTTAGTGGTAGAAAGGTTCAAGAGAAATGGAAAAAGTGAAATGAGTTGGGAGATCCAAGTACAGTATTTCTGCTTTGAGTTTGTTGATGTTCCATTGATTATTAGTCCAACTCCCTTGAGGGTAAACAATGTAGAAGAAAGATTCTCTGGCTTTCCCCTTGGTTGATTTCTCAGTCAAACATCTTACATTTCAGCTTTCGATTGATACTGCAATCTTGTAAATTTTCTCCGATTTCTCTTATTGATACTACCACAAGTTATGTTCTTGCAATAATGTGCATCTTTGGGAGTAAAACCTCTTTCTGTTGTTGAATTCTAATGTAAGGACACTAACCATTTTTAGTGATACATGACATGGACAATTCAAAAGTCAAACATAAAAGCTCCAAGAACTGGATTTTTGTAGACGGTGCCAACTGTAAATAACTAATATAATTTCTTTGAACATATTTGGTCCTTCTTCCTTCTGAGTTGATTCCAAAATTACTCACTGAAAATTCACTCTACATTTTCACATGTTCGGCCAAGAAAATGTTACCAATTAATTGTTAGCAAGTAGGAAACTGTGTGTCACTTACCCTCGAGGATACTCTTGGAAAGAAAATGACGTGAGGAAATAATGTGAACCTTTAATAAAGCCATGAAGGTATCTTTATGGAAAAGCAGTGAACAGTGGTTTAGGTCCTGTATTGAATGCATATCTGGGACCTTATTTATGTAACCTTCATAATGGGTGAAATGAAAATTCAAATTCAAATGGGAATGGTTCTTCCTTTCTCGGTGGTGTTGATTTGGAAAAGATAGAGGAGATTGGGAGGCAAGGGACTCGTGGATGCATGAAAGGGTTTGCATTAAATAGAAGGAGTGAGTATTGAATGGAAAAGAGTCAGTGACTGGTCTAATTGCAATTCATTGATGGGTGGTGTTAATAAGGTCTCGAGAACGGTTGGATACCGCTGTCTGCTGTAATTTTTACACCTAACCCTTCTCCCCACGTACCATCCTCTTTAATTCAAACTTCAAATTTCTCAGATCATATGGAAGAAACACAAAGATTAGACAAACTTCAAATTCATACACTAATTGTTCCCACAATTATATTACTGTGATTTATGAACCATCTTGTCCCAAAGGAACAAAAACTTTTTAGAACTAAACAATACTTCACCCAGGTGTTTTAAAACAATAGTTCAAACAACTCTCAAAACACCTGTGTAGAAAACATAAAAAGATAAAGATCTAATAAAAAAAACTAAAAAATTAAATGCATAATTTTGATATAATTTAATATATAATTCTGTTTTATGTAAGTTTTAGTCCTTGTGGACATTCATCAAATAGTTATACTTTGGACATCATACTCTCTTTTGGCATCTTTCTATACCACGGTGTGAAAGCTATTTTTAAAAAAGTATATATATATATATATATATATATATATATATATATATATAAACTTTTAAAATACAGAAATCCAAGTCAAATTAAATTATAAGAATAAATTTATGTTTAAATCCAAGAAAAGACAAGTTCATAATAAGAGTTCCACACTCTTAAATAGTTATACGTGTCTCTCTCTTCACTTTCATTAATTGTGATGCATGTTTATCAATTATTTTTGCACTGTAATGGTGCATGATTGATTTTAACTTTAGTTTTGGTAGATAAAGGGATATTATACGAAAGTGCAAGAGCATTATCCGCAACCACAAACGTTGAAAGAAAGGATGGAGAGATTATTAAGGAACATAAGCAGATGGTGGCATTAAGTTGGATTGGACCGGCACTTGCTGAGAGTCACAAATGGTGGTGTCGTACTCATAATCATATTTTTGTCCTTTCTTATTTATTTGATTCTTGTGTTATATAAAATCGGAGCATTCCTTACCAGCAAAAACACATAACTCAAAAGATGTTTGGTTGTTTTCCCAACCATGAATTGTTGTAATCTAGCACAAGAATTAAACTCTACTATGTGATTATTATGATTCAATGAGATCCGTATCACACGTTCAGGGTTCTTTAATTAAGATTTTTAAGAAACAAAAGTACCTTTTTTTTTAACAAAAATTATAATAATTATGTAATTTAAAAACATACACCAGCCTAAAAAAAATGTGTTTTTGTAACATAGGTAAAGTTGTTGAAAATATTGTGTTGCATTTTGAAAAGAAAATGTTATAAAATTTTGTTCGGCAAAACTTTTGTATAATAATTAAGATTTGAATCTATATTATTCATATCATTACGTTTCAATGTACTTTGGTATATTTTATTTTGAATGCATTCTTATAAAGTTCTGATCTTGAAAAAATATAGCATCTTATCTATTTTAATCTACTCCCAATCTGGTCAGTCTATAAATTAACAATTTTGAATGGTAAAGAACTTGGGTACACTTTGTCACTTTTAGTATCAGAGTGAGTATGGTGGATCAACATTCCAGAAGTATTTAAATTTTTGTTGTCAATGATTATCTAAATTAAAAATGTCTTCAGTTGTAACATTTTAATAATCAAACATGATGAAAAAATTGTAAGTTTAATTACTCCTATAGTTAAAAAATATTTTGTTTCTGTACTAAAAAAAAATATTCCCTTTTCTTTTACAAAAGTAATTTTTATTTTTATTTTACTTTTTTGCAATAGTTAAAAAATTAAGATGATATATATATATATATATATATATTAAAAATAGTATTTGTAAATAATAATAAAAAAAGTGTTTTTAGAAGTACATAAACTAATAAATACAAGTTTTGTGATCATAGGAACTAAATAAACAGTTAAATTATTTATTAATATTTAAAATTTTAGATAAACTTTTGGTTTCAAATAAAATTTGATTTGATGTTTTTTCTATTATAATAAAAGAACATATATGAACAAAATCGAATAGAGATAGAAAATAAATATTATAATAAAAGAATATATATGAACAAAATGGAATAGAGATGAAAAAAAAATAAACTAAATGATATGAGAAAAAATATTTCTTTAAATTTTGTATTGAAATTAAAAGAGAGGGGTATAATATACATCACAATAAAAAGACAAACAACTAAAAATTAGAAAAGACAAAATTATATTAACTTTCTACTAAAAGATTTATATTCATATCCTTTGATATTTTTGTTATTATATTTTTTTTTCAAAAATTGTCACTGACCATTCCAAACATATTAAGTTCAGTCTCAAAGTTGGTTAAAAAAATATTTATTTGATAACATTATAATCACATTAACATGTCTCACATTCATTCATATGCATAAATAATATAATAGAGATTTATAATATATCATGTGTTAATGAAAATCACTAATACAATTATGACAATTCATCTTATATTCGATAGGAACTAATCACGTTACTTACAACTCGACCTTAATTGTCAAGTAACTACTAAGTCACTTTAATGATAGGACACACTTAAGGAAAAACAACATAGTCTAGACAATTACGATAAAGTAGTCATTTCGTTGGGCATCTACTTAAGCTCATGAGTTTATAAATCGTTTTGGACAAAGCTTCCTAGGGGCCCTGATCTCACGAGTTCTTCAATCAAGTCACAAACCTTACAACACTCTTTTGTTGTGTGTCCTTGATTTTGGTGGTAGTTGCAACGTTTCATGGCATCGACATATGGGGGAAGGAGTTGGTTGAGGTTTTTTTTATCTAGGTTGCATGCTTCCTTAGACAATGTCCCGAGTAGCATTTAGGGGAGTATAATTTTCAAACCTAGTAGTCCACCTCTTTTTGAAACCTTGTTGTGGGATAAAGGGTAGAGCATTAGGTTGTTCCACCATTCGTCTTCTCGCTTATAAATTTTCTTCATACTAATATATTGAACAAACCTTGTCGAAGCTCGTCTATGTTTAAAGGTGAATCTGCATATAAGGAATCTGAGAATGGGTCGGTTTAACTCCTGCCTTGATGGATTGCATCGCTACAGCTGGATGCAAGTCGAGTATCGTCATTAGGACTTTGGAAAACCGAGTCATATATTGGCATAGCGACTCATTCTCCCGTTGTCTAACATGCAGAAGCGAGACCAGGTCTATAGAGATCTTCAATCGGTGAACTGAGTTATGAACCTCTTGCATAGAGTATCAAATGAATCTATGGAAAGGTATGGTAATCAGTGATACCATTGAGAGACGTTGCCTTTAAGGTTGTTGTAAAAATACGACAATGTATTGCTAGGTCATCAGATACCAAAGTGGTCTGGATAAGGTAAACTTTCACGTGAGTTTGTGGGGTTGGAAGTGTTGGGAATCCCTCCTTAATTGATTGGGAAATTATGACCAATGAATATTGGTAACATTATTGTGGGGGAACTGAATTATTGATACCCTCAATTATTAAGGGGGGGAATGGTTGAGAATCCCTCTTTAATTTAATGGGAGATTATGACCCATTAATATTGGTAATCAATCCATTCGATATATTTAATGATGACCATTAAAATTTTTTTTGGAAATTGTAACTCTCTCTAAAATGTAATGAGCATTAATCTCTTTATGAAGAATCTTTGCTCTCTTTCTTTTTATAAAGAGAACTTTTGAGGAAGAGAAGAATGAAGCATGAAGCAATGAAACACTGAGAACATAAAGAGAAAAAAGAAGAAGTAGATATTCACCATAATGGTGAGATTAGAAATCCTAGTGAGATGCTAGAGAGACTTTGTAATCCCACTTTCATAGAGAAGACGTTTTCACCATAATGGTGATATTAGAGATCCTGACATGCTAGAGAGACTTTGTATTCCATCCTTGTTGGATGAGATTGAGTGTTATCCTCACAGAGTGAGAGAAACAAATATACTACTTTCATAGTGGAGGTGTTTTCACCATAATGGTGAGATTAGAAATCCTAGTGAGATGTTGTATTATCCTTGTTGGATGAGATTGAGTATTATCCTCACAGACACTACACTAGTGCAAAATGTATAAACAAGTGCTATTTATTTAGTGCGGTTTTGCGCTCAAACGCTTTCGTTAAAAACACGGTGGCATTTTTGTAATTAAGTTTATTTACAAGTGCGGCTATTAGGAAAGTTGCACTTGTAAATCAAGCGTTTGGATTTACAAGGGTGACGCTTGATGTACAAGTGCGGCTTTAAAAATAGCCGCCTTCTTAAAACCTTTTTAACCCTAACTCAGAAACGCGCCACTTACATTTTGATACTCTCCTTTCTCTCGTGCTTTGTTTCTCTTATGTGCTTCCTCCATTAACTGCGCTTCCTTTTTTCTTCCTCTTTTCTTTGCATTGTCTTCGTGTCATCGGTAAACATTGTCTTCCTCTCTTCTTCTTCACCATTGATTTTTGTATGTTTTGCATTTCTCTTATGTTTTGTCTAATGCCATTACTAAGGTCAAGCTTCATTGGGAAGGTTTTTGTTTGCTTTCTATTGTGCCTTCCTCATCGTTGTTGCCGCCTTGCTCCGTCATATATTTGTGTTTCATTGGGAAATTTTTATTTGCATATTTTGGACTTTCATTGTGATGAAATACGAAGAGGTATGATATGGATGCATCAAGAGATCAAAAGAAATGCTAAAATAATGACCATGTTCTTCGCAAAAGATCAAAGTTGAGAACTTTGATTAGAAACCCAATCAACAAAGAAAAAGAAAAGAAACCCTAAACGCCTCTTGTAAATTACATAGTCGCATTTATAAATCGAATTTACGAATGTGGCTATATAGTCGCCTTCTTATCTTTTCGATTTACAAATGTGTGCTCATCAAATACGGTTATATAGCCGCCCTTATAAATGTAAAATAACCGCACTCGTTTTGCTTTTCTGCACCGGTGAGAGTGAGAAGAAACAAATATTGTAATCATACTTTCATAGTGGAGGAATTTTTTGGACTAGGTCCCGTGGGTTTTACTTCTCAAGTTGGGGAAGGTTTTCCCACGTTAAAAATTCTGTCTCATTATTCTATTTGCTCTATTTTCTATTATTTGCTTATTGCTTTCGAAAGTGCTCATGTTGTATCTACTTCAAAGAGGAAAAATTAATTCTGAATTTTCCCAACAGGAGGCACCATCATATTGTAAAAAATCGATCACTTCCAATTGTCAGTTGTAAATGGGTGAAAGCGAGATTATGCTCTAACACATTGGTTTGTTCGAGGTGAAAGTACTATTTTGAAAGGAATTTGTTGGTGACATGCAGTTCAGACTGGAGGTGCAACACTTTGTTCATTGGTTATCTCTTTGTATCGATCACCACCCTCCTTTCTTTTCTATTGCTTTCTCAATTCACTGTTTCACTTAGGTGTGATTCACCTTCATGCTCATCTTGTTGTGGTTGGACAAATCTTTCCAAATGTTCAGTTTGTAAGGAAACATGGTTGCAGATGACATGTATATCAATACGGTATTGATCCTGAAGAGTTTGAATGATGTTGGGTTCACATACTCTGTATTTTTACCTAACTGATTTCAAATATCAAGCACAACTAAATAGATATGGGCTTTAAGTGTATCTATAAGAGATGGATACATGTTTGCTTGTGATGTTGATGTTGTTGTTTGGTTTCTTGTAAGAACCATATGACAATGTGGTCTTGAGAAAAAGTTTTATCAGAGTCACAACCAAATGCTTTTACCAACGATGAGTTGTCCTTCTTCTGTAAGGTGAGTATTGTAAATTCTCCAAGTTGCTCCATTGATTGGTGATGCACCTGCAGAAGATTATTCAACGTTCAAGTCAGTAAGTGTACAAATGATTTTGTAAGTGAGTAAATGAATAATAAGACAGGTCTACTTCCTAAGAGAATTAAGGTATTTTTAGATTCATGGGCTTAAATAGAGACCCAATAAAGTAACTACTTTATCGTAACCGTTTAGACCACGTTATTCCTTGTGTGTACCTTAATATTAAGGTGACTTGATAGTTACTTGACAGTTAAGGCTAAACTGTGAGTAATGTCGATAATCATTGTCGAGTTATAAGATGAATTACAGTAATTGTATTAGTTGTCTTCATTCATTAACTCATTATGTATTATAAATCCTATTATGATATGTTTATATGGAAATTAGTAAAAATAATTTTAAAAATTTGCCTAATTCTTTTAACATGTTTGACAAAACTGTTTAAAAAATGTTTCATTAATTAAAAACCATAAAGCTTTGTATGTTAATTCTCTCAAGAATATGGTGGTGGGTCAATTTATTAGACGAGAAGTTATTTTTTGCAGTGATATAGAGAAAAATTATAAAGAAATTTTATCAAGTCAAAAAAATGCAATATAACCTTTTAGGTAAACTTTTAGTTCCGTGGATCACATTTGTTACTCTTAAATTGCCATATTATTTTGTTTACAAAACTTGGTATCTTGAACTAAGTTTCATACTCAAACTTCTTTGAATTAGCTTTTCAAAAACATTTGTCATTTTGTAAAACGCTATTGATAAAAATAAATAAATAAATACGTTATCATGTTAAAATCACATTATCATAAGGTGCGAGGAGAATAAAAATAATATTTAGTGTAATTTGTTAGACTCATTAATATTTTAATAACAAAATTTAAAATAAATTGAAAATAAAATTATAAATAGATGTTAAATTTTTATTTCTTAATTAATTTTAATTTTTGTTCTTAACTTTTTTTAATACAATAAACAAGTTTCTAACCATCAAATCTTTGCTAAATTAAATTCTTGAGAAGTTAGTGAAGTATATATTAATTTGGACCAATTAGAATTAGGTTCTAGTAGGTGTATTTAATCTCATTCATGTTTCCATCCTCTATTCCTTTTCTCACTCAATCTTAGTGTATTAAATTGAGTCAATGAGTAGGTTAAGAAGAGAGATTGTTAGTGTAACATTGATACATCTAGTTTATTATGACAAGTCGATTACAATTGTGATAATAAATCATTATAAAATCATAATTTTGTATTTGTAGTTTTTGAAATTGTGATTCATTGTTACCTTTTGTCTTTAGACTAAAATCTAAAAAAAAATAAATTTATAATATCACTGGTAACATCCTTATATTTTTCTTATATCTAATATTATAATATATGTTAATTTTCAACATAAATATTTACATATATATATTATTTGTATCGTAGTTCAAATTATCTCTCTTCATAGAAAAATATAATATACAAAAACATCAATAAAATAATAAAAACATATATATATATATATATATATATATATATATATATATATTTCATTTGTTCACTAGAAAGTTTTCTCATCCTACAGTCTCATTTGTTCTCATGTAAAATATACAAACATCACATATAAAGAAAACAAAACACAACAAAAACAGGTAAGCTAGCTATAAAAACTATAAATTAGAAATAACCCAACCTTTTAAAAGCAAAGATAAAATTTCAGTTTTAAATTTTTTTCTTTTTTTTTAAATCTAGTTTGAGTGAACATCCTTTTACTTGAGCGAGAATTGGTCTTGCTCAAGAGAGAATTATCTTGCTTGTGTGAGACCGAACCCGAGAGCACCCCAGAATTTACTCTATCTTTGCTTGAGCAAGATCCCCTATGGCTTGAGTGAAAATGGACTTGAGAGCACCCCATATTTTCATTCTATTCTCTCTCTTCTCGTCTGAGCGATATATGCAGAAAACAGTTTGTAAAATCTCATCTATTTCACATTTTCACCTAAAAATTTTCATTCAATATATTATGCTATCAAATATACTAAACCAAAGTAACAAATTCCCTACTAGAGTTGGATAATTACTCTAATATAGCTATTTTATAAATCTACAATACCATGTATCCAATATCTCTAAATCAAAATCAAACAAGCAATAATCAACAAACATTACCCTTTAAGTGATTTATCAAACTATTCAAATACATTTGTTTACTTATTCAAATAAAAAATAATATAATTCTACAACATCTACCATATCTACAATTTCACATTTTAATCTCAATCAAATTCTAATATACTATAAAACAAGCAATCCTGCAAAAAAAATTGAGATTGGTGACCACGTCACCCCCACATCTAGATCTTCTAGTCTAGTGTTCTATATGGGAATTTAAACTAGCTTGAGTAGGTGTTTGCTATGAGTTCCAAACCTACCAAAAGTTCAAGGGTAGCTTAACCTGCACCACATAATCTTGATAAAAAAAATCTAACTACATCACTAAGACTTTAAGCTAACAGAGACTAATCTTGAAGCTAAAAGAGTCACATGCAAGAGCCTATACTAAATGCAAACCCAACTATATCAAAACTGACTCAAAAGAAAAAGGAGCAAAAGTGAACTTACTTTGTCTAAAACTCTGATCGGACAGTCTTGTAGTATTCGATATCAAGAATTCAATGACGGACTTTGATCGTCATTCTGATGATAGAGATGTTCAGAAAGTTAGAAAGAAGGCAGAGGAAAGAAATAGAAAAAATTTAGAGAAATGGTGATTATTTTAAAATGAAACCTGAATAACTGAATTTTCTATTTATACACTATTTTTACTTTAATAATAAAAAATTTAAATATCATTTAAAATATATCATTTTTACTCTAAAATTATTTTCTAAGTCTTTAGATGACTCATTGAATGGTAATATTAATACATGTATTGTATTTAAACGATATATTAAAACCAACAAAAAGTGCTCAAATTTAAAAATTTAGATGATATTTACTGTTTCGTGTTTTTTTTTTTAATTTGGGTAATGTAAACACCAAAGTGATGCTGAATTATGTTTTCAACTGAATTCGGCATATGCTGCAAAAATATAACGTTTAAATGTGATGGAGCATAATAAAACCTATTTAATTTTTTTGGAGTGAATTATTTAAATAAACACCATTTCAAGTTTTATTAGGAAAAAAGTGTATTTATAAGGCAGAGTATAGCTGTGGAGTATGAACAAATGGAATAGTGGATTATGAGTTTTCAGATCAAATTCAGTTATTGGGGTTTTGGATTTTTCAAGGACACTGCTGACAGATTGAGGAAACCACTCGCATAAAAGTAACTGGATTGGGCCTTAGGTTAAGTAGGCTCGAATATATAAACAAAACGGGCCATTATTTGTTTGTATCTTTAAATAAAATATATATAATTAAAATATTAATATTTATTGGGGTGTATGGTGGAGCATGAGATATAAAAAAATCCTTTTTAATATATATTAAACTGCTATCTTTTTTAACTAAATAATTGACCTATCCAATGCTAGCATCAATTAGAAATTTCTGACAATGTAAGATTAAAAAAATTAAATGTAAAATTAAAACACAATTAAAAAACTTTAATGATATTATACTAACTCAAAAATAAATTAAATATAATTTCACTATTTTAAAATTTTAAAAATAATTCTTATAAACAGTATTTGAAGTCATATTGTACACTATCATTCTCTTATTTGTTATTAGTATCTTTAAATAAATACATGAAAATAAATAACAATGTATACTTTAATTGCCTGTGTGAAAAAAATATAAATAAAGGAAGATCTGATTAAACCTGTTGCACTTGTTTCCAATCAATATTCTTAAATATTTTTGTTGACTTGCTTGATAAAAATAAAAAATGAAAAAAACTACTATAACATAAAAAAAATTAAAAGATTCATACAAATTTACAAGAATAGGAGGAAAATTAATATCACTTTATAATTTCAACGTTTTGATACTAACTTTGTATTTTCGTAAAAAGTTTATAATATCTATAATAAGATAAAAACTATAAAGAGAACTCGTTGAATTTGAAAAATATTTTTTTTAAGTCCAAGGTGATCAGATCACACCCAGGAGGGTCTTCTAGTGGGAAGGCCAAGGTACAACATCAACAACATAAGCCTTATGCTAGATCTCCACAGCATAGGACAAGAACATCTTCACCACAGTTTCAGCAACAACAACCATGGAGACACACATGTTATCACTGTGTTGGACCCCATTTGAAGAAAGATTGTCCTCAACTTTCATCGGAGAGAAAGTGTTATAATTGTTAGAAAGAAGGACATCTATCAAAAGATTGCCCTAATAGGAGGAGGATAACTCCTGGAGGTAACTTGCAGTCAGGAAGAGGAGGGGGTGGCAGACCCCAAGCAACTGGAAGGGTGTTTGCTATGTCAGGAGCTGAAGCATCTCAGTCAGGTAACTTGGTACAAGGTGTATGTTATATAGCTGGTAGATATGTGAAAGCTTTATTTGATTCTGGAGCGACACACTCTTTTGTGTCAAGTTTATGTGTAGCGGAGTTGGGTATTCTAGTAAAGGAGTTGTTGTTTGAATTGTTGGTCTCTACACCAGCATCAGGAAAAGTTTTGACCTCTACAGTTTGCTCTGAATGTCCAGTAATAGTAGAGGGACGCAGGTTCAAAATAAATTTGATCTGTCTACCTCTTCAGGACCTAGATGTTATCCTACAAATGGATTGGCTATCTGCCAATCACATTCTCATAGATTGTGGTCAACAGAAAATAGTGTTTTCAGATTCCAAGAAGTCAGATGTGATGTCAACTCAGCATGTGTGGTCAAAATTGAAAGAAGGATCAAGGTGTTTTGTAATCTTAACTCATATGGAAGTTAAGAATGAAGAAGAAATGAGTAGTATACATGTGGTGAAGGATTTCATGGATGTATTTCGAGAAGAAATACCTGGATTACCTCCTAAGAGAGAAGTAGAATTCTCTATTGATTTGGTACCTGAAGCTGGACCAGTGTCAATGGGACCTTACAGAATTACTCCAGCCGAGTTGATTGAACTAAAGAAGCAAGTTGAAGATTTGTTGGAGAAACAATTCATCAGGCCAAGTGTATCTCCATGGGGAGCTCTGGTGCTTCTAGTTAAAAAGAAAGATGGAGGGTCTTGTTTGTGTGTAGATTACAGGCAGTTGAATAAATTAACCATCAAGAACAAGTATCCTTTGCCTAGAATTGATGATTTGATGGATCAGTTATATGGAGCCTTAGTGTTCTCAAAGATTGACTTGAGATCTAGATACCACCAAATTTTGGTAAAGGCTGAAGATGTTCAAAAGACAACATTTATATCTCGTTGTGGTCACTATGAGTATGTGGTGATGCCGTTTGGAGTAACAAATGCTCCAGCTCTATTCATGGATTACATGAATAGAATTTTTCGTCCTTTCTTGGATAAGTTTGTTATAGTCTTTATAGACGACATACTTATTTATTCAAGGACTAAGGGAGAACATGAAGAGCATCTGAAGACAGTGTTGGAGATTTTGAGGGAGAAGCAATTATATGCTAAATTCTCTAAGTGTGAGTTTTGGCTTAAGGAAGTCAACTTCTTAGGGCATGTAATATCAACTCAGGGGATCTAACCAAAGTGGAGGCAGTGCTTCAATGGGAATGTCCAAAGACAGTGACTGAGATAAGGAGTTTTGTGGGTCTAACTGGCTACTATCGGAGGTTCATTGAAGATTTTTCCAGGGTAATAGCTCTTTTGACACAGTTAACTCGCAAAGATCAACATTTTGCTTGGACTGACAAATGTGAGCAAAGTTTCATAGAGTTGAAGAAAATGTTAACTAGTGCTCTGGTGTTAGTGATTCCTGATACAGGAAAACCTTTTGAGGTTTACTGTGATGCTTTACTTCAGGTATTAGGTTGTGTCTTGATGCAAGAAAAACGAGCAGTTGCATATGCTTCAAGGCAGCTCAAAGTTCATGAGAGAAACTATCCGATTCATGACTTAGAGTTGGCAGTTGTGGTGTTTGCTTTGAATATTTGGAGGCATTATTTGTATGGAGGTCAATTTCAGGTGTCCAGTGACCATAAAAGTCTGAAATACTTATTTTATAAAAAAGAGTTGAATATGAGACAAAAAAGATGGATGGAGTTTTTGAAGGATTATGATTTTCAACTGATGTATCATCCAGGGAAGGCTAATGTCGTTGCAGATGCTTTGAGTAGAAAGTCAATACAAGTGTCAGCCATGATGATTGAAGAACAAAAGTTGATTGAGCAATTCAGAGATCTAAATTTGGGAGTGAAATTTCATGTTGATCATATTAGTTGTAGTAAGTTAACTATAACTAATGATTTTCTTAGAATGATAAAGAAAAAGCAGTTAGAGGATCCTAGTTTGAAGCGTACTGTGGATTTACTAGGTACAAATCAGGCTAAAGACTTTGTGATGGGAGAAGATGAGATCTTAGGATTTAATGGAAGAATTTGCATACCTGCAAATGAAGAACTGAAGAGAATGATCCTAGAAGAGGGTCACAAGAGTTATCTTAGTTTACATCCCGGTATGAATAAGATGTACCAAGATTTGAAGGAGTCCTTTTGGTGGTCAAGCATGAAGAAAGAAATAGCTCAATATGTTGCTACATGTTTGACATGTCAGAAGGAAAAGGTAGAGCATCTGAGACCTGGTGGTTTGTTACAACAATTAGATATTCCTGAGTGGAAATGGGATAACATTGTTATGGATTTCGTTACTCATTTACCAAGATTAGTAAGGGGTCATGATGCAGTCTGGGTAATAGTTGATTGACTGACGAAGAACGCTCATTTTCTTCCAGTTAATTTGAGAATATCTATGACTAAGTTGGCACAATTATACACCAGAGAGATTGTGAGATTACATGGAGTGCCTTCTAGTATTGTTTCAGATAGAGATCTCAGGTTTACTTCACGGTTTTGGCAGACTCTACAAGATTCATTGGAAACTAGATTGAGAATGAGCTCTGCATATCATCCTCAAACAGATGGGCAGTCTGAGAGAATGATCCAATCCTTAGAAGATTTATTGAGGACATGTGTATTGGATCATCTGGGAGGTTGAGATGAGATGTTGCCTCTGGTGGAGTTCACTTATTATAATAGTTATCATGCCAGTATTGGAATGACACCATATGAAGCTTTGTATGGGAGGAAATGCATAACTCCTTTATGTTGGTATCAGGATGGTGAGACAGTATTGGTTGGACCAGAGTTACTTCAACATACTACTGAGAAGGTGAGGCAGATACAAGACAAAATGAAAGCTTCTCAGAGTAGGCAGAAATCATATGCAGATCAAAGGAAAAAGCCTTTGGAGTTTGCAGTTGGAGGCCATGTGTGCATGAGAGTGACACCAATCAAGGGTGTATGACGAGCTATCAGATCAAGGAAGTTATCTCCTAAGTTTGTTGGACCATATCAAATCATAAGAAAGATAGGTCCAGTGGCTTATGAGATTGCTCTACCTCCTCAGTTAGCAAACCTGTATAACGTCTTTCATGTATCACAGCTAAGGAAGTATATCCCAAACCCTAGTCACGTATTGGAAGTGGATAATGTGCAAATCAAGGATAACTTGTCTTTTGAAGCAAAACCAATTAGGATTGAAGACCATCAGAGTAAACACCTCGGAGGCAAGACCGTCAATATGGTAAAGGTGGTGTGGGATGATAGATTTGGTGATTCAACTTGGGAATTAGAAGAAATCATTAGAGAAACCTATCCCTTCTTTCTCTTTTCTGGTAAGTCAATTTTCGGGGACGAAATTTTTTGTTGTTAGGGAGAATGTAAGGATCTAGAAAATAACCTTAGAGTAGAAGTGGTACATTTTAAATGACACCTGAATATTTTATTATTAAAATGAAAATAGAGCATATAAATAGAAAATTCAATTATTCAAGTTTCATTTTAAAAGAATCACCATCTCTCTAAAAGTTTTCTTTTCCCTTTCCTCTCTCATCTCTCTAAGATTCTGACCTCCTTGTTCATCAGTTTGACGATCAGAGTATGCCATTAGACTTCTGGCAGCGAAGACTACAAGACTGCCCGATCAAAATTTCCGATCGAGTAAGTTTATTTTTGTCCCCTTTTCCTTTCCTCTCTTTCTCTCTATGATTTTGACATCCTCAGTTATCAGTTTGACGATCAGAGTCTGCCATTGGACTCCTGTCAATGAACTCTACAATATTGCCCGATCAAAATCTTAAACAGAGTAAGTTCATTGTTGCCCTTTTCTTTGAGTCAAATTTTGAACTTGATAGGGTTGTCTCTGCATGAGTTTTACATGTGACTCTTTTAGCTTTAGGGTTAATCTCTGTTAACTCAAGGTCCTAGTTATATAGTTAGATTTTGATTAGGACTTTGTGGTGCAGGTTAATTACCTTTAAGCTTTTGGGTAGATTTGGAGCTCTTAGTCAGCATCAGCTAAAATTCAGGTAAGGGAAGCTACTCTTATTCTTTTCAATAAAACCCTAGGTTAGAAGACTTTGGATGTAGGGTGACGTGGTCACCACCAATTCCAATTGTTTTTGCTTGAAGGATTGTCTCTTTTGAGTAGTAAAGTAATAGATTGACTGAAATAGTTGATTTTAAATATTTTATATTGATTTTAAGGTGAATAAGTTGTTGAAGGTGTTTGTGATTGAGAATTGAAAGTGTTTGAATGATAATATAAATGAGTTGAATTGTTTTAGAATATTTTGTTGAATTAATTAAATGAGGATGAGAAGTGGTTGTTTGATTTTAGATAATGATTTAAAAAGTATATATTTGGAACTTAGTTATGTGTTTAAGTGAATTTGAGATATATTTGGATTGTTTAGAAAGTTTAAAATATGATGTGATTGAATGATGGATTGATGTGTTAAATAATGTATGTAATGAGGTGAAAGTGTGATCAAGACATAGTATTTTGAAGACATAGTATTTTGAGGAAAGAAAATATCGTGTTGAGATTGTTATTAGAGTGTATTAATTTGTGAGTGTCCTGTGAATGAGACGATCCTGACTCTACTGATATAATGGAATCACATAGATGAAGTTATTCAGTTGGTGAGAGTCGGAGGAGATTCATTTGGCTGAGTCTGAGGTTTGAAAGAACTCATGAGAGCAAATCAAATGGATTTACCCTGTCATATGAGATGATGAGATATTGAGATTGATTATGCGCATGACTGTGTGTGGATCACAGTGAGTAGTATGACGGATGTAGGTCTCTGGATGCTAATTTAAATACATGAGTCTTCCGGAAGTAGAGTCAAGCATGGTAGTTAGAATCGTACGATTCGTACGATACGAATCGCGATTCGATTCAAAATAGGGGGTTATCGATTCAAATCGGACTATGAATCGTTTTTGGCATGAATCGATCTTTGAATCGTATGAATCGTGAGAATCGTGAGAATCGCGGATTCTCGATTCTATTTCCGATTCGGTTCGGATATTTTCGAATCAATGATATTCTGGAAAATATTCTGGAAAATTCGAAAAAGGAAACAAAAGATAGTGAAAATCTGAAAAAAAAAAGATAGTGAAAATCCGAAAAAGGAGATGAAAGATTTAATTTTTTCCAAAAATCTTAATAAAAAAAACAAAACGAACAGCCAGAAAGACCATGAATTAGTCTATAAAAGTCAAGAACGCAGAGGGGAAGAATGTAGTGGGGAGAATAGAAGAGAAGAAGAAGAAAAGTGAGGAACTAGAAAAATTGAAATTTACCAGCGACAGAGGTGAGAAGAAGAGTAGTGCAAGAAGAAGAAAAGTGAGGAACGGATTAAGGAGTTCCATCACCGGAGAAGTGAGGCACCGGAGAAGAAGAATGGAGAAGATCAGAAAAAAATTATTTGGTAAAGTTTCTGAACCAATCTCTAAACAACCGCCTCTTTAAAAAAGTGAAAAGCTGAACCACTGAGCCACTTTCTGAACTTCTCAGAAAAGCTGATTTTTTAGAAAACATCAAGAACTTTCAAAAAAGCTAACTTGAACCATATTTTTAAGTTTCTATTTTATTTTATTTTATTATATTTTATTAAAAACATTGTATTATAAAATAAAAACAGTTTATATTATTTTTAATTTCTTATAAATAATTATTTAAATTTCTGTTTTTTATTTTACTATATATTTTTTAAAGACTGTATTTTAAAATAAAATTTGTTTTATGTTATTTTGAACTTTTTATTAATAATTATTTAAATTTCTGTTTCTTTTATTTTATTATATTTTTTAAAAACTGTATTTTAAAATAAAAATTGTTTATTTATGCTATTTTTTATAAATAATTATTTAAGTTTCTTTTCTTTTATTTTAAATAAATTCTTATATTTGTTTATATTTGTTTATTTATGTTACTTTTGATTTTGTTAGTAGAGAAAGACGATGAGTCAAACAAAGCAAAAGAAAGAAACAGATCTTACTTGGAATCATTGTGAGAGTGTTCCCCCTCATAGACTTCTAGTTAAATGTAAATATTGTTCACATACTTGTTGGGGTGGTATTGCAAGAATGAAGCATCATCTTGCTGGTACAAAGGAGAATGTCATTGCGTGTATATCAGTGTCAGATGATGTTAAAGACATGTTTATGAAGTTATTAGAAGATAAAGAAAAAGTCAAAGAAGCTAATCGTCAAGATTATTTTGAAGAGGTGGATATCAAAGATAAGAAAGGGAGGTTGGAGTCATTTTCCAGGAAAGAAAAACAAAAAACCATGAATGAAATGTTTAAAGATAGAGAGTTGGTGATTACAGACCATGGTTATAGAATCGAGATTCGAATCGTGAATCGTTTTTCGATTTTTTTGAATCGTGAATCGAATCTTATTATGAATCGTAAGATACATCATAGATAAAATATGATATATTTTTAAATCAAAAATCAAAATATGAAGTTAAAAGGTTCAATCCACACAATCACAAAACATAAATACTTTCTATTCTATATTTAAATCCTACATCCTAATCATCATTTCCGAGATCAAGGTCACTTAGATCATC
Organism: Phaseolus vulgaris; assembly: GCF_051622355.1. Taxonomy (NCBI): domain Eukaryota; kingdom Viridiplantae; phylum Streptophyta; class Magnoliopsida; order Fabales; family Fabaceae; genus Phaseolus; species Phaseolus vulgaris. The sequence continues at coordinate 37,884,339 of NC_143500.1, read as the reverse complement.
TTCTTCCTCTAGTATAACATTCTCTTGGAGCTCATTTTCATCCTCTTCCTCCACATCTTCAACTATATCTTCAATCTCATTATCATTTGCATTTACAATAGATTTTCCCTTTTTATCAACTTTAGTAGTTAAATTTCTTGGACCTCTCTTCCTTTTGTTGCTTGGAGCTCCCTCTTCAAGAGTAAAAGATTCATGTATATCCATCCATGAAACATCATTTGGTAGGCAAGGATCTTCCTTTTCAGTAATCCACTCATCATCTGATTCCATATCAGATAAACATATAGGATCATATGTATCTCCTTTTTCCTCTCTAACCTTTTGTCTCATCTCAAGTTGAAGATTATACTTAACAAAGACAAGAGCATTTAATCTTTGTTGTTCTAAGCTATTCCTTCTTTTAGTATGCACTTGATCAAATATGCTCCAATTTCTTTCGCACCCAGTAGCACTACAAGTTAGACTTAAAACTCTTATTGCTAGATTTTGTAACTCTTTACCCTCTCCACCATAACTTTCCCACCAAAGAGCTGCAATTTCGAACAAAAAGCTAACATTAATAAATCGTGATCCAAATTGTTATGCTTTTTATGAAACTATTTAGGATTAATTAAATGCTTTATCAGGATGCTTCTTATCCCTGGTATCTATTGTCATGCTTCTTCCAAATAATCCTTGTGCTCTTTTGAATTTGTCAAGTTGTTGATCAAGTTGAAATCTAATCCTTCTATCCGGGATCATTTTTTCAATGGTCTCGTATAAACCATATAAAACTTCACTATTCGCATTGAAATTTTTGTCATAATGAAATCTGATTAAAAGAAACAAAAAAGATTGAAATAAAAATCATTATTAATTTGCAATAATGATTAAGGTAATAATAAATTAATAATAGTAGTAGTTACTTACTTAGGATTAAGGTAGTAAGCAGCAGCATGAAGAGGCCTATGTAATTGCAAATTCCAACGAGTATCAATTATTTTCCTCACCTTTTTGTATCGAGAGTCTTCATTCTTGAAATTTGAGGCTATTTGTTCTTTAGCTCTATCCATAGCTTCATATATATATGGCATAGCAGGTTTTGAGTCTCCATCTACAAGCCTTAATACTTTCACAAGTGGAGTTACACACTTCAAACAATATTGGATGGATTTCCAAAATCTATCATCACTTAAACAAATGTTCACAACATGTTTACCTTCATTTTTACTAGCATGATTACTTGTTGTCCATTCTTGTGAAACAAACATACCTCGAATAGCATTTTTCTGTTGTGCTATGGATTGTAGGGTAAGAAAAGCAGTTGCAAATCTTGTGACTGCTGGTCGAGCTAATTCTTTTCCTTTGGAATACTTCCTATATAAGTTTAGGACTCATGTGTGCCTATAAATGAAAGTTGTAATCTTTTTTGCATTTGCAATGGTATTATGAAATACTGGGAGCTGACCAATGTCTTCAAGAATCAAATAAAGGCAATGAGCTGCACAAGGAGACCAAAATAATTTTGTTCTCTTTTCCTCTAACATTTTTCCTGCTGCCACAAAATTAGAAGCACCATCAGTCACAACTTGCACAACATTATCCTCCCCAATTTCTTCTACCACAGAATCTAATAGCTCAAACATTTGTTTGGCATCCTTGACCACATTACTAGTATCAATAGATTTTAAGAAAACTGTTCCACTTGGACTATTCACCAAAAAATTGGTAAGAGACCTTCCTTTTCCATCGGTCCAACCATCACACATCAAGGTACACCCACATTTCTTCCATTCAACCCTATATTTCTCTAAACTAACTTGGATTTTGTCAACTGACTTCTTCAAATAAGACACCCTAACTTCATGATAAGTAGGAGGCTTTAGACCCTTTTCATATTCAGCAACAGATTTTAACATTTGAACAAATAAGGAACTTCTTACCAAATTAAATGGTAAAGCATTACCATATATGCATTTGCAAATGTCTGTAATCACCAACTCTCTATCTTTAAACATGTCATTCATGGTTTTTTGTTTTTCTTTCCTGGAAAATGACTCCAACCTCCCTTTCTTATCTTTGATATCCACCTCTTCAAAATAATCTTGACGATTAGCTTCTTTGACTTTTTCTTTATCTTCTAATAACTTCATAAACATGTCTTTAACATCATCTGGCACTGATATACACGCAATGACATTCTCCTTTGTACCAGCAAGATGATGCTTCATTCTTGCAATACCACCCCAACAAGTATGTGAACAATATTTACATTTAACTAGAAGTCTATGAGGGGGAACACTCTCACAATGATTCCAAGTAAGATCTGTTTCTTTCTTTCGCTTTGTTTGACTCATCGTCTTTCTCTACTAACAAAATCAAAAGTAACATAAATAAACAAATATAAACAAATATAAGAATTTATTTAAAATAAAAGAAAAGAAACTTAAATAATTATTTATAAAAAATAGCATAAATAAACAATTTTTATTTTAAAATACAGTTTTTAAAAAATATAATAAAATAAAAGAAACAGAAATTTAAATAATTATTAATAAAAAGTTCAAAATAACATAAAACAAATTTTATTTTAAAATACAGTCTTTAAAAAATATATAATAAAATAAAAAACAGAAATTTAAATAATTATTTGTAAGAAATTAAAAATAATATAAACTGTTTTTATTTTATAATACAATTTTTTTAATAAAATATAATAAAATAAAAAAAATAGAAACTTAAAAATATGGTTCAGGTTAGCTTTTTTGAAAGTTCTTGATGTTTTCTAAAAAATCAGCTTTTCTGAGAAGTTCAGAAAGTGGCTCAGTGGTTCAGCTTTTCACTTTTTTAAAGAGGCGGTTGTTTAGAGATTGGTTCAGAAACTTTACCAAATAATTTTTTTCTGATCTTCTCCATTCTTCTTCTCCGATGCCTCACTTCTCCGGTGATGGAACTCCTTAATCCGTTCCTCACTTTTCTTCTTCTTGCACGACTCTTCTTCTCACCTCTGTCGCTGGTAAATTTCAATTTTTCTAGTTCCTCACTTTTCTTCTTCTTCTCTTCTATTCTCCCCACTACATTCTTCCCCTCTGCGTTCTTGACTTTTATAGACTAATTCATGGTCTTTCTGGCTGTTCGTTTTTTTTTTTTATTAAGATTTTTGGAAAAAATTAAATCTTTCATCTCCTTTTTCGGATTTTCACTATCTTTCTTTTTTTTTTCGGATTTTCACTATCTTTTGTTTCCTTTTTCGAATTTTCCAGAATATTTTCCAGAATACCATTGATTCGAAAATATCCGAACCGAATCGGAAATAGAATCGAGAATCCGCGATTCTCACGATTCATACGATTCAAAGATCGATTCATGCCAAAAACGATTCATAGTCCGATTTGAATCGATAACCCCCTATTTTGAATCGAATCGCGATTCGTATCGTACGAATCATACGATTCTAACTACCATGTTACAGACATTTGCAAATGCATATATGGTAATGCTTTACCATTTAATTTGGTAAGAAGTTCCTTATTTGTTCAAATGTTAAAATCTGTTGCTGAATATGAAAAGGGTCTAAAGCCTCCTCCTACTTATCATGAAGTTAGGGTATCTTATTTGAAGAAGTCAGTTGACAAAATCCAAGTTAGTTTAGAGAAATATAGGGTTGAATGGAAGAAATGTGGGTGTACCTTTATGTGTGATGGTTGGACCGATGGAAAAGGAAGGTCTCTTACCAATTTTTTGGTGAATAGTCCAAGTGGAACAGTTTTCTTAAAATCTATTGATACTAGTAATGTGGTCAAGGATGCCAAACAAATGTTTGAGCTATTAGATTCTGTGGTAGAAGAAATTGGGGAGGATAATGTTGTGCAAGTTGTGACTGATGGTGCTTCTAATTTTGTGGCAGCAGGAAAAATGTTAGAGGAAAAGAGAACAAAATTATTTTGGTCTCCTTGTGCAGCTCATTGCCTTGATTTGATTCTTGAAGACATTGGTCAGCTCCCAGTATTTCATAATACCATTGCAAATGCAAAAAAGATCACAACTTTCATTTATAGGCACACATGGGTCCTAAACTTATATAGGAAGTATTCCAAAGGAAAAGAATTAGCTCGACCAGCAGTCACAAGATTTGCAACTGCTTTTCTTACCCTACAATCCATAGCACAACAGAAAAATGCTATTCGAGGTATGTTTGTTTCACAAGAATGGACAACAAGTAATCATGCTAGTAAAAATGAAGGTAAACATGTTGTGAACATTTGTTTAAGTGATGATAGATTTTGGAAATCCATCCAATATTGTTTGAAGTGTGTAACTCCACTTGTGAAAGTATTAAGGCTTGTAGATGGAGACTCAAAACCTGCTATGCCATATATATATGAAGCTATGGATAGAGCTAAAGAACAAATAGCCTCAAATTTCAAGAATGAAGACTCTCGATACAAAAAGGTGTGGAAAATAATTGATACTCGTTGGAATTTGCAATTACATAGGCCTCTTCATGCTGCTGCTTACTACCTTAATCCTAAGTAAGTAACTATTACTATTATTAATTTATTATTACCTTAATCATTATTGCAAATTAATAATGATTTTTATTTTAATCTTTTTTGTTTCTTTTAATCAGATTTCATTATGACAAAAATTTCAATGCGAATAGTGAAGTTTTATATGGTTTATACGAGACCATTGAAAAAATGATCCCGGATAGAAGGATTAGATTTCAACTTGATCAACAACTTGACAAATTCAAAAGAGCACAAGGATTATTTGGAAGAAGCATGGCAATAGATACCAGGGATAAGAAGCATCCTGATAAAGCATTTAATTAATCCTAAATAGTTTCATAAAAAGCATAACAATTTGGATCACGATTTATTAATGTTAGCTTTTTGTTCGAAATTGCAGCTCTTTGGTGGGAAAGTTATGGTGGAGAGGGTAAAGAGTTACAAAATCTAGCAATAAGAGTTTTAAGTCTAACTTGTAGTGCTACTGGGTGCGAAAGAAATTGGAGCATATTTGATCAAGTGCATACTAAAAGAAGGAATAGCTTAGAACAACAAAGATTAAATGCTCTTGTCTTTGTTAAGTATAATCTTCAACTTGAGATGAGACAAAAGGTTAGAGAGGAAAAAGGAGATACATATGATCCTATATGTTTATCTGATATGGAATCAGATGATGAGTGGATTACTGAAAAGGAAGATCCTTGCCTACCAAATGATGTTTCATGGATGGATATACATGAATCTTTTACTCTTGAAGAGGGAACTCCAAGCAACAAAAGGAAGAGAGGTCCAAGAAATTTAACTACTAAAGTTGATAAAAAGGGAAAATCTATTGTAAATGCAAAATGATAATGAGATTGAAGATATAGTTGAAGATGTGGAGGAAGAGGATGAAAATGAGCTCCAAGAGAATGTTATACTAGAGGAAGAAGATGATCTAAGTGACCTTGATCTCGGAAATGATGATTAGGATGTAGGATTTAAATATAGAATAGAAAGTATTTATGTTTTGTGATTGTGTGGATTGAACCTTTTAACTTCATATTTTGATTTTTGATTTAAAAATATATCATATTTTATCTATGATGTATCTTACGATTCATAATAAGATTCGATTCACGATTCAAAAAAATCGAAAAACGATTTACGATTCGAATCTCGATTCTATAACCATGGAGTCAAGTGTTTGAGTATGTGAGTCAATAGAAATATGACAGGAGTAATGTGGATGATGAACGTGATAGAACCTTGATGAACTTGTGAAAATGTGTGAATATTGATATTTAAAGTTTTATATTTGAAATTTTAAAAATAGCTAGCTTACCATGTGCTTCGTCTTGTGTTTGTTTTTTATAATCTGTGATGATCGTGTTAATTTATACGCGAACAGATGAACATATGTTTTATGTTGAATATTTTGTTTGTAAACTTTTGTGTAAATATTAAAATCTCTATAAAGAGGAATATCTTTTTGAGATACAATTATGAAATAGTTGTATATTTCATATATATTTATATGTTAGTTAAATATTTTTTATTTTAGTGTTATTTTATTATATACGGGTAAAATTAGGGATGTTAAACAAAATAAAAATTTGGAGGATATATAAATATACACAGAGTAATATTTTAAAAAATAGTTAACATAATATAGTATATTAGATAATATTAAAAAAATTAAACTTATTTGCTTACAAAATGTATTTAAATGTTACCATTTTTAATTATTTTACTTTAAATTATTTAAAATTTTAAATAATAAAAAATAATTTATTTATTTTATATATATTTATTGAAATAATTAAAATTTTGGAAAAATCGTTTACCCTATTTCTATTGGTTTATTCAAAACTTTAAAGGTCCGCAGTTGAAAACTGAGTGGCCACAGATTAGAATTTGGGACGCCCACGGTCTTGTTCTCTCTCTACCGATGTGGGATTGGATCCCATAAAATCCCATTCTATTCCAAAACTCACCATCTTTCACGCTCCTTCTCTCTTCCAACCTTTCTTCTTCCTCCTCATCTTCTTCTTCCCTCCCACGCCTCAACTCCAATCACCATGCCTCTTGCCACACACCACCCCCAATTCCAACCCCAACCCCAACCAAAACCTAATCCAAACCTCCTCTCTCTCTTCCTCAAACCCATCATTATGCTCCTTCTCACCTCCCTCTTCTTCCTCTTCATAGGCTTCGCCGCCTTCCTCCTCCTCAACCTCTTTCTCCTTGGCGGCGCCTTCCACCGCCTTCGCTTCCGCCCCTCCGCCGTCACTGCCACCGCTTCCAACGCCCTCCTCCCTCGCGAAATCAACAAGCTCCCTCGCTTCCGCCTCTCCCGGGGATCCCACATCCTAGCCGACTTCCCCTGCGTTGTCTGTTTAGACACCTTCCGCAACGGCCAGTGGTGCCGGAAACTCGCCGCCTGCGGTCACGTCTTTCACCGCAGGTGCGTCGACACGTGGCTCCTCAAAGTCGCCGCATGCCCCACGTGTCGTACACCCGTGCGATTAAACGCCGAAACTCCGGTACGTGACCCAACACTAGGTTCTGCTTTTGCCCAATTTCAAACCTGCGAAACTGACTCCAATGCTCTCGCCCTTTTATAGCTTGTAAGTTGTCGGTTTTATGCATTTTGGACTAAAACCAGGTTATTTTTATTTTCTTTTTTACTCTATGTATAGTTTCTATCTTGTACATGAACTGTAGCAATAGTTTTATTTAGTTTTCTCATTTTGAAAGTATTTGGAAGAAGTGAGGAAAATTAGGGAAATGTCTTGAATTGTAACTCTGTTGCTCTGATCATCCTCACCTATTTGCCAAATGATTTTTCCACGGAATGTTTCACAGTTGTAAATTAGTACTTTCATGAGTCTGGCTATGTCTTCATATACGTAATTGCGAATTTGAATTTGATAGTAGATCGTTTTCCTTGTTTACTCCGACCTGTGGACGTAATATCATCTTCAATAAAATTGGGGGCAGTAAACTTTTTTCAGTTCATGAACGTGATTCAAGTGAGATATTAACAAATAGTTAGCATTAATGGAGAGTGCGAAACTGTTTTCATATTATCACTCCACCAAAGATGATTGCCATGGATGGAGAATTTAAATTGCTGTTTGTAAATTTTTATGAAGGTGTTGAGGTATGTCTAGTTCTATTGTCCAGCGACCGAAGATCGGCGATTTGTGTGGGTTTAGGGTCTGAATATGTAATTTTCATCGTATATCACTAGTTAATTAATTTATAAAGGTTTTATTAAACTCTAATAAATTAATAAAAATCTATAATTAAGTATAAATATTTTATTATATTTAGAATTGATTCTCAAACCCAATAAGACAAATAATTATAATACCCGCTAAAAATGACTAAAAAATCAATTATTAATAGAATGTAAAAATTTAAATGAATTATCAAATCGTGATTAAAACAAATGTAAGTGTATATATTCGACTGTTATTATTTAAATCCTAATATTTAAAAATGTATTCTGTAAAAAATATTTTTCTTAAACAATTAACTTTGAAAATATTTTTCAGTCAACAAATTTTATATTGTGAAATGTAAACGAGTACACGTGTCAACTATTTTAAAAAGTTAAATTGTAATTTCAGGAGTTAAAATTATTTTATATAATAATATATAGATTTTTTAAAACTATTTACAACCTAACTAATTATAAATTTCGTAACAAATAATCAACTTTTCGTGCATTTCTCTTATGTGTGTGTGGATTTTCTTTTTAAACAGAATTATTCTTCTTTGGCGATTTTTATCTTCTCTTCCAAAGTAAGCAGGTGTCGTTCACCCATCTTCTATTTTTGGTTGTCGGTGCACTCATCTTCTATCCTTCGTTGTCGGTGCTTTTCGCATGTAACGAAAGAATTTGTTACATTGAGTTTGTTGACACGACTTCTGTAGTCACGAAACCAATATTTGCTTTGCAAAACAACCCTTCCCACGTATATATTGACTGACATGAAAAGAATAATAATGACTTTGTGTTGTCTGAAATGTCTAATGAAATCAGTAAAATTACCGATCTCCACAAGTCAAATTATCTAACTAATCAACTGAAGAGTTACAACTTGAATGCTGACTTCCCAGGCCACATTAGTTTGATTAGTCAAAATTAGATTACAAAAGTGTCCGGCAAGCTACATGTGCAAAGTCCTGGACGACATGGAATCGAGGGATTAGGTAAGTGAGTATAAAGGAGAGCGGAAATAGGAAATAGGTAAACAGGAGAGGTTGAGAGAAGAATAAAGGATAGAAAATTGGGATTTCCCGAAGAATAAATCGGCGAGAACATTTGACACTCACAATAGGATAGGTAAAATTGATCCTCCGAACCACAAAGAAACTAATCACAAGTATCTACCGAATAATAGAGAGGGATAGTGTGGTGTGGTAAGGGGAAAATCAAAGAAATTCGATAAAAGAAGAAGCGTGATTTGATTAGGGTATCCATCAAAGTTGGATGAATTGAGAGAGAGGAATGAGGATGTTGAAAGGAAGCGCATAGGCATTGTTAATGATATTGTGGGTGTGGAAATTGGCGGCACGGGAAGAGGATGAATGCGAGAATCGATAGATCCACATAAGGAGGTTACCGTCGAGGTTGAATCTGGATCTGTTGGGAAACTCTCCGGAGTATCTGTTGTTAGACAACCTATGTCCCTACCTCGAAAACCATGGTATGGGAAAAAAACCCATAACCGCTCGCACAATTGGTACTAAAGAGACTCTTCCATGTCGAAACTCATCTTCCACCGTCAGATGCTGGAGTACCCGTGCCTCATGCAAGATCCCTTGCTTGCAAAGGCTAGAGGACATGCCAATGGAGTCGTCTGGTAAGCTATACTGCACAGACACTGATACGACATGGACACAAAAATATGTGTAATCTCTAAAATGTAGGACACGGGGACACATATCTAAATATTATATAATTATGAATTATATAAATTGACAATAAAGATTTATGTGTTCTAAGTATGTTTCAATTATTTTAGCAGAAAGATGTTTCATGGCTGGTTCAAAAGGATTTGTTCCTTATTTTTATAATTATAATAAAAATTTATACAATAAGTTTGAGTTTTTAGAAAATTAATGTATTTCTCCTTTTTAAATTTGTGTTAGACCCGTGGCAAAATTGTCACAAATTCAACAAATATTTTTTGAATTAAACACTTCACCGAAAGGTGTCCTACAAGTGTCATATGAATATCTGTGTCTGATACGTCTATCCGACACGGACACGCCATTTAAGAGAAGTGTCTGAGCTTCATATGTGATAAGTCCAAAACGAACTATTATTTTGCCTTTTGGTAAAGGGTATCGTGTCCTTTTCACAATAACCACAAACAACATTGTCTCTTTGTTCTCCTAATTACCCAACCTATTATTAAATCCACTACCCATGTTTTTGTACAATATGAAAATTAGTTTTATTTTATTTTTAAATACACTGTGAAATAAAATTTCAAGTTTGTTCCTTCATAAAAATATTTATTTGATTATAATGCATTTCCGGAATGTTATGTAATTCTTGTAATCCAAAAAAGCAGTGGAATGAATATAGTATATAGAATTTTTTGTGTCCCATCAAAATGCTTTTTGTAAGCTTGTTAATTTTTTTCCACAACTTTTTCTTTGGTCACCCTAAATTTTCCTTTGTTGAGCAATTGTTCACTGCAATTTATTTTTTCTTTTTTTATAATATCTAAAGAGGTGTGAATGGATTATTTTGACGACAAAAAAGTAAAATTTGTTTATAGATAAACAATATCAATTCTCCTAGTGATCCTTTTAATGCATTTCCATTCTTTAACAATATCTCCTCTTTATTTTTGATTTGATTTGTTATTTGTTACCATATTGAGAATTAATAGTAAAGATTGGGGTCCAAAAATAATTTTGGTTATGTCTAAGTGGAAACATGGACAAGAGGGAATAGTTGGAAAGTTTATGATGGGTTGCCCATAGGACATTTTTACCCAAATGTACGGAGGATCCTAACGTTATGCTAAAATGGTTTCACATCAAACAAATATGAAACTTCGTTATTGTCATTATGGCATGTCATATGTAAAGCTAGTTATTCAACATTTCTACAAAAATGTCACTCGCCAAACTCAATGACCGGGTCGAGTTGGTCGTACGACATTTTTACAAAAACGTCACTCATTGAACTTAATGATCAGGTCTAGTTGGTCATACGACATTTCTCCAGAAATGCCACTCGTCGAACTCAATGATTAGGCTGAGTTGGTCGTACGACATTTCTATGGAAACGCCACTCGTCGAACCCAATGATCGAGCCAAGTTAGTCGTACGACCTTTCTAAGAAAACGCCACTAGTTGAACCCAATGATCGGACCGAGTTGGTCGTACGATATTTCTACGGAAACGCTCCTCGTCGAACCCAATGATCGGACCGAGTTGTTTGTACGACATTTCTACGGAAATGCCACACTGAAAAAAAAAATCTTATGCGGGCTGGCCCGCGGGTTACTTCTTAAGTGGGGCGGGACAGTGAAATGAGGTCGCACTCCTAATGCGGGGCGGACCAGCCTGCATTGTCACCCCTACTTTTCTCCCTACAACTCTTCCATTCCTCAATCCCGCTCTCAAGTACGCTTTATCTTTGCCCTCCATTCTCTAGTCTTGTCTTGTTGTGTTTGCTTTCACCAACCATCCACTGTCTTAGATGGATTATCATGTTTTGTACCCCTAGGCTAAGCCTAATATTCTTCACGAAGTATTTGTATTTACCTCTATTAAACACATTTGTAAGTTTCACCATGCCCAGACACTTAGTCAAACTGGCTCTGAAAAAGATATTGTTGTAGTTCCCTGTAAATCTGATGAACCCATATGCAAAGACTGTGTTGCCGAAACTCCCTTTAGCTTTTTCTATGAAACCTTGCTTACCAAGCTCAGAATTCGTCTCCCATTAAATTCCTTTGAAAAGGCATCCTTACTACCATGAATATCACCCCCGCTCAGCTCCACCCCAATAGCTGGGTCTTTGTGCGAGCGTTTCATATCCTATGTTGTTATTTCCATTTCGATCCAAACACCAACATGTTTTTTTACTTCTTTGAGTATAGAGCTTCCAGACGAACCTCATGGGCTTCAGTAAGTGGGGTTAAAGGTTGAGGCATTGATGAGCATATATTTATTCACACTCAATAGCCTTAATCATAGATTATTGGACTATAATAATAAATAAATCCATTGTTTTAATTAATATTCTTATAATTGGGTTTATTTGGGCCTTATATATTATTATTGTTAATTTTGTGTTTTTAGGGTAAATGATCTGAAGCATCTACCCTTGTGAATGGGCCAAATATGCAAAAGTCCAAGTTGCTTCTTTGAATCAAAACAGAAAACAAATTCTGAGGAGAAGAAAGAGAAAATAAAAGCTACAAGATTCCAGAAACAGAATTGGAAGCAAATCTTCTGCAAAATAAAAAGAATTATGGAAAGTGGAAACTGTTTACAAAATCTAAACTGCAATATTTTCCCAAGATCCTTGGAGCAGAAAAACCTTATAAAAGGACACAAGCATCAAGTAGAAAGGGAGAGAGCTTCATAGGGTTTTCTTAGTTTCTTTTCTTATTTGTAATTCTTTTGCCTCCGCATGGAAAGCTAAACCTTTTGGTTGATTCCTTTGTGATTCCCCATTGAGTTCTGAGGTTTTGATCAATAAAAGTTTCTATTTTTAATTCTCTATAGCAGTTGTTTTTATTGTCTAATGTTCTGGAAAACTAGTTTTTGTGAGAGGTTGTACTTGAACGCATGATTGAGAGTCTTCCTTATCTTAAACTTTGGTTTCTTAGTTAGTTCGTATTGTTCTAATTAATTTCTTGGGCGCATGATTCAAGAGAGAGGAGATAAGCATTCCCATGGAGTATACGCATGGAATAAAGTGGGTATTGATTAAACCAGTAGACGCATGCTTTACTGGTGAGCTTCAGTTGAATTAGGTTTGGCGCATGTTCAATCTAGTTTAGCTATGCTGAGGATTGAGAAAAGAATAATCTTTAGAGAGCCTGTGAAGAATTCATTGGTGGAAGAACTTGGGAGTCAATCTGCATTCTTTATTGATTCAAATCATCATTTATATTTTCTTGATAAACGATCACAACCCCTGTTTCTTTACCATTATTGCTAATTTTCATTGTTTGCAGATAGGTTTTGAATTCTATTCACTGAAATTACTATTGGATTCGTTGGGAGACGACTTGGGGACATTTGTCCACAATTATACTATCATCTCTCTAGTGTTAGACAAGTCTATGCTAGAATCATATTAATTTGACAGCAAAACGACAGCTATCAGGCATACTGAGCCTCTTTCAGTCTTCTTACAAGTCTTTTAAAGGTAAATTCATAAAAGTTCAGAAATTTGATTGCAACCCTCACCTCTTAAAGGGTTTTCTGATGTACTGGTCACCCCACACTCACTGCCAAACTTCTCGTCCTGATGACCTTAAGACTAACAAACTAAGTGTCTGCCAAACACTTGACAACCTTGGGAATTTGTTTGATACTCCAACTCTCTTAAAGCTTGAATGCCGACCGAATGATCTTAAAGTTTACATCGGTACACCTCTTTACCTTAGATGTTTGTCATCTACACTCTTTATATATCTCATTGCCCTCATTTCTTTTTTCAGAAAACACCATGTTGCCAAAACCTAAAATGGCTCGTCATGCTAAAGGCACTCAAGTGAAAACCAACATTGCCTCCAAAAATGTTGATTCTGAACAAACTGCTACTTTTCTATCAAGAGAAAACACCTTTCCCTCAACTAGCCTACTACCAACCATATTAACTTGGAACAGGAAAACTCTTCACCCCACCAAGATTCATCCACCAATTGATCCTTCCCCAAGAAAAACAAAGTTGCTACCGCTTCTGCCTCTTGGACTAACGTTCTTTCCACCATTGATCGTATAATACAAAATCAAGCCAAGATGGACACTGAAAAGCTTCAGAAGTCCCTTACATCACTTGAAGATGCTAACGTTCGTATTTTCAAACTGGATAACAAGCTTTCTGAAGTGGCCTGAGATTTCAATGACGCCCTTGGTAAGCTTCAACGAACTTTGGAGGATTACACTCGCTATCGAGATGAACATCAAGTTGTCGTTCAAACCTGGAAGTCCACCGAAACTATGCTACAAAACAAGATAGCCATATTAGATAGTGCTTTGGAGACTTCCAAAGATGAGATCTCCCGTAGCTTCGTAGAAGGCTTTAACATAGTTGTAGAGCAAATCAAAACTATAAATCCCAACATTGACACATCGCCACTTGATCCATTCAAAGGCGTTGTTGATGGTCAGATCATGATGACGAATAGACTCACGGCTGAGATCTGTGTCTTTTTGAAAAAATCTTAAACAAAATACGTACTATAATTGTCTTAACTTATGTTCGCTACTACTTTAATTATGTATCAATGTTGCTTGTTACTATCAATTGTTTTATCGTGCTTCAATTTATACACACTTTATCCTTGCTCCTTTAACTATTTATTAACACGGTCTTGCTCGTAAATAAAGTAACCTTATCTAATATTATCCACAACTTCTAATCTTGTTGCCTACGCTTTCTCTGACTATTCAAACGTGAAAGTGTTATTAACAAACTACACAATTCTATATTCAGGCACTAAACATTAAGGTGAATATGTATGCTTGCTCAACCTCAATTCTTTTCCGAACATGATAAAATTCAAAATAATAACGAATGTACCTTTATTTAGCAACTGAAGTACGTATTCTGCTACACGAAGGGTTTATTCTTCCCTGGTGTTATCTTTAAATGGACCGAATGTACGCTTGCCACCATGACAGGTTAATCCCCTTGTATGATTTTTGATCGAGTATGCTCGGTAGCATGGAGGGTTAGTACCCTTCCATGGTTTTTAACCGAGTGTGCTCAATACCATGGATGGTCAATACCCTTCCATAGTTTTTAACCGAGTGTTCTCGGTACCATGGAGGATCAATACCCTTCCATGGTTTTTAACCGAGTGTGCTCGGTACCATGGAGGGTCAATACCCTTCCATGGATTTTAACCGAGTGTTCTCGAACCATGGAGGGTCAATACCCTTCCATGGTGTTTCCTTCAAATGGTTGAGAAATGAATCCTCCCCTTTAAGAATTTCCTGTACGCTAAACAATCCATACACAAATCAAATATCTTTCAACCATTTTATTGAATTTGAAATAACTCAACTATAAAACATATGCAATAAAATATTCTTATCGAAAACAAATTGACCACCCCTCATTAACAATAATGAAAGCTTAACTATAATAGAAATGTAGATTCGCCACATTCCATGTCCTCGGTATAACACCTCCATCCAAAGTTTCTAACCTATAAGCCCCTTTTCCGACAACTTCTTTGACTCGATATGGTCCTATCCATTTTGGCTCTAACTTACTGACCAGTTCTTTAAAAAGTGTTTCCTTAGTAGTTGATTGTTCCGTGGTATGATAAGACCATATAACTTCAGGAAGAACGTCTGTCCACTTTGTTTTCGCCACTCCTAACTTCTTTTTTAATCCCTTCAATATAATCTTATTTGTTGCTTCCACTTGTCCGTTTGTCTAAGGATGTTCTACAAATGAAAATATTTTGTCGAATTCTCAACTCTTCACATAATCGCCTTACTTCCCACTTTCAAACTACGTTCCATTATCAGATATTAGTTGTCTTGGTATTCCAAACCGGCACACTATCGACCTCTAAATAAACTTTGAAATTTTTTCAGCAGTAATTGTTGGTAGAGGTTTAGCTTCCACTCACTTCATAAAGTACTCAATCGCAACTACAATAAACTTGAATTGCCTTACTGAAATTGGAAACAAACCCAGCTTATCGATTCCCCACTTATTGAAAGGCCATGGGAAAACTAAAGAATACAATCGCTCGGTCGGTGACGTATTTATGCCTTTGACAACTGTCACATCTTCTTACATACGACAAATAATCTTCCCTTAACGATGGCCAATAAAAACCTACCCTTAACACCTTAAAAGCTAATGCTCGACCTCCAATATGACTATCGCAAATCCCCTCATGTAACTCCTGCATAACCCTGGCTTGTTGAAACTCTTCCACACAACACAACAAAGGTATTGAAAATCCCTTTCCATACAGTACTCCATCAATCATAACATACCTTGCAACATTCTTTCTTAACACCCCATGTTCTTCGCATCTAAAGGTTCCTCTCCTTCCTCAAACCATTTTACATACACATCCATCCATCCTGACCTCTTCTTTACCTCCAAAATCTCCACTGATACACATGGCAACTTCAAACTTTCTTGTATGACAGATTTGTGATTACCTATCCTCTTAGTACTTTGACAATAAGTTTGCACGAGAATTTTGACCCCGTGTAACATACACCAAACCAAACTCATCGAATACCAATGTCATTTCCCGAACCTTCGCTAGATACCTTGCCAGATGTGGATCCTAAGCCTGGAAGTTTCCTCCCACTTGTTCTCTTACTAGCTAATAATCGCTTCTTACCACCATCCTCTTGACCCCATATTTGTAGCCAAGTGCATCCCTGCAATCAATGCCTCATGCCCTGCTTGATTATTGCTCACCTTGAAGGTGAACCTCAACAATTGCTCGATCAATACTCCATTCGGTCCTTCCAATATGGCCTCGACCCCACTTCCTTGCAAATTAAAAGCACCATCCACATATAATATCCATCTTCTCGGCACATCCTCTGCATCATGTTCACCAGACGAAGATGTTAACTCAACCACAAAATCCACCAATGCCCGTGTTTTTACCGGCCATCTACTCTCATATTTGATTCCATACTCGGTTAACTCCATCACCCACTTCATCATCCTTCCCACCAAATCCAACTTTTGCAACACATTTGTCACAGGTAAATCAGTTTTGACTATAATCTGAAAATTCTGGAAATAATACCTCAATCGTTTAGTTATAACCACAATGGCAACGCTACCTTCTCCAACTTTTGATATCGCATCTCTGGCCCCTGGAGCGTTCTGCTCACGAAGTAGATAGGTTTATAATCTTTCTCCGATTCCCGCGTTATAACCATACTAACAATCCTTTATGTCACACTCAGATATAGATAAAGAGGCTCACCTCATCCTCCGTCACCGCTCTTCGAGTGCCTCTCATGATCACTATGTGTGTGGCACATGAGTATTTTACCTGGACTCCACGGTGGACGTTAAAATGTTCTGGACAAGAGTCGTGGCGACCTTAGACCTAGAACATTCAATATAGCCAATAATAAGTGTACTATTAGCTAGCGTGTGATCCACCCTCTTTCTTTGTCTTCTCCCATTCTCCCATATATATATATATATATATATATATATATATATATATATATATATATATATATATATATATATATATAGTCTTGCTCCTTCTGTTACCGCTGAATATGACATTGTTACCGGTCTTCTTATGTAGTAAATACTCTCCTTTAATACAAAGATCTGCACACGATCCTTCTACACACTACATGAGGCTCAACCCAAAACTCCACCGTTATAGATAAATAAAAATTGTTAGATAAAACTTATTACTCAATTAAAATCTATAATTAATAACTCCCTCTAAGTTCCACTAATACTAGTTGATTACTTTAATTCTATACTTGTTATTCGATCAAACAATAACTATAAATTATATTCAGTGTAAATCTTTATAATGAAACAATTGATATCAATCTTTACTTTAACTTACGACATGTTACACTTTTATACTCTGTTTGTATCTATGTATATAGTGTACATGCGGATGGAAAAAGACAGAAATTTTTTGTTTGTTTCTAGTCATTTAGACCGATGGAAAGGCGAAGAAAGATGAATGGGGATTATAAAGTATCTTCTCATGGTTGAGGAGAAAGTGGAACCCAACAGAGAAAGCCATGTAAGATTTTTTTTAGTTTCCGTTTTTGCCCCCAAATAAATGTGCTTTTGTCCAGTGTAATATTTGAATAGAAGACATTCTCAAAAATAATTTTTTTATATTAATAATAATAAAAATCATCATTAATATTGCTTTTCTTATATAAAAAAATATGTACTTAATATATATATATATAACATAATGTAATATAAATTAAATAACTATAACTATTTAGATTAATATATATATATATATATATATATAACATAATGTAATTTAGATTAATAAAATAAAAATAATATAATTTTATTTAAATTTTTAATTTTATTTCTTTATTTTAATTTTACATTTTTTTTATTTTTATTTATAATTATAATTTTATATTATTTTAATCAACTAAAATATACACAAAATTAATTATTATTATTTTTTTCTTTTTTATACACAAGGATAAATTTATAATTTTGTAATTTACACTATTGAAAATAATTCAAAATACTCTTACAACCATCACATCACTCACAAACTTCAATAAATTTTCTGCACAGATTCACTCTAACATATCTTAATCCAAACAATTTCACTTTCTTCACACTTTCCTCTTAAATCACTACAAATTCATTTCCCAATCCAAATACACCCTTAATATTTGGTTAATTTCTTTTTCATTATTTTTGTTTTAAGAACTTTTTTCTAATTCCTTTGCATTACCTAACAATCATAGTTTTGTTTCAAAGTATGAAAATTACACAAGAAGTTTATAATTTTGTTTCATTTTGATATTTTTTGAAAAAAAAATACAATAACCTAAAAAAAATATACAGAAACGGCATAGGATTAAAGTATAGTAATTTTTTGGTGGTGATCCAAATAATAAAAAACATTCATTTAATAATCCAATAAATAATATTTTAATTAAAATAATTTATTTTTAATTAAAATATTATTATAATAGATTGTTAAGTAGATGTGTTCTACTTTTTTTTCATGCAATTTAGTAAGATTTAGGAGGATATTGATGACGTAACTTTGAAGCAGAGATTGGGGAGGGCAGAGAAAAAATTGGAAGGGTTCGATTTGATGATGAAACAGCAGCAGTAGAGTAGAGTGACAGTGAGAGAAAAATGGAATCGGGTGGCGTGTGGTGGTGCGTTTCGGCAGTGAAGATGGTAGTGGAGTCCATAAAGATTATAGGCTGCAACAAACTGGTGTTCGCATCAATTCTGCTTCTCACCACCCTCCCTCTCTCCACGCTCCTAATCTCCCAATCCATCTCCACCCACTCCCTCACCTCGCAAATTCACCATCTCGAGGCCCTCGCACGCTACGCCCCCACACGCTTTGAGGCCCGACACGTCTGGCTCCAGTCCCGCCACGACGCCCTTTCCCTCCTCCGCATCAAGGCCCTTTTCTCCCTCCCCTCTTACCTCCTCTCCCTCGCCGCTGCCCTCTCCGCCGTCCACTCCACCCGCCTCGCCCTCCACGCCAACCCTACCTCGTCCCTCCTCGCCGCGGCCCTCCGCCTCTTCGCTACCACCATCTTCGTCTACGCCATCCTCTTCGCCTTCTCCCCCCTCCCGCGCTTCCTCGCTGCCCTCGCCTCCTCTTCCTCCGCCAGGCTCCTCCTCCTCGCCGCCGGGTCCGCCCTCGAGGTCTACCTCATGGCGGTCACGAGCGTCGCCCTTGTCGTCTCCGTCGCAGAAGAGAAATTCGGGTGGGATGCCATTCGGGTCGGATCCGCTCTGATGGAGGGGAGCCGGGCATGCGGTTGGGCCCTGTCGGGTCTGTTCGTACTGGGGTCGAGTCTGATCGGGTCGAAGGTGGAGCGGTTGATGGAGGCTGAGGATTGGATCAGGGTTGAGGATAAAGCCAATGTGATAGTTTGGTACGGTTTGTTAGTGCTGTGGAGTTACGTGATTATGACGGTCTTTTAC
Source organism: Phaseolus vulgaris (assembly GCF_051622355.1). Classification (NCBI taxonomy): domain Eukaryota; kingdom Viridiplantae; phylum Streptophyta; class Magnoliopsida; order Fabales; family Fabaceae; genus Phaseolus; species Phaseolus vulgaris. The sequence continues at coordinate 37,864,959 of NC_143500.1, read as the reverse complement.
TGCGATTGTAGAAAACGCCATCCAATTAGTTTACCTCAACCAGAGGAACTGCAACTATCTGTAACCTAATGTGAAGTAATCTAATCCAACCTCATTTTTTTTTCATGTACAATTCTGTACTACAGAGTAATATACAATTAATGTGAAGATTATGAATAGGGCTTTATGATGTGTAACCATTGTATTGTTATGTGATTTTCTTTACTTCTCCACTCTTGGAGGTTAAAAGACTATATGATTTGTTTGTATATGTAAAATATTACTTGATAAATATACTTAAACATGATGTTATGATGTTGTGACTATTTTTAAATAGTTTTGATTTATGATAAATTAGGGATTTTGATTTTAGTTATATAAATATGTTATTATATAATTCTTTAAAAGAGAAGACCTTATATATATGAATTGACTTTTAACAAGGCAAGTAGTATATATATATGAAGATGATTTATTTTTATAATTGTTTAGGTGTACACAAAAGAGAGTATACTCTCATCCTCACTCCTCCGTTCCCACATCAAATTTCATATATTAAATAAAACAACATTAATTTCTAATCTCACTCTCCACTCCATTTCAAACAACTCTATTCTTTGGTAGAATTGTACCTTACTGGATTTGGTTGGTCATATACCAATTGGTCCGACTTGCAAGATGGCCTGAAGCTAAGATCACCATGATTTTTGAGACTATTATTATAAACCCCTCATAATTATGTTAGTGTAATAATATTAATTTAGATAAATATATTATGAGATTCAATTTTATTAATGCACAATTAACGTGATTTTAATGCACAATATTCCGATCTATTTGAATGCGCTGATTAACTTGTTCAATATCCCTTATTATATTGCATTATTACATCTAATTATATTACAAAATACTCTGATTTTATATACGTGATATTCAGATTTTATAAACAGATACTATAATATGCCACATTAAAGCCGGGAGAAACCACGGTCAAAGTTCCAAGCCCATGAGAACTTATAAATAGATGACCACAAGGGTAGGGGACTCAAATTTTAGCACTATATTCATTATATACATGGAATTTTATGCTCTTACTGATTTGAGCGTCGAAGTGTTATCGCAAGAGCCCCTCGTTCTTTAAAGGCTGGTTCACTAAAGCTTGAATGGAGACCACCAGGAGCTCATTCCGATTCTGACCTACCTCGAGCTGGCGAAAACAAAAATCATCATTCTTTGTGTATCTACCATCAAGTGAATCCTAACCTTAGTTTGAATATCATCATACTCTCTTATTCCAAAACCACCAATGAAGAAAAGAGAAAGCTTGAAAAAGAGAAACTCAAACCATATGAGAAAAAAAGTTTGATTAATTAATTCGTCATTTTTACATATTATTTTTTGTTTTTTAATTTCAATTCATCCAAAATTATTTTTGTATGTAAGTTAAATTTCTATCATATGAAAGTTGAACAAAAGAAAGAAATAGGCGCTACATCGCATGTGTTTTCACTAGTTTTATATATATAACACATTATATTGACTTGACTGATTTGATGGGCAAAGTATTGCGAACAAGGAAAGTTTTTTTTATCTCATTTTAGATTTCGACAAATCCAGAAATTACAATTGCAATGTTTCTGACTTTTAGTTTGAAAAGTGTTGGAAATCTCTCCTTATTCTAATGAGACTATAACCAATAAATCTTGATAACCAATCCATTGAATATTTTCAGTGATGGTCACTCCAAAAGTCTTGGAATTGTAACTCTCTCTTGAGAATGTGATGAACATTAATTATCCACTATCTCTCTGGGATATGTCTTCCTCTCATTCTCTATATAAAGAGAACTTGTGAGAAAGAGAAAAACAAGCAAGTGATAAGAGCACCATAGACAGTAAAAAAAAGAGTTGATATCCACCATACATGAGATTAGAAATCTTAGTGAAAGGTTAGAGAAACATTGTATTTCATCATTCTTGGGTGAGATTGAGTGTTATCCTCATAGAGTGAGAAAAACAAATATTTAGGTCCTGTGGATTTTTATTTCTCAATAAGAGAAGGTTTTCTCAAGTTAAAAATTATCGATCTTATTATTTTATTTTGCTCTATTTTCTATTGTCCGCTTATTGATTTGATTCCGCAAATGTCCATTTTATATCTACACCAAAGAGAGAGAATTAGTTCTAATTTGAAATTCATTTATTCTATTTCTTTATTCATACTTTTATCTCTTTTAAGTAATTTTGAAAATTAATAAGTACATGGTGGTGGAAGGAATGAATAGTAAGGAGCAATCATCCACATGTCAAGGTACCATTTGAGAGTGACAATGTAGATAAAGTTTTTTAAAGGGTGGATAAATTGTTTTTATTTGTTGATAAGGTATTAGGTGGAAATATATCATGTTGTTTGACAGAGTTTACTTTTTTTTTAAAACATTGAGTATGTTGATTTATATAAAATGTATTTTTTGTGTTATTATTTATTAAATTTGTTATAATATATCAAAATTATATGTTGCTTTAATTTTTAAAAATATTTAGTATACTTACCTAAATAATCAAACATAAAAGATAACTTTATGTATTATTTAAAGGTCTTTTATAAAATAAGTTATTAATAAAAGTTAAATTAGATCTTAAAACAAATTGATATTAAATAAACATGTTAGACTTGACTTGTTAAAACATCGCCTAAACCAGTTTAAAAAAATTATTGTTGTCTTATCTTGAATAACAACATTTTTAGTTTCAAATAAATCAGTCAAATCTTAACATAAAATCGTAGCAAATCATACTTAAATTTTGAATTTTAAACACAATATGGCTATTTAAAGAGTGCATTGAGTTCTAATTATTTGCAAATGCATGGCCTCGAACCAAACGTAACTAGTCAACTTGAACTATATTTTGTTTCCAATCTAATAATCTACGTATAGCAGAGTCGAGCTGGACTAAACTTGCCCAAATGTGATCTTTAAGAATTTTATATTATCATGTTTAACTTGTAATTTAAGAATTGCTGTATAAAGAAAACTTATAATTTAAGATATATACTACTATCTTAAAATTACTTCCTAAAAGACACTTATCAAGTTATCACGAATTATAAAATCTTTCTATTTTGCTTCCTTAACTGTATTAATTTTCTTAATTAACAGTGCCAATTATGTCAAGTAAATGAAAAATTGGTTAGTTTCAATTGACTGCAAATAATTAGTTAATAAGTTGATGTTTGAAGGTATTTCCTGATTAGAAAATATCTTTCAATTAAAATGTATTTATTTAAAAAATTATATTGTAAAATTCGGAAGGTGTAAATAGAAAAAAAAAATCATTGTGAAATTTGAAATATATATATTTTTTTAAAAATGATATTTTTGCTGACTTATGGGAGTCTAAAAGAAATAAACGTTGTTTAAATGATTCTAATATTATAGGTTTAATTTTATTAAATATATATGAGTATATTTTGAATGTTTTATTAATGCTTGTTATTAAATATTTAGTGAAATTGATGTTTTAAAATGGAATGTATTAAATTGAGTTTAGTCTTTATTAAGTATTGGTTTCATTAATGAAAAAATATATAAATTTCACTAATCTCCAAATCACTTAGATGAAAATTTTACTTTTAAAATGTTGATGAAGGTTTTGAATGAAAACATTGTCCATAAACTATTCGGTGAGTGGATAAGTTCAAGACTTAAATATTAGTTTTTGATGGACATGTCCTATGAAAGTTTGAATTTAAATTTAAATTTTTAAATACATGAGTCAAATTTAAATTTTTAAAATTTTTAGGAGAATCTTGAATGGAGTTAGGAATATCATTGATAGATTGATTGATATTACTCTGTAATATTATGCGGTAACAAAGTTGATAGGAAGTTTATAAATATTATAAATTATATTAACTTCAAAATAATATTTGCTAAAAATATGTATTAGTAAGTGAACATATACCAATATAAATAATGATTTTTTCAGTGGATAATAATAAAATATCTTTTTATTGTGATGTTTTGAAATATTGGGAATATATATATATATATAATATATATATATATATATATTATATTTTGTTGTTTTTTAAGATTAATTTATTTATTATTATATAAGTATTCACTTCTTTTATATGTTAAATATGCAAACATGTCACAATGTTTTGTTTGAATTACAATAGTAGTGAAAAAAGAAAGAAATAGAATAAAAGATAAAGTTGTTTGAATTGAGAAAAAAAGAGACTGAAAATTGAGTTGAAAGTTTGTAGTAAATATATTTAATGTAATAGAATATTTTTTTAAAATATTTTAAAATGATTTTGTAAAAATAAATTGATATAATTTTTAAAAAATATATAAATGAGAATTAAAAGAAATTTCAGAATGAAACATTGTTATTAAATCTTAATAAATTAAAAAATTACATTTCAAAATAATAGTATATTAAAATAAATTTATTTATAAAATATGAAAATTCAAATTAATTAGTATTATTTATTATTATAATATTTTTATTTTAATTATTTATTTGTTACAATATATATTAATAAATATGAAAATATTTAACTGTATTTATTTTATTTATTATTTCAGTGTTTTTTTAATTTTTATTTTTTTATAATATAGTAAAGTTTATTAATAATTATTAAAATAATATATTATTTTATTTTATTTATTAAACTAATTAATTATTTTACTATAACATAAAACCTTATACAAATTAATATTAATAGTATAATTATTAAAATAATAGTGATAGAATACGTACACTTAAAAAATAATAAAATATTTATACACATAATTCATTATGATTTTAATATTATTGATTATGTATTACAATAATTAATTATGTTGAAATACATAATTAATTATAATTTTAATATAATAAATTATGTAAAAATCATATGTATATAAATTTGTAAATCTATTTTCAGTTATGTAGAAAGTTAAGGATAAAATTTTATCTTATTTTTTATTTATATTTTTCAATATGTTGTTTTTCGTTTTTTCATATTTTTATATTTTGTATGAAAAGATCGAAATACAATCTAAGTTGTAAGGAGTATAGGATCGAAATACAATCTAAGTTGTATATGAAAAGATCGAAATACAAGTAATTTTTTAATTGTTTTTTAATTTTAATCTTATTACAAGAATTAGAATGGTTTATCTTATTTTTCATTTCAAGAGTTTCCTCACATATATTTGAGAGAGAAAAAAGTGAAAAAAAGATTGAAAATGAATATATATGTTTTTATTTTATGAAATGTGTATATTAATTATTAAGTTGGCGAAATGCGAATAAAAGGTGGATAAAAAGAATGTGTAGCTAGGGGGTACAGGAGGGCAATGGCCACCATTCTACCGTCATCCAACCCTCACTTTCTCTCTTTTAACGCTCCCCACCGCTCTCCCACTTTTCTCAGGTAAGTTCGTTTCTTTTCCTCATTTTCTTTCCCGCAGCTTCCATGTTTACTCTCGCTGTAATCAAATTCGTTCACTGCACCTTCAATTGCAGTAGTTTATGCATTGACTTTATGTTTCTCGAACAACGATCTTACTTGCTTCTCGTTTATGCCTATTAGGTTATGAAAAAATTGTTTAATCGGATGGAAAGTATTAGGAATTAAGACTTTCCAAGTGTTTACTTTAGCAACAGTTGATTTATGAACAAAACTTATATTATACTCCATAGATGCTTTTGGTTTTGTACTCTATTCGGAATTGTATTTTCATCGTATTACATATCCATAATTTTATTTATCTATGATTTATTTGCACAAGTTTCATAACAAGAATCCACTTGTAAATGAAACTAACTATTTTATTGAGGTTCAAAGAAAATGAGGAGAATTCGCACTGATTGAAACTGAAAGTTGATTTAGAGATTTCATTAAGTTTATGCGTAACATAGCATTGATGTGATATGGTTAAAAAAATTATGCAGAGGAAGAGAGAATTTATCATCATGTAGGCTGAGATTGACCTATTCTAACAGGTAATTATTGGATTTTTACCATCTTGAAAGGGAATCTGGACAACAAACATATGCAGTAGGAACCTTGTTTTGCTATTGCTGTTTAACCACATTATACTCCTTGTTTTAGGTGGGGCCAGATTAAAGAGCAAGATGTAAGCATATTTTCCAATAGAACCGGAGGTCAAGCGGTTCGAGTCCTGGTAAATTCTAATTATGCATCAATTGAAGATTCCTTGTTCATTGTTGGTTGAAAATGACTTGTAAAACTGTTTATATGGGATGCTTCTTTTTTAATTTTGGATTTATGTAATATTGGTTGGAACTTTCAAGTTATAGGTATGGTCTTCCCAAATTGTTATTCATTTGTGTTGCTTTTTGTGCATTTCTTGTGTATACTGTTTTCAATGAATCCATCTTTTAGTCTAGACATGTACTGACGTAAAAATACAATTGCGGAAGTAGAAAATTGAAAATTCAACAGGCATGACGAGGAATGTAACAGGTAGAAAGTCATATCACTTTGAGGAATGACACATTTATGAAATCTGCGGGAGTTATAGGTATGACAAGTCTAATAGTGAAGGAAAACCTACATTTCATATACAAAATAATGCATGATGACTTCTTAGTAAACGAGATGACTTCCTTAGTATACCTGTTTTATGGCACATGTAGTCAGTCATGTTGAAGAATAGATAACAAAACATTATTCTTATATTGAAGACATTGCTATATCTTAATATGATGTATTTACTTCAGTTGACAATATCTGATGTTCTTTTTTATATACCTGTGTTTCAATGTTGTTTAATAGAAAAAATCATTACCAGTTACATGTGTATAATCGAATTCTTGCTTCATTGCTTTCTTTTGGCTCTCTGTGAGAAAATAAGGGATGGAATCTTCTCGTGACATGATACTCTTGAGCTTTATCCTGAACTCTTCATTGTGGAAATTACTTCATTATCTAAACTAGTGATTATAAATTGGGGATTTATGATTTTCAGTACACTTTTTTGGTTCTTTTATCCTTTTAATGCAATAAACTAACTATTATTAGTTAGATCCACTTCTTGCTAAACCCATGCTTCTTTTGAATATTTAGCTTAGGTTAATAAGTCATGTTTCCAGTTAGATTTTTTTTTCTACTTTTGTATCCCTTCTATATTTGACATTTCACTTTGTATCGATTTAATAAGGTATGCAAGTCATATAATATATAATGATAATTATACAGGTAGCTTCAGGAAAGGGTGATGCGGTCATGGTTGATCCTGTCGAAGCCAAGCGATTGGCTGCCAAACAAATGGAAAGAATTAAAGCAAAAGAGAAACTCAAGGTGAAAGCAGTCCAGTGATTGAACTCAAATCACATATTCGGGGTTATTGTCATTTAGTTTAGAAGCATATAAAAAGTTTGAAAGTCATTTTCCTTCCTCATAATTGTCTGTTTGGACAGAAGGAAACTGAGTATGCTCTAATGAAACTCTGTTTCTCAATTCACTAAAAATTTGGCCAACTTAATGTTGTGATTGTAGAGAAGACGCCAAATTGAGGCAATTAATGGAGCATGGGCAATGATCGGTCTCACGGCTGGCCTAGTTATTGAAGGTCAAACTGGAAAAAGCATTCTGACTCAGGTGAAATTTGGAAATGTTTCTTTTAACATGTGCTTGTATCATGTGCAAGAAAATACTTCAAATAAACACATGCACATACGTGTCACATACACCTAAGGGGCTTTTTTCTAAAGTGAGTTTGTCTCTAATATCAGCTAGTAGGGGTGTATATGTATTCTACCTAATTCAGTTTAAGTGCATTTTTAACCTACTAAATTCAAAGACAAAATTGGATCAAATTTCTTATATCTCCGCCATAAAGCTCTAATCAAACAAATAACATTTAGAAGGTTTTTCCAACAAAAATAGTCTCCATCAAAAATATGTTTTAGATTTTTAAAAGATGCCCACATGTCAAATGTGTCTTGATCGAAGTTTTATCCTTTTCAGATGGATTTTATTAAATTCATTTGACTCAACAATTACTTTTCTGTTTTGATGTTTAAACTTCTTTTCTCCTCTTTTCAGCTGCAAGACTACTTAGGTGCAATTGTTGGTTTTTTTGTGCGGTAGACTTCCAAGAGGTCCATGGGTACATACATAAGAAGAACTCCAGAATTCTTTCTCACATTCTTTGTCTTTTAACTTTATATCTTTAAACTTAAAAGTATGCCAACGGTGTTTTTCTTCAAATTTTCGTTGTTACCTGGTAAGTGTATGTAATATGTGATTATACAAAAGAATTAAACTGCTAACCAACTTGTGTACTGATTGTTTTTCCCTGGTCTTCTAGCATTTATTGTTAAATACTTCGTACATTTTCTTTTTGTTACTTAGGATACCAATTAAGTTTTAGACAGCTGCAAGTTTCAGTGGTACAACAGACACAGTTCTCTTGTATGATCTCAAATTTAATTAAAAGACAACAAAGTCAGGTGCATCCAGTTTTAGTTACGTCAGTTTGATGATCCCATAACTACCTAAACTCTGCTAGTGGTTTTGAGTTTATATAAGAGAGACTAATCCAGATATTAGGATCAATCCCCTATTCTGTCTGCTGCACAAAAAGGCTATGCAGTGGTGCGTGAGATGTTTCTAATTCTCAACTTTGAAAAGAGGTATAGGATATCAGACACACACGCACACATAGATTTTCTATGACTTGAGAGTTATGGATCCTGGTAGAACCATACTCTGCTACTGCAGCACTACTGAATTTTTATACTATACTCATTAATAAGATGAACGAGAACATGCTATTTTTGAGCAAGCGGGAACGAGGGTTTTTCAATGAATAAAGCATTTCATTTTATTAAATTGCCAGTTACATATCGTTCCAGAACCATACTGTACTGATTTTTTAATTCGTATACTATACTGCTTTGAGAGAGGCTTTTGAACATAACTGCTTTTATTCTCAATCACTGTTCAGTTATAATTATCCGAGAATAAGTTAAAGCTTTATATTTCATAAGTTGTAAGAATGTGTTCAAACCAATCATTTCATTCTAACAAGCTCAAGTTGACATCAGTCAAAGGATTAAAAATTCAAAGCTGTCTTCAAAAGAAATTTCTGAAAAGCACAATTTTGTAGGGGCTGCAATTAAAAGTTGTAGTTAAAATTAATTGTCCAAAACTATTCAATGTAGTGAGGTAATTCGAGATATCTTTTGTTTCGTGGCCCAATGGACCTAAAGCTATCTAAATTTCAACTTTTCAAAGACACAGAAGCCCATTCGATCTTGTTTTGGTACTTGAATGACAGTTTTAATCATCGTTGGAGAAAAGTAGTTCTAAATAATAGGAAAGACCAAAAGGTATCTGGTAAAATTTATTCATAAATGATTATAAAATTCGTAACAAGTTTGTTGAAAAAACTTTTACACCAAACAATGTTGCTTTTTAGAGAAGAAGAAATCACGAAAAATTCAAGATTTTGTTCCTTCCGGTTTGATTTGTTTCAAACTTTCAGGTTTCCTCCACTAAGATCAATTATTCAGTTTTTAAATTTTAAACAGAGTTGGGTCCCTTTCAGACAAAAATGCGCGTCTTGGATAAGAATGTAATGTCATCATAATAATCTGAACACCCTATACGCATTAACTTTTGTTCTCACAACCGGAAATAACGAGGAAACTGTCCATCAATGCCATAGAAACTTGCTAGTTTTGCTCTACCAAAGTTAGTCAAAGTAAGCAATGCATCTTTTTTTGAGTTCTGACATGGCACTATTCCGTTACTCCTTCTATTTTGGCTAATTAAAAAAATCAAATACCCAGGTTAGTTGTAAAACACGGATTATTTATTAATATTTGGTAAATTTCATAAATCTTTAGAACGAAATTAGCAATCACCGTATATTTAAAGGGTCACAAATAATATAATATCATTATAGGTACCATGCGAGACATTAAACTTGGTGACAATTTTTTATTTAAATTAAGTGATCCATGTACTCGTCAAAGGAACTAAACGAATAAAGAATTAAAAAAAAGTAAAACATAGTACCAGATTGATAGAAAAAGCTAGTCACACTGGAAACCACATCCCTTGGCTGGAGCTTTCTTGATGATAAAATATCGTGCAATCAAAATTTGGCGCACTGAAATATTTAGTAATTTTATAGTATCATGAAACAGTTGATACTTACTGCAAAAATTCCCTCTTTTGTGGAAGGAAGGGGCAATAAATGTATGATACATTAGGATACTGATTGAGATGCAGTTTGTAAAATGATTGAGATGTGTTCTTTTTGTTGGGCACGAAAGACGGTAGAAAGAAAGATGAATTAGAATATTAGGTTGTAGAATATTAGTTATCCACTTATCCATGCGCCCTATTTGAAATAAAAAGCGAAGCAGATCATGTTGCACTTCATCACGCTGCTTATTTTAATCCTTTGTTCAACTTAACGATAACTACAAATGATGAAGGTTGTCAATTTGTGTCTCGTGCTTTTGAAATTGCTTAGTCTAGATAAGGCCTTTGTTTGTGTTAGCGTGGAAATAAGATATCAAAGTCTTTGTCCTTCGCCTTATCTCCCAAACTCCAACCACATCACAATTTTCTTTTGTTTTTCAAAGACCAAAAACCTTTGCATTCTAGCCTGTCCAAGGGGAACACCAAGGCCTAAAAGACAAAGAACCGTAATATAGATTAGTTATTAGTAATAATATTCTTTGGTACAGAACCATAAGAAAATAGAAAACGAGGTTAAGGGAAGGGCTTATGCTTTGAATATTCCACTCTTGCTAATATTCAAAACTTTTGTTTCAATTATCTATGCATTGCATTCATTAAAGTCCGATATTTGTTAGTACTAGATCGTGAACTTTTGTGCTCATGGTGGAAAGAGAGCTTCCTTTCGATTTTTTTATTTCGCTGGCTTTCTTATTTAAAACCAGTTTGTTAGGTGAGGTTATATAAACTAATCTCATTTTCAAAAGTAGGTTTGTTAGCTACTATTATTATTCATTGTGTTATTAACTTTTTCTATTCTAATTGAAATCCCTGGAAGATAATTTTCAAAAGTGATTCATAACATGTTAACTTTGCACCCATACATAGATGGCATGTTAATAATAAGTTAGATTCCCATTTATGTATAATAATCATTCCAATTGTTGTTCTACTCCCAACAGGTTTTTTTAAGTTCTGCTTACAATAGTTATATATGGGATAAAAAAAACTTAATTTTAAAAACTAAGAAGTTACAAAAACAAAAACAAAAACAAATGAAAATAATTAAATTGAAAAGAAATATATTGAAACTAAAAGTATGATAAAAAAAACTTAATTGATAATAATATGGTAGGGAAGATTTATTCCGTTGTATCTCTCATATGTAAATATCATTCGAAATACAAATATGTATTGTAAATTTGCTATTTTTAATGTTAATTAAGTCCAAAAATTTGATTTGGTCTTTTAAAAATAAATTTTTCTTTTTACTTTAATTTAAAATGTCATTTTTTAACTTCAAGTTAGACTCTTTTCCATCTTAAATTGTTAGAAATACATGTTAAAGTTAACTTTTATACTTGTACATTTGGAACCTCCCAGTGGCTTAAGAGGTTTTTTGGTCAATTGGTGGATGCAATTTGGAACTTGTTGAGAATTAAGTGTAAAATGAATAATGTGGAACTTTAAAAAACTTGAAATAATAATGTTTTACAGCAAAATTGATGCTCTACATGTTATACTTGTATAAAATGTTGGTGCATTTAGTACACATGAAACAATACTATTTTTTTTTATTATCAAATAAGAGTGAATTATGGGTAATGATTATCAAATATCAAATATTTGACATAGACGTGACTTATACAAAGTGGGAATCCATTGGGATATCTCAAAAAAAAAAAAGGTTATATTACTAGTAAGGGGGAAATTCATTTGTAAATTTTTTAGTTATTACAACATTATTTTGAAAATCTTTCTTTCAACACTTTACGAGAGAGTATAATTTCTTGTAAATTAAATAAACAAGAAGATAAAAGATAAACATAGAGAGTTTGCATAAAAAAAATTTATATTGATTTGAATATGCTTGAATCTATATCTAATGACAATCATTCACTCTTAGAATAATTGTTTTCACTATTTAGAAATGTTCAGATTACAGCCACAATATACTTATGAAACATAATCACAATTTCAATTTCTTAATATTACAAACCCTTTGCAAACACATCAATAAAAGGTGAAATACAAATCAACAAAAGAAACTATAAAGATATCACATGTTTGTGATGGATATTGAGGATTAAGTCAGCTAAGACCAAACAAAATATTGAAGGCATAATCCTCTTAAATATTTTTCAATAATTTATCTTTAAATGATGTTCTTTGAACTTTTCTCGACAATGTTTATCAATATCTCAAAGTGTATGAGTTTTGTAGAAATATTTCTTATTAAAAAACAATCTCAAAAATTCAAAAAAAAATTATAAAGACATTTCAATTTTAACATAATTTTATGTTAAGTGATAATAGATTATCTTGTTTTTAGTTGTTTCTGAAAACACAAATAGAAACAATCTAATCAATTAATGTTTCATTTAATCGATTGTGCGCATAAGCATGAAAAGTATTATGTAAATTATGTTAAGTTAAGTGATAAACAATTAAATGTGCATTAAAAAACTTTTAGAAAAAAAACCTATCAACATCCAATTGATTATATATAAAAACATGTTTTTTTGAAATATATTGTATTGTTCAGTAATTGATTAATACTAAAATAATCAATTATAACCCTGATGATAATTGATTCTTACAATATATATATATATATATATATATATATATATATATATATATAATCAATTCAAATGTTCAAATAATGGATGATGATTTTAATTGTTTTTGGTTTTAATGATGATATTATCTTAACCATCATCTTAAAATTACAATTATTTACAAAATTATCATTACACTTTTTTCAACTACTATTTTATGTTACCTATACGTTGCATAATTTTAAACCATCATCTAAAAATTACAATTATTTACAAAATTATCATTACACTTTTTTCAACTACTATTTTTTGTTACCTATAGATTGCAAAATTTGTACTACTGAAGAAAAAAAGTCTTAAGAATAATTTGAAAAAAAAATATTATATACATAAAATAAAATAATCACCTTTATTTTGTTATAGATAAAAAAAATTGTAAAAAATAAGCTGAAGAAAATCCCAACTTAAATTAGATGGTCCACCTAATAATATTTAAAAACTTACAAATTAGCTTCATAGGTAACTAGTCTAACGTATATAATCAGATATTATCATCAAATGGCAATGTGATAAACTTAACATTAATTATTATTTCTCACATTAGCAGTCACCAACAACCTATGTTTGGTTGGATTATTAATTTAATGAATCAGTCAAGCTGGCTACCATACAAGATCCTTTCATTCAGTTTACACTTTCAATACCATTAATTAATATTTTGCAACTCAATTAGCTGTGACCCAAACACTTTTTTTAATTAAAATATTATATTTTCTGCATGAAATTTTAACATATTAATGGTTTCATATATTTTGTCGAAGAATGATGTATTTTTTATGGCTTCGTTGTTCAAATGTTGGAATCATCATATTAAAAAAAGACAAGAGCCTAAAATAAATTTAAAGTAAGACTTGAAAGATAACCTTTAGATTTGTTTTCAATCCCCTATTGAATATGCTGATGTTGCACCGTGAAAATAAATTGTATATTAATATTTTAGTGCGAACAATATACATGACATTTATTTATTTCAAATAAAACTTTGAAATAAATATTAGTTTTGAATATATTAATTAAAACTTGTAATGAATAAATATTTTTAAACATATAAATTATATTTTAGATTATGATAACTAATTTATGTTTTATATAAATTTATTTTTAACTATTTATGTTTTTTAGAATTGAGATGAAAATAGCAGGATAAAAAATATAAGAGGTGAACAAATTCTTAAAATTATTCTTATGCAATAATAATTTTTAAAAACATTTTTATTGAATAATAGTTTCTAAAACTACGCTTTCTCTTTAGAGAGTTATTCTAATATAAAAAATAATATGGTTGTTATATTGTTCTTTAAAGATTTTTTTTTAACATTCCTATATTTTTCCACATCTAATAATCAAAATATGTAATATATTTATAACTCTTTCATACAATGATTTAAAAAAAAAATATTCCTTTTCATAGGAATTTTATTATATACACCAAGGTTTAAAATAAAATAAATATTTGCATCCTTCAGATTCTCACTAAGGAGTTCTACAATCTGCTCCCGTGTAAATACACGATTATCACATATTAAAGAAAACAACCACAAAACAAATAAAAGAATAAGCTAGATATTTTTAAAAACTTCTAATATAAATAAAATTTTAAATATTCACATAAAACCATCAATTCTCATGTATTTCCACGTAACCATTAAACATATAATTAAGTTCTTTTAGTCACATTTATAAGTAAAATTTAAAATTTTCACTTAAAAGAATAAGCAATAATACACTAGGCTTTCAAAAGCCAAAATAAAAAAATTTAAGTTTTTATTTTTTTAACAGAGAGACAAACTTGAGCAAGAATGAGTCTCTCTCAAGAGAAAATTCTCTCGCTTGAGCACCATATTTTTCCACTCTATTCTTGCTTGAGCAAAAATTAGCTCACCTGAGCGAAATATGCAAAGAAATCTTCATAATTATGCCTAATTTCATCATTCATAGCCAAATAAAAACAATTTCAATAACTCATTTCACTTCAAAAGTAACTTACATTATATCAACTATATAAATCAAACAAATTTTCAGATTCAATCAAAAGCATCTACCATAAATCATCCATATCAAAATCAACATATTCACATTTTATCTCAAACAATATTCTGCATTACTCATAAACAATCACTAGGACCCTGGGCTAACATTGATTAACCTTGAAGCTAAAAGAGTCACATAAAGCCTATGCAGAGACAAACCTAACAAATTCAGAATTTGACTCAGAGAAAAGAAAAAAAATGAGCTTACTCTATTAAAGATTATGATCGGGTATTCTAGTAGTATTCACTGTCAAGAGTATGATGGCGGACTTCGATCGTCAAACTGATGAGCGAGGAGATCAAAATCTTAGAGAGAAGGTAGAGGAAAGGAAAAATGAGTTTTTAGATAGATGATGGTTCTTTAGAAATGAAACTTAAATAACTGAATTTCTATTTATATGCTCTTTTAAATTTAATAATAAAATATTCAGATGCTATTTTAATTGTATCACTTCTACTCTAAGACTATTTTTCTCGGTCCTTACAATTTTATTAGTTGGAATGTATGGTTTTTATAAAATAAGTTAAATAGATAACTTAATTTTGTAACATTCTTATTTTTTCACCTATGAATACTATAATATACATGCAATATCTAATTAAATATTTACATATCCAAATCTCATGAAGTATTTGAAAATATATTTCTCTTATTAAGAATTTTAATAATTATATTACTTAAAAAAATTATCCAACAAAACACAATTTCATCCATCAACACATGGTGGAGCTCTATCACCTGTGAAATAATATGTTCTCATGTAAATACACAATCATCACAGCTAAATCAAACAAAAACAACACAAACAAAAGGATAAACTAATTATTTTTAAAACTTCTAATATAAATAGAACTTTAATTAACACTCATAAATTCATCAATGTTCAGAGATATCCATAAAGAAATCAGGTGTCTATAAATTTCATAGTCGATACTTCTCATGTCAGATTTTTGTTGACCCACATACCGAACACTTGACTTTACTTTCGGAAGACTCACGCACCTTGTAACATCCTATATTTTCCCACTTCTAATATTATAATATGCATGAATCATCAACATAATTATTTACATATATACATATATCATCTCCATAGTAGTTCAAAATACATCTCTCTTCATAGGAAAAATAATATTTGCAAACATCAACAAAGTAATAAAAATAATATATATATATATATATATATTCCATCTTCTCATTAGGGAGCTCTCTCACCTACAGTCTCATTTGCTCTATGTAAAATACACAATTATCACAAATAAAGAAAACAAAACACAATAAACAACCGGGTAAACTAGCTATAAAAAAATTGCTATATAATTTCAATTTCAATTTCAATTAACAAAAATAAAGTCATCAATAACATACGAATATTTATACTATTTGACCGATTAGATTGAATCTAAATCTATATAGATATAGATATTTGAATTGCTTCATTCGCGAGGAGCCATATGAGATGAAAATCTCATGTACGATCCTGTAATAAAGATGGAATTGAACAAAAAAAACCCATCAATTTTGTAAAAAAACATAGATGAAGAATGAGGAGAATATCTTCTCGAGGGAATTATATTTACTTCGGAAGATATGCTCTTCAGGCACTTGAGCCAGCTTGGATAACATCTAGTCAAATAGAAGCAAGACGGCGAGCAATGTCAAGAAATGTTCGTCGAGAAGCCATCAAGTGTCTATCTTAATTCATCATTCATATGCATATAAATAATCTCAATATCATATAATCTAGTATGAAAAGGTTCATATGACATGAAAGGCCAAATTGTATTTCAAACCGCAAACAAAATCATATGTCCTTCGACTCTCAACACCTGATAATCTTCATCTATATGATTCCAATATATTAGGAGAGTCTTAATATCTCCTTCTAGACGAATCCCTAGTCAATGCACATCCTAAACAATCTTAACACAGTATTTTCTTTCCTGAAAATACTATATCTTAATTAAGATTCATATTCCACATCTCACAATATCCAAAATCACACAATTAAAGCATACCAAAGCTTACAATTTCAAAACACACACAAATTCATCCATGAATCACCTAAATATCTAATTAAAGGTTTTTTTCAATTAAATATACATAAAAAAATTCATAAGTTATAATTAAAAACTATAAAACAGAAATAAACCAACATTTTTAGGCTCGCTTGAGTCAAAATCATGTAGCTTAAGTGAGAATGAGCTCGCTTAAGCGAAAATCCCTTCACTTAAATGAAAATAAAACCAGAGCCCCCATAATTCACCCCATTTTCACAACAAGATCCCTTCTCGCTTAAGCGAAAATGGACCTGAAAGTACCAAGTTTTACCCAATTTTCGCTCAAGCGAGAATATTTTCGCTTAAGCGAGAATCTTCTCGCTTGAGGGAGATGTGCAAAAAGAAATTTGTAAAATATGATCTATTTCACATTTTCACAAAAAAAAATCCATTCAAATTGTTATGTTATCAAATATACCAAATCAAAGTAATAAATTCCCTGCTAGAGTTGGATAATTACTCTAATATAGTTACTTTATAAATCTAAAATACCATATATTCAATATCTTAAAATTAAAATTAAACAACCAATACTCATAAAAAATTACCCTTGAAGTGATTCATCAAACTATTAAAATACATTCATTTACTTATTCAAATAAAAAACAATATAATTTTACGACATCTGCCATATCTACAATTTCACATTCTAATCTCAGTCAAATTCTATTATACTTAAAAACAAGCAATCTTGCAAGAAAATTGGAACTGGTGACCACGTCACCCCCACATTCAGAGCTTCTAACCTAGGATTCTATTGAAAAGAATAAAACTAGCTTTCCTTACTTGAGTTTGAGTAGGTGTTCACTAAGAGTTCCAAACCTACCAAAAACTCAAGGGTAGTTTAACCTGCACCATAGAGTCTTGATAAAAAAAAATATAATTACATTACTAGGACTCTAAGCTGACAAAGAATAATCCTGAAGCTAAAAAAGTCACATGCAAGGGCCTATACTAAAGACAAACCTAACCAGATCAAAAATGACTTAAAGAAAAAAGGACTAAAAGTGAACTTACTCTGTCTGAAACTCTGATTGGGCAGTATTGTAGTATTCGTTGCTAGGAATCCAAATTGCACCACAGAGTCCTGATAAAAAATATAACTACATCACTAGGACTTTGAGCTAACAAAGACTAATCCTGAAGGTAAAAGAGTCACATGCAAGAGCCTATACTAAAGACAAATCTAACCAGATCAAAACTGACTCAAAGGAAAAAGGAACAAAAGTGAACTTACTCTGTCTAAAACTTTGATAAGAGCAGTATTGTAGTATTCGCTACCAGGAATCCAATGACAGACTTCGATCGTTATTTTGATGACATGAATGTTCAGAAAGTTAGAGAGAAGGCAAAGGAAGGAAATAAGAAAAGTTTAGAGAGATGATGATTCTTTGAAAATAAAACCTGAATAACTGATTTTTCTATTTATATACTCTTTTTATTTTAATATAATAAAATATTGAGGTGTCATTTAAAATACATCACTTATACTTTGAAGCTATTTTCTAGGTCCTTACACACCTCATTGTGAATCTACACAACTATGCACGTAATAATCTCAATATCTCGAATCACCTCTCACCACCTGAATAACTTCGTTTATGTGATTAATAGAGTCAAGATACCTCCTTTTAGACACATCATTAGTCAATGTACATTCTAACAATCTTAAGACGATATTTTTTTTTTCCTGAAAATATTGTCTCTCTCTCCCTCTCTTCCTCTCTTCCTAAAAAAACACACACATATTATTTCTCTTTTCACTTAGAGATACTTACTTGAAACCCCTGAAAAATTGAAAAATAAAACATTTTCATTTTCCTATGTTTCTCAATGATATTAAAGAATCTACAACTCCAAAATTCTTTGACAATACATAATTCATCTTTTACAACAATAATTACATCAATACTAAAGCATACTTCCACCTTAAACATTCAAATGATAACAATTTATCAAGCTTTCATACTTCATATATTCAAACAATAATAAATTGTGTAGAAAAAAAAGTAGCTTTCCTTAGATTGAAAATAACTTTTATGTAATAATCCTTTTACAACTTTCCAATCTACTCTATAAAAGTAAGCCTAAGCCTAGTCTTATATTCTAGATGAGAAGAAAATAATCTCTACTTTTCTTAAAATATTGATCTAACAGAGAATCTATATTTAGAATATTGTTTTATGTTAAAGAGAAAATGTAAACTAGTTTTTAAAAATGAACTAAAATATTAACGTCTAATTTGTATTTATAAAATTTATTATTCACTTATTTTTTTTAAATATTTTGGATTTTATCATCTTTATAATTACCCATCCTCATCCAAAATTCTGAAAGAGGATAATTGTATAAATAAAATAAAAAATATTTCAAAAAATTTAACCAAATTTTCTTTAAAATAATATAAAAGTAGATATAATAAATCCATATGAAATAATTTGTAGCTCTCAGTTTTTTTTGGAACGAATTATAAAAAACATATTTAATATAAAATTAGAATATGTTTTTATAAAAGTTGATTAATTTTTTTTTATTTAAAGTATGTTAAAAGGTGATATGCCTTCTTTTTTTATATCCTTACAATTATATTTTTAACTACACATTCATAATTTATAATTTATTTGAAATTTTATCTATGAAAAAAATAACTTTAAATTTAACTCAACATTATAAAATTTGTGGTTTATAAGGTGAAGTTTGCATCGACTTATATAATATAAAATGTATTTATCTCTAACCGATCTGAGATCTCTAACACCCTTTCACGTCGAGACTTGTCGTTCGTGAGACTATTATTATGGATGGTCCGACAACAGATGATCCAATAAATCCAACAAATTCTTGTTATGATCGATTCTAAATAACTTTAATATTATATTAAAAAGTGGATTTACCTAACTCAATCTTATAAAATTGATTTATAAAGTGAAATTTAAGATATATATTATAAATGTCGTAAAGAGTGTGAGATGTAGAATACTATAATTTTTTAGCTGTACTTTGAAAGTTTAGTTTAAGTTATTTGTGTACATATTTTACAGTTTAATTTACTTCAAAATTTTGACAGGTGCATTTCTAATAAAAGAATTGTTGTTTAATTCCTTATGGAGTACTTGAAGACATGGATGATTAGGTATAGTGTATTAAGTTTGACATCATTAATGAGTTTAAAATAAGATTATATGGATGGATAAAGATAGGGGAGGGGTGGAATGGTGTGAAGTAAAGCGTGAGAATGGTGTGTGTCTAACAAAGAGATTTATTAGAAATAAAAAATAGAAAACGATAAGGATTTAAAAAGAAGAAAGAGAGAAAAGATGAAAAAGTGAGAGGAGATGGTGGGAGCGAAAGAATTGAAGATGCCGGCCACGTGAATGGGTAAACTAAAAGAAGAAAAAAATAATAATAAAAAAGAGTTTGTAGATAAAGTGGGGTCCACAGAGCCACGTAAATTGTGATGGGAGATGTGGGGCCCAGTCTATCCATAGATACTTTGTTCAAAGTTGCATCTCCATCCTTTTTACTAATTCTCACAAGTCACAGGCACAGGCCCAGGCCCCGATGTTTGTTGGAAAAAGCCTTCCAGGATGACTGACATGTTCCCTCACCAAATCATCAACAGTAACGCCCCCTATTCTCACACGTGTCGCACTTTCTTTTCACCACCTCTTCATCTCTCTTCGGATAAGCTTCCCCAACTCACGCACATCACTACATATCTTTCTTTATTTTTATTTTTTTCTCATTCTTCATTTTACACTTCAACTCTATCTTCCTGTTCCTCATTTTTTAAAACACTCTTCAAAATACACTTTCCAATATCTTATAAGTTTAGGATGAATTTCCGGAAGAGATGAATTTTTAATATACTTTTTTTTAGTTTTTCTCTTATTACTTTTTATTTTTTTAATTTGTACGTAAAACTATTCTTTTATTATTGGAAATGTTTGTGCACAAATTTGTCAAAATACGTTGTTAGCTAAAAAAAATAAGATGAAATTTTAATATACTTTTTTAATTTTTCTCTTGTTACTTTTTATTTTTTAATTTGTGCATGAGTTAATTTTAATTTGTACAGAAAACTGTTTTTTTATTGGAAACGATTGTGCATACAACATTGTAGTTTGTCTAAAATTTATACTTGAAAAAGAAAATTCCTCAATTAATAAACTTTGCACTGATTATGTTAAATGTATTGTTTCTCATATAATTATATTTAATTTTTTTATGTGGTATCATAATTTGAATTTGACTAGTTTTAATTCTTGTAAATAAAAATTACCTTAAATAATAATAAATATTTAAATAGTTAAGATAACAAAAATTAGTATTAAACAGATAATTAACATTTAATATTATAAAAACTAAAAACAATGCATAAGAACATATAAAACATAAAAATAATATACATACAAAATATAAAAATAATATATATAATCAGAAAAAATAACTCGACTAAAAATTAGTATTTCTTATTAAACTGAATGATTTAGTTAGAAAACATTTTTCTTAACTAAAACAGTTTCAATTTTCTTCCTTTGTCTCACAAAATTGCATATTACAATTAATTAATAAAATAACAATCCCAAATGTTAAATAAAACAACAAACTATAAACATAATAAACATATCAATAATAAGGTAATTTGAGTGGGAGAAATACCATCTAAAGTAGTAAGCAAAAAGAAAAAGAGTTTAAATACACTTATACCATGACCAATTTGTTTAAAATTAAAATATATATACAGTATGAATTATTTTAGTAATTTGTTTTGAAGAGATTTAAAAAATAAAAACTACTTTTTTTAAAAAAAATTAGAAAAAACTTTTAAGAAAAATAATAAAAATTTTAGAATTATAATTTAATTATTGTTTTGTTCATTTGGATATCTTGAAAAACTTGATTTATAAAAGATTACAAAAACGATTATTTAAAAAAAAACATTACTAAACAAGCTTAAATAAACGGTTACATGATCTTTATGAACAAATAATTAGAAAGTGCATTTGTTTGTCTGTGCTTTTACAATTATCATTTACGAGGGGTAAGCCTGAGTTGAATGGAATTGGTGCAAGAGAAAATCATGGACCGTTCAAATTAATTAAGGATTTAAGACTAGGTTATTTTAGTTGACTGTTTATTTATTTGTTTTAATTTCACGCATTACTTTGGATTGAAAATTAAAGAGTTTCTTAATGAATGATTTATTAATAAAAACAGGTGTTATTGCGTGGGACTTTCGGTTTGGAAAGATGGAAGGGTTTATGTGAAAATAAAAGACTAGATCAACATAAAAGGCGAGGGTGCCAAGTCAGCAGTCAAAAGTTATCCGTGAGTGAAAGACGACACCCACACGCCACGTTCCTTAGGCACACATCCACGTGGCCACTCCTACGAACTCCTTTTACCTTTCCATCTCATACCAAATATAAATGTCACTACCAGTCACCCACATCTACACCCCAAAACAAAACAAAAAATTCTCAACTAATCCTTCATCTGTAACAACAGTCAATATGCAGAAAAATGGAACATAGGCTTTAATCTAATGTAGGATGTTCTTTTTTTTTTTTTCTCGTTCTTTTTAAACTAATGTCTTTTGTTTTTTTTCTTCATAATAATCTAAATTACACCCCTTATATTACCTATGTTTATTATATTTATTAACCTATAGGCTATTTGATGTGTTGAATTGTCTTAATAATATTATTAAAATTTATTTATTAAATAAATTTAATAGTGGATTAATCTGTTTATAAGATAGGAAAGTTATTGAAATCATTTTTGAGGACGTAGCACTTCAAACCCACCTTCAACGTTGAGTTAAAAGTAATTCCGAGATATTAATCGTTCTTCAAATCAGCTGACGAATTAATAGGAAGGTTATTAAAGAAAAAAATTAAGAAGAATGTGAAAAAATATAATCAATTATATTACTAAAATGAAGAAGAAAAAATAAATGTGTTTAATGAGACAGCATGATTAATTTAGATGTAGTAATTTTAAATAATTATAAAAACAGTGAGCATAGTTATTGTGTTGAGATAGGAGAGAGAGAAAAGCGATAGAAGTAGAAGGCATCCGTGTGAACATGGAGTTGGATGTTGTTGGCGACCCAGTAATCCATTTTGCTTTTTCTCTTTTAAACGTTTCCATTCTTCCCACCTGTCCATCATATCCCTCATTTCTATCCACTTTTCCACTCCTGCATTCAACCACACTTATCTACAATTATTCCCCTCACTTTTTAATTATTAAATTAATTAATTATACTATACATTTTATGAAACCATTTTTAACTCACCTCTATGTTATTGCAATTTAATTAGTAGCGGTAGTAGGTTAATAGTCAATGCCATAAATAACGTTATCCTCTCCTTCATTTTTTATTCTATCCCTTCCTTTTCTTCTAATTTACAATGAAATTTTTTCATTATTTTCTGCATTTTGTCTCACATTTCCAATTCACACGGCTCAATAACAATGCACAATTCATGTGTACTAATCTCTTTACCAATGTGGACATATGTATGATTTCATATTCATGTGGGTAAGAAACTTTATCTTAATCAAAATTATTATCTTAAATATTCTGACTGAGAAACCGCCACATTAAAAAAAACTCTTTCCTCTCTAATTCTAACATGGCTCTTATATTATTTAACTTTAGGGACGTGCTGTCGACAATTATATTCACAATAATAAAAACAAGTTATTGAATAAAATCTGAATATGGCTAATAAGAATGGAAATATTGTTTCTTTTACGTTGCCGTAAAGACCACGTGATCCTATGAATTTGCATTCAATTCATATTTCCCTTTTTTCATCCTTTAACACAACTACATCCTTATCCGCTTCTACCGGCTATAACCGGTAACCTTCCCACCCCCAAGAGAAAACTATACCACAGTAAGGTAATAAATGAAGGATAACGCCATCATAGGAGAGAGAGATAGTAGTCGGTTACAGTTAGCAGTGAGTAGAGAGAAGAGTCGTGAAGTAGGAAACTGAGATGAGAGAAGAAGAAACGTGAACCGTCGGATGAAGGCGTTTACATAAAAAACCGGTTGGGTTTTTCTTCACTTCGTTCTTATCCTCGCCAGGGTCATAGTCTTCTTGCAGACAAAAACGCCACCCACGCTCTTCCATTATGGAAGGTGCATCAGTATCTGGGATTTCTATCACTCAAAGATTCTTCTTTCTCTAATACCACCATCATCTCAATCACAACAGAAAAAAACGTCACTCCTGGCAACAAAAAACCTCTTTTCTTTGTCATCTATTTTTTTCTTTCCGGACAATGCTATCGAGATCTTGCTTGGGTCTTTTGAATTTGGTATCAGTGGATGATTACCAAGCGCTGGGACGGGTTCCGCGTGTGGTGACTACGGTGGCCGGAGACATACCGGAGTTGGACATTAACGCCATGGAAAATTCCGGATCCGACGAGTTGGTTTCGCCGATGCCGCGCGAGAGGAGGATCGTGGTGGCGAACCAGTTACCGATACGCGCGTTTCGTGAAGGGAAGAAATGGAGGTTCGAGTGGGACAGAGACAGCCTCGTCCTTCAGCTCAAAGACGGGTTCCCTTCGGATGTGGAAGTGTTGTACGTTGGTTCTTTGAAAGCAGAGATCGAAGCGTGCGAGCAAGAAGAAGTTGCTCAGTTACTCCTCGAAAGGTTTCGCTGCGTCCCAACGTTTCTACCCCCAGAGGTTCACAACAAATTCTATCATGGTTTCTGCAAGCATTACCTGTGGCCTCTCTTCCACTACATGCTGCCCATGTCGCCGAGCCAGGGCGCGCGCTTCGACCGTGAGCAGTGGAAGGCCTACGTCCTGGCGAACAAGATCTTCGCCGACAAGGTCACCGAGGTTATCAACCCAGACGAGGATTTTGTCTGGGTTCATGATTACCACCTCATGATCCTCCCCACTTTCCTCCGGAAGCGATTCCACCGCGTGAAGCTGGGGTTCTTCTTGCACAACACGTTTCCGTCCTCGGAGATATACCGGACCCTGCCTGTGCGTGAGGATATTCTCCGGGCGTTTCTCAACTGCGATTTGATCGGCTTCCACACGTTCGACTACGCGCGGCATTTTTTGTCGTGTTGCAGCAGAATGTTGGGGCTAGATTACGAGTCCAAGAGGGGTTACATTGGTTTGGATTACTACGGCAGGACCGTGACGATTAAGATCCTCCCCGCTGGGATCCACATGGGCCTCCTGGAGTCCGTGTTGTCGTTGCCGCATACTGCAACAAGGGTGAAGGAGTTGAAGAAGGAGTACGAGGGGAAGGTTGTGATATTGGGGGTGGATGACATGGACTTGTTCAAGGGGATTAGTTTGAAGTTCTTGGCTTTGGGGAAGCTTCTGGAAGCGGACGAAGGTTTGCGGGGTCGTGTTGTGTTGGTTCAGATTCTGAACGCTGCCAGGAGCAGAGGGAAGGATATTCAGGACGTGAAGAGCGAGAGCGAGGCTATTGCGAGGGAGATCAATGAGAAGTATTCGCAACCGGGGTACAAGCCTATTGTTTTCGTTAATGGACCAATTTCCACGCAGGAGAAGGCAGCGTATTACTCCATTTCCGAGTGTTGCGTCGTGAATGCTGTGAGGGATGGGATGAATTTGGTGCCTTACGAGTACACTGTTTGTAGGCAGGGGACTGTTGCTTTGGATAAGGCTCTTGGGGTTGAAGGCGAGGATAAGAAATCCCTTCAACAGAGCGTTATCATTGTGTCTGAGTTCATAGGGTGTTCCCCTTCTCTCAGTGGAGCCATCAGGGTTAATCCGTGGAACATTGATGAAGTCGCTGAGGCAATGAATTCGGCTGTAACAATGTCGGAGGCAGAGAAGCATTTGCGCCATGAGAAGCATTACAAGTACATTAGCTCTCATGATGTGGCTTACTGGGCAAGGAGTTTTGATCAGGATTTAGACAGAGCTTGTAGAGAGCATTATTCCAAGAGGTACTGGGGTGTTGGATTCGGATTGGGGTTTAGAATTGTTGCTCTAGATCCTACCTTTAGGAAGCTCTCTGTAGATCACATTGCCTCTGCTTATAGAGATACACACAGTCGGTTGATCCTTTTGGACTACGATGGCACCATGATGTCACCGGCCTCAATAAACAAGACTCCAAGCATGGAAGTTATTTCTGTCTTGAATTACTTATGCAGTGACCCGGAAAATATGGTGTTCATTGTGAGCGGCAGGGATAAGGATTGCTTGAGCAAATGGTTTTCTCCCTGTGAGAAATTGGGTCTCTCCGCTGAGCACGGTTACTTCAATAGGTACATTGAATTTCCATGTTGTGGAAGATTGGTAAATGTTCGGTTTTGATGTTTCTTGTTGCGATATCATCTTTTCGTTTTTCATTTGTTTGCAGGTGGAGTATGGATTCCCCTTGGGAGACTTGCGGATTGACAACCGATTTTGAATGGAAAATGATTGTAGAACCTGTGATGGCGCTTTATACAGAAGCAACGGATGGTTCCTTCATTGAACACAAGGAAAGCGCAATGGTGTGGCATCATCAAGAAGCAGATCCTTATTTTGGATCATGCCAAGCAAAAGAGCTTCTTGATCACTTGGAGAGTGTGCTGGCCAATGAGCCAGTTGTGGTTATAAGGGGACAACACATAGTTGAAGTTAAACCTCAGGTAGTACTTAAATTAGGGCCTAAATGCGTATGTTTGCTTAGACAAATGGTATTTTAATTGGGGTGAAAGTTGTTTATGAAGGTGAATTTTGTAATGGTGATTCGTTGAATTATTTGTTGTATGAAATGCAGGGTGTGAGCAAGGGTAAAGTGGTTGAAGACATCATCTCAACAATGCGAAGTAAGGGAAAGTCACCAGATTTTCTACTATGCATAGGAGATGATCGCTCAGATGAAGATATGTTTGAAAGTATTGCTCGTTCGGTGTCTAATCCAGCTCTGCCAACCATTTCCAAAGTTTTTGCATGCACTGTTGGACAGAAACCAAGTATGGCAGAATACTATTTGGATGACACTAGCGAAGTAATCAATTTACTTGAAGGACTTGCATGCCCATCAGCACCTTCCTCCTCCATAATAACTTCTCAGGAATTGTGAGGAACACTATAGAAACTGATACAGAAAACAATCTTTGTACAGAATGATACTTTTCATAGGATGATTTTAAAAGGTCAATACTTAGAAATTTACAGATTAGCTGATTCATGTTCTTCACATAACTTGCAGTTGAATTTTTTCGTTTTTGTATGAAACAATGATTATGAGCTTCTGCGCCATTCAATGAAAACATGCCAAACAACACTCTTTCAACAATAAAATAAGGTTTGAGGAGACAACTAATTTTCTTGATAATGATGAAAATGGTGGTTGGTGGATTAGGTCTTGGACAGTGGCTGTCAATTTTACGAAGTAAAATTTTACCGTCACTCTCTATTATTTTCGTTAACTGCCTGCGGAAGTTTCCCTGGTTTCTGAGTGAAAACCGAAACTTGCCATACTGAACTTCCTCTTATTTTATGGTTGGATGATAGTTGCTTTGATGCTGCAAATTGTAGGGAAAAAGTACGGCTTTTGGAGTTTAATTAAATTTAGGCACGAGTTTCATATGATGAGGCAGGCTCAGAGCATGCAGTTGTAGTCCTGAAAAGGTTGGAAGTACTATTAACTCGTAACAGGCTGGCAAGCTTTTTTTCCTTGCAAAGAACTTGTCATAGATTCTACAGTGTGTTGAAGAGTTAATTGTCAACAATATACATTCACCTGGACTCGTGTCTATTAAGATCTTCAACTTTTTTCCAATCAACAACATAATTAGAACCAGCAATTAATGTTAACTTGGGGTACAGTCCTCAATCTCAGTATTTTTTTATAAATGAAATCATCACCAACCATTTATCAGAAAAAATCACCAAATCTTCAAACCTCTCTGCCTCATCTTGTCGAGCTAGAAATTACTAACTTTTTAGGTACTTAAATACTATTAAGACTATATTTGGATGAAGTTAGTGTTGGGAAAAACGGGTAATTTTCCCACTAAAACAAAACCCTAACAGAGCTACCCGACAAATAATATTGAATAAATAAAGCGGAATAATAAAAGAGATAAAGAGGAAAAAACACACCCGAAAATTGTTAACGGAGTTCGGCCTGTTTAGCCTAATCTCCGAGCACAGCAAAAACAGCTCCCTTTTATTACTATGAGAGAAGGTATTACAAATTGGGATATTTAACAGTGAAGGAGAAGAGTTTAATTTATAACCCCCAAACCTCCTTCCCAAACAATGAACCCACCGATGTGGGACTTGGGATTAAGCCAAAATCAACAAATCTCCACCTTGGCTTAATTTCAAGTCTCACCTAAAACAAATCTTCTCAAAACATAACAAAAACAAACTTTACAGTGCTTCAAATTTGCGCCTCCGGACGCCAACTTCAAATGTGCAAGATATTAACCAAGTCTAAACAGTGTTCAAACTTGGTCCTTGTAACCACCTTGGTGAGCATATCTGCAGGATTCTCCGTAGTGTGAATCTTCTGGAGAACAATCTCCTCTTCTTCGAGAATCTCACGCACAAAGTGATAGCGAACATCAATGTGCTTCGTCCGTGCATGAAAGACTTGATTCTTTGCTAAATGAATAGCACTCTGACTGTCAGAATATAACTCAAGTTGTTTCTGACCAACTCCCAAGTCTTTAAGCAACCCATGAAGCCAAATTGCTTCCTTCACAGCCTCTGTAATCGCCATATACTCTGCCTCTGTCGTAGACAAAGCCACCGTAGACTGCAAGGTAGACTTCCAACTAACTGGCGCTTTTGCTAAAGTGAACAAATAACCAGTAGTAGACCGTCGCTTATCCAAATCACCTGCATAATCAGAATCACAATATCCAACTATGCATTGACCAAGTGATTTATCTTGCTCAAATGTCAATCCAACATCTAAGGTATTTTGGAGGTACCGTAGAATCCATCTCACAGCTTGCCAATGACCCTTGCCCGGATCATGCATGTACCTACTAACAACACTCACAGCCTGTGAAATATCTGGTCTTGTACACACCATTGCATACATCAAGCTTCCAACTGCATTTGCATATGGGACTTTCGCCATGTATTCTCGTTCTTCATTAGTCGTCGGAGATAAACAGCTACTCAATTTCAAATGAGGAGCAAGTGGGGTACTTACAGGTTTTGTATCTTCGTGTATACCAAAACGTTGTAGTACCTTCTGCAAATACTGCTTCTGTGACAGCCAAAGTTTTCCCCTCTCTCTGTCCCTGTTTATCTCCATGCCGAGAATCTTCTTGGCTTCCCCCAAATCCTTCATCTCGAACTCTTTACTCAACTGAGCCTTTAACCTGTCAATCTCAACTTGGCTCTTTGCTGCAATCAGCATATCATCAACATATAAGAGTAAGTAAATGTAGGAACCATCTTCAAGTCTGCGCAAATACACACAGTGATCATATTTGCTTCTCTTGTACTTCTGATCCTTCATGAACTTATCAAATCGTTTGTACCACTGTCTCGGAGATTGTTTCAGTCCATACAACGATTTGCTAAGTTTACAAACCCAATCTTCTTTACCATCAACCTTGTATCCTTCTGGTTGAGTCATATAGATTTCCTCCTCCAAATCACCGTGTAGGAACGCGGTCTTTACATCAAGTTGAGCAAGCTCCAAATTCAACTGTGCTACCAAGGCCAACAAAATTCGAATGGAGGAATGTTTAACAACTGGAGAAAATACCTCATTATAATCAATTCCCTCCCTCTGAGCAAAGCCTTTAGCAACCAACCTTGCCTTGTAGCGAACATCTTCTTTATTAGGAAATCCTTCTTTCTTTGCAAATACCCATTTGCACCCAATTGCCTTCTTACCTTTCGGTAATTGTGCCAGCTTCCACGTCTTGTTCTTCTTCAAAGACTGCATCTCCTCTTCCATCGCACCTGCCCAATTACCACTCTCTGAACTCAGAATGGCTTCTGGGTAAGTGGATGGAATGTCATCAACAACTGGAAGTGCATAGGCAACCATATCCATGAAACGAGCAGGCTTCTGAATATCTCGTCTCTGTCTTCTAACTGCAATTGGCGCTGATTGCTGTTGAGATTCTTGGGTAGGAACCTCTTCCTCATCTGACTCTTCTTCTACCATAGGAGAGTCACTTGTGGTATTTCGTGTTGGGATCACCACTGTCGGCTCAAACTCCACCTGCTTCCGGGCACACTCCACCTGTTGCGGAGTACTATCAGCTCCTTCTGGATTTACCTTCTTTAACATGGCAGATTCATCAAAGGTAACATCCCTGCTGATAATCGTCTTCTTTGCCTCTAGACACCACAAACGGTATCCCTTCACTCCAGGACTAAAGCCCATGAAAAGAGCTTTCTTTGCCCATGGATCCAACTTTGATTCAATCACATGATAATATGCAATAGAACCAAAAACATGCAAAGAATCATAATCAGTTGCAGGTTTTCCAGACCATACCTCTAACGGGGTTTTGCCATCTATAGCAGATGATGGCAAACGATTGACAAGATGTTGAACGTATGTCACAGCCTCAGCCCAAAACTCTCTGCCTAACTCAGCATTAGACAACATACAACGAACTTTCTCCACAAGTGTCTTGTTCATACGCTCCGAAACCCCATTCTGTTGTGGTGTTTTTCTAACAGTGAAGTGCCGAACTATGCCACAATCTTGGCATACCTTCAGGAACGGATCACTCTTGTATTCTCCTCCATTATCTGTTCGGAGAACCTTAATCTTCCTTCCTGTCTGGTTTTCAACTTGAGCTTTCCACTTAAGGAAAATTCCAAGCACATCATTTTTGTTCTTCATAGTAAACACCCAAACTCTTCTGGAAAAATCATCAACAAAAGTGACAAAATAATGCCTACCTCCGATTGACGGAGTCTTGGCTGGTCCCCACACATCTGAATGCACATAATCCAGAATACCCTTGGTATTGTGAATTGCAGTGCCAAACTTCACTCTTCGTTGTTTTCCCAGAACACAATGCTCACAAAATTCAAGTTTGCAAGCCTTCGTACCTTTCAACAATCCTTGCTTGGTAAGAATTTGCAAGGATTTCTCTCCAGCATGTCCCAACCTCATATGCCACAACTTCGTTGCCTCAGCATCCTTCTTAGTGCTAGAAGTTGTTGCCGCTACTGTCCCCACCACTGTACTACCTTGGTAGTAATACAAATTGTTCTTCCTCACGCCTTTCAACATCACCAGTGCTCCTGAAGTTGCTTTAAGAATTCCATCTCGCATCGTCACAACTAGGCCTTTAGATTCTAAAGCCCCCAATGAGATGAGATTCTTCTTCAACTTTGGCACGTACCGTACATCCCGCAAAATTCTGGTGGATCCATCGTGATTCCGCAACTTGATTGAACCTATCCCGACTGTCTTACATGGATTATCATTACCCATGTAAACAACCCCGCCATCGAGTTCTTGAAAATCAAAGAACCATTCCCGAATGGGACACATATGATAGGTACAACCTGAATCCAATATCCACTCATCTGGATGCAATGATGCTGAAAGCGAGACAATCAACACATCACTTTTGCTTTCTGCAACATTTGCATCTTGCAGAGCCTTCCCTTCTTGATCCGAATTTGCCATTACAGACTCACAATATAATATTCAATATTACAAATAATTTCAAACAACCCAAGGCGAACCTTCGGCTCTGATACCACTTGTTGGGAAAAACGGGTAATTTTCCCACTAAAACAAAACCCTAACAGAGCTACCCGACAAATAATATTGAATAAATAAAGCGGAATAATAAAAGAGATAAAGAGGAAAAAACACACCCGAAAATTGTTAACGGAGTTCGGCCTGTTTAGCCTAATCTCCGAGCACAGCAAAAACAGCTCCCTTTTATTACTATGAGAGAAGGTATTACAAATTGGGATATTTAACAGTGAAGGAGAAGAGTTTAATTTATAACCCCCAAACCTCCTTCCCAAACAATGAACCCACCGATGTGGGACTTGGGATTAAGCCAAAATCAACAGTTAGGAACGTCCTTTTAGAAATTCTGATGCACATCTTGAATTATAAAACACAAAATAAAATAAATAAAGAAAAATAATATTATTTGGGAAGTTAGAGTATTTTTGAAGTCTCTGAAATGAATCTAGATACACTATCTAATTCTTGATCAAACTCGTACGCAAATAATTATAGTAAAATAGTACTCCCATAAGAATTATATGAATACCGGCAACAATGGTTAGTTAGGAGGAAGATAAGATGCTGTGTTAATGAAGTATGTTCTTATTCTCCATACCTAAAACTTGTCATAATATGTATTACTTTATTCTGCAAGTCCTTGCTCCGTTGGGAGAACCACTTATTTTAGAACAGCTTGAATACTACTAGTACATGATGATATTTTTCTTTTGAAATTGAAGTGGGTCGGCAGAAGCTTCTTGTGCAGTACCCAACCACTTGCTCAAACTTTTCCAAGTAAAAGAACTGTTTTCTTTGGCTGGCTCCGACTACAACACCCATTTTCCTCTCACTTACTCATCAACTAAAAGCAGTTCATCCTACCTAAAACCAGTTTTATTGATTGACTTGAAAGTTCAGTACACAATGAGTTATCTTGAAGCCTAATAATCCAATAAGATTTGTCCAGGTAAACTAACACGCTGAGCCACGGAGACAAAGACTTAGCTAGCATATTCAATTCTATACCTAAGTATCATGAAATAGCTCAATCACATAAAAAGTTATATCCTAAGCAGCTTGTGTCATGTTGACACTTGGCAAGGAAGCTGATGGAATGATCTTATCCATGTCATGTGACCCATTTTCGGGCATCACTTGTTTCATCACAGGGAGCGGATGGGCCGTGAAAACAAACTACCTTAAACCAGTAGATGAAGTTATCTTATATTTGAATAAAAATTCAACCACGGATGATGCTTCCTTTGGATATCCCAATCCAGTACAAAAAGGAGGTCAAAGTCACTGAAACGTGTGCGGCAACTTTTCGTCCTCAAACTTCTTATGCTTACCTTTCCTTTCCGTTTCACAAATTTGGAACGTGATCAATCAATCTAGGTGTTGTCCACATCGATGTTACATATGTGAATGAGGTATGCGAGGTGCGTGTCAAAGATACAACTGGTTCAAACAATGACAAGTGTTAAGGAACCGTTAGCCAGAAGACTTCAATTTTTCCAACACATATAAGATTAGAACGCTGACTCATCCTCTCCTTCATGTGAGATTATCTAACATCCCATTTATATGTGTGCAAATTTGTGGTTCAAAATTATTAAATGAGTTTCACTCACATTTTAATTTATTTCTCCACCCAAACACTATGAATTGATTAAATTCGAATTCATCTGAATTCCATAACTAGGCCGTGTACAGATTTTAGTTTTAAGCTTAGTTACTTTTTTATTTTGGTCCTTCTGTTAATAAAAATATCAATATGAAAAATGTGATAATATCAAAATTTCAAAATTCAGTTAAGAATCTCAATTTTGAAATTTTACAATTACGTTACATTTTTATATGTTAAAGTTGATTTACTTAGAATATTTATAAATTGAATTACCCGTAAATTAATGTTAACGATTTTACTTTGAATAGAAAATGGCCACATGATGATTGTAATTCTCATAAATAGTGAAATCAAATTGAATAAAATAAATAAATAATATAACTAAAAGCCTTATGTTTTTAAATGTATTTATTAGATAATCTTAGATGATTGTTGTTATCTTACTACCAATGTTTGAAGGTAAGTAATTTAGTATACAAGTGTGCTGTTGTAGGTAAGAACCTTTATACTTGTTGTTAAAATAACTGCTCCATATCTTCTCTTAGCTCTTTGTTGTCACAAAGTATTTTTCTTTAATTAAAGTATTATAGATAGGTGTGTTTTGAATGTTAAAAATTTATGTATTATGCTATCTTGAATTTATATAATATTGAACATTTTTTTACATATTATTATATTAATTTTTTTTATAAAATATGAATTGGATTTAATTTTTTTAATAAAAATATGGATTTGAATTTAAAATCTAAACCAAATATTTGAATTTATATTTAAAATCTAAATCTAAACCCTGAATCCTAAACTCATCATTATATGCAATACCATATTCCATGATATACAGGAATAGGAAACCCTCCTATTTTCACAAAAGATCTCCATTGAAGAACAATAAATTGGAATTACACTCTCATTATTCCTCAAGTCTTAAGGAACATTAGTCCCCAACCGTACCTAAGCACCATCCTCTAAAACATTACTCCGTAATAAATCACCATTATTTTTATCCATAATTATCTTAAGAACATATCGTGTTTTAGGTTAAACCTATTTTTTTACATGTTCTCTAGATATGACGAAAGAGCATTAACAATTTGACAATGTCCTGTAATTTGGCATGTATCACACAATTCAAGCAACCTTTCATATGCCAAAGATAAGAGAATGCAAAACATTCCTCTATGCCATGTTCTGGTTAGGGAAGCAGTTGGTCTGTCATTTTTTCTTGAACAATCAACATTGGTTTGTCATTTTTTCTTGAAGAATCAATGGAAGGACACTACCTGCTGATGTTGTTTTGTGCGGCTACCAAACATTGGTTTTGCGAGTCTCTTATTATCCACAACATGACCATGTGCTTCATCCGCTAATGATGAGGTTATTGATATTTAATTAAAAAATATGAGGAATTATGTTGTTTAAGTGGGATGTGTGATTAGATGCAGGACATATATTTGTAGTGCTGGTATATAATTATTATGAATCTTTCAATCTTTTTTGCTATGCCGAAAGACATTTTATTTACTCTTTTGTTTGACATTTTGTAAGAAAGAGAAATGTCTTGTTGAGAGTTATATAGGTACAAATAGATTATATGGATTGTTTATGTTATTGAAAGAAATTGTGTTGAACAATTAGAAATAGTTTTTTTAATAGAATTGAAGTATCCTTTAATACTTTTATTTATTGATTCTTTATGGATAAAAAAAATTATTCCAACAAATATTGTTTCATATCAATATCAACAAAAATTTAGCATATAATCTAAAAAAGAACGTTTTTCGTATAATCATCAGAGATAAAGTGATTCTATCCTCTACAGAATGGAGAAAAGGATAGACATCTCCAATATTCCTAATTCAAAATTGAGTATTAGAATAGCGTTTAACAAAAAATCTGAACTCAATGCAAACAAGCTAGGAACAGAGGGATTTAGATTTCAAGAACTCTCCTTAAATTCTCTATAGAACAAAAGCAAAATTATAAAAAACAACCCTTACCACCTTGACATTTAAATAGGGTGAAAAGAATGTAGTCCAATTGAGTGTAGTTCTACTTCGTTCTTATTTACCACTAAAAGTTCTTTAGATTGCATTTGAGCAAAAGTTACTATGTAGTCTTAAAGAATTATACGTACAATGAAACCTAAAAAAAAAGTAAATAAAATCTCATATAATAATATTTGCAATGAAGATAGCCTTAAACAGAGTCTTATTATATTTTTTGTATTGGACTAAAAGTTAGCATGAAATCTTAAAGATAATTTAACACCATGAAATTCATAAAAAATAAATTAAAAATTTATATTATGATTCTAAAAATATAGACGACCTAATAATTTACTTAAATGAAATGAGATTTTACTGAAAAATTAGAAATATTTTTAACTGATTTATATTAATTAAATATTTCTTAATTGTTGCCATAATCTTAAAAAAAATGTTTGTTTTGGAACGGAAAAAGGAATAAGTGAAATACTTCAAAATATTATCCAGCTTAGGCTTTTAATATTTATTCACACCAATCAATCAAAAGATTATTATTTTTTTTAGTGAACTTTTAAATTCTTTTTCTCTTATACCCTTATCATATAACCCCTTTTAATTTTCTCTTTTTACATTAAAGCATTTATAGTATCATCGATTTCTCTCTCTGATGAAGTGTCTAGTTCTTTATGTTGTAATTTTTTCATCCATTCAATTTTTCAACAATACGCAATCTCCTTAAAATCTTCAATTATTTATTATCCAGTACGGGCATCAGAGTATAATCAACAAAGCCATAATTAATGTAATTCTAAAACTTTAAAATGACAAATAAACATAACTAATTTTTTTCCTAAATGTTGACACTTCAAAATAAATAAACCGGGGTAGTAAAATTGTGGAAACTATTCATTCATTTAGTTGTTAGTAAATGTGTTATTTTGGTAAAAGAATTTTCATTTTTCTTAACATTTTTCGTGTGTGTCCGATTTATTTCATGTAGTTTTTTGAAATGTGGGATATGAGAATAAAGTTTCATACGTTTGTTAGGTGATTATACAAATACATACTTTGTTTATAATTTTAGAATAAAATAAATTTATCTTTTAATTTATTAAATACTAAGGAAATGTGTTTATGGAAATAAGTGAAACAAATACTCATGCTTCCGAAAAATTCTGTTCGATCCGACTGTTTCAAACGTACTTTGGGCAGTTTTTTCCTCCACTTCATAGTTTCATAGCATTCCATATTTCTTAAAATATCAAAATATACTTTTTTTTTATTATTTAAAAATAGATGATTCAGAAAATTTAGGGATTATAAAATCTATAAAGTATTTTTGGATTGAAATTATCTTTCATATTTTATAATTCAGAATGAGTTTATTTAAGAAAATAATTTTGAATTATAGAATCTAAAAAGTATTTAGATTTGAGAATACTTTAATTTAGATTGTACCTTTTAAAAGAAAAAAGAATGCTGGATTTCTTAATAGGGAAAGTATTTTTTTATCTGGAAATATCTTTTGAATTATACAATAATGTAAATAGAAAAAAATACATTTGCAAATTGAAGAATATGAAAGGTATTTTTTAAAAGAAAAAAAATATTATAAATGGTATAATTTATAAGATATTTTTAGATTCATAAATACTTTTTGAATTATACAATGCAGGGGAGATGTAAATAGAAAAGGGAAGTTTCTTCCTGCACCCCTACATTTTTCTTTTTGCACTCCTACATTCTTTGAAATACTGAAATTACCCTTTCACAGTTTTGGATAATTCCGGAATATGAATTCTGTAAGAAAAAATATTTTTTGAAATAAGAAATCCAGAAGACAAAAATGATTCTAGAATATCCTTTATAGAACACGTTTTTTTTTATTTATGGATTGGTAAGTCCGAAATTAATAAAATGTGTTTTGAAAAATATGTTTCATAAATATTTCGGAAAGAACAATTCAAAAGTTATTTTTAAAATGAGTAAAAGAGTTGTTTTAAAAAATGATGGAATACAGGAAGGTATTTGTTAGGGTGCAAGAAAAAACAGCCTAGAAAAAGATACATTTCCATTGTAAAATCTGGAATATACTTTTTAAGCAAAATAGTCTTTTGGCTGACATATTGGGGTGTGAGAAGAAGTTACGGAGGTATAGGAATAAACAATCCGTATTTTGTAACAAGGCAAACGGCCTGCGGAATAGTAAGGTTTGTAACGAAAGTAGTATTGGGCCTTCACTGATAAAGCATTTTGAAAAGGCATATTAATAACCAAAACTGTAAACTAGTTACTATTTATTATACCCCTTTCTTCTTCTTCTTTTCTTCCAATATCCTCAATTATTTCTCGTAGTGCCTAATTTTTCCTTTTCACAAAACACACACTCCCCTCGCCTCCTTCCTCTCCCCCTTCTTTTCACTAAAACATAAAGCGCATATTTCACATGCATTCCGTTTAGTAGTCTATGGAAATAAAAAAAACTCCAAAATAAATGATATTTCAAATATTAGGATTAATATTATTTTAGTCTATGTGAAGCCGGAAGAACATGAACATTCAAATACATAAATGTATCAACCAGCAGTCACTTGTCGCTACCATGATTCACTCCTTTGTAAACTTTACTCTAACTATAATAATTAGTATTATATTATTTTGTTTGTTGTTCTCCAAATATAAGTGATGGATTTCAATCGTATTTGAGTTAGTCTGCACATTGATCTAAGTTTGGAAGAACATGTTAATCTCTCAAATTTTCAATCACATTAATAACACAACAAATAGTGTGTGACAACATCAACTTAGATAAAGTGGAGAGTATTCACATAAAGAGATGGGGATTTTGTTGCTTCCATTCAATGTTTGCTAGATTTACACCTAGAGATAAGAGAATATAGTGTATATTTGGTGAAGAAGGAGGAGGATGACCGAGATAGAAAGAATTAATGATAATTTGGGAGAAAGATAATGGGTGTGAATAAGTAAGAAGAGGGTGTAAATAGCAATTTCTAAAGTTGGATTACTGTAATAATTATTGGCCCACTACAAATTAGTAGGCTTGGGAAAGGTAACATAGGAAATTACTTCCTGCACCCAAGCCATTGTTTTTTTATGTGAAATGAAAAAAAATGCTTCTAAATAAAAGTGGGGGTGCGGATAACAATACATTCACGAATTCCTTTTACAAATACATTTTTGGATTTAGATTTCCATAACACTTTTTTTAGATTCTGGAATACATTTCAAACTAGGGATGGCAAAGCGGGCCAGCCCGCCCCGCATTGGCCCGCCCCGCACTTGGCCCGCAAAAATGCGGGACGGGTTGGCCCGCCCCGCAAAGTTATTGCGGGCTAGAATTCCCAACCCGCCCCGCATAAGAGCTGGCCCGCAGGTTTGCGGGCCAGCCCGCGTTCTTTTTTTTTTTAAATTAAATATTTATTTTTTTACATTTTGTTATTAAAAAATTGTCAAATTAAACCTATATATTTGTTATTATCAAACCTAATTTTTTTTCCTTCCTTTTCAAATATAGTCAAACATCAAAACATTAAGATAAATATCAAATATCACTATTCTTCCACTTTCAAAACATTAAAAATACCTAATTCCAAAACATTAAACATAAACATTAATTCAAAAACATTAAACATAAACATTATTGACATTCTTCCATTTCAATAACATTGGATGCCACCTTAGTAGAACCTTCATCCATTTTTTCATAATTATAATCTTCCCCGTCATCTGCATATATTAAAATAATGACAATTAATTAATTAAATTTTCATAAAAATAATACAATAAAAATAAGATAACTTTTGACTCAATTGATGATTTGGTCATGGGTAACTTCTAAAATACCCTCTGCTTACTTCTCCTTCTCTAAATGGTGTCTTGCTCCTTTATCATGTTGCCCTGCTGCTACTAAGTGTCAATATTCTTTTCTTGCGGGTTTGCGGGCCAGCCCGCCCCGCCCCACAACTGGCCCGCGCGGGTTGCGGGCTAATGCGGGGCGGGCTAATGCGGGTTAGCGGGTTGAAAAAGTCATCCCGCCCCGCGTTTTTTACCTGCGGGCCGCGGGCCGGCCCGCACGGCCCGCCCCGCTTTGCCATCCCTATTTCAAACTTTATTTTGTTGTATTCCGAAATTTTTTCTTAATCATATTTTAATTTTCGAATTGTATTATGAGATTTCATTTCTGAAATTCAAGAATCTATTCCATATTTGTTTTTCCAAGGTGTATTATTTTAGTTTTGAATTTTTATTTCTAGAATAAAGAATACTTTTGAAAATTTAAAAGTATAGGATGCAGGTTAAAAAAGATTGAGTGTAAGAAGAATTTTCCTTTTAACATAATAGGTAGGGTGAAACACAGAGATGGGCTTTTGTATGTATAAAGGGAGCATGCATTAAGAGAAGATATCTTAGGCCAAAAATTAATTTAACAGGTAACAAAATCTATGTAGATAAGCAGATGACATAATAAGATCAAATTGCCAGCTTGTTCCAGACCCATGGACACTGACATTCATCATTATACAAGATTTGAAGCATTAGATCGTCACTGTCCCAGTGTGGTTATGGGCACGTCTTATCCTCATTTTTATTTCAATTTATCTGAATAATTGCACCTTATTTTCCCATCAACTCAACAATCCATTCAAATGGTAGCTTCAATATTAATGTCTCATGACACGGTAACTATTCCTCACCAATTTTCTATATACACTGGTTTCTAGATAATTACATTGACAACTTCTAAAATCTAGCTGAAAAAAGGTTTTGCTTTAAAACTTAAACTTAGTTTTTCATGACTGAGTTTAATATTACACAAACCTGTTAATTGTGCAATCAGACGTTGTTAACTTTTTCTACTTAACTGTCTTTTCATCAGTACTTGATATAACTGCTATGATTTTTTTTATCAACTTGGAGTGTGACGTAGGAGCAATGAAATAATGTTATAGTAGATATAGTACTCTCTAACAATAAAATTGAATAATGAAAATGATCAATATAAAACTGATGGATGTTTCTTATAAATAATAATGCGAGTGAGAAAATAAAGGAATATTGAAAAAGAGATAACCAAATTTAGAATAAAGTATATTGGAGGGTGTGGTGGTTGTAAGTTTTCAAAGTTGAATTGATATCCATGTAGAATAAGAAGTTGAGGAAGATCTGGTGGAAGCTTTAGTACAAGGAAGTTCGTTCCAGCTGCTCCTGCCCCCTACCTCAAATCAGAAATTAATGTAAAATTTGAACAAGATATGGTGGATATATTTCCTCTTTTTTTAATAAATACATGTACTTTTTATTTTTATGAATTAGGTGCACACATTATCCTTGCACCTTTTTAGGATGATAAAATATAGGTAGTGGTTTCATTTAAACTTGGGTATGCTTCAAATATGTCAAATAGAAGCAAGCCAGAGAAAATGGCACTTTACCATGGTGCCCCCATGTGATTCACATCAAATGCTACCTAGTAGTGGTTGTTGGTTGCATGATTTTTGTACTGAGAAGATAATTAAAATATGAAGGGCTCATGCATATGCAAATTATTTTTTTTTAAAATTACTTGATGCAAAAACCATCTAGGTAACTTGAAAGCAAACGTGATGGTGGTGAAGTGAGTGACTTGGAAACGGGGTCCATGGATTGATGAAATAAGAGGAAAAGGAAAATGAAAAAGTAAATTTGAAACAGAGTGAGGAGGGAACAGGTAAGCATGGTGGTCTAAAAGGCTGCATATCTACGAAAAGATGAGCAAAAGAAAAAGGCATGTTTTGCTTCGTCGGCTACTTCTTCCGTCATCCATGCCTCTCTTAACTCCTATCTCACACAATATTTAATTTTAATATCCTTTCCCACCAATTATTCCATCCCCTACGTTATATTATAATGTTTCACTACCACAGTACATAAATAGATAAAAACATATGGAGTTGGAAACTTTTTATCTTCCAACATAAAATAATAATAATAAGCAAAGCTTCAGATGTCAGCATCTGCTTTTAAAAGGCAACAGAAAAAGTTGATTCATACGTTATTCCTTCCAAGACAATCCTTTGCCTTTTAAAGGGTTTAGGTGAAGAATGAAAAGATAGAGGTGAACATGATTGGAGGAGAGTGTGAGTGAGTGTTATCATGGTTAATTGGATATATATGGGTTGGGTTGGGTTGGTTGGTGCTTTGGAGTTTTTTTTAGAATGGACTTTCATCTTCTACTTTATACAACATTACAAAAGCTTAGCATAATTGAAGCAGGTTAAAAGCATATGCTTAACTAATACTATGTCTTGTCTTCTCTCTGTTCATGCTTTCCAATCATTTTTGTCCATATCAACCCACTTTCTTCTCAATTCCTACTTTTCAAAACCCATTACACTAAACTTTCTTCAATAAACTACTCCTTATACATCTAATAACAATCTTTTCATTTAAATATATAATTGTATCTGCCATTTTCATTCTACCAACTATCTCTATTCTATCACGCTTCTACTTTTTTTATTGCCTATTTTTCCAGATAAATAACTGCACACCAATTTCACTTCTAAAAACTAGTATTTTTTTAAAAAAAATTATTATTTTGAAGTCTAGATCTCTTGAGATTCTAAATAAATTTTGAGTCAATACCAATGGATGCTGGATTTTGTAATTTTCCCCTTCACAACATACTAAATTTGGGTTTCAATTATTCATGGGAAAGAAGATATCCATAGAAAAAATCAACGTTAAGCTTTTCTTTTTTTACAAAATTTCAATATAAGACTTTGTTCATAATACTTGAACTCTCTACAGTGATCGACCTTAACTGGTTACTTATATCCATATTTATTTTATTTATTATGAACAGTCATTTTCGAATGTATCATTTTTAAAAAAAATAAAATAATAAATATAAGTGTTTTTCAAAAAAATTTGATGAAAACTTACATTAAAATTTCATCATAAATGCTTGGTGCAACTTTTTAAAACAAGTTTCACAATGAAATATAAAAAAATAAAGTATCATTTTCATGAGTCCAAATATAATATATCTTTGAATTAATATATATAACGAGTCCTATTCATAAAAGTCTCCTGTACTATTCTTTTATAACATGATAGAGTAGTTTAAAGTAGATTAGTTT
The DNA here is from genome assembly GCF_051622355.1 of Phaseolus vulgaris. NCBI lineage: Eukaryota > Viridiplantae > Streptophyta > Magnoliopsida > Fabales > Fabaceae > Phaseolus > Phaseolus vulgaris. The sequence goes on along the minus strand of NC_143500.1, from coordinate 37,822,589 downwards.
AGCATTAAATTAAGTTAAATATAGATTTATAATGATTTACGCCTAAAAGTTACTTTAAACGTTTTTAATTATTTTATATTTAGAATGTGAACATAAAGAACTCTAAAATACTCCTTGAAACATAGGGTGTTGTTAATAAAAAGTAAAGATAGTTGTGATGTGGATCTAAATACTTGTTTGACTAAGTATCTGTGATGCTGAGTCAATGTACTATTGACATTTTTCTTAGCCACCACTGGCGACTTTAATTGCGAGTTCGAGAAGTCCTAACCTTTTTCCCACTACAATTAAATTTCAACAGAGTTCCTTAATTATAGGGTAAAACCGAGTTAAATCTTGTCTTCAGGAATCATATTTTTTTTATTTTCTATTTTAAACTTACTGTATGAATTTCATTTTTATATACGACCAGTGTAAAGGTTTTCATAATAATTTAATCAAAAAGTAGTTTACACACAATTTTAAACAAACTAACTATCACATAAATGAACAATCTTTATATCTATCTATCTATATATATATATATATATATATATATATATATATATAATAACAAAATGTTTATATTTTCTTGATATAAATATTTATTTTTAAATTTTAAAATAGACTTTTTATTTATAAAAACTGAATACACGAGGTTTGCAATAACTAACGCAATCTGTTGAATCAACAAATTTGTTTAAAAATCTATTTAAAGACATAATTATTAATAAAAACCTTTTAAAAATCAATAAACTTGTTTTAAGTAAAAAAAGTACATTTTGTAAAAAAAAAATAGATCTTCTTTTTAGATAAGTCAATAAATTCATTATTTATAGAAATTAAAATACAAAATTATGATAAATATAATGACGTATTATGTGTATATTTAATCAATAAACTTGTAGTAAGTAAAAACAAGTACATTAAGTCTTTATATAGATCTTATTTTTAGATAAGTCAATAAATTCATTATAGAAATTAAAATACAAAATTATAATTAATATAGTGACGCATTATGTGTATATTTAATCAAATAAATCTCCTTTCACGTTTATAAAATATTTCACTTAACCTACGAGTCAGTGCTTTAAATTTAATACTTAATAAATAGCTAAAAGTTATTTAATAAATCGACCCAGATTAAGTAATTTAAATTGTGAGTGAATTAGGTTACCAGTCTTATTATTTGTCGTGTTCCTACCTTATTTATTTAAAATATTTTAAACATTGAGATTTAAAACTTATTTTTTTAGTTCATTTACAGAATATAATCCTGGTGAAATTAAGATAAAAAAATTAGAATATTTACATTTTACTTTATAGATTAAGTTATTTAGCAGATAACTTAAATATTGATGAGTTAATAGTTATAAGTTCCGTAAGTTTTACACGCAATGACTTCAGAGAAAAATTATGAATCTTCAATATTACTTTTCTTACTTTTAAAGGGTGATAATTTATTAATGAATGTTAGTGAATAAGATATAACTTAATATTGACATTTTAGAGAGATTATCAATTTATGATATAATGGAGTTAATGTAATAAAATGTGTTTTATGTTCTTTTATTGAGACATACAAATAAAGTCATTTACAAGCTCTTAAAAGATATAAGTTCTTAGTCTAAGTTTGGTAGTGTAAAAGATATCCTTTTTTTTTTCAGAACTAGTCATTATTAAGACTAATATAGTTAGAGACCAGAATCATCTTCCTACAATGTAATATTGGATTGTCCTTTTACGTAGCTATTAAAGAGAAGGGATGTTCAATCATCTCCTTATCTTGAGAGTACAAGCAACGGACTTAGAAGTAAAATGATGTTCAATGTTAGAATATCTAATAAATTACACTAAAAAAGAATACAATAATCCCCAATAAAATAATGAATGACACAACATTTCATTTATTATTGTACAAGTCCTAAATAAATTGTAAATAAAATAACATGCGATAGCAAGATAGTTGTTAAATACGCTAAATTGCAAACGCAAAACAATAATTTTGCAAAATAATTTATTAATTCAATAGAATTAGAAAGGGGTACATGTGAGAGGATGAAAATGTCATAATATTTAAAAAAAAAAAAAACTCTTGCTAGATCCTTCCTATTAACAAGAAGATAAAGTAAGCTTACTTGTTAACACTACCAGAAAATCATTAGATAAAAACAAATTTTAAAGACAAAAAATAATTAATTATTATAGTGACTAAATTAAAAATCATTTTAGAAACTAAAAAAAATATTGGTTTCTGATTTTTAAATTAGTTTCTATTATTGATGAATAGTTTTTAAATTGGTATCTAATTAGCTACCAAAGTTTTTGCTACCAAATTTAGAATATAAATAATTGGTTGTTAAAACCTTGGTAGCTAATTAGATATCAGTTTAGAAACTATTTATCAATACTATAAACTAATTTATAAACCAATAATTTTTTTAGTTTATAAAATGATCTCTAAATTAGTCATTATAACAACTAATTTTTTTTTTATAAAATTAGTTTTTATTTGATGGTTTTCTTGTAGTGTAACTTATATGATAGTTTTTTAGTTTTGTTAAAAATTAGGGATTGTGCATTGTTAAGTTATTTATCCATGTATAAAATAATTTCTTGTGTTTGAGATCGATAATGATTGTGTAATATATTAAGTTATTTACTAACATATATCATAGTCTCTTTATTTGAAATTAAGAAGTTGTATATAACTAAATTATTAACTGAATTATATGATAGTATGTGTTCAAATGTTCAAAATAAAATAAAAATGTATACAATTAAGTTATTTATCAACTTATACTACCATCATTTAACTCGTATTAAAAAATTAACTAATAATATATGATTTAGTTATTTACTAATACATAAGACAACTTAAATATCAACATAATACTAATCAAATTACATTAGGTTTTACATTGAATGAGTAAGAAGAGAGAAATTAAAAATCTTTAAAATGACCCTTCTACAATAGTAACGATAATTCACCACTAAATAATAGTTAATGAAAGATTAAGGCAAACATAAAAACTAAAAAAAAAAATCTTTTTAAGACCTAATCTAATCAAATAAACAAATGGATAAAGTAATTAAAAGAATAAGAGAGAAATAAAAGATTGTGAATGTTGATAATGGAGGCTTAAGTGCAACCCAAGAAGAAAAATCCTATTAAATATTCTAATTTAGAGAATATATCATCATCATTGACTAGAGCAAAGTGGAATTTACGAAAAAGGCCATAAAGTAAAACTGTGGATAAATCAGAGTAAAGGCATAGGTGCTTAAAAGGGAAAATAAAAGTGATTGACTTGTGGAATGATCGACGTTTGAATGATCTCAACACACCATTTGAACGTAACTTTTGACAAAACTAATTTATGGTGGGGACCTCACGCACAACATAAGGCGTGTGTGAGAGAGCACACGCTTACATGTTTCATAAGCTAAGAAAAGAAAAGAAAGTAGAATAAGTGGTAAATATGTGATGAAAAAAGGTTCATGTATACAATAACAGTATTTGACAGCTAATCGCTTTCTGATTTCGTTGGTAGTAGTAAATGACTAAACTAGCGTGGCGAAGAAAGGGATAATGGCTCACTCACTCGCTCACTCTTCTCGTGTTCTCCTAATAAGCCTTTTGGTGTTATTGAAGGAGTATTGATTGATTGACAATAAAGTTAAACACGGACCTTTTGGGGCAACCAACTTTTAAAAAAGTTAAAAAGAGTAAAGAGATGGAGGATTCGGATTCCTAAAACCTCAACAAGAAGAAGAAAGACAAAAGATAAAAGGTGGGTGAGCAGTTCAATCAATCCCAACACTCCCTCCCAGCAGAGGCCACCAAGGTTTAAACCTCTCATCACCCTCAATAATAATGCTTCCTCTTTCTCAACCATTAACTGTAACCTCTTCAATAGGTTTTATGTATTATCAAATTTAAATCAATTGTTGTGGTTCTTCACGCTACAATTCACCCAACAAAAATGCGTTCGTTTCATCGTTAAAATTTCATTTTCCGACAGCAACAGACACTTCAATAATGAATCAGTTTATCATAAGTTTTAATACACTGACTTCTGTATCAACCTCAAATTTGTTAGTGTTTTTCGTAAAAGGAATATTCTTGTAATAATTTTAACTTAAAATAATAATAATAAAAAACTTTTAGACTTGCAATTTAATATTTTCAATTTACGTGAATAAAATGTAATAATTATGGAAAGTAAAAGTTATGCAAAATAATAGATTTCAGTGTGGTAATTAAGTTCTGGTGAAGACATTTTTATATTTATATTTAAAAGTACTTGCTTTTACAAAATTAAATACGTAGAAGTCAATTAATTGTATATCTCTTATCAAAATAAGTTCGAAGGTGAAGAGTATGAAATAAAAAAACAAAGAGAAATTCAAAGGACAAATAGTTAACATTAACAAATAAAAAAGTGAATTATATATATATATATATATATAAGACCTTAATAATTTGAAGAGTTTTTTAACATACATATTTTAGTGGCATGTTTTTTATTAGCGTTAGATACATTTTTACTGTAACATGTCTATTTAAAGATACTTAGAGTAATCTCCCCTTGGGTCTTATAAAGAACTTTTATTCAAAAAAAATTTCGTCAAACTCATATATAGTACTCCCTTCTTAATATATCAACTAATGAATTCTTAATTTATTTGTTTCTCTTTATATAGATATTACTCTTTTTTTTTTTAAATTGAAATATGTTTATTTCTTCCATGCTCCCTCAGTCTCACAATAACTTATAACCGTTAAATTAGAATTATTTTTATCCAATACTATTCAATAAATCCGTGCGTGGTTTAGTTGATGTTTTTTATTTAGTTAGTTAAAGGATACAATACAAAGTATGTTACTAAGAGGAGTACATATAACACTAATTCTTTCTTTGGATTTGAAAATGGTTTTCAGGAAGTTCTTCTCTGAACAAAATTTAAGATAAAAATAAGTAAAAAGTGATGTCATTTAGACTAAGTGAAAGATGATGAGAAATAAATGTATAATTTATGAAAATTTATCAGTGATAATAGTTGTGATTGATAAAATAATTTTTTTTAAATAGATAAATGTATAAGATTATAAATTTATCTTTGTGGTTAAAATTAAATTAAAATAAAATATGATTAATTTTTTATATATATAAACAAATTAAAATTTATAAAAAAATATTTTACAAATTTGGACACATATATTTTCATAAATAAAAAATTTAAATTATTAAAAGTTCTGAATAAATGTAAATCATAAATTATTTAATTTCGTGTTTAAATAAAAATATGAAATAAATAAAATAATTTAATTATTCAAATCTTAAATAAATACAAACCCTAAATTATTTAATGTTCTATTTAAATAAAAATATAAAATAAATAAAATTATTAAACTATCCAAAATCTTAATTAAATACAAATCATATTTAATATCCTATTTTAAAAAAACTAAAATATATATTTTTTAAATTATTCAAAATCTTAGATAAATACAAATTCTAAATTATTTAATGTCCTATTTAAAAATAAATTTTTTAAATATTTTTAAATCTTAAATAAATACAAATTTTAAATAATTTAATGTTCTATTTAAATAAAAATTTGAAATAAATAAAATTTGTAAACTATTAAAAATCCTAAATAAATACAAATCTAAATTATTTAATGTCCTATTTAAAAAAATCTAAAATAAATAAAATTTATAAATTATTCAAATTTAAAATATTTAATAAATAGGTTAACATCTATTTATGACACCAAACATAGATTATCAAAAGAAAGTCAACATAGAATGCATCAAGCATCCATTATAAAAAAAAAAAAAAAAAACCAACATTGATTATTGTTTGATTGTCCAAACAAAACAAAGGCAGAATCATATAGGAAAGCAACATCACATAATTAGTCTTTAATTATAAATTAGTGATTAATTTAAAATTTAAAATACTTAGTAGTTACAATCTTACTAAATGTCAATTAAAAAAAATGAAAATAAATAAATAAAAATAATATATATATATATATATATATATATATATATATATATAAAAGACCTTAATAATTTGAAGAATTTTTTAACATACATATTTTTATTAGTGTTAGATAAATTTTTAATGTAACATGTCTATCTAAAGATACTTAGAGTAATTTCTCCTTAGATCTCTTAGGTCCTGTTTGTTTCTTCTTAAGGAAAAACAAAGTTTTACTGTACACAAGAAAAGTCCAAAAATAATGTAAAAAAAAACACAAAATTCAAAAAAATCCGCACTCTAAACATTTTTTCTCAATTACGAAGAAGAAAGTTGAATATATATATATATATATATATATATATATATATATATATATATATATATTTTATTTATTTATTTAAAATAGAATTATAATTTAAACATAAAAAATATAATTAAGATAATAAAAAAATAATTCTTCTAAAATAACATAATTAATACTTTTTAACAATAAAGAAATAAATTTATATAATAATTATATTAATTTAAAAACATTAAAAATAAAAATAATGATGTTATTTAATATAAAATAAGTTATTATCAAATATTTATAATTATAAATATTAAAATAATATTTTAAATAAAAAAATAATTATAATTTATAAATTAATTAATTAAATTGATTTTTTTAACAATTTTTAAATATAAGGATAAATATGTAAAGTTACATTTTTATCAATTAAAAAAAATACAATTTCAATTACACCCATCACATCACAATTTCAATTACAAATTTTCATAAACTTTTCTCACACTTTCCTCTTTATTTCTCTTAATCAAAACACCCTAACTTTCTTTACACTTTCTCTTCAAATATCTCAAATTCACTCCATTTCCACTCTCTAATCCAAACAAAGCATTCTATTCAATTTTTTTTAAATTTCGTCAAACTCATATATAGTCTTACACCCTTCTTAATATATCAAGTAATGAGAATTCTTAATTTATTTGTTTCTCTTTATATAGATATTACTCACTTAAATATGTTTATTTCTTCCATGCTCCCTCAGTCTCACATTAACTTATAACCGTTAAAATTTAGAATTATTTTTATCCAATACTATTCAATAAATCCGTGAGTGGTTTAGTTAGTATGTTTTTCATTTAGTTAACAGTTAAGGGATACAATACAAGTATGTTAATAAGAGGAGTGCATATAACACTAATTATTTCTTTGGATTTGAAAATGTATTTCAGGAAGTCGTTCTCTCAACAAAATTTAAGGTGAAAATAAGTAAAAAGTAATGTTATTTAGACTAAGTGAAAGATGATGAGAAATAAATGTATAATTTATGAAAATTTATTAGTGATAATAGTTGTGACTGATAAAATAGTCTTTAAAAATAAATATATGTATAAGATTATAAATTTATTCTTGTGTTAAAATTAAAATAAAATATGATTTTTTTTATATATAAACAAATTAAAATTTATAAAAAATATTTTACAAATTTGGACACATATTTTCATAAATAAAATTTCTAAATTATTAAAAATTCTCAATAAATATAAATCATAAATTATTTAATGTCCTGTTTAAATAAAAATATGAAATAAATAAATAAAAATTAATTATTCAAATCTTAAATAAATACAAAACCTAAATTATTTAATATCCTATTTAAATAAAAATATAAAATAACTAAAATTATCAAACTATCCAAAATCCTAATTAAATACAAATCATATTTAATATCCTATTTTAAAAAATTAAAATAATTTTTTAAAAATTATTCAAAATCTTACACAAATACAAATTCTAAATTATTTAATTTCTTATTTAAAAAAATTGAAATAAATAAAAAATTTAAATTATTCAAAATTTTAAATAAATGCAAATTTTAAATGATTTAATGTCCTATTTAAATAAAAATCTGAAATAAATAAAATTTTTAAACTATTCAAAATCCTAAATAAATACAAATCTAAATTATTTAATGTACTATTTAAAAAAATCTAAAATAAATAAAATTTATAAATTATTCAAATTTAAAATCTTTAATAAATAGGCCAACATCTATTTATAACCAAACATACATTATCCATAAAAAAAATAGGTCAACATAAAATACATCAAGCATCCATTATAAAAAAAAAAAAAAGTCACACGCAACATTGATGGTCCAAACAAAATAAAAACAGAATCGTCGGAAAGCAACATCAATATCATAATTAATCTTTAATTATAAATTAGTAATTAATTTAGAATCTAAAATAGTTAGTAATTAATGTTAAATCTCAATTTAAAAACTATAAATAAAAATTATTTTCCATACCAATATTTTTTAATTTATAAAATAATATATAATTTAATTAATATAATAATTAATTATTTTTTATCTTTAAAATTATTTATTATTTAATAATATTTTTAGTGGTAATTGCTGCAGAAATCTTAGTCATGTATGTTTTTTTCACCATTTTCTTTTCCTTGTCTTTTTCTCCTCCTTGATTTTTTTTTTCTTTCAATATAGGTTTAAGTTTTGACTTTTATAGTTCATACAGAAGAAAAAAAACACTCCATTTTGGAATGCATTAAGCTTCACATAAATTGAAATAAATATAACTGATTTCCCACCAAACAAGCAATTGGGTGTCTCTTTAGTCTTACCTCTCACCAAATCATAACGAGTAGTCAGCCACATTGCTGTAATTTGCTTGCTTTCAAACAAGGATTTATGAAAAGTTAATTAAATGCAATGAGTTTAGCTGCAGTCTACCGCGGAAAGAGCATTATTAATTTAAGATTTAGCTGAGATATGATCTATGATCATAGATAATATATGTATAAAATACATTTAATGTATAAATACACAATTTGAAAATATGTTAGTCTGTACTGATTTTTTTTTAATTAGATCTTTCTTTTTAATTTTTGAAAGGCGTAACATCATGAGTTGAGTTCGATATTGTGTATTAACAGGTCGTCTACCGTTATTCATATTTAAGGACATTAATGTTGTATCAGCACAAATAAAGGATCCCGAATAGTCAGCCTTAAATAGGGGGATACAACATTTATTACTGAATTAAATCAATAATAAGACCAAATACAAAAAGAAGGGGGGAGCACTACTCTATAAGGGAAAGAAAACAATTCCCAATGAACAAGATACAGAGTACTCTCAATAGAACCCTTGTTCCTAAGGTAGGAATTCATCCAGATTTCAACTGATCTCAAGCCAGCGAGAACATTTGGTGTCCACCGTGGAGTAGGTAAAACTTTTCCTACCTCCACAATATATATGTAAAATTTTCCTTATTCCATAGGGTAACTCACACCACCCACAAAGGGACCGTTCTATCATAGTTTTTTTTTATCAGCAATAAACAATGAATAAATGTGGACCACTTGAGGGGTGGTCCAATCCTAATACAAAACACACAACCTTAAACCTTTTCCTCACGACACAACCCCGCCAACACCTAATCAAACACTACTTAAAAAAATCGACAAGAAACGCCTACAACACTCATTCTTAATCCAGACAACACCTCATGACATCATCTCCATACATGACCGTTCTATCATAGTTGATACAGTTTGCAAGTACCGTGCCAAGATACCGGATGTTGCCTTTAAATTTTAATGAACATATTGATTTTTATTTTGTTATTTTCATCCATGATTGATCACCTTGAACACAAAAATCAAATCATAATGAAAAAACATAAAATTATATAATATTTATTGATTTGGTGTTAATATGCAACATAAAATTATTCAAAAAAAAATGCTAGATAATTAAAACTAAAAAAAAAAATATTATTATAAAGAAATTACAATCAAATTCATATACAGAAATCATGTTTTGTGATTCAGTTCGAATCCATTATGATTGAAACAATTTAAGGATTAATTAAATAATTAATAAAATTAAAATAAAACAAAAACTTTAATTTGATGTCATATTAAAAATATTAATTTAATTTAATATATAGATGCGTAAGTTTCTGTTACCAATAACATGAAAAAATATTAATTTAATTTACCAATAAATGCGTAATTTAATTAAATATTTGATTTTTTTAATTGTATTTATAATACATTTTCATAGTTTAAGAATTTTTTATTATTTTTAAGAGGATATCATTTTTTATTGGTTAAATTTGTCCTAAGCTGTATTTTATTTGGTTAAAATATTTAAAAGGTGTTTATTAAAACCAAAAAAAGAAATGTTATGTTGGTCATATATGATGTTTATAAATTTTTCTAAATTTTAGAATTTCATTTAATAGCTTTCCATTAGTATAATCTATACACCACAATTTTTTTTTAAGCTTTTAAAATGTATGAAAAGTGAAAAAAAAGTATTATCACCCTAGAAGTTTATCAGTATTGTTTCTTAAGTGTTTAAATATGTTTTTATTATTATTAAGGTGAATTTCTTTTACTATTATAAAACTATTATATACCTTAGAAAACTTATACCATATGATCTTTTTCTGAATATTATTTGATTTTATAACAGATTTAAAAATAATAAAAAATAAAAATAAATGTTTTGCTTATTTACCAATATAATTTATCCATTCATCTATACCTTTTTCTTCTCAAAATTTTTAAGATTACATCATATTTTGTTATAAAAATTCACAACATTACAATGTTCTTTCTTATTAAAGAACGAGCATAGAAGTTTCTATAGAAAAAATAATGATGGAGGTATAAATTTTGTAGTTTACTTCTTTTAATTTATTCTTTATCTTTAAGTAAGAATGTATACACTATTTATTTACTTTATTTTGCATACCAAAATTAAAAGAGTGAGATGACACATTGCATTAGGGATTGATTATGTTTGTTTCATTATTTTGAAAGATAATAATGAATATAATAAATTTTGAAAATCTATTTGATAGAAAGTTTTTTAAGTTAAAAATGTCTAAATTCAGGGATTACACCCCACATGAGCGTTTGTCTCAGTCCAAGAACAAGATCATGTCAGGGTCTTAACCCCACATGATGCCGAGAGTTTGTCTCGATCCAATAACAAGACCATGCCAGAGTCTTAACCCCGCATGACGTCGAGCGTTTGTCTCGGTCCAATAACAAGACCATGCCAGAGTCTTAACCCCACATGATGTCGAGCGTTTGTCTCGGTCCAATAACAAGACCATGTCAGGGCCTTAACTCTGCATGGTGTCGAACGATTGTCTCAGTTCAATAACAAGACCATGCCAGGATCTTAACCCCCTTGTGGCGTTGAACGTTTGTCTCGGTGCAATAACAAGACCATGTTAGGGTCTTAACCTGGCATGGCGTCGAGCGTTTGTCTCGATGCAACAGCAAGACCATGCCAAGGTCTTAACCCTGTATGGCGCAGATCTTTGTCTCAGTCCAATAACAAGATCATGCTAGAGTCTTAACCCTGCATGGTGCTAAACGTTTGTCTCGGTCCAATAACAAGACCATGTCAGGGTCTTAACCCTGAATGGCGCCGAGTGTTTGTCTCGATCCAATAACAAGATCATGTTAGGGTCTTAACCTTGCATGGCGCCAAGCATTTGTCTCAGTCGAATAACAAGACCATGCTAGGGTCTTAACCCGGCATGGTGCCAAGCGATTGTCTCGGTCCAATAACAAGACCATGCCAGGGTCTTAACCCCAAATGGCGTCGAACAATTGTCTCGATCCAATACCAAAACCGTGTTAGGATTTTAACCTTCCATGGCACTGAACACAACCTCGGTCTACAAATAAAGGTACAAATACTTTGTAAAAGCATATTGTCCATGAGTTGCTTATATAAGTCATTTCAAATGCAATATTTTTATTATAAGAGTATGTTCATAATATGTACATTAGTAATGTATATGCTCAAATGAGCATAATAGAAACAAATTATTAGTTTATCCCTGAGGCTAGGGGTCTATAGCATTATGGGACGGTTCGATGTTAAGAGATATGTAGGTTGATTGGATGACATTAATGTTGTATCGGCACAAATCGGGAGATCCCGGATAATTAGCCTTAAATAGGAGGAGACAACATTTATTACTGGATTAAGCAAAAAATAAGACCAAATACAAAGAGAAGGGGGAAATCACTACTCTATATAAGGAAAAGAAAACAACTAACAATGAACAATAGAGGAAGAGGAAGTACCCTCAAGTCATATTTTATATTTTCATCCAGATGACCGATCTCGAGCCAGCAAGAACAAAAGAAAAATGATAATTTAAAACTCACTCATAAAAAGAACAATAACTTTAAAAAATAAATATATCAATATTTTAATTATGTCTGTTTGCTTTTTAACTTAAAGTATTCATATATATTCTTATATTATTAAAATGAGTTGTGGTTCCTGACGTACGTGAAATATTAATTTCTGAAAAATACATTGTCATTCATATTAAGTTAAAAAAAAAGTTATTATATAAATTCTTTATTCATATTATCGATCTAAATTATCTTTTTAGTAAAAAACATATAAATTTAAGCAAAAGATTCGTCCTCTGAAATACTCTGCGATAATTCTTCTTTTATAAAAGTTAATATGAGGGAGCTTATTAGGTTTTCAAAGCGAAGTTAAAAGTGTATGATTGTATGTTACTTAAAAAACACATTATTCATTAATTTGAGAAAGGAACAAGTTCTCTTCCGGGTTGTTGCTTTCGAAGAAGGAACAGATTCGTGAATGAGTTGATATAAGAATCATGGTGGAACCCGCGTTGTAAAAAAGAAGAGTACCTCGGATTCCGATAATCTGATATGTGCCCTTTCATGGAGAAAAGTGAAGAAGATATATATAATGAATCTTTCTGAACTTCTAAGGATAGTTTGTTCCTTTTTGAAGAGGCGTGCGCGATGAACGGATTCAGACAGATATAAAGTTGGGGTTCTCAAAAAGCATGCATCACCTACTTTTCTTTCTTCTTCCACTCACTTCCGATGTGTCTACACATCAAACTACCTTTTTACATATTCACACTCGCTTACGGTGCTGTAGACTCTCATGTAACACATTTCTCAAACATCGCTTCTGTTTCTTTACTTTTCCTCTATCCAAATTTAGCTTATACAACAACTATTATCTTTTGCTTTGCCTCTTTACAACTCAAATGCTCTCTTTCACTCAAGGGGTTTCCAACTAAATTTCGTTTTAGCCCTTTTTTTTTATTACTTTTCTTTAAATATATTTAACTCCTTATTAATCAATAAATTTAATTTTAAGTACTTTAAGCAATTATTCATTTACTCTATATAATCTCATATTTAGTTGAAAAAATATATATTTTTAAACAATGTTTATTATTATTTAACATTCATGCCATATAACAATAGTGACAACATAGAAGACTTTTTCATCTTTAAAATTTTCCAAAATGTTTCTCCATTCAAATATAATCACAAACTTAAAAAGAAAGAAACAAGTGACTCCTAGCATCTTTTTATTGAGATAAACCGAAAAGATTCATCACAATGAGGTATGCATGGTTCATATAAAAGAGTATGATACTACATCTAATTAAAAACCTTAAGTTTGTATTTGTGGGTTTTTTTCTTCTTTATATATTACTTTATTTCTCATTTCTACTTTCAAGTCATACTCAATACTTATCAAAATCTCTCTCTCAAGTTTTGACTTAGATTTTTATCAAAATAGAACTTGCTTATGTGAGAAACACAATTTTTTTTTATTCTAAGTGTTCTTGGATATTTATCACTAGTGAAAATAACACATTCTTCAACGACATATTAATTCAATTAATTGAAAACCAATGTAAAAAAAATGCGGTAACATTTTTGTAAATATTTGATACATATTACACCGGTTGATTCAAGCGGTGTAAAATGTCATTTCAGAGTTAAAAAAAAATTTAAAAAAATTAAAATTTGGAGCATGACATATTACATTGGTTGGTCCATCATTTCAAAGATAATAAAAGTTTTAAAAAATTTAAAATCAGGAACATAACATATTACACCAATTATAACTAAACATGTTTATCTCTAGCTGAATAAGTTACTTAAGATAAATATCAATTCATTAGATTGTAAGTAGGTAAATCTAATAAACATCAATTCAATATATTATATAATTATTTGATAAATTAGTTGAGAAATTTAAAATAACAAACAAAAAAGATAACTGCACAAGTTTTATTATATAAATAAATTTGTGTTTATGATGCAATGAGTATTAATTAAATTGATTTTTTTTTTCAAATTTTTTATTTCAATTAAAACCAATGTTTCATTAAATTTGTTTTACAAATATCATTATGTTTAATTTTCACATAATATCCTATAATATCCTGCAATAAAATATTAGATAATCCAACTCTTATACAAAATCTATTTCTTAACACATCATTAACATATATCAAAGAGAACTCAAGTTTATAAATGTATACCTAAACCAACCCAAAAAATAATAACAACAACCCTAACATGATAATGACCAATGATAAAAACTAATGAAAGAAGAGTATTATTGTACTTGTTTATCAATTTATTATTGTACTTCTTTATGGAACTTTGCTAATTTATATCGTTCTATTTAATTTTTTGTTGCATTATTTATGTTATAATTTTGTCTCTATTAATTAGTTGCTGAGTATATATTGGACTTTTAGTCTTTTCATTCGTCTTCTCCTAATATATGTATAATGATTAGTTTATATGTTATCATGTTTTATTTACATTAGAGCACATTTGTATGTTTATTATGCATGACGATCGTACTTGCTATAAAAGAACTTTATTGCAAATAACGGTGGGTGGGAGCAGACCGACATTCAAATGAATAACTATAGTACACTATACAAGAAATTTAACATTATATATTTTAAAATTTGAAGATTTTATGTTCTTTATATTATATATATATATATATATATATATAATATTGAGTTAGTTTGTTTTTACTAGTATGATAATGAATTTTTTTGGGGACGTTGTAGCTGTAATGCTAGAGAAAATAATAATTGAGAGGTGTACCTTGCCCCGCGTTTACCTTTGATAGGTGAAGATTCTTGATTCTCAATAATTACGAAGGAAAGAAAACTTCATAATGGAGTATGAAAGAATTGAAAAATTGAAAAGAAAGAAAATATTTTATAAAAGTAAGCAAACTATTGAGTAAATTCGAAAATGAATTAGTTTTAAATTCAATGCTTAAATGCTTACTTCCATGGATTAGGTTGCGCCAACACCTTGGTTTGCCAATTTAGCATACTTATTCGGTATCCCAATTTGTTTAAACCTTTTCAAGATTAAAGATTCCCTTTTACCACTATATGCATACGTGCTTTCTTTAACTTTCTTTTATGCGAACTTCACATGATGTCACGAGCATAGACTAGTTTAAAAAACAAAGGAAAAATCGCCACTTCAAAGAGAATGATATTAGTCAACATATTATTCATATCCCTGAATTGGATTCTACAAATAATAGAAAGAAGCACTTGAGATATTCTTTTTAAGAAATCCCATTAGAAGTTAAAAGAGACAAAAAATTATATGCATGATTGAGCGATAGATTAGAATTAAGTTAGGAAAAGAGGTGTTGTTTGACGGATAATTATTAATTAAGAAAGAAGGAAAATTGTTTCCAATATGAATAAGTAATTAATAAGATATGTAGAAAGGACATAGTTGGTTGAAACTATGAATGGTGTTGGAGGTCGGAAGTGAGGGAGAATTAAGGAGAGTGGTTGAGAACTTGTTTTCATTCTAAAACGTGGAGAGGACAAGAGGAAGGGACAGAAGTATAAAGTTGTAAAGGTGTGGGTTGGGAGAATAGGTCACCACACTGCCTTTTCTCTTTTCTCTTTGTTCCAATTTTCTGCAACTAGACAACCAATTGTATATGTACTATCTAGACCCTCAACTAATCCAAAACACCTAAAGTTATCTTCAACCATTAAGATACATTCTTATTAAATAAATTTTACTATTCTTAACTAAGATAGACGCCTCCTACAGTCCAAACACAATTGACTCACAAAGTTATCATATTTAAATATGTCTGAAAACTACAATTAGAATCCACTTGAGTATTTTGTAGAGTTCGTTCATGTATAAACTCATAAAAACTTGTATAAGTAAAAAAATGTCCTAAAATAAAAATATTTCTGAGTGATTTTTTTACAATTAATTATTTTTAACCATGAAGATTAAATTGATTTAAACGTTAGTGGTTGACCTACCCAAACTTACAACCAAAATCAACTAAAATCGAGATATAGACTAAAACTAAACACAAAAAAGCACAAGATTGAGTGCATGATGCATGAGCATAACTATGCCACTCTATAAACGCAGTGGAGAAGAACCATATTTTCTTAATGCAAAAATACAACTCCCAACAATTATTAATTCACCACAATCAGTCTTGTTAATCTTGCATAAGCACACCGCATCACTAGTGATGTGAGGGATTTTAGACCCATCACTAAATAGCTTTACATTATTTTAGTTCTAAAGTTAACGTAACAGTAGATTTACTAAAACTACACAGTGTTTACTGATTGGATTTCATCAAATCTGTTTCATGAGCAAGTAAACAATCTTTTAGTTGGATTATATTTTTCTTTTGTTAAATTATGTATCAAATAAAAGAAAATGGTAAGAAAATGTATATTTCTTATTATTCTCTAGTGTGTTTACACCCCAGATATAGGAAATATATAACACTATGGAGACTTACTCTCTAAATTCATAAAGGAATTTGTTGAGTCGACATAACAATGTTCTCCTCTGATGATGATGTTCGGGTAGCAAGTCCATGTAAATAATTTTGTGTAATTTGTCATGTAAGAAAGCATTTTGCACATCCAATTGGTGAATAAACCAATTTATGGTTGCTGCAATGGTAAGGAGACACCTCAAGTTTTTAATTTCGTTGTTGGTGAAAAAGTTTCGCAATAGTCAACACCTTCAATCTGAGTGTACCCTTTGTGACAAAGTGCGCCTTATATCTGTTGATGCTGCCATTCGATTTGTACTTTATTTTATAGACCCATTTGCATCCGATGGGTTTCTTCCCGGCGGGTAACGTGTCAAGATCCATGTTTGATTTAGCTGCAAGACAGAAAGCTCTTCTTCCATTGCTTTTTGCCAATTTGGATCAAGGATAGCTTGAGCATAAGTGTGAGGTTCTTTGGTGACTGTGATGTTAGCAAGATATGCACTATATGTAGAAGAAAATCAAATCGTGAATTAAAAAAAAATGATGCATAGGATACCTAGTTCCTTTCGGCTGATTTTGGGTAGTGGTCAAATGATTGGCTTGGGATCCCGTTACGTAGTCTTTAAGCTAGGAAGGTGGGGTTGATGTGCGACTGAATCGTCAAATTGGAAGGTCGGTTGGAGAAGGTTCGGTAATGGGTGCTAGACTTCCTGGCGTGGGAGAAGAAGGTTGGTCAGCAGGAGGTTCAGGTGCATGGTGACGAGTAGGAGAAAATGGTGGATTGAGTGAATGTTGGACAAGAATGGGTAAGTCAATATCAATAGCGGGCAAAATATATTGTAATGGAGGTGAGGATTGCGTTTGAGACCGTTGGCAGAATGGAAAAATACTTTCATATGGAAGGTGACATCCCGACTTGTAAAAAACATGTATGCATCTATATCAAATAATTTGTATCCTTTTTATTGTGAGAATAAACAATGAAGATGCATTGTTGAGCACGCAGATCAAATTTTTGCTTAGGTAAAATAACATTTGCGTAACAGAAACAACCAAAAGTTTTTAGGTGAAAAAATGAAGGTGGGATTATATACCATCTCAAAAGGTGATTTATTTGTTAGTAAAGGTGATGACAAATGATTAATGATATATGTGGCGGTTAAAACACATTCCTCCCAAAATTCTAATGGTAAATGAGACTGAAATAGGAGGGCTCGTGTTGTGTTTAAAAGGTGACTATTTTTGCGTTCTACGTTCTACTACTTCATTTTGTTGAGGAATGTAGACGCAAGTGCGTTGACATTCAATACCGAGAAAAAAATTACGCATTGAAATAAATTTCAATCCCTTGTCAACGCGGATGGGTTTTAATAGATGCCTGAAATTGATTTTGTGCAAATGTAATGAATGATTACAAGAGATGTTGGGTTTCAGGCTTGACTCATAAGAAATAGCCAACTACATCTAGTATAGTCATCGACTATAGTGAGAAAAAAAACGTTTTCCAAAATAAGTTGGGGTTTTATAAGGACCCAAATGTCACAATACAATAGATTAAATGGAGAATGAGATTTTATTATGCTTAGAGGGAATGGTAGCCTTGTCTGTTTAGCTTTGAGATAAATACTACAATTATTATGAATGGGAATAAGATTTTTACTAATAGGTAGTAATGTAGTATAAGCCTGCGTGTTGTTTACCCGAGCCAATCATCCTCCCCGTAGCCATGTCCTGCAAAACGCAAACATTTGGAAAAACAACGACAGATGAACTGGTTATTTTACAAGCGGACATGAGATTTAAATTAAAAGAAAAACGCATAGAACATCTTTGAGACTGATATTGTCATTGAATTTAATCATGATTGTAGATGAGATGGCCGCAGTTGAGGTCGTGGGCAGATTAACATTTGGAATAAATGATTATGAAGTGTGTGTGAAAAATTGTGAATCAGAGGCAATGTGATTGGTTGCTCTGCTATCCAAAATCCATGATTTCGTAGAAGCAGAATTAATAGACGAGTTATGGGCAAATAGACATGCAACATTTACAAACGCGTCACTTTTATCATTATTGTTGAGCGAGTAAACAACCTTTGTCAATTGCTGAATTTGCTCAACCTTGTACCTGGTTTCCATCGGACTCGTTGCTGGTGTCTTCTTTGCTAGAGAAGATCTCTTATTTAACGGATAAAAATGAAGAGATTGTCATAGCACCAAGATCGGTGTTATGATATCATATAAGAAAATGGTATATAAGAAGATGGTAAGAAAAATGTATATTTCTTGTGTGTTTACATCACTCCATGTATAGAAAATATATACAAAATGTATGAAAACTTTCTCTCAAAATTACAAGCTAATTATGTGGTGGTGATCGTCAGTCAGTGATCCACTAATCATGAGATTCTATCATTATTAAATTAATTGCGTATAATTACATATAATTACGTAAAATTTGATAATCATTATTTCCTTAATATCAAATCAAATCAGTTAATAACAAATTGAGTTTAGCCTATTAACTGACTATACCAATATGCCGAGGGAGCGAGAAGCCAAAAAAACGATACATAAATGCAATAAATAAAATTAATTAAAGTAAAAATTAATTAAATAAGAAAAGATAAATTAAAGTTTTAATTTGTAGTGACAAACTCAATAAACCCATTAATAAATAGATACAACATTTAATTTATTAGTTAAATTTTAAGTGAATGATTAAAAAAAAATACTTAACTTAAGTTTTGGAGAATTTATGTAATTACCGTATCCTATATCGAGTCGCCAAAAGATAATTTAAGAAATATGAGTGATTGAGAAAAGAAGTTAATGGAAAAATAAAATAAATAAGAGTTAAACAGAGAATAAAGACGTTCTCCCCTATAATTTGTGTAAATACCGTTTGCAAGCAGAAAATATATTTTCAAGATTTTAAGATCGTATTTCTTTAACATTTTCAAATAATAAATTTTGAGTAATTGTATCATATACTTTTTACTTAAAAAATTTAGAACATGATCTAATAAAAAAAAAGTGGATACACAAATATAACGTGACCTATGTATTTGTTAATGAGCTGATAAAAAAACTGTGAATTTATATATGACGTTAATATGTGACATATTTTTATTTTTAAAAATTAATATTATTTATTTATTCTAAAATAAATATTTAAAGCTAAAATAAGTGATTTAAAAAACGAGGTTTGTGTAAAAATATAATCAGAAGATTTATAAATTTGTAATTTTCTAATTTTTTATCATTAATGGAGCAGTTTAAACAAATTTTTTATTATAAAAGTAAGTGAACATATATTTCGAAAAGCATAAATGGAATATAAACGTCGTATTTATATTTCTAGAGTACAACAACAAAAAGGTATTTTAGTGACAATACTTTTTGTCCTTAAATAACTTAAATTATATGTTAATATTTTATCATTTTATTTCACATTGATATATTTATTAGAATATATTTATAAAATGGGATTAATTACATGGTTTTTTACAAAGAATAAATAAAACCAAATAACAGTATTCCAACTCTTATACCGTACAAACTCAAGAGTTGAATTAATTATAAATTTTAATGCAAATTTCATGAAATTTCTAAAATAATTACAAATATGAAAGTAATCCTACCTAATATGAAATATGAATAAATACAAGGAGTTTAGGATGATTACATTGATTATTTATTATGATGAGAACATCAAGTAGTAAAGAGTTTATGTCTAAATTTGAGATGAATAGAATCGCTAGCACTCATTAGTAAAAAATATATATTTATTATATCTAAAAAACAAATTCTTTTAAAATATTTAAAAGTTTTCAATAATCTATCGTACTATTAAATTAATTATATTTTTTTATATTATAATGATATATATACCTGTGTTACTAATCCTATCAAAGTAATAGAAAAATAATAATTAAAAGTATTTAGTATATCTAAAATACTGAAATCATTTAAAGCATTTAAAGGTATTTATAGTATTTTCTCCTCATAATATTCATCACTCATTAAATGAAAAGCTATTTTTATATTTAAAATATATTAAATATTAGATTACCACTCCCATAAAGGCTTTATTTATAGATCATTAAAAACTAATAAATAATACAAACTTAAATTCACTTTTGTTTCATATAAATTTGTAAATGTGTAATTTTTTTTTTCATAAAAATTGAATCACACATGTAATCTTTTAGTTCTTTAAAATTAAACAGTTTTAATCTGTCCATAAATATCTTTTAATTATTAAAAATGTAAAAATATATGTAAATATAACATAATAAAAAATTAATGTTAAAATTTACTGTTAATATCTTAAATAAATAAGTATTGACAAAATTATTACTAATAAGCATCTAACATTTTTATTAGTATTAAATGTACATGCTAATATAGTACTATTCATTACTTTGTTTAATTAAAGAAAACATTAAGTGTACTATGGCAAGTATTATTAAAATGTCTATTTGTACTTGTAATAATAATAATAGTAATATAATAAATACTTTTGAGTAAAAAAAGCCGGCTTCAATTCTTGTTAAATAAAATGATCTTGAATGAATAAACTTAATAAAAAAATAAAAAAACGTTGAGATCGTTAGAATGCTGAAATTGTGTTAAGAGACAATGGATATAGAATGAGTGGGTCACACAATTATTCTTTCCAGATGTGTCTCACGCATAAGGCTTATTCTTCTTTATTCTCAAATTGGATTCACATAAATCAGTGATCCAAACAAACGCCATAATTTCACCTTCAGATTCCAAACCCCACATTTGTTGTCCAAGACAACATATAGGGACACATGCAACCAATCCCTCCTTAAGTTAAATGCAAATTTGTCTGTTTACCAATGAAAATGACCTTTTTCCCTCTCAAATATTTATCATCAATGAAGGGGCCTTATCCTAGTCCCAACAATAAACTCAAATAACTATTTTCTTTTACAATTTTTTAAATTTTTATCCACCAACAACATTTCTACATGTTACACTTAGTCGTTTCAATTTTTATCTTTACATTTAATTAGTTAAAGTTTAGTACTTTTAAAATTATCAAAAATTAAAACTAATGTGTATCTAACTATATAATTTATTTATCATATTTCGGTATAGTCAAAATACAGTCTCATATTGTTTAGGAGTTAAGGTCAATAACAGTTTAAATATTCTTTTCTCTTTTAATCTATTAAGATTTTTTTAAGAACAAAATCCTGACACAACACCGAACTTTAAAGTGGACAATATCTCATAAGAGACTATTGTTCTAGTACAACCAAAATATAGTCTCATATCGTTTAAGAGTCGAGGTCAATGACAGTTTAAATACACCTTCCTCCCTTAACCCACCATCATAAACATTAAACATAATTTATATGTTAAAAATCTGTATTTATTTCTATTTTAATTTATTATATAATTTAAATGTGAAAAGTATTATTTATCAAGTATTTCAGTTATGTAATGCCTTTTTTTTTTGTAAGTGAAGGGGTTTACATAGCCTTGCTTTTTAGATGGTTAGAATGAAGCTTTTTGTATGGGAGGTGTGTCTAAAAAGTTTATCTATTTAGGCACTACAACAAAATCATCAAATACAAACCAATTTTTATATATCAAAATAATTAGTTGCAATAATAACTAAATTAGATACTATTTTAGAAACTAAAAAAAAATTGATTTCTAAATTAGTTTCTATTATTATTAAATAGTTTCTAAATTGGTATCTATTAGCTACCAATGTTTTAACTACCAATTATGTAGTTTCTAAATTTGGTAGCAAAAACGTTGGTTGTTAATTAGTTACCAATTTAGAAACCATTTAACAATAATAGAAACTAATTTAGAAACCCAAAATTTTTTTAAGTCTCTAAAATAGTTTATAATTTAGTCACTATAGCAACTAATTATTTTTTATCTTTAAAATTTGGTTTAACTAATTATTTTTTATCTCTAAAAATTTGTTTCTATTTCATATTTTGGTTACAGTTATCTTTAAAGTAAAATCAAATTATTTTATTTTAAAATCTTATTCAATATAAATGTACTATGACTTAATAACTAGTGCATTTCATATGTTGGGAGAAATGAAATATGGGAAAGAAAGAGAAGGAAGAGGAGGGAGAGAGAAAGTTAGTTTTCTCTCTTCTTTATCTTTTTATACTGAAGGAGAGTCTTACATGGTAAACAATATTGGTTGAGGTAAAATTTTGTCTTTAAATATTAAATGCAATCCACTACTTAATACGATTTTCTGTCAGTTTATTCATCTATAAATAATATCAAATAAGTACATTCTCATAATTTTTATTTTTAACCCTTTAATCAGTGTCTGGATCATTTTAATTAATATAAAAAAACTTAGTTTATCATAACTAAGGCAAAAGTTTAAATTTCAAAATTCATGTCGGTGGTTAAATAGTTGTAATTAAAATTAAGCATTTTGTCCTGGGAACCAGCCACCGTGTATATAACAAGACCAAAAAAAACAAAAATCATTTTTGACTAAAATGGATGGTATTAATACATTTCACCAACTTGTTATCTAATTGTCCCATTCAAATATGGAAAACTCATCATTTTGGTTCGTTTGAATTGATATCATATATATACTTTTACTTTAATCAAAACATCAAACTTACGTTTATTAAAAGTACACTCTTACCTTTTTCTTTCATAAGAATCGCCTATGCAGCTGTGGTAACTTAGTTTGAACAACCATGTGCTGTTATTTATATTATTATACTTATTAATAATAATAATAATAATAATAATAATAATAATAATAATAATAATAATAATGTGTATTGTTATGTATTTCCTATGGATTATCAGTTAATGATGACTATGATATGACTTCACGATTTATATCTACTTTTTAAAGTAAATTTATCTCATCGCATCTTAGATTCTCTGCAGTAAACTCATCATCTTATGCGAGTCTTATGTAGGAATAAATCGCTTAGGAAAGAATAGAATAAGTAAGTATGATAAAACCTTCTAAATTTATTTTTATTCTTATAAATGTTATATATTTATTTAATTAATAAATTAAATTCAAATTAAAATTCTACATACTATCATTGTAATAAATGTTAGGTAATTTTTTTTTTATAATTTTAGTTAAATGTGGTTAAGATTTCTATACTTTTAATATTATCCATAAACCTTAAAACATGTGTATTAGGTTTGTTCTCTATAAGAATTTATTATATTTTTTTAAGTTGTAAAGGACTGAGAACTAAATTAATTAATAGGAAAGTCTGCATTAATTTGTCTATATTTGTATCACACGATTTGTTACATTTTACAATTCTGTTTTAATTGAAAGATTGTGGTAAATAATATTTTTATACTGTAGAAGTTATCCTATTTACCTATATCTAGGTATCTGTAATTGGATAATTAACAAGGTAAAAGTGATTTATTTTATCAACAAATTAACTTATAACTGTTCATGATTGTTCATGATTGAGCAGGGTAACCATGAAATATTGAGAGCTAATGAGGAGAGATTAGATAAAATAGTGGTAGAAGAGAGAGAGAGAAGCGTGAGAAAAAAGACAGAAAGATATAAAGGAAGTGGGGGGAGTTGAAATAAATGAGAACACATGCAGGCAGGGGTTTAGAAGTCTTAAAGGAGAAGATAGAGTCAAAAAAAGGCAAAACAGGAATTGGATGAATGCGAAGTATGCAGGAAGTATTAGTTGTCTTGTTTTGGTGAGTTGCACTTTGGCAGAATCGTAGTCCAACTTCCCAAAACCACAATCAATAAATAAAGTCATGCATTAATGTCCTTCCTTATACGTAGCGTTCAAACACAGCCTTAGGTTTGAGGTGGAGACTTCATCCGTAACCCTTTTTCAATTACAACTCATCGCTGGTCTTTCTTCCTTTCATATTTGGTTTCTTGGTTGGTTTGGTTTGGTTGGCCTTTTCTTTTCAAACATGAAACACAAATTTGATATTGACGCATACACATAACGGTATACCTAGCTAGGAACATACATTCTTTACCATCAACTTTCTTTTTTAATCCATATAGCCAAATAAATAAAAAGACATTCATTTCTGTTGTCGGTAAGGCCTGTCTGTTTGGTACTACATCCTCTGTTTCTACGCTACCAATAATAATTGCCACCATTCTTCCTTCATCAACTAATAGCCACCATGGTTAGTAAGTAGCAAATCAGTATTAGATAAACATTTGTGTCACTATGTGCCCAAACATGTGTCATAGATATGATGGGATGCTGTGCATGCCACTGCCCCCATCTTTCTATTCTGTACTTCTCTATTCCTTCCTTTCTACCACCTCTCACCTCTCACTGCTATTATCATTATTCACCGAATCTGCATTCAAATTTTTCTTTTTTCTCATTTACATTTTAATCTTTATGCAAATTCTTCCTTCTTCTACCTTTTGCATCATACAAATTTACCTCTTCATCTCTGCACGTATGCAATGGTCCTATTCCAAAAGCTAAAATGGTGCTTAACATTGGCTTCATGTCGACAAGACAAGTGTCATAACATAATGCTTTAACAACTTCATATTTAACTCTCTGGAGCTGTTGTTATAGTATTTGATGTAAAAATAAAAATGTAGGAGTTAAATTAAAAAAAAATTGTGAATAAAGAGTAAATTATGATTGATTGGAAAAAAAAAGGGTTGAAGGGTCACGTGGACGTAGTATGTGGTGGTGGTGTGAGGCGGAATCAGGTGTTATTTTCAGAGTTGTATGTGAGAACAGGCGGAAACTACAGATGCCGCTCCCTTCAAATCAATCATCATTCACCAACTTGGTGTGGGTGGATTCCTTATACTTTATTTATTCTTTACTTTAGCTACCCCTTCTCACCTTAAATTTCAATAATACAAAATAATATATTCTTTAACAAATAAGAAGTTTCTTCAAAACAAAATTATAATTATTTGATTTAGTAAGAATTAAAATAATATTGTATTCAGAATTTTTAATTAATTTTTTTAAATTCCTTGATCATTTGTGTTCTTTTAGTTTTTTACTAATTAACCAGTTTTTATGCCGAGTTAATTTTTTATTCAAATTGATCAACATTAATTAGGTTCACCAAAAAAAGTATTTTCTTTATCCAAATAGATTGAAAAATTCACTGATTTTCTGATTGAAACAGTTAGTCGGGTACAACTCTTACAAGATATAAATAAACAAAAATAAAAGAAATACAACAAATAACAATAAGTTATATACTTTAAAATGTGTATAATTTAAATAAGTTCTTAAAAGTAGATTCCATTTCCTTCCGTCGACTTAGACTACTAACAAATTTCTCCTGTCATCTTGTGCATTAGGTTAGTCCATTTTACCATTCTACAACTCCAACAGAACCAATAGTATAATAACTGGTTAACTAAATAATTCCTAGTAGGATTGCATATTATTTATTACAATTAAAGAATATAAAATTTGACAAGAAAGAAAGGGGGAAAACAGGAATTAATGCTCCCTTTATTAATATAATATAATGATAATTCTCAGTTTAATTAATAAATATACCTATTCTTACAAAAGAAAAAAAAAAACAATATAAAGTTTATAACGCAAAAATTAATTAATCTTTATCTAAGGGAAAAAAATTTGACACCCCCGACAAGCCTTGTAACGGTTTTTTCTTGGTTCTACTAAGTACCTTTGACTTTTCCTTGCCAAAGTTTGTATTTACATTTCTACCACCAACAAAAACGGATATCTCCATTAACCACTGTTTGAATAATACTATTCCGCCACAACTCTCACCGTAGCAGGTAGCCACTCTTGGGAGCCCCGGCGATCGGAATAGCCATCATCTTCGAGCCTAAATAGCATAGAAGAAGACTCGTGGTCATGGGTACTTGAATTCAAATTCTTTTTCAGTTGCTGGAAACCTGGAACCAACACCTTGTCCATCCATTCATCAATGGTGGTTTGGCCTAACCACACTCCGCTGGTGATCTTGTCAAGAGCATCTTCCTGCACTTCAATTGACACCCCATTCCCGACAACTGAGGAGAACCTTTTCGTGATGGATGTCGAGAAATTTCTGCGAATGAGATCGAAGTTCAAGGGCTTGAAGACAATGGCGTCATCAACAGAATCCAAAAGCTCGCGCGGTATTGTTGAGAGAGACCCTCCTCCATTGTGATTGTTGTCTTCGTGTTCAACTGTGAAATCACTTGAATTGAGTGACCCATCTCCTCTGTCATCCTCTGCAGCATCAGCAGCTTCATTAAGATCAAACGATAGACCGGAATTAACCTCCTTTCGGGGCTTCAATGACCTGTCTTCATCAGATAGCCAGCTGGGTCTTCGTTTTGATGCTCTCTTACCCACTGATATACGTAGTTGCCACCCTCCCTTTGCTAAATTTTCAAGCTTTTCTTCGTTCAGTGGAGACCCATTGGAGAGGTACCTGAGGTCCTCAGGCAACCCATTTGCAGTGAGGATAAGCATGACATTCCCGAGACTGACTTCACGGCCGTGAGAATCCGGGAACCGGCCTTGTTCCATGGCTCTTCTTATGCTCCCGCGAAGAAGGATGTTGGCTTCATCAATGTCCTCAAGCACGATTACAGAAAGTGGGTTCCTTCTGATGGCCTCCGCTATTCGATCGAGTGCTGTTTTTCCACGGAGATGAGGGGCATCAGAGTCTCCTCCATCCCCACGGCGTTGAGCCAGAGGTATTATTATTGGGTTGGACCCAGATACCAGCTCAGAAAGAACTGCTGCCATTTTCTTCTTGCCAATTCTGTCAGGACCCACAAACAGTAACCACGTGTCACCTTTGGAGCGTCTTTTTCCATTGCCCAGTTTGCACTGGGTCACAGTGGTGGCCACGGCTGATGCTGCATCCTGCTGCCACCAGACTTTTTCTGTCAGGCCTTTCAGGAGCTTCTTGAAAGAGTCCGCATCAAGTAGCTTTTTGCTCTGTAATTCATCGAACTTGTCTTGTGACTCAGAAGAGAGGCAACTCAAAAAATCATTGATGCCTTCTTTCTGTGTTTCTTCTGGGGTGGCATCAGCTGGCTTTGTTTGCCCAAGGATCAGGTCGGTCCTTACCGGACTTTGCTGCGGGCTCACTGCACGCTCTGGTGTGTGGATTGGCACTGGGTGTGAGCTCAATTGTAAAGAGGTTCCGAGATTTTTATTGAAAGGTATTTTGGGTTGGAATTGGCGTGCCAGCAAGTTCATATTGTATAGGCCAGTCATTGACAAAGGAGTAGGAACAAGTCTCTCTGTGCCCACATTTAGCTGATGAAATTTAGGATGTAAACTCAAGCAGGCGTCATGCCATTTCTTCTGTATTTCTTGAGTCCTTTTCTTCACATTCACTTCTTGGCTATTACTCTATTTAAAATAAAAAGGAATACAACGGTTAGAAGACATGTACTATTTTCTACGAAACCCACCAAATAACCAATGTAATTGTTTTTGTCAAATTCACCTGAGCCTGATCCATTACTTTGCCGTTATCATTATTAGTTTTAGCATTCTGTAACCACTGGGGAAGGGACGGTTTAGCTGCCTCTGATTTGAGTTCAGTATCTGATTTCTCAGTTTCTTTCAACATTTCTGCCACTTCTCGTTCGCTGCTCTGCATACATTGCGGGCAACAAATTGTTACGGCAGCAGGATCTACGTTCTCAGAGGCACGCCTCAGTGGAGTGATCGGTGTAGTAGACAAGGTCTTTAACGGTGACAAAGACTCGAGAGAAGTTCCAAGAATACCATTGGTCCCAAGCCTGGTTTACAAGTAAAACGGTCAACACCACAAGGTAATAGCAAATGCAGGGAACAGAATAACCATGTTCCAGATCACAGCCTAATCAAGCTAACAGTGCTAAGGTAGACAAAAAGCTAAAAATCCTCCTGTCTTATATTACTGTCAACAGAAAAAGAAACATCACACGTTCTACATTCAAAATGTCATACAAGGGAGTTCAAGCAAGACACTGGTAAAACAAAATCGAAAAGAGAACAGAAATCAAACAGAGTTAACATAACAGACAAGATTCATTCACCAACTGCAATCCCAAGTTTAACCGATTCCATGAAAGAAAACTCGTTAACTCCATTCCATCAAACACGAAAAACTAATCTTAATTATTTATTCTGATCTTGCAACAGAATAATCAGGGAAATCAGATTTTGGCAAGACTAAAATAAAAAAGGATGGAATTGGATGAAGGTCCTTTTGTGATCAAAAGATGATATGCATTATTAAATTGATGGAAGCAGAAAAACAAATACCTGGGGAAGATCCCGGGGAGAGGGGCTCTGGTGGTAATTGGCACTGCCTGAAGATCCCAATCATTTTCCATGGTAGGATGATAAACCTGACACCTCAAGTAAGTCTCACAAGTAGCAGTACCTAACAACCAAAGCCTACCAACGCCACTTTCACCGAACTTGCTCACCAACCTCCCCATCTCCGCCACCGCTGCACGCCCGGCCTCTGCGAGCGTGAGTTGCTGCATGTTACCCAAACCACCACCAACGGCGAACCCAGCAGGCTGCTCCACCAGCCACTTCAAGTCACCCAAGTCAAAGAAAACCCCTCCAGACCCAGAATTCCCAATCCTCGTCTCAATCAAATCCCCCAACTCCTTCAATCTCGCAGGTATCTGTGCCTTATCAGAAGGAAGCTCCTTCTCCAAATGAATCACGTGAGCATTCGCGAAAGCCCCATCTCCCAATTCCCTGTTCTCAATCTTCTTTATCACCTCCTTGATAGCAGCCTCGGGCTCCGATTCCCCAACCAAGATCGGGTTCCTCTTCTTCGACCTCAGTAATATGTCCACAATTCGTTTCGCATCATCACCCCTGTGATGCGCAGCACTCCCCTGCTGCTGCTGTTGCTGCTGCAGACGCGGGTTCAGATACAAATTCCGGCCGGTGGCGGAATTCGCCGGAGCAACCGAGCTAGGACGGAATCCCAATCCTGAATTAACGGTGGAGGGGACGGCGTTAAGGGACTGTTCGATGGTGGCTTTAACGGCGGGGCTGGAGAAACTGGCTTCGCGCATGACCCTACTCACGCTGGGGTCGTCAAGAATGGATATGATTAACTGTTCGAGCTCCACTTTGACGGCGAGGAGAGGTTGCTGCTGCTGCTCCGGGTAGCCGCGACGCTGGTGGGCCTGAGCCCGCTTGAGGGCCGCCATCAAGGCATTGGAGATTGGCGGCTCCATGGAAGAACCGGTGTTCTGCGAAGTAGGCAATCGCTCCAGAGCCACGCTGAAACATAGCTCCAGCGCCCTGCACTGAAGGGGGTGAGAGGAATTGGGGTGCGATTTTATGCAGGCCTGGCGGAGGAAGCCGGAGGGGGAGGCGAGCAGCGTCGCCGCCACGTGGAGCGGCGTGGTCTGGCCGTGGTTACGGCGGCCGGCCTCCGCGATTGAGTGATTGAGTACGCTGGCCGCCTCCGGCGTTAGGGTTTGCTGGATGGTGCTTAGTCCGGCTCTCATTTCACGAGTGGAATTGAATTCTGTAGTGTTGGCGAGGCTCCAGCGAAAACAAAAGTGGGGGCGATTTGGTTTGGTTTGGTTTGGCTTGCTTAGGTTGAGATTGGATTGGATTGAATTGAATTGGGAGGAAGAAGAGTGTCGGAGGAGGAGGAGAGAAGGAAGAAATGGAGAATGGATGTGAATGGTATCGGAGGGATACACTTGGTTTGCTTGACTTTATGGGAGGAGAAAAAGGAGAGTAATGTGTGTGAAACTTACACTTTGGCTTCTAAGCCTATTCAGCCCTCACCCTGAGCAGAGGGAGAAAACCAAATTAGTGAATTAGTGTGTGGCTAGATAAGATAAGAACACTTCAATATAGACAAATTCACATTTTCAAGGGTGCAAGGAACAACTGTATGGCCAGCCAAAACAATCAAACACAAGCTTTTTACAAACACAAACAAAATCAACACTCTAATACAACACCCACCCCTACTAGCTACCCTGCTTTCTCTCTCTCTCTCTCTCACTCTCTCTCTCACTCACTCACTTTCTATCCTCCGCTAAAAAGGCTCTTTAGAATTCGGAATTCAACGCCAAAAGTAAATATCAGATCCCCTCCCTCACCTTTCCCCCTTCACAACATCCCCCATTCTCTTCTCTCTCCTCTCATCATTCTATCTCCCTCCATCTCAAACAATAACCAATCTGTCCCCAGGAATAAATTTTTCAACCTACATACATACATACACATACATGCATGCGTCAGGGGCGGTGAATATAAAGCTAATTCCTTTTTCATCAACTAACCAAACTTAGCTAGCTACTTAATCTCTGCGTATAGGAATATTATTTTATTCTAATTATCCCTGCACTACAGACCAACAAGGTAAAGCAGAGAAAAACAAATTCAAAAATAAATAAATAAATAAAAGATGGTTTCTTTATTGTGGGAAGAGAAAGACACGGAAGTAGAGAGAATTTCTAGTAAACGGAGAATTGATGGATGGATGGATGAAAGTAGTACTATCGGTTGCAAGGATTTCTGGAAAAAAATGCTTTCTGGACAGACCAATCTGCTCTCCTTTTTGTGTCATCTTTTTCCTCTCTTTATTTTATTATTATCCTTATTAGTTTATTCATTTAACACTTGCCTTTCAATATTTGTTGTCTGCAATTTTTTATAATTGAATTTAAAGGCTAATTTGTCTGGACTCAACAGATTAGTTATTCTTTGATGGAGGAAGCCAAAACACCTTTTTTGCACAACAGAGTGATATGAATATTATATTGTCCATTACCTAATATATTTGATATTAAGAAGTGTTTAGAGATAGATGGTATTTTTTTATTGAGAAGTGAGATTATTATTTAATAAGCTGATTTCCATAGTAAAATATGTATTATAATAGACAGCCGTGTCTGGTAAAACAATACTACTACTCATTGGATAGAGAAATGTAAAAACTAAAAAGAAAGATGATGATGGGAGAGAGATAGTGAGGAGTGAGGTCTTGGGAGTTTGGATTGACTGCCTTTTTAGTTTTTATCTCTCTTTTTCTCTCTCATTGCTTTTGTTTTGTTCCTAGTTTGTTAAAACTATAACAAAAGAGATTAAGTGTATGCATGAGTCCCACGCATGAAATGGAAGGTTGATGACACGACCCAAGACACATTGGACATCTGTCGATAGTGGGGCCCTTACGCGCCTAGGAAATGTGATAGTAACTGCTGCTGTCTCAATCCTCAATTTTGCCTTTCAACCAATTTTCTACTTTTCACACGCAACACCTACAAAAGGTATCTCCCCACTTTCACCTTTTTCATACTTAAATTACTCTCTCTCTCTCCCTCTCTCCCTCTCTTTCTCTTACTTTATCTCAAGTCCAAGGGTACGTGATCGTTTGGCAAGTTACCATTACCGCATCAAAACACACCCACCTATTTCTTAAGCTAATCCTAATTAATTAATACACCCTATTATTTTAAACTTCTCTCATCACTTACTACTAACAACTCACTACTCATCACTAATCCTATATCTTTTTATAAGGAATTTCTTTAACTATTTATTATTTTAAATCAACTCTTAATTAATACTTTTAAATTCTAATACTATTTAATACTTTATAAATAATCAACTCTGAGAATCTTAGTCAAATGCACAAATTAAAATTATTCCGCATTACTTTTCTCCTTCATTGGGTAACTGCACAGATTTAAAGAATTAACTCTTTTTTTTTTCAAATGTACAGCCCGTTAATGAAAGAGTACAAGCCATTTAAGTGATATTAATAGGAGTTTTCCTCTTGTCATGTGGCTCAGATTCAATAAACTCTACTTCGGAATCACGTTGTTGCATGAATTATGTAGCTTTGGTGATGGATGGACCATATATACATAATCACTTGGAATCTAACTTACCATGTAAATAATACCATATGAGTTTCGATTTCAACTTAATAAAACAATGAATCTGGACCCTTGCCTGCGGTTTTATTAATCCACCATGTTTAACAAAACACAACTTTTGATTAATTGCTTCCGTTGTAGTCATTAAAAGTAAAAGGTACTTTCTTTCTGACTCTTTCTATGCACATTTATTTTATTCAAGCAAATGATGTACTATATATAAGACTGTTTATTTTATTTTATCTTATCTTATATTAATTATCTTTGGATTAAAAGGCAAGAATCTTAAAAAAAACTGTAAACAAATTAAATATTGTAAAGTATTTTGGTAAATTTGAATTAATTATTACTGGTGTGAATTAGTGGTGAATTGTGAAAATAAAAGAGGAAGAGGAAGAGCACATTAAATGCATTGAAAATGGTTGAGGCCTAACCTTCCCAGGCCACAGCCGCCCAATAATATCTGGCATTAAATTCAGTGGACAAATTCAACTTGGTTTTATATGGACCGACCTTCATTCAATCCGATAAATAACAATCTTCTTTAAAGAAGAAAACGACCTCGTATAACACCTTTCTACATACCAACTTCCAAAATCTAAAACAAAATACCATAACTATTACTTCTATCATTCACTCCTACATAAATAATTGCTCACTTTAATAAATAAATAAAATAATACCTTTCCTCTTATTTCAAAATAACCGTTGTTTAATATTCCATATAAAAATCAAGGGAATAATTAAAAACTTTCAGTTTTTATAAAGGAAATCACTCTTTTAACCTTCCCATGTATTTTACTTAATGGAGATGTCGAGACCCAAATATAAAATAAAATAAAATTGTCCTCACCTTGTATGTATGTATCCATGTATGGGATCATTAATTGGTATCTACATGGAAAAGTTATTCTGCATTGTGTACGGACACCCTCCTTTACGAAATAAAAACATAAAAGTCTATAGCTGATTAATGGTACAAATTAAATATACAAAATCTTGAATCAATAATCCTTCCATTAACATAAATTAAACTCAACGAAAGGTTCAATGTATTATTCAATGGAAGGTAAAATGCTCAACGTCAGATTCTATTAATTAATTCTGAATAATTAAAAACGACAAGATTTAAAATAATTAAGTTAAAAATCTTACTGATTTTTAATATCTGAAATAGAGCTTAAAAATGAATGTTAAAGAAAAGTATAATAAAAGGTGAAGACCGAAGATAAGAAATGATAAGGAGTGCTCTAAAACTAATGATAATGGTGATTATGCAAGTGTGAGAAAATGAGGATATATGTGTATATATATATAAAAATAATAATAGAAGAGCTTTTGGGATTCCCAACTTTATATGACAGAGGGTAGCTTAGCCACAGACACACCAAACAACTTTTTAAGAAAAGCTTACAGAAACCCAAAAAATAATGAATCATCATAGTTCCTTTTTGTAACGCACGCCCTCCACCCCCTACTTTATTTTTTTTTTCTTTACCTCTCTCTTTCTCTCGCACTTTTCGCGTTTTTCGAGTTCACAACTACTTCTACCTTTATACGCACCCACCGCTGAGTTTTCTCTCTCTCCTTATTTGTCTCTTTTCCACAGCCTTTGCTTCCTCCGCGGTTCATTCATGTCTCAACCATTTTTGTACTCATTGCTCTCAGCTTCCCTTTCATCTTCACACACACGGTTGCCATGGCGTCATACCCCTCCCCAGTGGGGACTACCCTTTCTTCTCTCTCTCTCTCTCTCTCTTTTAACAAAACAAAACACACACTACCTCCACAAATAATCATCTCATTCTATTCATTTTTTTCCTTTTGTCCTACCTGTTACACAAATATAACTCATAAATCATTTCCACCCACTCTTCTTGCTTTCTATTTTACCTTTCATTTACCAAGGAATGTTTTTTACGTTATTTTCTTCAAAAATAAATATTCTCCTGTTTAATTCTCTCAAAAATATACACATGCATGTCCGATTGCATAAATACTCCAAATAAAAAAAGTCACAATTAAGATACTTTTGTCTTTTAACCAATATATATACTTCATTTTTCTCTTTTCCGTCTAAAAGTGGATGTTACATGTTTTAGATATGACACGGAAAAAAAATCAGATAAAACAAAAAAATAAAGACTATTTTTCCTTTCAAAAGTGGTTGGAACATGTTTTAGGTAGGACTCATAACAACTTATTTCGTATAGCGAAAATAAAAAAGAATACTTAGTTTTCACTTTTGGTTGTGTACAATGTGGAAGGTATATCCAATGACATGAGAATTTGAAATATAAAAATAATTAATATGCCATTAGAATATTTTTTATGTTTTAAATAATACATAAACTTCATTTTTCTCTTATCCTTTCAAAAGTGGGTGGAAAAGGTAAAAAGCTCTTAACAATTTATTTTTTTTCATTTTCGTTCTATAAAAGTCCAGACAATAGAAGGATTGATAGTTACGTTGTTTGTTTTCCGGTAATAATATTTTCAACCATAACAAAGTACGAGAGAGGTTATAAACTAAATGTGTAAAAGGAGATTTTTAAAAAAAAAAATGCTATTCTAGTATAAATAAAGTAACACTTCTTCTTAGTTCAAATGTAAATAAAGAAATGATCATAGTTCATTTAATACTAGTGTTTCAAAAAGACCCTTATCTATAAACCTAAATATTATTCTCCATAATTACAATTGAAGAATTTTTATGAAAAATATATTTTTATCGTATGCAAACAAAAGCATTAAATAAACGCAACCG
Organism: Phaseolus vulgaris; assembly: GCF_051622355.1. NCBI lineage: Eukaryota > Viridiplantae > Streptophyta > Magnoliopsida > Fabales > Fabaceae > Phaseolus > Phaseolus vulgaris. Next base: position 37,787,271 of record NC_143500.1, on the reverse strand, counting down.
TTATTTTTAATCTATGTGAAAGTAGTTAATATTATATCAACTCAACTAAGTTTAACGATTTTATATAATTCGTTGATCCATAAGATGGGGAAGTATAAATATGTTCCAATGGAGTTAATACGTTAGTTCCCAGTCATTCTTAAGAGACTGTGTTCATCGATAAAAGCGAATTCTGAAATGAGATGAAATCATTAAATCCAAATAAATGTAGTAATTTTTCATCTTGGATTAGATGCATGTTAGAACGTAACTTTGATACGATATGGTCACAGAGAATAATTTTGTTGAGAATGAATTTAATAATGTCATTAATGGTATGAGCAAAGTAAAGGAAAGGAAAATGGAGATATTGAATTTAGCTTTGTTTTTGGCACGTGGGGACGATCAGATGCCACCCATATACCTAGCGAGAGATTGAGAGAGGCCAAGACAAAAATATTTTGCACCAAAACATGTGAAGTTGCAGAGTAATGGATCATACCGTCATGTTTACTATTACATCATTCAACACCAATTTCCTAATTTTTTTTTATTTATACTATTTTAATAGAAGACTCCAATCACTTAATGTAAACATGATCAGTATCGTTCGATTTCAACTTTGAGATCCTTGCAAAGTCTTAATCGCTCTATATTGATCAAATCAAATATCTTCATCCAAATCAAAACATCTCTCCAATCTAATTTCAACCTAATATCTTACACTAACTTTTTTTTAACAACTTTCATCCCATATAAACAAAATCAGAATAAACTAACCCTCTGATAAAAAAAAATGCTAAATTAGTCAAATAATTACTTCAAAAGTTAACAAAATATTTAATAAATTAAAATTTTAACTCTTTTTTTTTCTAGATAACTTACTTAACGTTATCCGTTATCCATATCGATTACTAATGTGTAAATATAATCTTATTTTGATGTATTAATTTTAGTTTAAAGGCTTTTAAGAACTTATTAATGATGAATGTGAAAAATAAATCTTATTTTAAGATATTCATTTTTAATTTGAGGCTTTTGAGAATTTATTAAATGATCATATACAATTTTAAGCACTTGAAAGACTACTAGACTAGATTTAATTTTTTTCTAATCCTCACATTTCACCAGAACTGATAATGAATATCCATATTTCATTAAAGATTAAAAGTTTATGGTTTATTTTGTAATTTGTTACTTTGAGTGAACAAATTGAAACAGATCATTTTTAAAAAAGTATATTTAAATTAAAATACTAATATACATTGAAAATCATAAGAGAAAAATTACCGATAAGGGGCTTTTTTTTCAAATTTAATATTGTCAGTATTTATTCATAACGCAATAGAGATTATCAAATAAAGACGACGATCAATAGAAACATGGAAGTCAATATTATATCCTTATATAATAAATGTTTGCAAATATTAATAAATAATTAAGGTTTAATATGTTGAAAATATAAAATACTTGGTATTTATTTGTTGAATAATTAAAGAGATTATTGAAAAGTGTTCATGAGTCGCAAGATTGTCAAAGTCAACTCTTTCAAATATATTGTCAATAAGTGCACGTCATCTAATTGAAGATGTGTGTGAAAGAACAGGAATAATATAACATTAGGTTGAAACTAAATTAATTATACAGGTTTTATTTATTTTTTCTATAAAAAAATGGCAATACATAAGAAGGCTAGCCAAATACATTTATTCGAATTCGAATATTAGGGCTAAAAGAATAAAATATAATGTTAAACAGTGAAAAAAAGAATTAAGTCCATTTGACACAAAATATTGACTTCAAAATAAAATATTTTAAAAATTAGAAGCACAATTTTAAGTTCGATTTAATAAAAAATAATGCAACTAAAATGAAGTACTCCAACTCTTAGTTATGTTCGCTTGCGTATAAATCATTGATGCCTTTTGACATGTATTGCTTTCATTTAAGATATATTAATGACTATTTTGACACATCATGTGACATGTTTATAAGAGTATTTTATTATTAAATAATTTTTTTTAATTTATAATAAGTAAGATTAATATTTTTTACTAAAAATTAATATTGATCATACTTATTTAAAACACATTTTTTATTTATATTTTTTTTGTTATTTGAAAATTTTGTAGTTGTGGGTTTGCTACTTATGTTTTCTAAAATGAGTTATGATAATTAAGGACAATGATATATTCACAATTTGAGTTAAATATACAGCTACATGTATAACAATTATAATAGCTTTTTATTGACACATTTTATTGATGTAAACTTTTATTTCTTTATAATATATTTTTTTAAATCATCATATCTAAAAAATATATACAACTCGAGGTTCTAAAAGTATAATTTTTTTTACATACAGTTGTATTTGTGTAAATAGTATAGTTTTTAGTTCCATTAAAAAATTGAAATGTAGAATTGTGAAAAGAAGGAGAAAATGGTTGGGACTTGGGGTTGTTACGTGAGATTACGTGTGAGAGGGTAGAAAGAGAAATTAATGAGAAAAGGGTGACGCGTGAAACATTAGTCTTTTCCTCTTTTGGCGACCCACAGAAAAGTGATACTTTGGATTTGGCTTTGATATTGGAAAGGAGAGAAGCAGAAGAGACAGTAGCTCTCAACTTTTTGCATTTATTACTCTCTTACACCGCCCAACCATCCTTATCTTGTCGTTTCTTTTAATTTCCTTCTCTTAATCTCAAATATTCATTCACTATCAAATTTTAACTAAATACTTTCTTTTCAAATAGTTAAATCTTCTTTAACAAAAATTAATTTCGATCCGCCGACGGAAAGGAATGGATGAATTTCATTTGAATCCGCCACGGATGGAATATCAGGGAAATGCAGAGTCTGTTAACAAGGAGATTCACCTTGTTTCATGGAAATGCAAAGCGTGTTAATAAGGAAATTTACTTAATATTATAAATTCTAAATCCTAAACTTAATCCAACTAAAGTATCATAAATATTACACCAATATATTAATAACATGTTTATAACATAAATATATCTTTATTTTTAGTTTTAAATGATTTTTTTCCCAAATTCAAAAGTTAACAGTTTATAAATAACTCACTATTAATCTTTATTTAAAAATTAAAATGACTATAAAGATGTAAATAATGTTATAGTAAAAGTGATACCATCATAATTTTATTTTAATATAATCCTCAGTAGAATTTTTTTTTTCTTTTCTTTAGATTTTTAGCTGAATCTTTCTTTAGACTGAGATCAAAAGACTATATTTGGAGTTTTGTTAGTCGGATTAAAAGTGAACGATCAAAATTTTGATTGGAGTGAGTTTAATTTTGTTTTTTTTTTCTTTTTATTTAGTTTTAAGTGTTTTTTTTACTTGAATAAATTCATTTACCATCGTGAGTCTTTCTTAATTCAAAGTCCTAGTGATATATTTGGATCGTTGATCAAGACTCTCTAGTATAGGTTAGGTGTTTCCAGGTATGAGAAGGGAGGAGGGAGAGGATGCTTCTTATGTTTGTTTTAAAGGTTTTAAGGGTCTACTTGCTTCAATGGATGTACTGTTAACAAACAAAGAAGTGGGAGAATATCTGTCATTTGGATTCAAGGTGTTGTGGGGGAAGAGAAGGAGTTGATATACCTGTGAATAATAAATATCATCTCCTTGCAAAATGAAAACATGTAGAGGAAAAATCACGACAGCATGTGTTATTTTCGAATTTACCATCATTTATTTTATTCTACTGTTTCTAGTATTTTTTATTTTTCATTACTGTAAGGTTTTTTAATATTAAAAAATGGTATTTTTTTTATTTATATAAAATGTAATTTATTTTCCAGTTTTATAGTATATGTTAATATTTTAAAAAATTACTTGATATTCTCAAACTATCACATCACTTACAAATTTCAATAAATCATCATCACAAATCTACTTTATCATCGCTCAATCTAAACAACCTCACACACTCTCAGAGATCCCTTCTAATCCTCACAAATCTATTTTCTTTCCTTTCCACAAATCTCCTCCTCAATCCAAACAAGACACCTACTTCAACTCAGATAAGAGAGTTATTTTTACTTTTCAAAATAAGTCTTATATTAGAAGATTTGGATGTGAAAGTGACGTGTTACCAACTTTAATTTTATTGTAGAGAATTTGTTGAGTAGAATAGATGTTGATTTATTTATTTAATTTTGAAACTATAGAAATATTATATTTTGATGGTTTAATAAATTATAGATTGATTTTGATATTGAATAAGTTCTTGATTATTATTAATTGTGTTTTAATTGTGTTATGAATTATTTGAAGTAGAAATAATAATAAACCTTAATTTTTTTATTGAGATTTGAACTATTCTTGTTTAAAAATTATATATATATATATATATTATTTTTTTTCACAAAGAGTGTAAAATTTAATCCTTTATAAAATTAAAAAATTTGAAAATTTAGGAGAGTAATATTAAATGTCACCTAGATTTATTAGACTAAATGGATATATAAGTTTATGTTATTTTTAACATTAACTAATTATTTAAAAGTATATATTAATACCTATGTAATACGATTTTAATAAATTTTTTTCTTAATATTAATCATTATTTGTTTCATCAAGAGATTTATCCATTTAAAGGTTTTTTTAATTTTTCATTAGTTTAAACAATAATTAAGACTTTATTATATTGTTAGATTATATACTAGAAGTTTGAGGACTAGCCTAGGTCAATTGTAATTTTGATAAGTAGTTTAATTATTATTAAAAATTATATATATATATATATATATATATATGTATACATATTTTCTTTTTTTAATAGTTTTGTAAAAGAGAGATGTTGTTAGTTAAAGTTTGTTATTTGATGATTTATCTAAACTTTTGTAAAAATTTCCTTAAACAAAAACAACATACTAAAATTTTGTTGTTTTTTTCTGATAACTTAAAATGATTATTTTCTTAAAGATATTTTAAAAAAATATTATAATACATTTAAATAAAAAAAATTGAATCATAGACGACGCAAAGAATTATAGATTATTTAAAATAAAAATTTCAAATGGACTTAAGGGTAGAGCACGAAATCATTAAAGAATTTGTTTGAAAGAGATACTCTGCAAATTAAATAAAAGATTCAACTCACATGTATATATCACACATGATCACACAGAAACATTACCTTGACTTAAGATGAATAATAAAATAATCTATATGAACCTATTGTACGATTCTCTAATTTTATACTCTCCACCATCTTTTACAAACATTGACCTTACAAATTGGACTTGGCTCATTGATCCCATCCCATCCAGAATCTTCAACTTTTTGGGTTAATGCCAATCACTGAAAGTGAATATTATTTTTTTAATTAAAATTTCCTCCATATACTTAGAAATCAAATATGAAGTAATATAAATAAGAGGTTAAATTGTTATTTATGTCACTAAGTTTTATTGACATGACAATTATTATGAATTTACATCTTATCTAATTAGAAATGAATAACTTGAAAATCTTAATCTTTTTCTCTTTTCATGGGTAAAAAGAATATAATCAATTTAAAAATTATTTTATAATTTTTTATTAATAATAAAAATATTTTAAATATAGATAATTTTCTATTTTAAATTAATATTTAATTTAATTAATATAGTAATTAATTATTTTTAACATCTAAATTTAATTATTATTTAATAATTTTCTTATAATGACGGATGATCACATAAAAAAAAATTAAAAACAAATAAGGAGAAAATATAAAAATAAGTAAAACTAACTTTACCGAAGTAACAAAAAGTATTTTTTAAAATATCATTATTAAATACATTTATTATCTTATATATATGTATATATATTCAAAAGTAAATTAAAAATTTCAGGGTGTAGGTTTCCACCATGTAACATAATTTTGTCTCTGGTTATTAGGAAGGTAAGACCATTGACATGAGATCATCGTTAAAATATAAGTTATAATAAAATACTCTAATACAAAATCCAAAATCCATGTTTGTTTATTTGTTTCCCTAATTACAATTTATCACATCAATTAAAAAATTCACATTATTTTTCTTATGTTTGACAATAATTAAATAATGTTAATTATTTTTAGCCTTTTAATAAATGTATACTATTCTTAATAGGGTTAACAGGCGATTTTGACGAAGTCAAAGTTATTCATGGGTGTTCAATGATTTTAAGAACATGGTGAAAAGTTTGCCAAGAGAAGAAGAAGGGAATGAATATCAAATAAGGAAAATATCTAAATATATTATACTAAGTGACATTAAGGACCATAGGAGACAGGTAATCTGAAAATAAAGGTTTATAACCAAAATTAGAAGGGAGGAGCAATTTGAATCAATGGCAATATGAGTGGTAGAGTAAAGATTGAGAAAGACAAAAAAGGAAGAAGGTCTTATGATATATTTTTTGTTAACTTGGAAAAAAAAGAGTAGGATTAAACATTTAATATATGTGAAAATTTATAATTGTAAGAATAAGAAGTGAGACAAATATATTGTCTTTGTAACACAATTTTTTAGAAAAATATCTTTAATTATGGTTTAAATTGCCTTTTAATAATGGTTGATAACTATGATTGATTGAGTTGTTATTGAAAATTGAGGTTTTGGACAATAGTTTAAATCGTTGTCATATATCATCTATGATGATAATTCTTGTGAAGAATCGTTGTCGTATAAAATTTTAAAAATATAATCATGACACTTTTAAAGTGGTGATGGTAGCGCTAGTGGTGAGAAGCGTGAGCAAATGCGACAACGATCACGAGAGTACAAATCAACGACAAGGTCAACTGGTGAATGTAGTGTGTTAATGATAGTGACATCATGAAGAACAAAGACAAATGAAGGAGTCGTGGCGAATGCAATAGGTGAAATGAAGAATAGAATATCTATTACATCAATGTCAAATGTAGAGTGAAGAATATGATGAATGAGCAACAACAAACAAGAAGAGAGAATATAGATGAAGTATAATGTCAACTAAAAAGAGAGAATAAAGAGAAAAAGGAAATAGATAAAAGGACAATAAAGAGGAAAATAAAATATGCCAAAAATATAAATTGAAAATGCAACAACAATTACATTTGAATTGTCTACTCTATGATGACAATTCTATATGACGACAATTTTATATTGAACTATCATTGTAGAGAGAATATGACGATAATTAAAATCCAATTGTCATCGTATTTTGGTCAAAATAACATATTTGATGTAACTATCATCATAAAGTTGAATAAATTTTTAAAAACAAATTGATCAAGCATAAGTGATAATTTTTTAAGAATCTTTCTTGAATGAGTTAATTAATTTGTCATTTTACACTAGTGTTATAAAATAAAATCAATATTTTATAAACATTTTTATTCCTTAATTTGTTAGACACTTATTCAAAACAAAAATCAACAATATCCATGTATTCACTAGTACAAAAAGGACTTATTTCTACACTACATTTATGTTCTGTTTGTTTCGGTGGATATACGGTTCACAGACAAAGAAGTGAAGGAATATCAGGTATATTGATTTAGGATTTTGTAGAAAAGAGAATGAGAAGATATACATGTGAACAATAAATATCTTATCCCCTCAAAATGAAGAAATGCAGGGGAAAGTCACATCAACATGTGTCATTTCCAAATTTACCCTCATTTATTCTACTGTTATAGTATTTTTTATTTTCCATTACTGCAAGGTTTTTTAACATTAAAAATAGTATTTTATTTATTTATATAAGATGTGATTTATTTTCTAATTTTATAATATATGTTTAATATTTTAAGAAATTACTTAAATTTTTGTTTTTATTTAATTCGTTTATGTGTTTATATTAATATATTTTTGTGTATAATTATTATGTTTATGAGGTATACTTTATTTAATTATAATTTTTTATGAAATTATTTTCTATGGTTAATTACCTTATATTTTTGTTGTAGTATTTTTTTATTTTTCATTATTACAGGGTTTTTAATATTAAAAAATAATATTTTTATTTATTTATATAATATTTGATTTATTTTCAAATTTTATAATACAATATTTTAAGAAATTATGTGAAGTCCCTATTTTTATGTAATTTTGTGAATACAATTTTTTTAATTATAATTTTTAAATTATACTTATTTACATTTGATACATATTTTTTTTTAATTATAACTTTTAAATTTATGAATATGTTTAAAAAAAAAAAGAACTCATTTCATTATTAAAAAAAATTAATTGATAAGGATAAATTTGCGAAGTAACATTTTACATCTTTAAAAAAATTCAAATTCTTTCACAATCATTACATCACTCACAAACTCCCGTAAACTTCTCTCACACTCACACATCCACTCTAGTATACCACAATCCAAACACCATCACTTTCTTCATACTTTTCTCTCACATCCTCATACATCTACTCCCTCAAATCCTCACACATCCCCTCTTTAAGGTCCTGTTTGTTTCTGCAGATAGAAACGTGCGGAAATACTATTTAGTAAGAATTGTGAGGAAAGCGTGAAATTCAAAAAGAATAAACATGTTAATCGAGAAAGAATCGTTGCTTAAACTTTCTGTTTAAAACAGCGAAGAAATGCGAAAAAAGTTGAAAAAAAACTATTTTTAATAGATTAATCTTTTATAATATAATTTACTTTTATTAATAATTACATTTTGTAAATAAATAATTAAAATGATAAATAAATGTTAATGTTTTATTTTAATTAAATATTAAAATAAAGTAATTTATTTGATATTAAAATTTAAATTAATTTATTATCATTTTAAAATTTAACTTTTTATATATTAAAATTTATAATAATTTATTTATTTATTTTAATTTACAATTTATTTTAATTTTGTTTACATTTTTAAAATTTAGTTTTTACATTACATTTTTAAAAATAATAATAATAAAATAAATTATAAAAAATATTAATAAAAATAAATGTAAATATAAATTAAATTTTTTATAATAATTAAAATAAATTTATTAAATAATATTAACAGTAATAAAAAATAATTTTGATTTTGATTTGATTTTATAAAAAATATGTATTTATAAAATTTTAATTAACTAAAATTTATAAAAAATATCTCATGTTTACATATTTAATAATTTTTAAATATAATAGTAAATTTATAAACTTACATTTTTATCAATTAAAAAAATATAATTTCAATTACACCCATCACATCATTCACAAACTTTCCTAAACTTTCCTTACACTTTCCACTCTATTTACCTTAATCTAAACACCCTAACTTTCTTTACACTTTCCCTTCAAATCATCTCAAATCCATTCCCTCAAATCCACTCTCTAATCCAAACATAGCATAATACAAACACACCCTTAATGCGCTTTTACAGTCAGACGTTGTTCTTCAAAACACAGTAACATTTTTTAAATTAAAATGGGTTTACCAAATAGTTGCCCTCTTAGACTAAGGATAAATTTGCGAAGTAACATTTTACATCTTTAAAAAAATTCAACATTCTCTCACAATCATTACATTACTCACAAACTTCTCTCACACATCCACTCTAGCATACCCCAATCAAAACACCATCACTTTCTTCACACTTTTCTCTCACATCCTCATACATCCACTCCCTCAAATCCTCACACATCCTCTCCCTAATACAAACACACCCTTAATGCTCTTTTACGGTTAGACATTGTCCTTCAAAACGCGGTAGCATTTTTGAAATTAAATTGGGTTTACCAAATAGTCGCCCTCTTAGACTTTTGTTTTACCCTAACTTAGAACACGCCAGTAACACTTTCATACTTTCTTTGTCTTTGGTGCTTTGTTTTCTCTCATGCTCTGTGCTTCTTCTTTGTTTTCCTTGAGCCTTGTCTTCGTGTGAGTGGGTAAGTTGTTTTGGAGCTCTCTACTTCTTCTTCACCATTTCTTTTTGTTTTATTTTTGGTTTCTCTTATTTATGTTTCTTTTATGTCATTGCTGTGAAGGTGACATCCTACTGTTTCATTGCCTTCAACGTTGGTCTTTGGGTTTTCGTTGTGCCTCATTTTCTTTGTTGTCGCTGTCACTATCGTTGTCATCATTCTTCACCACCACCGTTGCATTCACGCACAAGGTTGGCAGTTTAATTTTTTTAAATATTTTTTTAATGTTATTAATTTGTTTTTTTTATTATAATTTTAATTATTTTTTGTTTTAGGTTCGAATAGATTTATTAAATTATTATATGGTAGATAGATTTAAATTATTTAATAATTCATTTAATGATTTTTAATTTCTATATTTAGTATTTATTATTAATTTATATTGTGTTAGTTGTTAGGTTAGAATAAAATTATCGTGTTGGTATTGAGTCTAAGGGTGTTCGACCCTCGACAATTGACACGTGTTGATATTGATAGCGAGGGTGTTTGATCCTCGACAATTGATACGTTTTGGTATTGAGTCCGAAAGTGTTCGACCCTCGACAATTGATATGTGCTGGTATTGAGTCCGAGGGTGTTCGACCCTCAACAAACATGAGATTTCACACTCATTACTAAACAACTTAATGATTATTACAGAATGTAATGGATCGAAATTGGATTAATTTTGTTTGCATAACTGATGAGTACGAAAGAGGAGTAGAAAAATTTACACAATTTGCGCAACGTAACGCGAATAATAATGGTCATGAGGGAGCAAAGATTAGGTGTCTGTGCATTAATTGTGTTAACGGAAGGAGACTAGATGTTAAGAAAATCGATGAGCACCTTCTATGTGATGAGTTTCTTCGATCTTATACAACTTGGACATGACATAGTGAATTGTTAATTTTACTACGTGTTTCTGTAACTTAAGAATAAGTGGGGTCCGCCATGATGATGCAGTACATGGTGAAGTACAAGGTGGTCGACTGGAGGACATGATTTGTGATGTGAGAGTTGAGTATTTTGCTGAAGCGCATGAATATGGAAGTATCTCAAGCGATGTAGAGACTCCATTGTATCTTGGATCAACTAACTTCAAGCGGTTGTCGGCGATGTTAAGATTGATAAAATATTTGAAGGCAATAAATGGATGAAATGATAAAATATTCACAGAATTGCTTCAGTTGTTGAAGGATATGTTTCTAGAGGAAAATACTCTACCTAATCGTAATTATGAGGCCAAAAAGATTATTTCTCCGATGGGTATGAAGTATAAAAAGACACATGCATGTCCTAATGATTGTATATTATACAGGAAAGATTTTGAATTGTTGAAAAGTTATCTGAGGTGTAGGTTATCACGTTATAAGTTGAAACAAAAAGATGATGATTCTATTGAAGAGATAGAAAAGCATGGACCCCCAATGAAGGTTATATGGTATCTTCCCATCATTCCAAGGATGAAGCGTTTGTTTGCAAACCCAAATGATGCTAAGAATCTTAGATGACATGCATATGAGAGGAAATGTGATGACATGTACCGACATCTAGCTGATTCTATTCAATGGAAGAAATTTGATGATGAGTTTCCAGAGTTTGGTAAATAATCAAGAAATATCCAACTTGGTTTAGCTACAAACGGAATGAATCCGTTTGGTAATGAGTACGAATCACAGTTCATGACCTATTTTACTAGTTATTTACAATTTACCTCCTGGATTATGCATGAACTGAAAATACATGATGTTGTTTATGATGATATCCAATCATAAACAACCAGGAAATGACATAGATGTTTACCTAAGTCCCTTAATTGAAGATTTGAAGTTAATGTGCGATCAAGGTGTTGAAGTATTTGACAGATTTACTAATGAAACTTTCAAGATGCATGTCATGTTATTTTGCACCATCAATGACTTTCCGACATATGGTAACTTATCAGGGTATAGTGTTAAGGGTCATAAAGCATGTTCAATATGCGAAAAAGGCACTGCTTCTCAACAATTGAAACATGGAAGAAAGACAATATATCTTCGACTTCAGAGGTTTCTTAGAAGTCACTATCCTTACTGGAAGTTGAAAAAAAGCCTTTAATGGACACCAAGAGACTAGTAGTCCACCAACTCCATTAACTGGTGTTGAGGTTTACGAAAAGATAAATAACATAGACCATACCTTCGGTAAGTAAAAAAAAGTCATCTGCGACAAACATATGGAAGAAAAAATCAATCTTCTTTGATCTTCCATACTGGTCGAGGTTAGAAGTCAAACATTGTATAAATGTAATGCATGTTGAGAAAAATGTGTGATAGCTTAATTGGTACACTTCTTAACATTAACGAGAAGACGAAGGATGATCTAAATGCTCATTTAGATTTGATTAAGATGAATATACAAGGCGAGTTGGCACCGATAGAAATGGGTAAATGTACATATTTGCCCCCAACCCTTTACACCATGTCAAAAGATGAAAAAATAAGTTTTTTTCAATGTTTAAAGGGTGTGAAAGTACCACAAGGACATTCCTTAAATGTGAAGAGCCTAGTGTCAATGAAAGATTTGAAGTTAATTGGGTTAAAGTCTCATGATTGTCACATCTTGATGCAACAATTGATGCCGGTAGCTATTCATGGGATCTTACCAAAAAATGGTAGACATACCATAACCCGTTTGTGCTCATTTTTCTCTTCCATCTGTTGTAAAGTCATTGATTCATTAAAATTAGATGAACTTGAAGATGAAATTGTTGTTATCTTGTGTGAATCGGAGATGTTTTTTCCTCCGTATTTTTTTGACATCATGGTTCATCTAATTGTGCATATGGTAAGAGATGTTAGATTGTGTGGACCAGTGTACTTAAGATGGATGTATCCTATTGAGCGGTATATGAAAATTTTTAAAGGATCTTTCAGAAGCTTCAATGATTGAAAGGAACATAGCTGGATAAAGTATTGAATTTTGTTCAGAGTACATGTCAAAAGCAAATCCAATAGGTCTTCCAGCTAACTCATGGCACCACAAGCGTTCTACAAGTAAATGTTTACGTGGTGTACATGTGGTAAGCAAATCTCAATCAGAAGTCTTGCAAGCACATTTGTATATATTGAATAACACATAAGTTATACCTTACATAAATGCTCATAAAGCCATTGTGAAGAAAAATAACCCTAGACAACTAGAGAAATGGGTCTTGATGGAACATAATAGAATTTTAATGCCTTGGTTTAAAGACAAGGTGTTAAAGGATTCAAAGGCATCGAAGACCTTGACCTGGTTGGCTGCTAGATTGAAGTTTGATGCAATTTCTTCTACAGGTTACAAAGTCAACAATTGTATATTTTACACGAAGTCTATGGATAAAAAAAGTACAGTTTAAAATTCTGGTATTACTCTTGAAGTCAAGTCAATGCAGTTTTCCACTTTGAAAGATACAAATCATGTACTTGGATCAATGACATACTATGAGTTTATAGAAGAGATATGGGAGGTTGACTTTACTAAGTTTTTTGTTTCAATTTTCAAGTGTAAATGGGTTGAAAATAAAAGTGGGGTTAAAATTGATGAATCGGGATTCACACTAGTAGACTTTTAAAAGATAGGATATTGAGATAAGATATTTTTACCATAGCCGCCCTCTTTGTCTGAATCTAAAAAGGCGGCTAAATAGTCGTCTTCTTATCTGTTGGACATAAGACTAAACGTACATCAAAGACAATTGAAAAGTCGTCGTTTTACAGTGAAAATAGTTCCTCCTCTTTAAACTTTTCTACACCAGTTATTGTTACCTTAACAATAGCAACAAACTTAAAAGGTTGAACATTTACTATATGAAGGGTTTGTTTAAAATATTTCTTTTAAATCATATAAAGTGTTAAAAATCCAAATATTACATTTCTCAATCAACTTACCTAATCAAATGCTCATTGAAACTTTTTACTTTTTTTTTATTGAGACTTTAGAAGATTTGTCTACTTATAGTAAAGTTGACTTTGATATAATTAATCCATATCTCTAGCTAACAAGGTCTTTCTTTATCAGAGAATTCGGTTCAACTAAGTTTTGCATGCGTTTAATCAGGTTAAACTTGATATAAAATACGTCTTATTTTATGAAAGATTATTTTTCTCATTTATATTATTCGGAACAAGGCATTAATTCCATTATATACATAAAATATATATAGTAATTATAATCTTGATTATTTAATAAAATTAAGATATAAACTCTTTCTTTAAAAAAAAATATCAGGTTTTTATTTTTATTCATATTTACTTTGAATATATACATAATTTCTTATACTTGCTTAAACATAAAAATCATTTTTGAGGTGATGTGACATATGGTTGAGAATAAAATTACAATTAGTTGCGGCCATGTACACATTTGTGTTACTTCTGGAAAGTATATTAAAAAATACAAGTTCATTATATAAAAAAATTGAAAATTTACAATTTTCGTAGTTTATAAGAAATGAGAGTCAATAAAAACTTTTTGAAGAAAAAATGTTTAAACATTATTATTAACATTTATTTCTAAACTAAAAAAAAAAGAGTCAAGAAAGGCATGCACAATGTTTAGCTTTTTTTCTCTGGGATACATGTAAACAACAATAGGTCGTCGTGTTTTAACTGTTAGTGTGCAAAGAATCCAAAATAGGAGGCTTGTTTTAACTCTAAAGAAGTCATAAAAGCACCAAGCATTGGTTTGTGTCATTGATTGCATGCTCTCATCAAAACTTAATTTCGCCAAACTCATCATTATTGGGATGCAACTGCGGGGAAGACCAGTATTCCATTCGTGACCTGTGATCACATTAACTTCTTCATTTTCCACGTTTACCTAAGTTTTCGTGACCAAACCATCAAACAATTTATCATCAATTAATAATATAAATTATTTCGATGCTTAACTCATAATAATAATAATATTATTATTATTAGTTATCTAAAACGGGGACCAGGAGTTGTTGTCAATGACGAATTTGTGATATATTGGGAAACAGTTGACTCGTTTTTTTAGTGATACGAAGCAAAGGAATGATCTCACGTATAATATACCAGAATAAACTTTAAAAAAATGAGTTATACAGAAAATAATTAAATTAACGTGCGAATTGAATAGCTAAAAAAGATAATGTTAAGGGACAATAATAATGCGCGAGAGAATGTGTCAACAATGTTTTGTCCATATTATGCAAATTGGGTATCTTAATTGATTGAGTTTGAACGCAAATTTCATTGTGTCGGAATGGAAAGAAAAAATACAAAGGCTCGAGGGCAACAATGAACATTGGCGAGAACCTTTTCTTTTTTTCCATTTTGTGACTATTTAAACTTTGGCTGTTTTGTCCCTAGCAATAGCATTTATATTAAGCATGATGCCGTGATTATTTTCTCCATTTGAAAAGACTTTATGTGATTTCATCATCCTAACACAAAAACTTTTTTTCTCAATCTTTTTGCACTCTCTTTTCCCTTACAGCCAAGCCAAGCCAAGCCATGTTTCTTTTCTTTACCATCATTTTACTTCTTCTCCCTCTCCCACACATTCAAATCTCAATCTCTCTCTCTCTTTCTAAATTATTTACCTCAGTATGATTGTCAAAAGGTGTTGTTGCTTCTTAGTTGGTTTCTTCACAAGAGAAAAGTTTCCCCACTCCCAGCCCTCCTTTTCAATTCCATTCCCATCCCCACCAATAATAGAGAAACTATGATGATTCCAAGACTCCCGTCATTCTCCTCCAAGTAAAGAATACTCACACAACCCTTTGATTATATTCCAAGGATCCTTCTTCTACATGCTCATACAACAAACCATAAAAAAACTTTAAAACACAACACAAACTTCAATCATAGAATTCGTGAATTACCCACATTAATTTCCCCTCTTCAACCATGCTGTTTCATTTCTCCCCTTTAATTTCCGAATAACAAGTCTCTCTGCATATACATTCTATATTTGTAATGCTCACATTTTCAACATTTCATAATTTCCATTCATATCTTCTCCTTTATTCATCAAAATAATTTTGGAAATTAAGAAGAAAAGCTGATTTTGCACAAGTTTTAAATTTGACACGATCATAGGGTGACAGAGAAAAAGTGTCCTACAAAGGCTAATTGATGGAATATAATGAGGCAAAAGGTCCCATGAGACTTTTCAGTATTGCAAGGCAAACCCCACCTTAGCATGCCCTTTTTTTTATTATTAAGATATGTAAAAAGTGGATGATAATCATGCCATGAAGGTCAAACTTTAAGCAAACACATAGAGGAGCAAATCACTCACAACTGGGAAGAAATTAGGGCCATCTCCTCTTAAAAGTTTTTTGGTAGCTTCTTGCACTCAAAGCAAGTAGACTTTCGTGCCTGCCCTCAATCTCTTCTCTTCCACAACTATTCCCCCATCTCTCTCTTTTCTTCTTTTTTTTTCCCTTTTTCAAGTTTAGATTAGAATAAAAGAAAGTGGTCTTGCTTTTTGAAGAGACGAAATCAGTCGGCAGAAGAGCACCAATCAAGCTAAACAAGACCGTTGGTTCCCCCTTTTTGCAGAAGAAGAATTGTACCATCATTTCCTTTTTGAAAAGAAACTATACGGTGAAAATAAAGTGTGAACAAGATGTTTTTTTCATACACCATTTCACAACTCATAATTACTTAAATTAGTTCTACTGCACCACTATTTTTAATGCTTAATGTAAGAATAAATAGTATGTGCACCATAAGGTTCTTTTTTTACACTATCTGTAATTACATTTTTTATGCATTGTAATTTGACTTTTTAAACAGTTATTTTGAAATTTGTAATAATTCCTTATTTTCTATTAACAGATGGTGTAAAAATATTTACACTACTACTAATACATTAAACTCTTAATATTCTTTTGTCGTTTACAAGTAAAAAGGCCCAGTATGTCGTAAAAATCACTTAACGGTTTGGAGAGAATTCTTTATTATAGTGAAAATAAATAAAAAATAGTCTATTAGGGTCAGTCTGGGTTGTAGAAAATTGAGATGTGCGAGATATTGAGTTTCATCATCATTGTCATAATTGTACGCACAAATTTTTAAAAAATGACTTGTAACAAAACAAAAATAAAAAATAAAATATTTAATCTTAATGATCAGATAAAAATTAAAAATTAAATTATATGTTTAACTACAAATTGTCCACAATCTTTTTATTTAAGAAAATAAAAACACACAAATTGCCCACAATCTTTTTATTTAAGAAAAGAAAAACAGACCATTTAATTTCATGTTTAAACTCAAACTTTAATAATTTAAGAAGTGATCTACAAATTACAAAAGTCATGAGCAATTAAAAAGAATCACATGTAAGATTTGAAACTAAATACATAATATGAATAATTAATACTTTAATCTAAAGTTGTTAAATATTTTCATTTCTTCCTAATAACTAAAAATTCTTAATCTGTGAAATATTTTTCACATATGGTTGTATATAAAAAATGGCCTAATAAGTGAATTTTTTTAATAAGAATCATTATATTAAAATTAATGGTTGATGTTTTGAATTTCACATGTAAACTTTTTCTGTTATGGATGAAGAGAACACTATAATTAGAGATATTAAAATATTTATTTTTGGATTTATATCGTTAATAAAACATAAGATATTTCATTTTCTTAATGATTTATACTTTATGTTACAATCCTTAGGTCAATAATATCATTTGTGTATCCTTATCACACATCCATAAAAAAAAACACATCCAAAAGGGACACCATACCTGACAACATATAATACATATATAACTTATTATATACAACACAATGTATATCACACACATGCATGCATCTTTCCATCATCATCAATTATCATACTACTCATGAATCTCAACAAATTTATCATACACATATATATTAACATTAACATCATCAATATTATCTAGTATATGTCACTTATGTGATTTTGACTCTCTAAATGAGGAAAACTTTATTATTTGATTAGTTTCACACTACTCAAGTGATACAAATCTAGATGGAGAAATTGGTTATACCACTCCATCCCTCAAACATTCATCCAATGCTTGAGTGTCATTCCAATACTTAATTGATACTACTAATTGTATCATCCAACAAGTTCCAAAATCGCTAACTCTATTGCTTCAAAATGTTTGGGTAATCGAGCATTGACAAGTAGGTGCATGATCTCACATTCCAGAATCTCATGAACCATCATTATCTCAATGCATGAACCTCAACTGTTTAGAAGAGAAGAATTGTATTAGGTGCTTAAGCTCTATATGTAATCATGATTTACCGCTTGGACATTGTTTGAGTAGTAGTTCATCGCTTTAGTGATATCAATCTAGAGTACAAACTTCACATGAAAAATCATAACATATCAATTATAATCAATACAAAATAACTACTTAACCATATTACATATACAATGTAATTATATTTAACTTTTACTCTCAAAATATACTTTGAATTTCAAACACATGCATATTCATAGTCAAATAAATACAATCATATACCCTTGCATTTCACATATTAAGTTCAATATATAATTGAAGTAGATACTAAAATTAACTTCTCTTACCAATAGATAACATGTGTATAAACAAAGTCTTCCTTGTATATTTCTAAAACTTTCCACAAAACTTTATAGTAATCCAGATATTAAACTCTACACTAATAACATTGTTTCTTAACAAAACACTCTAGAGTTAGTAAAAATTAACTAAGTTTTCAAATTAAGAATTTGATCGGTTAAACTTAATCTCGTGTTTCTACCTCTCAACATTTTATTATATCAAAACATAAAAAAATTTATGGCTATCCTCTCTTTTTAGAAAAAGTTCAAAAATAATAGTTTAAAAAAGATAAAATTTATAATAAAATAAAAAAATAAACATTTATAATTTATTTATAAAATTTTTATTTTTTATCATTTAAAAGTTTATCTCTACAAAATTTTATAGTCTTACATATAGCAAAAGAAATTGTTTGCTTTAAAAATGAAAAAAATAGTAATTAATTTTATGCAGCTCTTAATTAAGAGTTTTTTTTCATCCATTCACACATGCACATGCAGGTTCATTATTCACCTAAATCATTTATATTGTTGAATACACCAAGAGATGTACTTCAATATTTTCAAGGGAACATAGTAGAAAAATAATAGCTAGTTTCTCGAAAATTTGAACTTGTATGTTTTTCATATTTTATTTATCTATTAAAAAGTAATAATTCTAGAAAAATGATATTTTCGAAAAGTTTCAAAAAACATTAACTATCTTGAATCTTGATGCATACACACCCATATTTGAAAGACATGTTGAATTGGAATCGTTTATTGGTAAAAATGGTGGTAATATATACTTGTTTTAGATGAGAAGTTTTGGTTTGATGATATAAGATGAAAAATACTTGGTAGGTATTTATGAATGGTGTTGTGGGGTATATGAATTATTTAACATAATGGCTCCATATGAGTCATGGATGAATAGGAACTCATAAAAGGCTAGCTAGGTCCTTATGATGAGAGGAGCACCGCCCCGTGTAATGGCTATAATATATATATATATATATATATATATATATATATATATATATATATATATATATATATATATATATATATATTCCATTTAATTCTTCTATGCTTGTTCCATTTTCGTCACATAAGGGATAAGGAGAAGATGCCAAATTCCCACCTCAAAAAGCTTTTGTTTGAATGAACAAGGCATCTTCTTTACTTTTAACTTTTTGATTACATGGAATCCTTAAAGTGTTACTAACTATAGAAAAACCCACTTAGATGAAGCCAGATGAAAAGTTACTTTCTCCCCACTAACTAATGGTGCTCAGGTTTTCTTCATGTTCAAACACCATTAATCAATATCTTTCCCATACTTTACACACAAGCTTTTAGCTAGCTTTCTACCACAAATTAACAAAACCTCTTCTCACCTTAAAATTGAGTCACCATTACCCTATTCTCCATGTTCAAAAGATAGCATGCTGCCTACGTAATACACTTTAACCACACCACCCCCACCTAATCCTTTCATTTCAACTTCAACTAAGATTCTTCTAACCCTTAAAAGCAGGGTTTTATAAAAATGTGCTTATTAAAGTTGTGACAAATCTTTAAGATACCCATCCCTTCAAGGGACCTACAACAATTCATTCAGTGATAATTACCAACATTCTTTACAACAAACACCTCACTAATCCCATTCTAATATACTAAGGACTATTAATAGTCTCATTTTCCTTGTATTACTCTCCTAATTAAATCATTTTTATTATTTCAATCCAGCATCCGACCATTCAATGAACTTCCATATTCATCTTCATTACCACCACTGTTATCTCTATTCCAATCTTTGCACTTTCATTATAAAAATAATCGACTAAATGTTGCCCATTGCTCCTCCATCATATAGGTATGAAACAAGTTATCATATACCACAACTTGTACCTCCATTGTACCATAAAAACATAGATTAATAAAACATTCAAGGTTTTTATTATTATTTGTCCTTGATTGGGAACTCGAATTTGTAAAAGTTAGTGATGAGTTTAATACTCAAAAGTAAAATTCATTTAATGTTACAGTATTCTTTTTATTCACATCTCTTACCGTCTGCTTCTATTATATATAATAATCATTGTTAGGTAAATAGCAAATGTTTTTGCTACCATTAATGTTGAGTAGTAGATACTAACGAAATTAAAACTCATGTGGTGACCATACAAGGATATAAAACCAATACCCCTTCACTAAATCTTTATGGAATATTTTATTCACCTCACCAATTATGTCATTATGTCATTGTCTCATTTACTGGCTTTTGAGAATGGTTTCCTGATTCCTTCGTTGGTGCTTCACTTATTATTTTTTTGGAATAAAACTTTGTTTAAACTTAAACCTCAAAATAAGATTTATTTAAAAATATAAATTATTTAATATTTTTATTTCTTTTGGTTTTATAAAATTATATGAAACCGAGTGAAAAGACAAAAGAAAAATACAAGTAGAAGAATAGAGAGAGAAAATAAAATTTTCCTTAAACTAAAAAAAATCATATTTATTGATAGATTTTTACCTATAAACCTAAATCCATAGGTAAATTCAGCATTACCTATATATATTATCCGCTGATTTGATCCGTAAGTAAATTCAACATTATCTACAAATATTTTTCACTTATCAAAATCCAAAGATAAATTCAGAATTACCTACGAATATTATCCATGAATCTGAATCCGTAGATAAATTTAGCTTTACTTACAGATTATTACTCACATATATCTATCTGTAGATAAATTTTACATTATTCACAAATTTTACACACAAATTTAATCCAAAATAAATTCAAAATTATTATTAATTATTAATATAAATATTTTTATTAACAATATTAATAATATTAAGAATATAAATAATCTTAATAGTTTTAAATTTTTTAATAATATAAATAATATTAATCATAATAATTATATACGTGATATTAAAAATATTATTATAATATAAATTTATAAAATTATAAATAATATCATAACTAATAATAGTAAATAATAATTATAAATAATATTCATAACTAATAAGTAACCATCCTATTAACATTATAAAATTAATAATATTAATATAATAATACTAATAATATTAATATTAATACTATAAATAATATTAATAAAAATAATATTATTATTATTTATAATATTAATAATAAAATTAGTACTATGATGAAATTAAATATATGAATAATATTAATAATTTTATATTATTAATTATATTAATATTGATAATTATATTATTAAGTATAATAATAATCTTAACATGACAAAAAAATTTGATTGGTGTAATAGTCAAAGCTTCTTTGGTCATTCAAGAAATTTGACTTCGAGTACCATCATCTGCTACAATTTATTTTTAACATTAATAATAATTATAATAGCATATATAATAATTGTTAATAATAATCCTAAAAATAGATATAAATAATAATTGAAAATAAACTTCTGTTTCCGTTTTCCATGGATACACAGTCCGTAGGTAAATTATCTACACCCATATTACATACAGATCTATAGGTAAAGTTTATTTATCTACGAATTTTGACTATTACATGCGAAATTCTTACATATATATTAGTGTTAATTTTTTTTTATTTCCTCCATAAAATTAAACAACATATTTTTTAAGATATTTTCATAAAATAACAAATTGATTGAAAAGAGAATGTGCACCAACTCTACATTTGCTTGTAAAAAATACCGAGTCCATAAGACTTGCATGTTAATAAGTTTGACCTATTATGTATAATTGCAGATTTTGTAAACCGGCTCACATAAATTATTTTAAAAATATATATATATATATATATATATATATATATATAGTTTTTTAATACTAAATTTGAATATATTTCATGAAAATAGAGATTTACTTCAAGTATAAAAATTATAAAAAAAAAACTTAAAAGAGTACAAATTTACTATTTACTATAAGTAAACAATGAGAAAATATATTAAAAAAAATTAAAGTAAACCATGAAATAAAAATTAAGTTTCACTTGTGAATATATGATATTAATGAAATAATAAATAAAAATATTGATTTATATAGGACATACAAATAATAAAATATTAAAAAATTAATGCCAATTGTGCGACAAAGCAAATGAGCCCATACTTTAGTCTATATGAGTTACAGATTATGGAGATTAACTTCTAATGTTGTGATTGGTTCTACTGAGGCCATGTTAGGAAGGACTGACGAGTAGGTGGAAAAGATGTTTGGTTATGTTGATTTGGAGGGGCTAGTGTGGATGGAGAGAGGAAGGACTTCATTTTTCGATCATCTATGTTTATTTCCACGTATGAGGAGGAAGGAGAGAGGGAGGCTTCTTATGTTTGTTTAAGTGATTTTGAAAGTGGGAGAGTGGATGGGGAGAGGGTGAGAGTGGTTTTTCAATCTTCACACAAATGAAGATATTTGTGCTGATTCCATGTAAGATTATTGCATTTTACCAAAATATCCTTCTGGATGTATTTTATTATAATATACAATATACAAAATTAAATATTACATAAATTTATTTAATTTTTTTAAAAATATTTAATTATAATATTAATAACAACATATAATTATAAATAATGAAAATAATAAAATAAAATTATAATATCGACAACACATATATAATTATATAAAATAAATATATAATAATAAATATTTTTTTTATAATTTTTAATATATTTAATAAATTTATTTCAATTTAGTACAAATATATATATATATATTATATTTTTAAATTTTTAATTGAAAAATACAAGTAATTATGGATATTATATATTACAAAAATTTAATTAATTCAAACCTAAAAAAAATATTATAATTCATTATTCAAACATTTTTTAATAATAATGATAAATTTGTAACTTACATTTACATCTTTAAAATAATTTCTAAATTTTCTTCTAACTATCACATCACTCACAAATTTCAATAATTCATCCTCGTAAATCTACTCTACCATCCATATATCCAAATAAACCTCACACATTCACACCCTCCCCTGTTCAATCCAAATATTATAAAGGGTGTCACGTAAGCTTCAATGAATTTACTCACATACTCTCCATGCACTCACTGTACAACTATATATATATATTATTTTTAAAATATAGTGATTATTCAAACTATTAATAATATTAATTATTTTTTATTACTATTATAATTATTAATATAATTATATATGTATATAATATAAAATATAAATATACAAAATTAATATATTAAATATTACATATAAATTTATGTAACAAAAACATTTAATTATACTATTAATAATAACATATAATTATAAATAATAAAAATCATAAAATAATATTATAATATCAACAAAAACATATATAATTATAAAATAACAAATGTATATAATAATTATTATTATTTTCATAAATTTTAATATATTTAATAATATTGTTTCAATTAAATACAAATTTATTTTGTATTATATTTTTTAATTTTTTATTAAAATATACTGAGAATTATGGATATTATATATTACAAATATTTAATTAACTCAACTAATATATATATATATATATATATATATATATATCATAATTTATTATTTAAATATTTTTTAATAACAAGGATAAATTTGTAAACTTAAATTTTACATCTTTAAAATAATATTTAAATTCTCTACTAACGATCACATCACTCATAAACTTCAATAAATCATTCTCACAAACTTACTCTAATATCCCTCAATATAAACAACCTCACACATCTTCTCAAATTCACTCTCTCCCTCCCACAAATTCACTCCCTAATCCAAATACAACATAAATGTCTAATCATCGTGCATCTTTTTGCATCAGATTGCATACCAACTCACATTCCATCCTTATGGTAGTTTGTTTAAATGTAAAAATAAGTATTTTTAAAATGAATAGTTTTTCTTAAAATCACTTATTTAATAAGGTTATACATAATGTAACTATTAAAAAAATATTTTTAAAAAATTAACATATTAAACAAAGTACATATTTGAAAAACATAAATCTTCTTATTTTATTAAAAACATTTTAAAAAGTAAACATAAAGAAACCTTCCCTATATTTAATTTCAACTATTTTTATTTGATTTTGAATGTTAAGCAACTTAGAATTAAAGATATCCTTTTTAATTTTTAATGCTATAAACTTATGATATTATGTTTTATTAATGTTATTTGATATATTAGAACAGAAGGTGATAAATTTTGATTTTGTTGTTTTGGACTTGTCATGGTATTGAAATTTTTAGAAGTAGTTTCAAATTCCTTCTTACCTTAATTATTATTTTCACTTTGGAGAATAAACAACTCTTAAATAAAGGAAGTTGAGCTAAGTTGTATTTGCAAATAGCATTTGGCTGAAGAGTTGAAGATAGTTTAAGAAGTGAGTGGAGTGAACATTGAGTAAAGTTATGGCCATGCGCATCTAGTACTTTAGACCATCTTTACATTGGAAGCTAGCCATATCATTGTCGTTCTCATTCATTTTTATAGGACCTACAGATCCATAATGCATTCAATATAAATTGAGACCTAAACTACTTTCAACTAAATTCATAATTGCATCATTTCCCTTTACTTATCCATTGTTGAATGCATCTATGAATTTAGGTACCATATTTAATATGAGGACACCTTCAGCCAAATAATAAAGGAAACATATTGCTGTCACAACAAAAATTCATTAAATAAAACTACATTATATATGGAATCATTTTTTAAATATTTTATAAATCCATTATTTTCACTTTTAAATTATGTTCTATGCTATATTATTTATTACTAAGTAAAAGTGATGGGGACATTATTAAATATAAATGTTCTAAAGTTTATCAAACTATTATTTAGCTTTTTAAATCTTTCTTTTATATATCTAAAACTAAAATGAAATATTGCAGGGCATGCATTTTTAAAATTTACAAAGAACTATTCAAATTGTCATATAAACTTTTTTTCATTATTGATACTATTCATAAATTTATTTAATTTTTTTTTTAGATAAAATTCATTTGAAGGGGAGATTGAAAGGGGAAGATTATCCAGAAAATGTAGGTAAATATAAAATAAGAACAATTTATTTTTGAAAGATTTTTTTCAGCTAGTCACAAAAAGTAACATGTGAAATGTAAATGTTTGTTGTTTTTGGTTAAGTTGGGAGCAGAAGATAGAAAAAAATTTAGGGTGATTGTCACTTATTTAATGAACAATACTTTTCTCGAACGGGTATTGGGGCTAGAGAATGATTGCTTCGACTCTGCACTCAGTTAGTCGTCTCCGCACTTGGTTTCCTGCTTCTTCTTTCTTCTCTTGGTCGTCTCGTAGCACAGGCTCGAATGGTACCTGAAGAAGGCACACCGACGATCAAGTCAGTTAGGGTGTCGATACTCGGTTGTCAGAGTACTGTAGATAATGACAGACTTGGTTCTTGAATTTTGAGCCTATTTTTATTACCTTAATGGACCTTCGTTGGTGGACTAGATTGGTTCGTGTTTA
This sequence comes from Phaseolus vulgaris, assembly GCF_051622355.1. Lineage (NCBI taxonomy): Eukaryota > Viridiplantae > Streptophyta > Magnoliopsida > Fabales > Fabaceae > Phaseolus > Phaseolus vulgaris. The sequence continues at coordinate 37,761,361 of NC_143500.1, read as the reverse complement.
AGGTTGCTCTAAACTACTTCTTAATTATGGTTTAGCCCTATTGACTTGGTCAACCCATGACTCGTCTTTATGGGTCGGTCGGCCACATATTGTCACGTGATCTTCCTGTGGATGTGTAGTCAGATGATTCAGACTTCTGACCGACTCAGAGTCGTCCGACTATGCCAGTATAAATACTAAATTATAAAATTTTATAGGTTTCACCATATTTTATTTTTTTCTACTTTACTTGTGTTTTTTTTTTTTGTATAGAAAGTTCTCATAAAGTGTTACTTAAAACCTAAATAATTTTTATAAGCTTAAAAATAAAATAAAATATTTTTTCATGATTTTAATTGGTGTTGATATATCTTTTATATAATTAATTTTTTTTATTAAATGAACAAAGATGATACTTTAATTGCTATCGTGGCTGATAAAAAGTTCCTTAGTTTCATTTCTCGTCTACATTTGCCTAACATGATTAAGCAGATTTAAAATTCTGACCTCTCTCTCACTAGTTCTTTTCTTTCTAAGTCTTGAATCGATCAATTTATTTATTTATTCAATTAGATAAATTAAAAGTAACATTACCTATATTAAATTATCCATTATAATTATTAATTAAAAATTAATTTATAAGAGTTAATAATTTAAGTTATATTATTATATATTTATATTTTTAAATAATATAAGATTTAATAATTTAAGTTATATTATTATATATTTATATTTTTAAATAATATAAGATTTAATAATTTAAGTTATATTATTATATATTTATATTTTTAAATAATATAAGATTTAATAATTTAAGTTATATTATTATATATTTATATTTTAAAATAATATGATAATAAAATTTAATATTGTAAATTATGTATTTATTTTTATTTTAATTTAAAAAAGAAGCTATTTGCAAACTTCATTATTTATATTAATATTAACAACACAATACATGTTATATGCATGTGATATTATTAAAAAAAACCATTAAATATAAATTAATTTAAGAGACAAAAAAATAATTAATTTTTATATTAATTAAATTAGATATTATTTTAAAGATTAAAATAATTATTGATATTTAAATTAATTATTGATAAATAATTTTTAAATTAGTTAAAAAAATTTAGTTAGTAATTATTTATATTCTAAATTTGGTAGTTAAAACTTTGGTAATTAATTAAATATTAATTTAAAAATTATTCACCAATGATATAAATTAATTTAGATATCAATAATGTTTTGAGTATCTAAATTGACATTTAATTTAAGTTAATATAATAATTAATTATTTTTTAAAAAAATTGATTTTATTTAATAATTTTATAATAATGCATCTTTAGGTATATGTGATATCTTTAGGTATATCTGACCATTAAAATATTACATAATTTTCATCAGAACCAATAACTAACATGTGTTATGCATATCCATTGAATTCTATTGACTCTACATTTGAATAAGTGACATATATATTCGTTATTTTACCAATTGATACTTTTATTTATAAGATTTATATTATCACTAAAAGTTGAATATTTCATCCATACATTCCATAATTCAACACATAATCTATAAAATACCCCACTAACTGTTACATTACTACTATTAATCACAAGATAAAATAAACGCGTGTATAATATTTAGGGTACATTGTAAAGTCACTTCAAAATAAACTTATTTGGGTAGAGAGAATTATAAATACATACATGTCTCGAGAAAATAAATTATACAAGAAGTAAATTTTCCCTTTTATTGACTTATTTTTCTACTAATATCATTTTGATAAATCATTTGCATGTGTATCACATATTGAAAACAACACACAAGCACACAAAATAGGTAATTTAGTGTTTTAAAACTTTATATATACTTATATTTCCACAATTCATTAATATTCAATTAACTAATTAAACACATATCAATCTAACCAGTACAAAAAAAATCATTAAATTATGTTTTTTTCAATCAAATTCATGTCATTAAATCATGTTTTTCTCAATCAAATTCATTTGATAGACAATGTTTTGTATATTCTTTGTTTCAATTGTAATCGACTTTCAGTAGCAAAATTGATTGATAATTTATTTTGTGTTCTACCTTTAAGTCTAATGTTGTCACATTCAGGATAAGAACTCCTTGAAAATAATTGGTTCAGCTAAGATGCAAAATAGATTTTATATTTTCACGATCTCGTCATATTGAAAACTTCAAATCAAACTCATCAAATATGCACATACCATCAATATTGTTAATGTCGGTGTTACTGATCTAGAAACTCTTTGACATTTTCGATTGTGACATGTTTATGACAAATGTATTGATGTTATAATGACTAAATTTTCTTTGGTTAAATATTTTTTTTTCTTTGGTTAAATATAACAAATCAATTGTTTGTGATGTTTGTCATTTTACAGAAAATAAAAAAAAAGACAAAAATAAAGGTTAGACATGTGTAGAAAAAGAAACAGTTAAAAATTAGAAAAGACAAAATTAATATTAGTTTCCTTATAAAAGTATTGTATTCATATATTTTATTATGATAATTATTTAATTTAAAGATAGTTAGAAAAAATGTCTATAATTATAAATTAATATCAATTTATAATTAATTAAACATGTGTTAAACAAAAAAGACATTTAAATTATAAGGAAGATATTTATAGTTTTATAATTATGAAAAAGATATGTGATAATGAAAATGTCACCTTCCTGGTGGGTGTTCTCTTGAAATAATTGAATAGAGTAGGCCTTCTATACAACTTTTTATTAAATTTGCTTAATTTAAATGTAAATAAATGCTAATTTTCTAAACTGTAGTCAATGCTATTATTTTAGTAATATCTTTATTTTTAAATCTAAATATAATTTTCAATAAATATAAATTAAGGATAATTTACACACATATATATAAATAAAATCTCAGAAAAATATAAATAACTTTTTTATAGGTCTACAAATAATTAATTTTACTTAAATCCAAAAATATGTCTATGTGAATCATGTATGTTATAATTGGATTAAGAGTGGAGCGTGGATCTGCCTTCCTCTCTTATCTACACACAAAGATGCAAATTTCAAGTCAATTTTTCAAATTGTATTTATCTTTAAAGAAAATAAAAATGAAACGAGGATAGTTTAGCAAGATCGATTATAATATATATAATAAATTTATGCATATTTATGTTATAAATTAGTGATATTTTTAATATACTTATTATGTCATAAATATTCTATTAATATTTAAATTTTTAAATATTATAATAATAAATAATAAATAAGTATATTATAAATCTATGAATAATAAGAAAAAAATCGTCTAATTTAAATAATTTTTATTTTCCATTCTCTAGTCCAAATTTAAATAATGTGGTTTGTAGTAGTTGTAGCAATAAATGATTTAGAATTGCAGTTGTACAGGTTGCAAGAACCTCGTGTTTATGATTTTATAGCTAAGTAGTTCAGCTTAACTGCAGCAAATTATGGACATGATTTGACTTGAACCATCATTAAATTAAGTATCAGATAATTCTATTTTATAAATATTTATAACACTTAGTACATATAATTTAGTTTTAAATAATAAAAAATAATTTTATTAAAATAAGTTTAATTATCACACCACTGTATAAACCTATTTTATACTTAATCCTAAACTACAATTAATGCTCCCTCGTTTATCATTTTCATTTTCTTTTTAAGTGTAATTTCTTTTAATTTTTTTTATCTGATTGTCAATTTTATTATATGAAAATAAAAAATAATAAAATAGAAAATTTTATAAATATTTTATTAAACCAACAAAATTATTACATTTAAGAATTTCTCTAGAAAATCTTAAACAAAACTTTAAAAAGGAACCAATAGAATAATTTTTTATTCTAAAAATTAATAAAAGTATTTGAAAAATTTAACAAAGTTTATGAAAACGAAAAAATTTAATAAACTTATGCTACAAAATCATTATAAAAGCCAACAATTTTATCTTACACTGATTTTTATTTTACATAACGATATAAAATTATTTCAAAGAGTAATTTTTAAATTATATTTTGAAACATACCTAACTTTCCCGTACTTTTATTTATTTTTATTATAGAAATAATTACACTATCAAAAAAAGTCACTAGTAATCAAATTTCGAGACTAAAAATAATTATTCACTTAACTAAATTAAGTATTATTATTAGTATATAAAGTGATTTATATTATTAATATAAATTTATAAAATAATAAATTAGTATATAAAGTAACTACCAAGAATTTAATTATTAATATTTTAAATTAATCTCTAAAAGACTAATAAAGACTAATTTAAAATATAAAGTAATAAGTAGCTAAAATCTTAGTATTTAATGGTTAGATACTTTATAAACTATTTTATAAATTTTTATTAATAATAAAAATTACTTTAGATATCAATATTTTTTAATTTATAAAATAATCTTTAATTTAGTTAAATAGTAATTAATTAGTTTGTCTCTAACATTAGTTTTTATTTAAATATTTTGTTGTGGTGTTTCAATGTCATCATTTTATAATTTGTTTAGAATTTAATATATTTTCAAACCTTTTACTTGAAAAATTATTTTTAATCATTAAACACTATTTTTATGGATTTTAATTTCTATATTATTATCTTCTTAATTAATGTTTGTCCGATCCACTAATAGCATAATACATTTTTTGAACAATTAACATGATCATTACGTTATTTTTAATGATTATTTGATAGCAAAAACAAACTATTAACAAAAAAAAATATATTAGAAAAATAAACAGAGACAAAGATGATAAAAAATAGTTGTTTAGATATTAAAAGTTAAATTTTGAAAAAGTTTAAAGACCAAAAAAATTATTATACACGTTATTTTTTAAAATTTTAATAATCTTTCTTAAATATTATTAACAAGTAAATTTTAAATTTAACTAAAATTAACTAATAAAATAAAATTTACACCTATTTATATATTATAAAATATTATTATTTTTAATTGATGCGTGATTTTCATTAAATATAACCATATTAATTTTTTTATATATAATATATAACAGAGGAATCTCAAGTATCAAATTCAAATTCAAATGTTGGAGATCGAGGTATGATTAATTTAATGTAGTATCTATATTTGTCAATAGCAAAGTCTTATAATGTTTATATTTTTATAGTATTACTTTTCTCTCTGTATAAACATATGAGGATATTCTCCATATAACTTTTTTTGACTGAAGCTATAACATGTAGAATCAAAAGAATCAATTTCAAATTCAAAAATGTTAGATAAGATTGAGGGACCATTCATTTAATTCGATGTCTATATTCGTTATTAGCAAACTTTTTATTAATATTAAAATCTGGTAAAATAAAACCAATATGCACTTGTTCTCTTCCAAATCAAGTTATATATTTTTGGCTATTTCTAATCTCATAACAAATTTAATAATAATAATGAGAATTTACTGTGGTAAACTAAACCCAGGTGTTTGTTTGTATAAAATCCTTTGGTGTCAGCACTGTGACAATCAGTCGCCACTTTCCAACAAGAAAAAGTACAAAACTACCATCTGAAATTCTTTGGTAGCTTCTTTGAAATTTCCTCATAATCATTGTCTTTGTCCTATTCCTATACCCTCACCCTCATCCACACACAATTCCCTGTTTTTCTTTCTCAAATCTCATTGTTTGCATGCCCTAATGGGAATTCAGCACCCAAAATTAAAATTTGAAACCAAACTTTCATAAATACTGCAAAATTAATTTGAACCATGTCCTGCTACCCACTCTATTAGTCTTACCTCCCAAAGTTAAATAGCTTAGCTTTCCTCAAATTAATGACTGTTGCATGCAGGAAAAGTATATTTCCATACAGTACCAAACATAAACTATGATAAAAATCCACCATTAACAACTATTAAGAGAGTCATCATAAAACCAACAGATTTTTTGCTATGTGCAGCTTTTTGTAAAGAATCATTTTTAGATGTTTGTGGAATCCGGAAAGCGTGTGTATTATGAAATTTCCACATCAAATTTATAAAAGTGGGGTAGAAATGAGTTATATTATAGTTTTGATTTGATGCACGAGGTGATTCCTGATTTAAGGGTAAGTAAGAGATAGAGAGGGTGATATTTTGAAAAGGTTTGGTTACATGATGTGAAACTGTAAATATGGTAAAATAGGGATGTATTTAAAGAAAGAGCAGTGAGGAGGGTGGTGCGAAGAAGGGGAATAAAGAAAGAAGATTAAAAAAGGTGAATGGAGGAGAAAGTTTGAGGTGAGAAAGTAGTGAAAAGCAGGGCAATGATGTTGATTCCTTTGAGTGTGTGGCTTGGTGGTGGAAGGGAAAGAGTAAAAAAGAGAGAGAGATGCACATAACAGTTAGTACATTTGTAAGGCTTTTTCTTTCCGAAACTATCATGAGTGGTAGGATAGGGTAGGCTTATGCATTTATGCTACAACATAACTGCTGCTACCATGCCCTTGACTTTTCCTTCTCTGTTAATACCAATAAATAAATAAACATTTTTTCTGTTTTCGTGGTTCATCCTTTTCTCACATTCTTTTTCATTCAAGATCTTTCCCACGTTAAATAAACGACCAACAACAGTGGAGTCAAAGTCCACCAATCAAGGAGAGGGAGGGAGACAAGTACGTGGCAGTTAATGCAAAAACGTGAAGTGGGTTGGTGCAAATGTGAAAAAAAGCAAACGGAGGAAACCCCTGAAAAAATGCCACCGACACAACACTGCATGGCTACACTACTACTTCACGTTCTCACTTTCTATACGTGTCTTCTCTCTACTAAGAAACATCTCACACTGTCACGCATCTCGTTTTTCCTTATATACACCGTCCAAAATCTCTTTCTTCCTCCTAATCAAACATTCAAAACCAACTTCATTAAGATACGCTAAGCCTCTCATTCTTCTAACCATCCAAATTCTAACACTCATGAAATTAACTTTACAAAATAATTTTACTTTTTTCTTTCTTTTTAAACAAGCAAAGGGCGTGGTAATAAATTTCTTGAATGAATTTTAAGCTAAGGAAGACAATCGTTTTATCTGCACCTTTTTTGTCAGTCCTCTTTGTTGTATAGGAAATGTTAATTTCATGTTTTTTTTTTACAAATATATCCCTGACTTACGTGTAAAAAAATCAATAAATAATGTTAAGACTTTCTTTTTAATTTTCTATATTTCCTCGTTGTTTATTTTTTAGGGGATTAGATGTCCCTCTTTCTGTGGTCTGAGTTTGGTCTCACGCTGACCACCACAAATTTAGTTCCCTTACGTATGTTTCTTCAACTAAATGATTTTTTACGTCTTTTTCGCTTGAGGCGTTGAATTTTAGGTTCAACCACAAACTTCTGATTGTTTTTTTCTTTTCTTTATTCGTCGTCCTATCATTTCTCAAGGCCCATCTGTGAATCATAACGAGGCCTCTTTATTTGTTTTTTGTTCCTCTTTTTTGTCATCTTAAATTACTCAATTTATAGGCCTAGGCCCATCACGTGGTTCATAAGGAGGCATTTTTGTTGTTTTTTTCGTAGGTTTTGTTTTATTAACTACCTTAAATGAGGCCCATTGGATGGTTTATAACAAGCCCTCTATCGGCCAATTTCTCCCTGCACCTACATAAATCTTTTAATTTCAAAATTACCCTTCAACAAAAGGTGTAAGGTTTGTTTGTTTCCATTTTTAAATTGTATGTTTATATTTTGAAATTTTAGAATTTGAATTAACTTAAAAAAATTGCCCCTTAATCGTATAACTGGAGTTCTAAGAGAATCAAGAACCTTTATTAGGTTTAGGCCCGTGTGTGTTGGGAAGTACTACTAGAAAGAGGGTTGATGAGTTGATTACTTGATGAAGACACAATAGTTTCACGGGAAGCAAAGTAAAATTATTTAGAACAAAACTCCCGTACGGCATTATTTTGCTGCGCTCCAATCATATTTAAAACTTTAACATCATAATATCATATTTTTACTTTTTCTTCTTATTTTCCCACTCTACAATAATAAAAGTATAAAATCAAATTATTGGTAGAACTCTTACAAAATATTACATCATTCATTATTTTTTAACTGATCATATTTTTTTAAATACACCGTTAGATTAAAATTTCTTTTTACATAGGTTATATATACAAAATTTTGTGTCAATATAAAATCATTTGATATGTTTTATATAAATCAAAATCAATACAATATAATATTTTTTAAAAATATGAATCGCTGTTCAGTTTTAACATAAAATTATAAATTATCGACTCGGATGACAAAATTTACTTTTTATATAACTTTTTTACGGTATTATATCTAATAAAAGTTACAAAAAATTATTTTTTATTAGTGTCATAAAACTATGACAACTTTTTTTCCTATAATCCGTTAAGAGAAAGTTGTCAAACAATAAAATATCAAAAGTTAAATATTACAGCAAAATACAATATTTGCTCTTGGTATAATAAAAAAAGGATAACAATTTTAGTATAAAAAAATTATTTCTATTTAATTTTATTAATAGGTTGCAGACATGAAGAACTTGTGTTTCTCTGCTTGGCTACAAAAAAACAAGCTGGCATGCATCACCTTAGCCTAACAACAACGTGCTGTACAAAATGCAAATAAGAAAATAAGGTTAGTCATATCAAGAAACGAGTGCCAGGGGCCTTGCAGAATAATGCTATCAACAGAAAAAACTTTACACTCACTATACAAATTTTAAGGTGTACCTTTATTTGTGTCCTATTAAATGTATAGGTGACATGTACTCGTCCATCACTAGCTTGGATAACAGCAGGATATGAGAATTCCATTCCTAATGTATCCTCCAATGTAAGTGCCTCGTGCCAGGTTTCACCATCATCCTCAGAGAGGCCAAGTTTAAGCACACCCCTTGAAATTGTGTTATAAGCAAGCAATATTCTGCCATCACTCAGCTTAACCCCATCAATACCTAATGCAACAAAAGAAGTTTCTTAAATGAGCTACTGATGCATGCATGAGGATGTAAAATACATGTGTATCACAGAAAAAACAAGGAAAATAACTCAACAACTTCAGAAGTAGAGCAGTTCAAGATCAACTTTTTCTTGTTGTCCACCTGAATACTTAAGCAAGCATCAAGAATAGTTTGGAAATTAACCTGAGTTCGGGTTGGGGAGTAGTGTAGGCTTTGCATAGCCCCAAGTTTTGCCACCATCAAAGGATTCTGATATATAAACTCTACCAAGGCCATTAAAGGATCTAAGCAAAACACGCAGTGTTCCCCTTTCAGTCAGGTATGGTACTGGCTGAATCACACCAAGAGGTGTGTTTTCAATGAAAATTGGGCCATACTTTCTCCATGTCCTGCCAAAATCTGTTGTAACCTGCTATCATGCCAAAGCTATAGAAGTTAACCAGCTAATCAAGATCAACTGCAAGCAATTACATGACCATAATTAATTAGTTCTATTAGACACCTCTGCCCATGCTCCCCATGAGTTCCAGCTTTCAACAGAAGATCCACAGAGTAGGTCACCATTTTCTAGCAAGAGAGGCTGAAAAACAGTTATTCACTTCAGCACCAAAAACATAAATTTTACCTGACTAAGTTATAAACCCCAAGGCCAAAGGTGCAGACAAAATATTACTTAGTAGTTTTAGTTTTACCTTATTCTTGATAGGTCCTAATATACCAGGAGGAAGTTGTTCTCTTTCTGTCCAGGTAATTCCTTTGTCATTTGAGCGTTTCATGAATCCACTCCACCTGAAATTAAACAACCAAATTCTTCTCATTTGTTAGAAATTAACTAGAGCCTCATACATTTGAGTACGATGACTACCAAAGTGATCCAGATAAAACGCTTGATTCAGTAAAGAAGGCAAAAACATGTTAAGATTAATATTGAATTGATATTTCATCTTTAAAACAATTATTTGCTATAAAACTTAAGTTTCAAATGAAGAGATTTCCAGATTTTCTGTGCCTCAATTACAACTCATTGTAATTTAAAATAAGCATTTCCTAAAAGAAATCGTGGTGGTATCTATTACTGAAAAGATTAATACCGATTTAAAGTTACCTACATTTTTCTACAGAGTGATATTGAGTAGCAAAACATGGATCTCAATCAATGGAGTGTCACATATTCATATTTGGGAATGTAGACTTTCCATAATGCATGGTGCTACCTCTAGTTGAACCCAACGTCTTTATTACAGGGATTCCATTTATATTCAGTACTCAATATTGATTTCACCACATAGAGAGATTGTGTACCAAAACATGTTAGTTAATGGATTGTTTGTCACATATTCATATTTGGGAATGTAGACATTGCATGATATATGGTGCTATCACTAGCTCAACCCAACTTTTTTTTATTACAGGGATTCCGTTTTAGGTACTGGAATGCAACTTTCTCTAACTTTCCTTGTTGAATAGAACATTTCACAGATTCTTAAAAATAAAAAGATACAAAAGCACCCATGAAAACACAAAGAAATCAAGTTGAAGTAGTGTGGAATCATAGTCAATGTATTAATCCTACTTTATGTAGGATGTTGCAGAATAACGAAATAGGAGGGAAATATTCTTATAATTGCAATTTTGTATAACAACAAAGGATACACTTCCCTCTTTACAAAGGAAGAGCATTTTACCGAAATTGGGGATCATATCTCGATTGTGCAGGACATAGGTACAAAAGAAAGGAAATTTAGGAACAAGTTTGATGGTGTATAAAGTAATTATTCCCTCTGGTTTTGTTTTCTTCAGAAAATGGGGAGATGCTGTGCTAATTGTTTTACTCCTTCCAATTGTGATAATATCTCTAAAAATTAAGCTCAATTGTTCCGCAATTTCTTCACAAAAGGAATCTTATCTTACCATCAAATAGAAAATGGCTGCAAGCAAAACAAACATCCACTCACACACACAAGAAGGTTGTAAGGTTTGAAAGCTTTACTTCTGAACATCCAGGCCTATTCTGTAGAACAGCAGTAACTCATTTGATGGAAGTTTGAACAGTACAGGGTTCCACATAGGAACATTTGGTTCTTCATCAGCAATTATGGGTGATTTCCATCTGCCATTCTACCAACAAAATTTGAATTCACAAACCAAAACGAGCTGTCAAAACTTCAGAGCTAAGTATGCCCCCAATATTACAATGATAGGAACAGGAAACAATTTATACAAGAATGATTACTGATTTTAAATCATATTATTCAGTATCCACATGTTCCACCTTAGAAATTTATGTACTTTCAAAGCTACATTTTTTATGCATTCTGTAAATAAAAAATGTACTAAATAAATTATTAATTTCAGTTCTACAGGAAGAAGCATTTTCTTTGATGATAACCAAGTAGAACCTCCAACATGCCACTAAATTTTGATCGCCAGAGTAATCCATAGACCTTATGTACTGTAGGCACAAACCAAAAAGGAGAACTAAACCAGGAAAAATTGGAAAAAAAAGCACGACTTTTAGGTTTCAAGTTAGACATTAAAATTCTGACTACACAAGTGTGCCCAGTCTCTTATGAGTAGAAAAAAATAAAAGGCAATGTAAATATGATGAGTTAATTAACTATCTACCTTATAAGTCTGCAGCCATATTTTTACATCTGGTGCCCCCTCAGAGGAGCCCCCGAAATAGGCAACCAAAAAATGTCTCTTCCCAACCTACAGAGGTTAAAATAGATATAATATGTTATGTTAATTAATTAAAACAAGGAACAGATAAAAAAACTATGTTGTAATTTACCACCTCAACAATGGTAGAGGCATGACAACTGATGAAAGGAGTTGATCTTTCAGGAAAAACGAACTCCTCCACAACTGGCCCTTTTATGTAGCCACTGGTTTTATTTCTTAAGCCTTTGGCACCTGAATTTGTAGAGTTTGGCCTGCATAAGTTTGCAACTTCATCTTATCAAACTACTAGATTATTGAAGAACTCACCGTGAGACTTAATTGCTTCTCACTTGAGTTTCAGTTTAGAGCAGACACCAGAAACGCATAGTATCAAGTAGATATAAGCAAATAGCAGCAACATAAAAATAATCATGTACTTGAACCAGAAAAGATACAGAACACTAGATAATAAATTTATGAAATCAACAAAATCAAATAATGGTTTTTTTAGCTGAATGAAAGATTCAAAGAGGGAAGAAGGCGTTTGCATACCCAGAAAAGGAGTGAGCTCTGCTAACCATGCTTATGAACACCAAATATATAAAGGTAAGAAAGAAGGACATGGTTCCACTTTCCACGCTTCTTCTTACTGACACCTTCAAGGAAAACTGTAGCGAATGTGGGAAAGAAATTACATACTGTAAAACTATATTCGTGTATATATATTTTATCACATCACTTGTTTTAAATTTTTTATTAATAAATATTATATAAAAAAAATTCTTTAACTCTTTTGTTTTATTCAGTTTGGGAATTCACTAAATATCAGCCCTCCACATTTTCAAATGAAATCGTAAACCCATTCATTTTATTTTATGCATTGAATGCTCAATGTTACTATGTCACTATGCATGTTCATTAAAATATTCTGCAATCTACTGCACACGATAAGCATGTTTGTGTTTATACAATTGAAAACAAAAATTTTGTACTATATAATTCAATGACGAAATATTTTGTTGTAAAATTGAGTTTCTCGATAAATGAAAATTATTAATTTCTAAATTATTGGTAATTTTTTTCTTTTATTTTGGTCTCTCATCTCTAGACAACCCTCGTTTTGTTGGGATGAGTGTTTGAAAAAATAGTAGACTTTTAGCAGATGCAATTTCCCAACAGCAAATTTTTATTTTGAGTATTTAGTTTCTAAACTAAAAGATTATTATTATGAAACAATGATAATAGTATAAATATTTTTTCTTTTACTTTTGTATTTATTCGTAATATTATATTTTATTTTATGTTTGAATATATAATAGTAAAAAAAAAAATTATGTGATTGTGCTATTTAGTTTGTACTATTTTTTAAATTGTAAGTTCTTATAAATTTATGCTCTTATTTATTCTCATGAGTTTGTTTTGTACCGGTAGGTACCGAATAAGTTTGTCTCGGTCTTGTAACCAGACGTTCGAGTCAAATAACATAAAAGAAAAGAGTAAATAAATACGCAACAACAACATAACGGTTTTGAATGAGTCAATCCACATTCTGAAATATACGGAAAATATCTTTAATATAACAAAATAAACTGCAAGATACACCTCAGATATGAAGGAATCACCATGCACGTCATTTAACAACTGATCCAGCCCATAAGGATCCAGGCCCATGAACCAGGCACTTTAAATAGAACCTTTTGTGAAAGTAGTAAGGTATGTTTTTCCCATTCACTAAAATATACTTATATCATAACACTGACTTGAGTGTCGGAGTGCAATCGCAGGTACCCCGACCAGACGACTGAACATCAGAGTTGAAGGAAGGAGACTTAAAGGGATTTAGAGACCATTGACACGTAAACAATTGTGCATCCAACCACAGGTACTATCTAAGCCCCTTAGTTCATACAAGTACAATTGGCGCCCACCGTGGGGCCGAGGTAGTATTCAATCTTCAATAACAAGTCGTCCCCAACCACAATGGTGTCCACAAGGAACAACGCTAATAACGACCGAATGGCAGACGAGCAGATAGCGATGATCCAACCCTCTAGGCACAAATGGAGGAGATTCGACAAAAAAAAGCATGGCAGATCAATTGAAAAATGACGAGGACTGACGTCGACAAGAAGAGGATATATCATTCCTGAAGGAACAAAACAAAAACCTTCTACGGCGAATTGAGGGCCATGAACGGGGAGGAACAAACCCATCAATCTAGAGCACCACCGTTGCACCCTCCAACTCGTCAAACTCCTCATAACATCCAGACTCAACAAACCCACCAAAGTTCCCGAAACAATATTTCTCTAAACAATGAAGAGGATCTGAGAGGGCACCCTTTCACATATGAAATTATTGACACACAACTTCCTCCTAAGTGGAAAAGGTTAACTATCAAACCCTATGATGGCTCCACCTATCCCTACCAATTTTGTGGGGAACTTCAAAGTCTTAACAACAAAGTTCATCACATAGTACGCAACGTGTCGCTCACATCATACTTCTTCTATGTCCCTCCTTAATGTGAAGCAAGAAAAAGGTGAGTCTTTATGAGCATTCATGGATAGATTCAGTAAGGTATACATGGGTATCAGAAACTTGATGCCTGAGATAGTCATGCATCATTTGGTCAGAGCCATCCGCCCAAGACGATTCACAAAAAGCTTAATTAAGAGACCAACAAAAAATATGGATGAACTGAGAACCCGAGCCACCAAATTCATGCAGATCGAGGAGCATGTTGACTACCATAGAAGTCATCAAGCTGAAGGTGTTGACAAGGAGAAAGAAAAAGAAAAAGATACAAGCAATTGACCGGGACCAGGTCGGACCGACCGATTCAAATAAAATCGCGGATCCTGATTTCTTAGCAAACATTGTCAGTATCATCGCAATTATGGCCACACGATCGAAGGCTGTCAGGTGTTAAAAGATAAAATCAAAGAGCTTATCCAAGCGGGCAACTTCCGCAGATTCATAAAGACGGACACCACTACACATCGCTCACCACAGAAGGATCGGTATCCCCCTATAGGACAATTCGAGCGATCCGGGGGTGGAAATTCTCGTCGTCGTGATGAAAATCAGTGACCGCCAAGGCAGAGACGAAGTGAAAGCCCGATCAGAAGGATCCAACCCCGGAGTGAAAGCCTTAAGAGGAGCAATCAAACCAGACGTCGAGTCCAATAAGTCATCAACACTATAGTCGGCTCGGTGTCACTCGGTGTCCCCAACGAGAAGTCAATTACATAGTTGGAGGTTTCGCAGGTAACGGGTGCTCCAACTCAGCTACAAAGAAGCATCTCAGAGTCATACAATCAGTTCATTCCACGTCAACCCAAAGACGACCACGGATACCCCCAATTATTTTCACTGATGATGATTTCACGGCGATAGATCCAACACAAGACGATCCTATGGTGATAACTGTGGAGATAGATAAGTTCACAATTACCAAAGTGCCGGTAGATCAAGGCAGTTTGGTAGATATTCTTTATTGGAAAACCTTCAAGAAAATGAGGATCCCAAAAGAAAACATTCAGTCATATGATGAACAGATTGTTGGATTCTCAGGAGAGCGAGTGAATACTAGAGGATATATTGACTTATATACTACGTTCGGCGAAGAAGAGTGCCTCAAAAAAACCATAAAAATCAGGTATTTATTGGTTAATTCACATACTTCATATAAAGTACTGATCGGACGTTTGTCCATTAACCATTTAAGAACGACCGTCTCCACCCCCCACTTGGCGATGAAATTCCCATCCACGGCCAAGGATATCGTGACGATCCATGTGGATCAATGTAGTCAAACTCGTAACTCGTACGAGGATCGGGAAGGAGCTAAAAGATCATAACTCAAGGATCGTAACTCGACTCGTAAGAGTTACTAACATATGAAAAATAATATTTAATACATAACCCAACTTGAAACAGTTTCATAAATCATAAATTGTTCATACAGAAAACAACTAAGTTCATAAATATCTAATACAATTAAACTATCCAAGGAAATCCTTCATATACATATTGATTGAAGGATAATCATCATTCTCTTCTACAAGATCTTCATTTTCATTAATGTTATCTATGCCATGACCTTCATCATCCGCAGCAATTGGAGGAACCTCCAAATCATCCATAGGTTCAACTTCTCCAACTTCATCCAAATAATCCATAAGTTCAACATCATTTGCTTCATTATCTTCCACTGTCCCTTCTTCATCAGAGGCAAGCTCATCAATGTTGTAGTTTTTTGTGTTCCTAACATCCTTCTTTTTCATCAATCTTGAATTAGTCATCACAAAGACTACATCATTCATGGTCTTCTGGTGTAAACGGTTTCTTTTTTTCGTGTGGACCTAAATAATTATAACATCATAAATTTATCCCTTTATAAATTCTAATTATAAAATGAACTCATAAATTTAAATGCTTACCCTTTCAAATGCACTCCAATTGCACTCACACCCAGATGAACTACAAGTCAAACCCAAAACTCTAACTGCAAATCTTTGTAGTTCCGGAAGTGCATCACCATATTGTTCCCACCACTGTGCTGGAGTTTTTGTTTTGAGTGCAATTGAGCTATTTCACTACCCAAAAATCCAGATTTGCTCTTGAAACCCTCAATTTGGGCATCAATCTTAGTTATCTCATCAATGTCTCCTCCCATCCTTTCTAAACATTCATACATTCCCCGTTTCACCTCATAATCAGCTTTAAAATCCGGATGATAATGCAATATGGGATTTAGATAATAGCCTGCAACATGTAATGGCCTATGCAATTGGTTGTCCCATCTTTGATCAATGATTTCTCAAATCGGAGTGTAACTAAGTAAGATAAAAGTAAATAAATAAATATAGAAACAAAGTTTATATTTCTAAAAAAGATTAGGAATGAAATAAAAGTGAAAGGTAATTAGTTATTTACCTTTTACTAACTCCACTGAAGAGACTTTGTATCTTCTCTTTAGCAAGGTCCATCTCTTCATAAATAAAACCCATGGCTGGTTTTTCATCAGAATCCACCATGTGCAACACCTTAATTAGGGGAAAAACACCCCTCAAACAATTCAAAATATTTGACCAGAATCCCTTATTCAATACCAAATTTTCAACAAGCCTTCCATCTCTAGTCTTTACACACTGACTAGATTACCACTTCTTAGATGTAAACATCCTAATAAGTGATTTCTTATTCTCATTTAAACATCCCAAAGTTAAATCAGAAGTGGCAAAACGAGTATTAGCCAGTCTTATTAAATCTATCCCTTAAGTATGTTTGTGCAACAAGCAAATAAGACTAGTTCTTGAATAGATGTAGGCTGTGATTTTCTTACCATTGGATATGGTCTCCTGATGGAGTGGTTTTTCTTCTCAAAATCTTCCAACATTAAATCAATGCAATGTGCTGCGCATGGTGTCCAATACAATTTTTTTTCTCTTTTGCATTAGGAGATCCCCAGCTGCTTTGTAATTTGCTGCATTGTCAGTTACAATCTGCATTACATTATCTTCCCCAACCTCTTCAACAACATCATCCGTCATCTTGAAAATTTTGTCAGTTGTCTTAGATATGTCAGAAGCATCAATTGACTTCAAAAAAACAGTCCCCTTTGAACTATTTACAAGAAAATTAAGTATGGTTCTTCTCTTCCTATCTGTCATTATTCTGCAACCATATTTTTTCCAACATAATCTATGTTCTTCCAATATTTGATTGGTTTTTTCAACCTGTTGCTTCAAATATTTCACCCTGATTTCATGGTATGATGGTGACTTAATTCCAGGACCATGTTTGGCAATCATTTCAACCATTTTATTGAACTCTTCACTCCTTGCTACATTAAATGGAATACCATTGTTGTAGACTCGAAGTCTATTCCGAACATAGATTTTTTTATTAAATTTTGCTGTAGCATAGAAACAGTACCCAACATTAATTTTTTAATTTCTTCTGGGACAACAAGACATGCTCCAACATCTTTTGAAGTGCATGCAAGATGATGCTTTAGTAAATAGATACCCCCAGTTAAAATCTTCTCACAATATTTACACTTCACGTTTCTTGATTTCCCATCAATAGAAATACCCCCAATCTTTTTTTATAATTTCTTTTTTTGTACTGTCCCCACCTCCTGAATCCATAATAGAAGGAACTATCTTGGAGAATAAAAAATAGCACGGGACTGTGATGGAGAATGAGAGAGAAGAAATGAGGAGCACGTTCACGACGGTGGCGTCGCGATCGGTCGCAATGAAGTTATGGGGTGCATTAGGTACTGTGCTGATTAGGGTTTGTTATTTTTTTTAGGTTTTCTTAATTTTTTAGGGTTTCACTCTAAAAAACACACATTGGGCCGCATTGGCCGCATTGGGCCGCACTGACCACATTGGGCCGCACCAGGCTGCATCAGATTAAAACAAAATAGGGTTTTTTTTAGGGTTTAAGGTGTGCCGCGCCACAGTGCGAGGCGACTCGGAGATGGCCTCCGAGGTAGCGAGGTAGTGAGCTCCGCGGCGACGCGGTGCGATCCGCTCCAGCACCAATTCGCCATGCGAGTCAACTCGTTTTTGGCTCCTGGATCGTTGAATCGTGCGTTTTTGCAAGTTTACTCGCGATTTTAATTACATTGATGTGGATCAAAAAACCGTTCGTGAATGTTATGTTGCGAGTTTAAGAGTTGAACCTACCAGATGGTTGTATAAAACATCATTGCACAGTTGGTCTTCCAGAAGGCATAGCCGATCCTCAAAGAGATACCCTCGAGATAGGAGATCGACAGAACATATGGTTGCACTCGTAGATCTACTCGACGATGCCCGCATGGAGGCAGGTGAAGACCTTCAACCTTTACCCCTTCGTGATGACGATCATAAAACATACATCGGGACATCTTTGAAACCGGACGATCGCAAGATGGTCAACACAACATTGTTTGACAATACCGACCTATTTGCTTGGACAACCGCTGATATTCCTGGGGTAAGTCCTGACATCATCTCACATCGCCTCTCTATTTATAAGGAGGCCAGACCAAGAACCAAAAAAAAAAACAAAAGTTGGGCGAGGAAGAAACTAAGTTGATGAAGGTTGGCTTCATCCGAAAAGCACACTATACCACATGGTTAGCCAATGTGGTCATGGTTAAGAAATTCAATGGTAAGTGGCGAATGTGTGTAGAATATATTGACCTTAATAAAGCATGTCTTAAAGATTCCTATCCCCTGTCGACCATCCATCGACTTGTCGATGGAGCAACATGACATAATATCCTCAGTTTTCTTGATGCATTCTCATAATACTATCAAATCCAAATGCATCCAAGAGACAAAGAGAAAACAACTTTTAGGACTAATTCTGACAACTTCTACTATGAAGTCATGCCATTCGACCTCAAAAATGTTGGAGCTACCTACCAGGGATTGATGGATTATGTCTTCCAAGACATGATTGGGAGAAATGTCAAAGTTTATGTGAACGATATTGTCGTCAAGTCTGACTCATGTGAGCAGCACATTAAAGATTTGCAGGAAGTCTTCCAAGCTCTCCGCAACCACTGCATGCGTCTCAATCCCGACAAGTGTGCGTTTGGAGTAGAAGGAGGGAAATTCTTAGGCTTTATGCTTACCCATCGAGGTATAGAAGCCAACCCTGAGACGTGTAAATCAATCACTGAGATGCGTAGCCCTCGCAATATCAAAGAAATCCAACGACTAATCGGTTGATTCACAACCCTCTCAAGATTCGTATCGAAGCTTGTAGAAAAAACTAAGCCTATTGTGCACTTATTGCGTAAAGCATCTAAATTCCAATGGACGGACGAATGCGAAAGTATATTCCTCCAATTGAAAACTTTCTTGGTGACTCCTTCAGTCATTCCAAAGCCAATCGCCAAGGAACCAATAATTGTTTATCTTGTTGTGTCAGAAGATGCAATCAGCGCGCTCTTAGTTCAAGAAGTAGAAACAAAGGAACAACCGGTCTATTTTGTTAGCCGAGTACTTCACGGCGCGAAGGTTCGATGTCAAATGATTGAGAAGGTTGCCCTGGCCTTAGTGATAACCGCACGATGAATGCACATGTACTTTTAGAATCATCGGGTTATAGTCAGAACCGACTACCCCATTATGAAAATACTAACAAAGCCAAACTTGGCTAGACGAATGATAGGATGGGCAATAGAATTATTAGAATTTCATGTTTAATATCAACCCATGGGGCAATCAAATCACAAGCTTTAGCTGATTTCGCAGTTGAGCTCAGTCCCCAGCCGGCTGAGGCAGAGAACCCCGAGTGGATCTTACATGTTGATGGCTCTTCCAACAACAGATCATGTGGTGCAGGAGTAGTGTTAGAAGGACCAGGTGATATTCTTATTGAACAAACTTTGAAGTTTGAATTCAATACGTCAAATAATCAAGCCGAGTACGAGGCTATCATATTTGGTCTTAATCTTGCTATTGATTTAGAAGTGAAAAAGCTATTATGTAAAAGCGACTCACAACTAGTGGTCAGTTTGCTGAAAGAAGAATTTGAAGTGCGAGAAACTCTCTTGCAACAGTATTACCATTTTGTGCAAGGCTTGATTGCAAAATTTGATGAAGTAACAATCTAGCATATCCGTCGGGAACATAATACCCGAGCTTATACACTTTCCCTCTTAGCAACCACAAGAAAAAAATGACTCCCTCGATCAATAATTTACGTAACCATGGTCAAACCTAGTGTTGGCTCGGAAGAATGTATGGCGACCGATATTCAACCATATTGGATGACACCCATCAAGTAGTTCCTAATTGACGGGACAAGCGAAGCATATTCAGAAAAAACAATGAAACAACAGACTGCCCGTTTTTTGTTGATAGATCAAGACCTTTATCGTCGGGGTTACACTCATCCACTCTTGAAATGTCTCACTCCCGAGCAAGCCACCTATGTCATGCGAGAGATACATGAAGGTATGCAACACTCATTCAGGAGCTCGAACGATGGCATCTAAAATTCTACGAACATGCTATTATTGACCGACTGTACAAGGTGATTGCACTGAATTTGTGTAGAAATGCGTTAAGTGCCAAAAATATGGCAGCTATCTCACCGAAAACTTGAGAATCTTCATTACTTTCTCTCCCCGTGGCCATTTGTGAAGTGGGAGATGGATATCGTCGGACCATTGCTCCAAGTAAAGGAGAATGTAAATTTCTATTGGTAGACATAAACTACTTTACTAAATGAATAAAAGTCAAACCCTTGACGACCATTACCGCACGAAATATCCAAAATTTTGTTTGGAAAAACATTGTGTGCCGGTTCGGACTACCTCATGTCATCATCACTGATTACGGTCAACAATTCACCCACCAAAAACTCGCCGAATTTTACAAAAAGTTTGATATCATACACATCACAAGCTCAGAAACAAAAAAAAAAAGGTTGTTTTAATTACTCCATATTTTTATTTCATTTTATAACACTTAAATTTAGAGAGAGAAAGAAAATATTCATTAATAAAGTATTTATATTTTCCTAATATGTAACTTATCTCAATGATACTATTTATACGTTTTTATACACTATTGTTTTTTTACTCCAGTAGGTTACAATTATTTTTTATAGTTCTTAAATAAACTACGTAAAATTTAATTATAAACAAAACATAAATGTTTTTTTATCCTTTATTAATCATAAAAGAATACTAATTCCTTTTTGTCCAGTTTTTAGTATTATTTTTATGTAACAAACAGAAAATACGTTGATAGCACAAAACCTGTATTATTGAATATGACCATTTTTATTTTTATAAATTTACACTAAATTCCAAATATTGACAAAAAAAAATATTACAAGTTTATGTTATCTAAACAATGAAATTTTTAAAATGAATTAAAGGGTGCAAAAATAGTCTTTTTTTCATTAGCTGGAACTGGATTAAAATATAATGGATGAAAAAGTACTAATACGTTTTTAGGACTAAGTTTTGCATATTTTTTAAAGAACTCAAAATATAATTGTGTTTTTTCTTTTCAGAAGATTAATTTTTTCAATTTTTTTAAAAATCAAAATATTTTTTTAAAAAAAATTACAATGATTATTAATTTCTTTTCATACTTTGAATAAAAGGAAACACCAACAACCAAACTTTAGTTAGCTTTTTATTGAACAAAGAATACTATATGATAATGTAGATGGATTAAGTAAAAAACTTGGTTGTTTCTGCGTTTTCGAAATTGAAACCATTTACTCCACGTCAACTTGGTCGAAGAACAACATGCTGCCAAAAAAGAAGAAGATAGGGGTTAATATTTTGAGGAAATGCAGGAAACAAATTGCAGATTAATTCACAAAAGGAAACTCAACATCTTCCAATGATAATAATAACCGAAACCGTCAATTTAAAATCAACTACCATAAAAAAAAAATAGTTTGTACCTTAATTTGTGTCCTATCATATGTATAGGTGATATGTATTCGCCCATCACTATCCTGAATAACAGCAGGATAAGAGAATTCCATTCCCCGTGTGTCCTCCAATGTGAGAAATTCGCACCAAGAATCACCATCATCCTTAGAGAGTGCCACTTTAAGCACACCCCTCGATTTAGTATTATAAGCCAGCAATAAGCGTCCATCTCTAAGCTTAACCCCATCAATACCTAGTAAACAAGGTAACACAGATGTGTCATTAATGCACAACATAGACAAGTAGCAAAAGAATGAAGGGATACTGAGGTGTAGCAAAACACTTCAAATTTGAAGTTATCCATGATCAACTTAGTTCTTACTGTTCAGTTAAGACAATTGTCATAATTATGCAGCAAAAGTTTGAAAGCAATATAGTTCACAAAATTGACCTGAATTTGGGTTGGGGAGCTGAGTAGGTTTTGCATATCCCCAAGTCTTGCCACCATCAGATGATTCTGACATACATACTCTACCAATGCCATCAAAGGATCGAAGTAAAACACGCAGTTTCCCGTTTGCAGTCTGATAAGGTACTGGTTGAATCACACTCAGAGGTTTATTTTCAATGTAGATTGGGCCATGCTTGCTCCATGACCTGCCTAAATCTTCTGTTACCTATTGCACACAAGAAGTAATAAATGTCAGCAGGCTAGCATTTCTAACCATCACTGAAACAAACCGCTCAACTAGGATGAATTCAGTTAACACCTCTACCCAGGCGCCCCAGGAGTTCCAGCTTTCAACAGATGATCCACAAATTAAATTACCATTTTCAAGTAAAATGGGCTGACAAATAGTAAGTAAGGAAAATCAGTAGTGAAGAATAAATTTAATATAACTACAAATTTCAAACCTCTTGCTATTGATAAAGTTCAGTGAAATAGATTCTGATGTACCTTATTCTTTATAGGTCCTAATATACCAGGAGGAAGCTGTTCCCTTGCTGTCCAAGTCATGCCTTTATCATATGAGCGTTTCACAAATCCACTCCACCTGAAATAATTAAACTTCTCATTAAAAGAGAAAGACAAATAATATACTTAAAATTACTTAAAGTCCTATATGGTGAAGGAGGGGAGGGGAGGGAAGGGGGGAGACAACTTCTTAGATAAACATCTTCAGTCCAGACAAAGCCATCATTCAAAGATTTCAATCTAATGGCAGCACAGCGACTTACTATGGGGTTACAATGAATTATGAATATATCTTTCCAACATGATATATATGTCATGGAAATATTTCCATGTGAATTTATAATCTTTTTCTTTACCAATTAGAGATTTTATCTGTAAATATGAACTTTCACGCGGAAAATCATCTCTTATACTATTCTATCAATATATCTGATAGGAACTGAATTTACTGCAGATTAATAGAAAAAACTAGTACTCAGAGAGCAGTGGTAATATGCATAAATTATGGCAATTGATAGTGAAAGAAAACAAAACAGAGAAGGAAAATTTCTCTGCCCTACGACAACACCACACAAGACTACCCAAAATTGATTCGCTCCCCTCTCATTTCCCCTTTCTTCACTTATATCCCACAGCCATTAATTTTACCACTATGCTTTCCACACCAATTGCCATTTCTAGAAGTTTGTTATAGCCTAAGTAAATCCAACCTTGCGTAACAATATGATTCTAATCTAACTACCCAGTTCACTGATTTTACTAAGGAAAAACAATAATATGCATGAAAAAGTTTATGTTGTTCTATGCAGCACAGTTTTGTCTGAATCAAAAGCCCGCACCATCCATGAATTTCACTTAAGGTGATAAAATGCTCGTCAGACTTACTAAACTAATTAATAATTAGAAATATGTATGTTGTTATCAAAATTCCAATAAAGACTTATTACTCAGACGAAAAAACGAAAGAGGAAAAAGAGTTATCATGGAAATTTCCAAATATACTTAGGTTAGGTCCATAATGTTGGATAGTGAAATTGGACCAAAAAAAATCATAAATGCATGCCAATCAGCCAATGAGGAATGATAAACCTAGCTGTCTCAACAACAACCATGTATGCGAACATTGCAGCAACGAATGTCAAGTGAAAAATAGATGTACGAGGACAACAAGTTATAAACTTTACTTCTGAACTTCTTGGCCTATTTTATAGAAGAGAAGTAGCACATCTGATGGAAGTTTGAACAGTACCGGATTCCACATAGGAACATTTGGTTGTTCATCAGCAATTACAGGTGCTTGCCATTTCCCATTCTATCCACCAAAATTGTGATCAGAAAGTTAGCGCAGCATTCAAAATTTAGAGTTCAGTACATCCTTCCTACAGATGTGGAACTATAAAGACAGTTTTTGACAAACAGATTAGAAATCAAAATTTGTTACCACTTTCTTTAGACACATTTGTAAAACTACTTAATAGCAACCCTACATTACAACATGCAGACTTTGCCAGGCAAAGCAAACAGCTTGTAATCAAACAGTAAAATATAGAAAGAGAGAAGTAAAAGCCCCCTAAATCAGACACCAAAATTAGCATAACTATATGAGAACGCCCAGTTTCCCATTAATTGAAAGACTTGGGGATACAGCGCGTACATTTTACCTTGTAAGTCTGCACCCATATTTTGACATCAGGTGCCCCCTCGAATGAACCCCCAAAATAGGCAACCAAAAAATGATCCTTATCAACCTACAAAAGTCGAACAACATGGTGTTGGGCTCATTTGACAAAAAAAATCGATAAAATATTTTTTGATGGGCAAAGATTTTTGTATCCATGACCTCAACAATGGTAGAAGCATGACAACTCTTGAAGGGAGCGGATCCAGCTTGGTAAGTGAACTCCTCTTTTACTGGTCCTTCTATTGAACAATCTTTCGCCATGCGTAATGGTTGAACTTGCGAGGTTGCGGTGTTTTTCACTTTCTGCTCGAAACAATCATCTGCAAAATTTATCTTCTAGTTTTAGTGATGGAAAATCAAATTGTGAAAAATGACATAAAAAGTGAAAACGGCGTGGTACAGCAATGGGTTGATCTGCATTCAGTGTGCTGTCCAAAACAAAACAAAATTGAGGTCTAACGTAAAATAAAAAGAGTTACACTCCACTATCAAAATATCATACCTGCCTCTAAAACAAAAACAGCTTTTCATTTTGAATTAACAAGAAGAGGATCGGAGGGGGATTTGATTTTCCAAGATTCAAAAACTAAAGCGAGGTTTTATTTTTCCAAGATTCATGTTGACTTTATATACATATCAATTTGTATATAAAGTCTATTTAATAAGATATCATTAACTTATATAAACTACTTTCATCAATACAACAAAATTTTACAGTATCTCTTAAAATGGTTTATTTTAATAATTTATACATTACAAGTTATTTATAGTTTATTTAAATTTTATCATCATTATTTTTTTATAATAATACATTTTTTTCTTATTCTTTTGATATGTTTTAATACAATGTTGGAGTGTTTATAATAGATGTTCAAGAGTAATTTTAACATTTAAAATACTGAATATTTATTTTAATAATTATATTTTTTTATATTTGTTGTATTATTTTAAATTTTTAGATGGTTCAAATTAAAAATAATTCAAAAATTTAAAAAAAAATATGATTAATACTCAATAGATCAATTAAGGATGATATTTACATCTATCCATTAGTTTATTATCAAACAGTCAAAATTCAATTAGTGAACATTATCAAACTTATAACCCCAATTAACTTCTAAAGTAGTTTTATAAAACAAACCCATTAAAGAGGAATTCTTTATTCCACATCTCTTTTCCGAAATAACTTAATAGTATAATTATTTCCTTCCCATATAATATGAATAACGCTCTAACTTTTTTTAACTGCTGCATTTAAGTTTTTATTCTTCAATAATATCTCATACGCAGAATAAATAGAGAAAATAAATAAATATTTTAAATATTTTTTAACTATAATCTATAACAATATATAATAGATTCTCCTAATAAACTTTTTTTTACACAACTTTTTTATTTTTTTTCCATAAACAAATGATAATTAGTTTAATATATTAATTTAATAATTTATTTCTTTTAATTTATTCTTCAAAGAATGACAGTTATCAATTTAATATTTAATAATTTTTCTTGATGTTAAAATTATCAGTGATCTTTTAAACAATGTATCTATTGCAAGTAATACTTCTTTTTTCCCCTTTCTTTTCTCTTATCTGAAAACACACAATCTCAGACTCTTTCTTCCTGCACCTCCATACCTTCTTCTCTCACCTCCATAAATTTTTAAATTTCCAAAAATGCCCCTCTATAATATTCTGGATTACGTAATCCGGAAGTCATTTTTCAGATTTGTAATTAGCTTCCAGATTACATAATCCGGAAGCCTTTTTTTCAATGCATGATTACTTTTCGGATTACATAATCCGGAAGTCTTATTTAGCTTCTGGATTATGTAGTCCGGAAGTCTTTTTTAAATGAGTTTCCAAATTACATAATCCGGAAACTATTCTATGGGGTGACACAAGAAGGATAAAAATGTATTTTCATGTTGTGTATGGAGGTGACAGAAGAAGATATGGAGGTGCAGGAAGAAACAGTCACAATCTCATTCTCATTTTTTCACTCTTTCCTTTTTCTCTTTTCGGTATACACACACTCGTTTATTTTTCTTTTTCTATTTTACTGAATCTAAATTTAATTTTTATTAATTTTATTTCAAAGCACGATATTTCTTTACATATATTAAAATAAAACAGTACAAATTTATAATAATATTTAAAAAATATATATAAATACACGTGTTTATGATAAAAAAATTTAAAAATACCTGTTCCGCTAGTATTTAATAGTAGTAATTCTATCTTATTTTATTTTTGGGACTGTATTTTTTTGGTAAATTACAAAAATATTATAAAATATTTTTAATATAATATTTTTAATTTAAAACAATTAATTTTCTAGGAAAATTTAAAAAAAAATACCTCAAACTTGATGTTTTCCACGTTCATCCGTCTATCCAAAGGAGAGAGAGGAGGGATTTTGCATGCACATCCGTCCTCCAGCTCTTTTTTCGCTTCTATCCGAACCCAACACTGAATTTGCAATGCGAAAATAATGAAGACCAACGCAAAAACACTATGAAGCTGTCTCAGATTGACACCATGAACTCGCGATACTATTTCCCCCATTCAGACAGATTCGATGATGTCGGTCCAAACTAAAGGTGTCTTTTCATTCATTTTTTGCTTCTAATCTTAAATACGTTCTTCAAAATCAATTAATTTTTAGGTCACTTAATAATTACTTTTTATTTGAAATATAATTGTAACGTAATCACAACTATCAATAAAGACAATTAATGGAATTGAATTTTTAAAAACTATAAATCTTCATTATTAATAATTCATCATTTCTATTATTATTTATTAATATAAAATATAATAATCTTATTAAATAAAAATTAAGACATAAATTAAAATTGTATAAATAATTTAGTTCACTCAATGGAGAAAATTGAGATTGAAGTTAATCATTTTCAGTCGTCTGTATTTTCAATGAATAAAAATATATAATATTTTATTTTAATTGAAATTCTCACACATATAAAAATTATTCATATTAATTTTTTCATACAAAATTATTAAAATTGTCTTATAAATATTGATTTCTATCATTTATATAGGTTAAAAATTATCATTTAGGTATGATGCTTAGAATTTTTTTTTACTCAAATATAAATATCAAAATCATGAATAAAAAATTAAACTTTAAAAATAAAATATAATACAATCTCAATAAAAATAAAATATTATAAATAAATATCAATCAAAATATATAAGAATTTAAATAAATTATTTTAAAAAAATTAGTGATAATCATTACATATTACATGCGCAAAAGTCATTACATCCTTGATTTATTAATTTGTATAGGATTTTGTTTGCTTAGGATTTTGTTTGCTTTGTAGTTGTTGTATTTTGTAGTTTGTTTGAGATTCTTCGTGGCAGTGGTGGTGGGATCGTTAGGTGATTTGGTTTTGAAATTTTATTTTATAAATATATGTAAATATTCAACTCATTTTAAATATATTCACTTTTTCATAATAATATAGTCATATTTATCATTATTATTAATATTATATTGTATCAAATATATATTATGTTATACATGTAATATAATACAAATTAAATATTATTAATTAAAAAAATACAAATATTAATTATTTCATCAATTTAACTAACCAAAATATTTATTGATATTTTAAAAAAATTAAATAATCATAATTATAAATATTTAATAATAAAATAAAATTTTCATATAAGACAAACGTATATAATTATTTATAATAAACAAATTATATAATTCTTATTATTATTACAAATGTAAATTAACATTTAATACAAAATTATTTTCTAATTATATTTTTAAAATTTATACATTTTTTATTACTTATTTCTATATAATAATTGACAATTTTTATATATATTCAAAATTTTACATGTAAATTATTTTTTCATTAAGTAACTCGTATTTTTTTAGAAATTAATTATTGAACTATATTGAATTATACTACTAATAATTTTAATTCATTCAAATTTACACAAAAATATTTAATATTAGATTATTTTTTTCAAAGACAAGGGTAAATTTGTAATCTTTCATTTTACACCTTTAGAAAAAATAAAAATATTCTCACAACCATTACATCACTCACAAATTTCAATAAACTTTCATCACAAATCCACTCTGACATATCCTAATCCAAAGAGTCTAATTTTCTTCACATTTTTTTCTTAAATCCTCACACATTCACTCTCTCAAATCCTCACACTTCCACTCCTCAATCCAAACACAATCTTAAGGTTTCTTTCGTTTGGTTCCCTTTTTGGATCACACATCTCTCTCAACCTTCCGCCCTTATTTAACCTAATTGGGTTTGTGTTAAATGACATCTCACTCAAGTGAGATATGGCTCACTCAAGCGAGATTAGAGAAAATAAAAACCAACTTTGTTGTCAAACTCCAGTGAGCCTGCAAGTTCTGGGCGAGGCTGCACGAGTTTGGTTCAGAGAGCAAGTTTACCTTTGGAGTGATTTTGCTTGAGTGATATTGGTTCGCATAGGCGAGTCCTTCAACGCGTTTCAATGGCTTAGGCAAGCTCTAGGCGAGTCTTGGGTACCCCAGTCTTATCTTTTCTCCTTGTCTCTAACTTTTATATTCCTTCTCTAGCCATTTTTTCCCCATCTTTCCTTAAATTCCATAAATTAGTACAAAGTTGAAAATAAATAATTCTTATTAATCTCATAACTTTAAAATATATTATTAAATTTAAATATCTCAAATTAGAATTGAGTGATATAATAAATATTTAACTTTTTCATGAAATTTCACTAAATAATAACACATATCCATTATATTTTAGAGTTTACATAATGTGGTTATTTTATTCTTCTCATCTTTCTAACCTACTGATCTTCTTTCATTTTCAATATTATATAACTCTAAAGTCAACTCATTTATTAGTTAAAGAAGAGAAACACAAGTTTATCAACGCGAACTGGACATAACAAAACAATAAGAATGTAAATATGTTGATAGATATACACCAAATTACAAATAGAAACTAAAATAATTTTATAATTATATTATGTCACATAACAATTATAAAGATTCATTTTCATGTGCATTGTTAAAGTAACATCTTTTAAATAATAAATAACAAAATTATATCAATAATTCCAAACTTATACAACATCTACTTATACAAAGTACAAAATATTTTAAATACTAAATTTAACAAATAATATTAATAAATTAATTTAAAATATTCAAAATTTATAAAATTATTAAAATGTAATAAAAAATTGTGACACGTATATCATTATCTTTTATACTTGTATAACTATAAAGTAAACCCTTGTTAGGTTGGTAAATTAAGGGACAGCAAATAGCAAATAGATATCACTAAAAATGAAGTAAATCTGAAAAAAAAATAGGTGAAACAAGAGAAAAATAAAATAAAAATAGAACCACGTATTTTATTCGTTTAATTAAAAATAAAACACAAATTTAAATTTATTTATTTTTTATTTTTTGTAATTTATTTTTTCACTTTTTGCCTCGTAATCCAAGCCAAACTATAATATAAGATATAAACGTCTAAAATCTATTTTTACTTAAGTAGAACAAGCACAGTAAATTACACAAATACAAATGAATATACTTTTTACTTTTATGCTTTTTTTTTATTAGATAGTGAAAATGAGGGAGTGGATTTGAAATGATTTGAAGAGAAAGTGTAAAAAAAGTTAGAATGTTTGATTTAAGGTAAATAAAGTGAAAAATGTGAAAAAAGTGTATGAAAATTTGTGAGTGATATGATGAATGTGATTGAAATTGTATTTTTTTAATTGATAAAAATGTAAATTTACAAATTTATTCATATATTTACAAATTGTTAAAAATTAATTTTATTTATTTATAAATTATAATTATTTTTAATTAAAATTTACTTAAATATTTATAATTATAAATATTTGACAATAACTTATTTTTATATTAAATAACATTATTATATTTTATCTTTACTTTTTTAATTAATAATTATTATATAAATTTATTTCTTTTTTATTAAAAAATACATTTATTAGTATTATTTATATTCATAATTTATTATATATATACAATATAATTAATTATGTTATTTTATAATAATTTTTTTTATAATTTTAATTATATTTTTTATATTTAAATTGTAATTTTACTTTAAATAAAAATTTAAATTTAAAATGAAAAAGGATAAAAAAGTAAATTAAAATTAATTAATTAAATAAATATATACCTATACAACTTTCTTCCCAACAATGCGAAAAAATTTAGAACATCTAAAATTTTTCCATTTCTGATTTCTATATTCTATTACATTTTATTATTTCGATTTTTGTATTTTTTTTACGTGAATAGTGAAATTTCATTTTTCTTAGCTTTTCTTCACCTCAATACAAACGAGGCTTATAGACATATGCATAAAGTCTTTACTCATATTAAAAAATATAAAAATCGTTCAATTGTGCCTAATTTTCCTTCAAACAATTAATTGATTTATGCAAGGAGATAGTAAAATTATGTTGAAGATTAGTAGTGTGATGAACTATAAATATTTTATTAGTAATTAAGTTAAAACCTTTATAAATAAAATAATTTTATTATTTTTATTTTATTTATGAAAAAATATTAACTTTTTTAAAATTTATTTTCTTTTTATAATTGTGACTTCACTACTCATTATTTTTCGAGACTATAACTTTACACTAGTGAAATTAGTAGATAATAAAAGATAATCTAATCACAATTTGGATTCGAATAAATTACTCTTTATTTCATTTTTGTTGTTGTTTACATTTGAATGATTTGCATGCTTAGAGAACTCTTGTAAGTGGAGTTTGTTGGGAAAAAAATAACATCTCTTATCTTATAGTGTAAGGTCATAGCAATATATTTAATTTGATGTTTAGGATTTTCTCAAAGCATATTTGAGTTTTCTATATTTAACAAGACTTATTGAAGTTTAGCTATACTCACTTGTTGTCAAGTAAGAAAAGTTAGTTAAATGTTTTATAGAAGTCTACAGTGAAGTATTGAAATGTTTGGTTGTGACTTAGTTATATTAACTGTATTTTAATGTAAAGACATTGTATGGTTAAAGATTATTTGATATTGTGTTGTAGATTAATTTATACTGTCAATGAAATACTGGATGAAACTATGTTAAATTTTTGTTTTAATTAATATTTGCTATTATGAGTGTTGTTTGAAATGATTAAAGAATTGTGATTGTATTATTGGCTAATGCAATATGTATTTAATTTGTTTTACAATTTGGATTCAGTTTGATGATTTATAACTATGTTTGATTATATTGTGATTATATTCGGTTATTAGACTTAAAAATATAAATGTTTCAAGTATTGATATTTAATGGAAATTCTATATTTCTATAATTTAGCTTAAAAAAAAAATCGAGTCTTATAAGTCATGCGAATTTACCTTTTCACATAATAAATGAATAATGTTCTTTATTTTTATCAAGTGTGTTGAAGAGAATGTTGTGACAAGTACAAAATATTTTTATATAGTTGTTAAATGTCTATGTGACAAATTGAATAAAATATGAATATGATGTTTCTAAGTTTTGAGATGAGAAGATGTACTTCTTTATGAGACGTAGGAAGTGATATATGTATAAAATGAAAAGATAATTAAAATAATATCAGTATATAGTTTAGATAATAGATACAAATAAAATGTGTTTATTATGAATGTTATAAGGATTTATAAATTATTTAGTTTGATGAAAATAATAATAATTATTTATATTTATTAGTTTGAATTGTTTTGAATTATTAATTTACTTTTTTTATTATATGACTATTTTTTGTTTAGTAACATAATATGTAAATTTCTAAACAAAAGTTGTTTTAAATCATTCGATCAGAATATTCGTGCTTTGAAAGACCACTTGATTGTTATTGCTAGAGTAAAAATTCCCTTAACTTTTTTTTATCAGAAAAATTCCCTAAACTTATATGAACATTATAGTTAAATTTAAAGAAAACAAAAACTCAGATAGATACCAACATCTGCCTTTGAGTATAAATTCAGATGTAGGAGATAGAAGTGAAGTGATTTTACTTTGACCCGAAGCTGGCAAGTGATGCGCGGCAACGTTTCAGAAACAAAATGGTTGACAGTGACCGCCATAACCTTCACACTCACCGCCATTACCATCTCTGGTACATATAAGCTATTTCAATTCCGATTGTAATCACTCTCTCACCATCCTCATATGTCTCACTGAATTCTGCAGCCTACGCATTAAAGAGAAAATGGAATAATCTGAACTCCAAGATCGAGGAGCTCGAGACATCTCTCAAGTCCTGCTCTGAGAAATGCGCCTCCGAAAGGCAAGGCCGAATCAGGGCTCAACAGGTCTCTATCACCTCTCTCTTCCATCCAACTACTTTATGCGTTCCTAATTGCGTTCATGACTCCGGTATTTGCAGGCCTTGAGAGAAGAAGTGACAAAATCGCAACCTCAATCTCAAAACCTAAATCTCACCTGTTATCCCATGATGCCAATCGGTATCGTCCACTCCTGCTTCTCCACCAGGAACGGGACGCCGAGGCAACCGTTACTCGTGCCACTTGCTAGGGCGTGTTTGGTTTTTAACACTACTCGCGTTCCGCCGGCGTCGCTTGAGGGTTTGGAGGAATATTCTCATTGCTGGATTCTGTATGTTTTTCACTTAAATACGGATCTTGAGAAGCTGTGGAAGCATCCGTCTAAATCAGGGTTCAAGGCCAAGGTGTGTGCGTCTGGTTTCAACTAATAATTTGGGCCCTTTTCACATGAACATCTCCTTAGCTTATAACTTCTTCTGAGTGCTTATTATATATTAAAGAAAATGTAGTAGGTTTAGTCATTTTAAGTTGAATCAAAAGAAATAATGAATTGAAATTCTGACGTGACCCAAAATTAACTTGTGTATTTTTAGTTTTTGTAAAGTTAGACGTGATAGTTTCCATGAGACTTAAGTGCATGAGTCAAAATTAGCATACGTGAGAAGATTAATTCATTTTATGTTTTTATTTGCTTCTTTATTAATACTTAAAAAGAAGTTTATTCAAACATAACCTTAATCTACGTTGTCATAGCTATGCCATGTTAATTTTTGTTTTATAGAAGTCTTTTCATATGGATCGGTGGATGAATAGGTGAGGGTTCCGAGACTGAAGGGTGGAAGAAAGGGAGTGTTTGCCACACGATCCCCACACCGTCCATGCCCCATCGGACTCACAGTTGCGAAGGTAAGGACACTTGTTGGTTTTGTGACTTAAGATAATTCTTCTCACAAATGACATTTCCACTGATTGATATCTCCCTGGTTTAATGCATATTGTTGAATATTGGAGACCAGCAAATCAGTGTGTCTCAGAAAATATCACTTTATCCTTTGTTATCTTTAGATTGCTTTGTGATTCCTCTTAGCATTACTAAATTGTTGCATTCATTCCCAAG
The DNA here is from genome assembly GCF_051622355.1 of Phaseolus vulgaris. NCBI lineage: Eukaryota > Viridiplantae > Streptophyta > Magnoliopsida > Fabales > Fabaceae > Phaseolus > Phaseolus vulgaris. The sequence continues at coordinate 37,727,213 of NC_143500.1, read as the reverse complement.
ACAGCATCGGATTTCACACCCTTGTTGCTGGAGTCATTGCATATGTTATGAAATAAGTGACTCAATGTCTATCTATGAATTGATAGTTTCAGTAGTATGTATGATGGTTATTCCCCCTAGCCCCAAGTATGAATTCTGTGTGGTGTGTTGTTAAGAAACTATATAGTACTGTTTTACATTTTGAAAATGCACGTGACAAGGATATTCATCAGAAAATTGCAATGTTTTGAGGCAGGTTGATGCCAAGCAACAACAATGATTTGTGTAATGAACATGTGACTGTCACATGTCATTTTGCTTAAGAGTGGATGAGAAGAAGTATGAATCAGTCATGTAACAAATGAACCACAGATCATGGAATGATAGTGACACATTGAAATTGTGCTACACTCCTGATAGGAAATTGAATTTCACCCTTATTATTATGTGTTTAGGAAATTCTTAGTTCTCCGTGATTACTTCTTGTGCACCCAAACTATAGGGTATATATAAATATCTTTTCAAGGTAATACTTTAAAAGAAACAGTACATTGTGTCACGGCTGTGCAGGGTCTCATTAATGTAATCTTTTTTCTCATGTTGTCTCTGTTCCCTTTTCCATCCACTCCCTAGAATTTCGTTTTTTGTATTCAAATAAACAAAAAGTACAGACCTAATTTGTAACTTTCATTTTATACTGTAGGTAGAGGCTGTACAGGGAAATATGGTTTTGCTCTCTGGTGTGGATCTGGTTGATGGAACTGTAAGCCTCCATTTTCAGTCCCCGCTTTTTATGCAAACTTAACTTTAGTGGAATACTATATTGGTATTTGTTTAGCTGTGAATTTTATGTTTTTAAGTAAATGCATAATCATGTTACTTCCGAATCTTGTCAACAGCCAGTGCTTGATCTCAAGCCTTACCTACCATATTGTGACAGCATCCGAGAAGCTACAGTGCCAAATTGGTTGACAGTAATGCTCCGTTTTCCTTTTAGCTATATCTTTCACTGCTTATTAGGTTTGGTTTTTCTAATTAATGTATAACATATTTTAACAATTTGATTTTCAATTACTGCAAGTAACTTTAAACAATTGTTAGCTGGATATCAAATTTAATCTTCCCATTTGAGAAAAATAATATATAATAAATCATCTCTACCTTTTACTTGGTAATGAGACTATTGTACTCTTGTATTCTGATTATTTTGAAGCTTCATACTATGGTGTACATTTAGAATCAGCAATGAAATTTACTTGAGCAATACTATATTTTCTTACATTTCTTTATAGAAGTTTAATGAAATATCTCATCTTAAAAAATTTGTATTTCTTCAGGAGGATAACTTGCTTTCTGTAGCGTCTATTAGCCTTTCGGAGGACTTCACTTCAGCTCTCGAAAATTGCTGGATAATGGCAGTGAGTTGTTAACTAAATGCATCATGTTTACTCCGTACTTTTGTTTTCATTTAAGAAGAATAGAATTGCTTTTCCAAATGATTGCAAAACAGCTCCTTGCTTCTTTAACATTTTTTCACGGAAGAAAAATGATATTTTAACAACTCTTATGAAATATACAACCTTGTTATAATTATAATAATTATATGAACATTTAAGTTAATACGGGAAAATAAGTAAAATATTCTTTGTTGGGTTTGTTCTAAAGTAACAAGAAAAACACAAGAACAAGAATGAAAGTATTATAATAGAAGATTCTATACACAAAGTATGCTCTCAATGTAAAATATACAAAGAGTTCTCTATATATAGAACTAAGGAAACAAAATAATTGAAAACTACGAAGTATTACAAGTGGTAGATGGTAGACAGTCTAACTAATCTTAATACCATTAGACACTCTAGTAGACGGTCTTTTGTGCTCTTCATGATCATGATACAAACTCTTTAAACTACTCTAATACAAACTTCAATCCATTGTCAATTCTAAACACTTTAAGTTTGGTTACCTGTTGATAACCAATCATGGTGTGCCACCCTTGAATCCCTGAAAAGTTTCAGTCTTTTTTTTTTCAAGATATAAATTCACTCCCTCTGCGAGTAATCATCTATGATGGTGAAGAAATAAGACCCTCTACCATGAGTCTGAGCTCGTGTTGGACCCCACAAGTTTGCATAAGCATACTGAAACGGTCTACTGAATATATACTTACTAGTTTCATTTCAAACTCTAATCTATGAGACTTTCCAAGTACGCATTGAACACAAAACTCCAACTCCTCCATACTATCACCTCCTAGGAGGTTTTGTTTGCCCAGCTCCACTAAACCTCTCTCACTAATGTGCCTTAATCTTAGATGCCAAAATTTTGTCTTATCTTGCATCTTCTTACTAGCCACAGACGCACACGTTCTCACTGTTTTACCTCCTTAGCAATTCTAGATGCTCCTTTAAAATCCTTATAGTACCTTGTTCAATGTGGTTGACAAATCTATAAGATAAAGATACTAATAGACAAAAAAAATTGTCTTGAGCTTTTGAACACTTCCTCAAATATTGCAATATCTGCTTTGCACCTTATAGACTAAATTGTTTCTAAGAAGAACTACATCTCATTCTTTCAGTTCTAAGGTCTCAAAGAACTCTTTCATCGGATGCATGTGATGAGTGCAACCTGTGTCCCAACTTCTTTGTGTATTTGACACTAATGCCACTAACACTCTCACAAACTCGTAGCTATCAAATTCTACTGCAACATCAAGCTATTCACTTTTGAAATGAGAGTTTCTACCCCTCTAATTCTTTTCCTTTTCTGGACTGTCTGTTTTGTAATGACCTCTCTTGTGGCAATTATAGTACTCAAGCCCTCTACCTTGTCATCAAATGAATTCTTTGACTTCCTCACTTTCACCTCCCTCCTTTTCTTGTTCTTTGACTTCAAGACATTCAAACTCAACCTATTATCATCTCCGTTAGACTCTTGAAGCTTATGTAGCTTCTTAGTCCAAATTGAGGTCTAAACCTCCTCTAGAGAATGGTCTTTTCCTTTCCAAACGTCAAAGCGTTAAGAAACAGTGAAGCCTTATCTTTATCTTCGAGCTTCACTTCAATGATCTCATGATAGTTTAGAATCTTGTTAAAATCTGTTAGTTGCTCTACCATCATTTTCATTCAGTCATCTTGAACAAATACATTTGTTGCTTTAAATAGAGTCTATGTGCCAAAGAGTTTGTCATATATAATGACTAAAATTTGGTCCACATTGACGCAACAATTATCTCCTTCGCGACTTCCCTAAAGGCATTTTATCCAAGACACAAAATTATGTGGTTTTTGACTTTGTTGATCATGTCAATCTTCTCCTTTTGAGATGATGACGTTGACATGTATGCCTCACCCTTTATATCATCAGCACATTCTTGTTGTATCAAGATAACTTCAATCTTAATCCTCCATAATTTGAAGTTATTCTCATAAGAAAACTTCTCAATGTCAAACATGGTGACCATGCCTTTAAACCTTGCTCTTCTTGATTTTCTTCCTTTTGTTCCTCTTAGACTACACCAATTGTTGGGTTCGTTCAACAATAACAGGAAAAAATACAAGAACAATAACGAAAGAAAACAACTGTATTATAACATAAGGTTCTATACACAAAGTACGTTCTTAATATTTTGTATATCGCATATATATAGAGTTTTCTATATAGAACTAAGGAAATGAAATAACAGAAAACTGCAAAGACAGTCAAGACAAAATGTCATCTAATACAAGTGGTAGATGGTCTAATTAATATTAAAACTACTAGACACTCTCTAGTAGACAGTTCATTGTGCTCTTTACTAGATAATCATGATTTAGAGTCAATACATCACATTATTATATATTATTATATATATGTCACATTTACAATTGTTTGATAGAGGTTGCCAATATATACATCACTATTCTTCAGGTAAAATACGTTTGTTAGCTAGTTTCAATGCAAAACCAAACATATTGAAAAGAAATGGTAAATTAAGTGGCTCAAATGAAAAAATAAGGAAAAAGAAAATCAGGGGCTGAACCTGAAGTGACCTTGCTTGAAATTGTAATGACTAAACTTAGCGAAGCCTCAATTAATTATTTATTTGAAAATTATTTTTGTTAGCCAGAATGGATGCACCCCATCAGTATATAATTCAACTTTTCATGTTTTCAACTTTCTTCAGGGGTGTACATATTTTAAATTAAAGGGAAATGACTCTGATTACCATACTTAGTCTTGGCTTTTGATTACTCTCACTATTTCAATTTTAACATTGTACTTAGTTATTTAGTATGGGTTTTACTTGCTAATATTAGCGTTTTATACATTATTTTAGCTTCTTATTAAGTTTTTTTAACATTTTTTTAAAAGGCCTTAAAAGTAACATGCATTTTGTGATCATTTTTAGTCCAAAATTATCTGCAACCGTTTTTTAGTATTTGTTTTTACTTAGCTTATATTGCAAAATGAGGATGAGCCATGGTCGTGCAACAGCAAGATTCCTGCTACCTTCTGACTTAGAACTCTCGGGTTCAAATCCTTGGAACAAACTCTCCACTTGCATCCTTCCTAACCCCACTTGTTGGGACTAGGGAGCCTCATGCATTGGGTCGCCCTTTTCACTTTATATTACAAAACGTCTGAGAGAAAGTCATCAGACCCTAGTTATATTTGTTGGTCAATAGGACCCTTAATTAAAAGAGAGAAAGACCGAAAATATCTTGAAGTGAAATTATTAAAAATTATTCAGATCTTGAACTCCCTGAAGTTTTAATTACTGCTTTATATTGTTATTGCATAATGTGTATGTTTCTGAATACATTATTTTCTTGCTATAATGCCAATTCATATGGGTTTATTTCTCGTTTACTACAGGAAAAAAAGTCATTGTATGCATCACCAAGTGAGTTCCAAAGCTTGATAAAGCAGGTTCTTTCATGGGATATTCGGTCATTGAGTCAACGCAATCGGCCACATGATGCACTACTTAAGAAAGAAAACGATGCTTCTGATGTAGATGAGCACCAAAATGAAACATTAGTACATGAAAGAGAGCAGAATGGTATAAATTCCAATGAAATCGTTTATCACCTGATTTTGGAGGGACTTGATGTCTCTTACAGAATTGATCATGACGGTAATGTCATCGTAGAAAATATATCACCTGCTGTTCAGGATAATAAGCGTAGTCTCTTTAATTACTTGACATGGAAAGACAAGATGCAATGATTTCTTTTAATATACTCGATTACTTGTCAAGGTATTTTATTTTTTAATTTTCTTTTTAACAAAAGTTCTTACTTTTTTTTTATTCTAGTAATGTAAGCTTTGAATGTGTTTTCTTTCCTTTATGCTCATTTTTAATTCACGTTTTCGTTACTATTCATGAATACCATCTTGTTACTCTTTTTCTTCAAAAATTTGTGAAGAAATAAACAACATCGCACAAGTTCTTGTTGCTAGTTTAGGTTTGATTTTTACTGTTATTTCCAGGTACTGAGGAAGAGAATATGCGATGCTGTTTTATTTTCCTGAGGTATAGAAGTATAACAGATAAATTAGGTTTTCTTTACCTTTTAGGGACTTTTAAAAAAATTTGCAAAAATGGGTAAATTAAATTGTGAAATATGAACAAAATTGTGTTTTAAAATATGATTTTGTTTTGAAATTTTGAAATATCAAATCTGTTTTATAATAAAAAATTTATATCAAAAAGTCGTGGTTCAAAATACGATTAATGAATTTTTTTTGGGTTAAAATTACCTTTTAAAATACGGTTTAGGTGGTGTTTTTCTATAATAAAATTCAGTGCGGAAAACTGAATAAATTATTCTTTTTAAATTAAAATAACTTATGAATAAATCAACGTGTAAATTTTTTTTGTTTAATTTAAGAATAGATTAGTTTTAATTTATAAAGAAGTGTATATTATTATTATTATTATTTTCTCTTAAAAATTATTATCCAAGTGTTTAGAAGAGGAACATAGGAGAACAAAACCTTAGGAACTGAATATTCTTTATTGTTTTAAAACCCATAAGTCAAAAGACTACAGTTTGGGATTTAAAATTCTGAAACACTAAAAAAAAATATGAAAGACTCATAAGCACATTTATTATGTAGATATCTTAAATTTAAGTTCAAAGTTTTACAACAAACCCTAATTACAACAAGTTGATATGATATAATGATATAATACTATAATAATAGGGTTTTGATTAAGATAAAAAAAAAAAAGGTCTTTATAGGTCTTAAAAGTAAAATACAATGCTTCAATAGTTATATTAATATTTTAAGTTATAAAAAATGGAAAGGCAAATAAAAAATTATAAAAATGTGGTTTATTGCGAGACTGATTGAAACCAAACTAATACAGTTACAGATGCATAGAAGTAGTGCGATTTGGTAGAATGAGATCCATTTAAACAATTTATATTTGTAAAAATTATACTAAAATAATATTTTACTCATAAATGACACCTATTAGAAATGTTATGATAAGGAGAGAAAGACAAAGTTATATAAAAGAATTACAAAAATTTAGGAAGTATGGTTAAGGAAATAGAAGTGCAAAAAGAAACCCATATGTGACTACTGTTCGAGGTGACAAGCCCATGAATGGCTCCATCCAATTTGCATGCTGTAAAACATATGTCAGAATAATAATAGCCTGATTTTCTATTTTTCTCATCAATTGCTATCATAGAACCATGCAGCTTATTTAATTATGAAAAAAACTATATAGTGCGTTTAGATGAGGTATTTAAAAAATTAATTCATTTATTTGATAAATTTAAATTTTTGAATTTTTTAAGGAAACTAAAAAATGAAATTTATGATTTTCTTAAAAGATATTTCAAATAACTAAAATAATGAAATTTGAAATTCACTAAAAAAAGAGAAAATTAAAATTTCACAACTAGTCACTTTCTCATTATATACACATATATGAATACATATATACACATATATGAATTTTTCTATATAACTTAGATATTTAAATTTGACTATATTTTGTTTATAAAGTTTAATCTTAAAATTTTATTTTTAAATCAATATCTTTGAAATATAATTTTATTTTAAAGAAAGATTCAGTTACTTTATATAAAAGGAAATATAAAATATTTTAATTACCCTATAAAAAAATTAAAAAAATCAATTACAAGTAATTCAAATATCCTCTATTTTAGTTTCTTAAAATTATTGGAATTCCTTTTCCAAATACAATGGTTTCAGTAGGTCTCTTCTAAACTCTCTAAACTTTGAATGACAACTTTTTGTAATTATCAATTTGTTATGTATATTTTCTCTCTATTATCAAAGAATCAAATTATTTATTATTGTATATAACAGTTTATTTTAACTTATTAAAAATTCAATTCACTTTCTTCTTATTTCATAATTCTAAAATTTGCGTGAGGTATATTAAGAAATGAATAATCTATGCACTTATTCTTCGAGGATTGTGTTCATCGCTGTATGATTAGTTTACCAACTTATAATCATGATCTGCCATATTTGGATAATTATGAACTCTAATGTAACATCTACGCATGATTTGTTTTTTTTAATAAGAGTCTTGGGTTTGAATTCTTAAAAATATTGTTGCATAAAAGCTTCACTAACTTGTTTGATAAAATGTATAATGAGGTGTAGAGTGCTTTAAAAAAAATACAATGAAACCAATTATATAACTTCCAAAACACCTTTCTTAAACTCCGGTATATAATTATATACAACTTATAAATAACTAGAACATTTGAGTGTAACCAACTGAACATCTATTAAAAAAATTATTATATTAAATATCCAAAAAATATCTTTATTTTATTTTTCTTTCAAAAAAAAATATTTGGTCTTATATTTTATAGTTCTGGTTTTATTAATTAACCTAAGTCTTCCCAATTTCATTTCATCGAAAACTCTTTTACTTATTCTCTCTTTCTCACTAATCAACTCCTTCAATTTCAAAGTCTCACTTTATTCTTTACTTAATTTCTTCATAATTTTATTTAGCTTATGGTCTCTAGCAATCAAATCTCTTTTTGAATTTTCAATAATTGAAATATTCTTTCCATTCTCATCCTTAAGTCAAAGTCAATGATCATGGTCTTAACCTAAAATCTTTATTTGTTCTTTGTCCTCACTTCTAACCTTTACAGTCATCTCGTTCGTTCTACTTCAAAAGTTTTTTCATAATTTCGATCGCATGCTTGATATTGTTGTACTCTATTGTCATTTTTTTGTGTGTATTTTCACGATTATGACAAAGGTAATATGTTGTCAGATTAGTTGCTTACTTTCGTTTGGATGTGTTGATGATGAGGAGGTGACTTAAATTTATAATCTCTAATCACAATTCATTGCGTACTCTTGACGTTTCTTCTAATTGATACACTTGTTATTTTTTTTCTCAAACACAATTGTTGTGCTGGTGACAATATTGTTCTTTTTTATGTTGTTAACACCTTCATGTTGAATGAAGCTTGTAATTTTGATTGTGTTATCCGCGACAACATTCAGATTGATCGTCGTGACCAAATACTCTAATTTGTAGATTCTTAGGGTGTGTTTGAATTGGGAAGTAAATGTATAGGAATATGATGGAGTGGATGTGTGAGGATTTAAGATGAATGTGTGAAGAAAATGAGTGTCTTTGGATTTAGTATATTAAAGTGGATCTGTGAGAAAAGTTTATTGAGTGGTGTGATAGCTGTGAATAAATTTTGAATTTTTTTTAAAGGTGTAAAATATAAGTTTACAAACTTACCTTTGTTTTTTAAATTTTTTTAATAATAAAATATGAAGTAATATTTTTATATAAAATTGAGTTAATTTAAATTTTATAATTGAATAATTATTTAAAAAAAACATGAGTTTCTTATCATTAAATATGATTTTTTTATAAAAATAATAAATTTGTGAGTTACAATGAGTGAGTTGAGTGTGATTGAAATTTTAATTTTTTTAATTAATAAGAGGTTAAGATTATAATTTTTTTATATTTAAAAAACTCATTAATTAATTTATATATTTATTTTTTGATTAATAAAAATAATAATATGATATAAAAAAATTATATAAATAACTATATTTATTTTATTATATTATAGTTTTATTATTATTATTAATAATAAATAATAATATTATTAAATATTTGATATAAATATAATAAAATAAAATAGTATTAATTTTATTACTATTTAATAATTTTATTTTATTTAATTTGTATTTATTATCATTATTTAAATTTATTTTAATTAATATTATTATTTATAATTTTATTATTATTTTATAAATTAATTTTATATATTATTTAAAAATTTATATTATTAATATTAATAATATTTGTTATTATTATAAATATAGAAATATTTTATATTATTATTATTTATTTTATTATTATATTATATAATTTATATTATATTATTATAATTAACTATTTTGTGGTCTCCTAGCTCAGTTCGTTTCCGGGGACTAACTCAGTAGGAGACTAGTAGTAGTGCCTTATGGAATTTATAATTAACTATATAATAAAATTTATGTACTATATTATACATAATGAATTATGTATATAATTTTTTATTTTATTTTTATTAATGTATATATAATATCTTTTATTTTATTATAAATGTATTTAATATTTTTATTTTATAATATGATCTGATTTTTTTTGTTTTCATCAGCTTGTCAAAATTTGAGATAAATTAAACAAATTATTCATGTTTATCTGTCTTTTTACAGTTTTTTTATGAGAGAGACATGATTTTAACTATTCACAGATATTATTTTTTTATTATTTTTTTTTATAAAGTTTTCGTGTTAGGCATCACTAGCTATTCACAGATATTTACTTCCTCACATTTCTACACACATCACTGGATCCAAATAGCTGATATAAATGGTTATTGTCTCTTGTGAATAGTCTTTCGATTTAAACAAAGAGGACTTAATATCCCCTTTTACATAAATATGAATAACACTGACATTATTTCTCTATTCTAAACTTTATTTTGTAGAAAGAAGAGTTGTTGTGAAAAATGAAAATATTTACATGTTAAGACTCTTCTAATACATGTTCAATTATCCCAATTATTAATGAAATTAAAGCAAAAATAACATAATTAAACTTTTTGTATTTTTTTTTAAATTCTATTTAAAAATAAAATATTTCATCATTTGTTATATTAAATCAATTATTTATCTAAAACAAATTAATAATAAATTAATATGTCAATATTAATTACAGAATGTAAGATCAAACAAATTAATGTAAAGATCAAACACAAAATCTTAAATAAAAAAAATTTAAAATACTTAATAATTTTTTTAATCAACATTTAATTAAAAATATTCAAATTTATTAGAGATTTAAAATTTAATTGAGCTTTGTATATATAAAATATTTTATATTATTAATTCTCTATAAGAACTTATAAAAAATAAAAACTAAAAAAGATATAACTATATAATTATGTTAGATATAAATTAATTATATTTTCTACGTACAATAATGTACAATATAAAGAATACAATATATTATAATAAAATATACATTTACCTTAATATATGAGAGTTACGATAGGATAATTATATTTTTTAATTTGTTTTAATCTTATATTAAATTTTCATTAAATTTCATAAAATATATATATCATTCTAGATTAACCAATAAACTATTTTATATTATTAAATTACATTGAAACTCAAAATATAAAATTATTTCACATTGATCACATTATAATATTATACAATTTTATATAATATATTAAAAAAACAGGAGTAAGAATATTTAACTTCTGCTCCTAGAACTACGTGAACAATATCACTACAGTAAAGCTGTACTGCTAACTTTTATGTATCCACACACGGGCATCTAACTTTTATGTTTGAAAAACTAGCAAAAATTTATTAAATTATTTGTATACTTTAAAAAAAATCAATAAAAAAACATCAGTTAAAATTTTAAGGGCGATTTATTGTTAAAAATGACTCTACAAAAAGTCATTTAAAAATACATTAATTAGATTTTTTTAAATTATTTCTATTTATTAGAAAGTGTTCAATTTTAATTAGTGGTAAAATATTAAAAAAGTTCCAAAATGCACATTTTCAAGAATTTTATAACAATATCAATTATTATGATTAAAACTTACTATTTTAACAATATTACAAAATCAACATATTAACAAACTTTAAAAAATCTATATACCTTTTTTATATAAGATTTTGTCCTTATCTGCATTAGGCTGGTCCATGATAAATTAATTGATCCAATTAAATAGTTGTTGTAATAGTCTTTGTTAGAGTGTTAGTTGTCTTCTTTATATTATTAGTTTATTTTTTTATCTTTGTTCTATCAAATTTATTTTGTCATTATTATTGTATTTAGTCTCATCTTTGTTCTTTTAAGAGTTGATTTTTTATTATTTATCAGAAATGATCAGAGTAAGTTCAATACAACCCAAGTCGTGCATCTCATATGTCACGGTGTGCATGAACTCCCCCATCAGCTTCTCACCACCTGATATCTTAGTCTATGTGACTTAGATCTTCAATGAAGATCGGAGATCTCTGTTACCACATAGGCATCAATACTTAATACGCAACAAACATCAGTCCATACATTATCCCAATGTATGAATTCAATTTCATACCATTTTGTCATACAATATCATTCAAAAAGTGATCCACAACATTCAAAAGTGTAATTAACATAAAAGAACAACACTTAAATATTAAACCATCAAAATATAATATTTTTACAAATTTAAATAATATATAAACAAACAACCTAATATATAAACACACAACATCCCTGCAAGAAAATTGAATATTGGGACCACGTCCCTTCCGCATTCAGATCTTCTATACTAGGGTGCTATTAAAAATTAAATTTAGCTTCCCTTACTGCTTTCTAAGCAACTTTTAGAATTTTATTTCCCACCGTTTGGATAAGCTTCAAGATTTATGGACCTAATGCAAATTATCCAAACATAACAAAAATTCAGTATATAGTAGAATAAGTTGAGAGGATTAAACTTCTCAACAGACCCACCAAGATTGATGACTAAATCCTAAGGAAAAATAGAGAACAAAGGATATTTAGAGTAAAAATGAACTTACTCTGTTTAAAAATCTGATCGGGTAGAAATGTTCTTTAACTCGCTAGCTACAACGTGGTCTGATCAGATTTTAAAATAGATGAAGATTGGGAGAGAAAATTAAGAGAGAGGGAAAGAAGAGAATATGGAGAGACAGAGAAATGGAGATAAGAAAGAAAAAGTAAAAGAAAGAAACTCTTGTTTTTTGTTTTTTTTTAAACGCTGTTACAATAAATATATTTTTATTTTCACTAATAATAATAATAATTATTTTTAAAATCAAATTACACTAATATAATATAATTTTTAAAAGAGTGTGAAGAGACTATTAAAAAATCAGGAGTAAGAATATTTAACTTTTACTCCTAGAACTACGTGAACAATATCACTACAGTAAAGTTGTACGACTAACTTTTATGTATCCACACACGGGCATCTAACTTTTATGTTTGAAAAACTAGCAAAAACTTATTAAATTATTTGTATATTTTAAAAAAAATCAATAAAAAACATCAGTTGTAATTTTAAGGACGATTTATTGTTAAAAATGACTCTACAAAAAGTCATTTAAAAATACATTAATTATATTTTTAAAAATTATTTCTATTATTAGAAAATGTTCAATTTTAATTAGTGGTAAAATATTTAAAAAGTGCCAAAAATGCACATTTTCAATAATTTTATAACAATATCAATTATTATGATTAAAACTTAATATTTCAACAATATTACAAAATCAACATATTAGCAAACTTTAAAAATCTATATACTTTTTTTTATATAAGATTTTGTCCTTATCTGCATTACAATTGCCGTTGTTGTAATAGTCTTTTGTTAGAGTGTTAGTTGTCTTCTTTATATTATTAGTTTTTTTTATCTTTGTTCTATCAAATTTATTTTGTCATTATTATTGTATTTAGTTCCATCTTTGTTCTTTTAAGAGTTGATTTTTTATTATTTATATTTTTATGATTATATTATCTATTAAAACACTAAATAAATATTATAAATTAAAACAAATAATATATTACTTATACACTCATAAAAATATGATGACAGAAGCGCCTGAGAGAATCCAAAATAAGCCTGCATGAACGGAAAGGAAAAAAAATTAAAATATAGAATACTCAGCCCCTAATTATACAACTATGCTCTTTCATTAATTCATTCATTTGTGGTTGGTGTATATTTATGCACTCTTCCAATGTTAGGCAAAGATTCTCTTACAGGCAACACCAGCATTTATTATTTTGATCTCATCCCTCCTCTAAAAATGTTATTTCTTACTTCTTTCCCTTCCTTTTCTTTAATGTTTTGTTTTGATTAAAGAGTTTGAATGGATTTAAATGGAACATATGTGAAAAAGCTATTATTTAAATTAAGATAAATAGAATAAAAAGTATTTTTTTTATGAAAGTTTGTGAATGGTTGATTTTTATAAAATTAATAAAAGAGTAAAGTTACAAATTTACCTGTATTTAAAAAAGTAGTTGAAAAATAAATTTAATTTATTTATTTGTGAATTGTAGTTCTTTGTAATTAAAATATTGTTTTCAAAATATTGTGAAAGAACTTACTTTAAAAAATACAAATTATGAAATTATCAGAAAAAATACAAATTATGTGAAATTATCATATGATTATCAAAAAGAATTATTTGATTTTATTAAAAAAAATACATAAAGATAAAAAATATCTGCAAAAAATTGAAAATGCAAAAAATTTTAATATGTTCAAACCAAATTGATTTAGAACTAAATCTATAGATAAATTCACTTCCTATTATAATATATATGTGATAAGAATGTCATAACGTATAAGTATATTATAAGGATGTTAGTTAATTATTATATTATAATGAAATCATTTAATTATTATATTATTTTTTATTAATAAGTTTAATTTTTTTTATTCTTTAAAATTTGGAATAAGTTTGTTTATAATTTATTGTTTGATTATTGTTTGAGAAGTATTATTTATAGTCTATATAATTTAAAAAATGATTGTTTAATTTTTTTTTTTATGATTAATGATTATAAGTTGTTTATATGATAATCTACTTTAATATTTTATTATCAAATACTTTATAATATTTTGCGGGTGTAGTTCTAACATATAGTTAAAACATGAACACAAGAAGAAAGAGAGAAAGAAAAACATGATTGATGGAGAAAAATCAATTGTTCAACGATAACAAACACTGTCTAAATCCTAAGTACAATTGACGCGCACCAATATATATATATATATATATATATATATATATATATATATATATATATATTCTTGTAACTTTTTATGATTAGGAACCAAAATCAATCATGGTGAAATTGGTAGAAAATATTCATAGTAAATTATGAATATGAAGAATATAAAATTAAATATCCAAACAGTTATATACTTCTCATAAAAAAAAAAAATATATTTTGTGTTAGCTCGTGAAAATAATACTTTTGACAACAAGTTTTCGATTGACATTTTTTTTTATTTTTTATAAAGTTTTCAAAATAAGAGTATTGACATATCAATCTGAAACATTCAATGTAGTCAAGAATATGTGAATCCTTAGCTATTGTGTAATTTGTCTTTCTTTCTTGTGTATTTTCTAATATATATACTAAAATTTCCACCTTATCTCCTTTGTATTTGACCTTGTTATTGACATATTTCAGTAATAAATATGGTCTCCTATTTAATGATGATTATTCATGATCTTCTGATTCACGTTGATTCGACAATAATGTCCTTAAGTACTGAAATCGGCACATGATATGCTCGTAGGTAACATCGGACTCGACCTATGACACTACAACCCCCTAGTCTCAAGCACAAGTAATTGAGGCTAAGCTTAAGTCCTAGTTTAATTGTTATGAGGCAGTTTCTTCTTGCACCCTACATTTTTCTTCCTGCACCCCCACAATTTTATAAATCCTGAAACTAACCTTAACCTTTTATGTGAAATTGGGATCTACAAATTCATCAATCCGGAAGTGAATCATGTTGCTTTCCGGATAAGGGGTGTTCCGGAAGCAAATTTTGCATAAATTGTTAATTTCTGAATTGTTGAATCCAGAAGCTTAATTTCTATTACGGAATTATTTTTTTCAATTATGGATTTTTGAATCTAGAATGTATATTTTGAATTATGGATTGGCGGATCCATAATGGTTTTTTAATTATGGATGTTCTGCATTTTTTTTATTTTTGATTAATACTGTCATTCATGTACTACCGGAAACACCAATCGGGGAGGTTATCGGACGCGCCAATCCAAAATTTTACCGAAAGCGTCAATCTAAAAATTTACCAGATTTTGTAATTCATAATGCAAAAAAATAAATGTACAATTTTTATATAGGAATGGTTTTGTCTTTGCACAATATTGTGGGGTGCAGGAAAAAAAATATAAGGGTGCTGAAAGAAACAACCTTGTTATGATCACCAACTCACTCACATATCTCTTAGTCGGATTTGATTAATAACACTACAGTCCCCTAGTCTCAGACATAAGTCAATAAGACTAAGCTTAAGTTCAAGTTCAATCGTTATGATTACCAACCAATTGAAATATTTCTCAATCTAATTTGACCCGTAATACTGTATAAAGAAAAATTATTTTATCATAAAGTTATAATGTCTCTTATTATTTACCTTATTTTTATTTGAGATGAAGTAAAATTGTCAGAAATAATTGATCTCTTTATTAAGGAATGATCAAACTTTAATAATAAAGATTATGTAATGATTCATTTAAAAAAAAATCGATATTAAAATGAACTTAAAAATATAAAAAATAAAAAGTGAGTAAAAACATTAATTTCAGATAAATACTCCTTTTAAGTTGTGTGTATAGAATTTTAATTCTGTAAAAACATCCAAATAACAAATATCTTTGTAATATATGAAGTCGATTCTAACGGCAATAAAAGCCATCGTTTTTTAGTGTGTCTGAATTATGCAACCCTACATGTAATTAATTTATAACTTCCACTTTCGGAAGTGAGTATGTATTTTTCGGTTCATAACCTCCACTGTCGCAAGTGACTATATATCTTTTGGTAGTTGGAGTTATATACATAGAAGAGAGATAGTCATCATTTCGTTACCACGGTTACTGGTCCTGCTGGTCCTGCATAGCCAGCAATGATTTCTTTCATATATATATTTATTGAGATGTTTGCTTATAAAAGCATTAGTTCTTGCGACCATAAATGAGAACAGCACCACCATTTCTTCAATGATTTTCTTATTTAATATTTTATTTAGTTACTAAATATTTAGAGAACAGTTGAAAGCAAATGATGTAATATTGCTATTAATAAAATAAAGTTCAATTGAAGAGTCAATGGAAGAGACTAATCTATTGTACAGTTAACAATTTATTTCCAATTTTAATTTAATGAAAGAAATTTTATACATTTTAAACAACTCACACTTATATTTTTTTAATTTATATTCTTCTAATGGTTGTTAATACCCGCAACATCCTCCGAGTAAAGATTTCTTTATGGTGATTTCGTTTCTTTAAATTAATTAACCCATAAAAAAACTATGGTTGGAAATACTCCAAAGACAGTGTAAGAGGTTCTCCAAAAAAATTTCATAATTATTTTTATTTTTAAGAAAATTCTTGTATTTGATTCAATTTGTCCTTTTTCCCAAAAAGAAAAGTAATAAAAATTGCAGCCACAAATGGAGGAAGTTGTTGGTTTGAAAAGTACGTTGTGTGTAATAATGAACAAACCATTTGACAGCAGGGTGCAGACAGATGAGAGAGAGCATACGCAATTTCCCTTGTACTCGATTACAACATTGACTCCATTATTTTGATTTAGAAACAGCATTAGGTGCTTCTTTTCCAATTTTAAATCATTGTAAATTGTAATGTATCATATTCATTTAATGCGTTTTTTTTTGGTTGCCAGTTATTAGTTCCATTAACTGATTTGTCTTTGTCACACTTGTTGGGTGTTGGTTGAGAAGTTTCCTATCTATTTATTTAGGGACTATTGAATAAATCAGGCTCAAATTATCTATTTATTCAGTACAGACCTTCAATTCCAAGCACGGAAAATTTTTGTTTTGAAAAAAAAATTGCATTATTTTTACTTAAAAGAAAAATTAATTAAAACTTTACCTTATCTCTTGCAATTAAATGTAAAAAAAGTTTTACTTCACTTCATCACTTTAGGGTATTTTTTATTTATAATAAACTCATTTATTAATCTTTTCCATTTTCTCATAACAACCTAATTGCTTATTGGTTTTGTACTGTTGCCAGAATACTCACCTAGTTAGAATAAATTTTTAGTTAGACTTCTAGGATCGTATAGTGTTATAATTCAAATATGATATCTTTGAGTCCGATCTTAATATTTATTTTAGGTTGTTGATCGAAATATAAGAGTAAGGTAAATCCTAATAATACTATTGAAATATTTAAATTATTTTAACATAAATTATGATATTAAAAAACATAATTAATAATAAATATAATGAATAAAAACTAATGTTTTGAATATTCACTCGATCTGAAAAGCGATTAAAATGTGCATTTGTATATGTTTGCAATGATTTGTGAGAAAATAGTAAAAGCAATTTTGCACCGAAGAAAAAGCTAAGAAACCAAAAAAGTTTTACGAGAAAGTTAAAATTACCCTTTACCTTTTATATATAAAATAATATATATATATATATATATATATATATATATTATAATAATAAATTATAAACAATAAAAATATAAATAAATATAAATTATATACTTAATAATAATTAAAATAAATTTTATTACGAAGTGGACTACTTTAAACCTCATAGGGTTGAAGTTTGCACCCACTTATATACAATGAAAGGCTCTAGTCTCTAGTCGATGTGGGATCTCCAACACACCCGTCACGCTGAGACTACCAACTCGTGCGTGGAACTATATATTATGGGTGGTCCGATAGCGGCCCGATAGCGGGTGGCCTGATAAGCCCAACAAATACTTGTTAGGATAGACTCGAAATGGCTCTGGTACCATATTAAGAAGTGGATTTTAAGCCTAACTCAACCCCATAAAACCGGCTCATAGGGTTGAGGTTTGCACCCACTTATATACAATGAAAGGCTCTAATCTCTAGTCGATGTGGATCTCCAACAAATTTATTAAATAATAATATTAACAATAATAAAAATTATTTTTTATTTTTATTTGATTTGATTTTATGAAAATATTTTTATATAAAATTTTGATTAACTAAAATTTATACAAAAAGTTTCATATTTTATCATTTAAAATAAATAAATTTATAAACTTACATTTTAAAAAATACAAATTTCATTACAACCATCATATTACTTACCAACTTTAATAAACTTTTCTCACAAATTCACACAAACAACTTCAATTTCTTTACACTTTCTTCTCAAATAACTTGAAATCCCCTCTCTCAAATTCTCTTTTCAATCAAAACACAACCTCACTTCGGTCTATTATGGAGATTTCAACATACTACTTATGTATTATATGGAGATTTCAACATAAGTAAATATACTAAAACTTAGTTATTCTAAAATTATTTTTCATAGCTCTTAAATTAAAATTCACCTATGATCTGATTCCGATTCTCCAACCCTCAACAATTTCAATATTAACATTATTCAACATCAAGAATTTTTTTAATAAACAATAAATATATATATATATATATCAAATTTAATTCAAACAATCAAATTATGTTACTAATTTTAACCACAAGTTCAAAAATTACATAAATCATCTAATATTCTTGAAAGTATTTCCTTTTATATAACCTCAATATTACATAATCCACCTAAATATCAATGTAATATACACGTATGCTTCAATATCATCATAAATCAAATCAGACAATCCAATAACAATAATCCATTATAGAATCAATCTCATCAAAATCCCGTTATCACAATTGTCAATTTTTTTCAAACAAAAAGATGAAGTTAATTTCCTTTATCTTAATTTATGTGTTCTTCAAGAAAAAGTTAATTTCCTTTATTTTAATTTCTTTGTTCTTCAAGAAATTATTCTAAAATAAAAAAAATAAAGAAATCATCTTGCTCTTGCTCTTAATAAGTATGATTAAAAATTAAATATATCCATATAATCCTATACTAAAAATTCTTTCCTAAAATTAAAATAATATATATTAAGAATTAAACTTTAAGTTTAACTCAACCTTATAAAATCAGAGTTATAAAGTTAAGTTTGCGTCCACTTATCTACTATAAAATGTCATAATCTCTAGTCAATGTGAGATCTCTAACACACACTCTTTCGATGAGACTATTAACTCGTGCGTAAAACTATATATTTATTGGTGGTCCGATAGCCCAACAAACTCTCACATATACTCTAAATGACCCTACTTCCATATTAAGAAATGAACTTTTAAGATTAACTCAATCTTTAATTGACATGAGATCTCCAACAATACGTGCATTAACTCAAACTCATATTTAACAAAAACTAAATAGATAACTAAAACTACTCCTATCTAGATCGGATAAAATTAATATAAAATCTGCACCTTCTAAACAACGTAATCATAAAATGAGAAAATGATAACAATTTGCTTAAAAATATTAGAAAAGAAGTAAGAAAATTTAAGATTACAAAGAAATCATATCCAAATCAAATATTAAATCATATTTATAATCAAATTAGTTTGATTTAAAGGATATATAAAATATTTATTTGAAATATTGTAGCTATATCTTTTTTTATTTCTTGTAATAATGTCATGTTTATATTAATTTTTTTTCTTCTCAAAGTCACTAAATTAGAAGTGTTTACAGGTTTTGTAAAATTTGGGCAAACTTATCAACCAAACGTACTAAAAAAGTATTGGATTGAGTTCTATGGAGTTTGTGTATTTTTTTTATGTTGAACTCAATTCAACTTAACCCACTAGGTGGTTAAATCTAGTTAGATCAATTAGGTCAATAATTTAAATTTTATTTTTGTTGAAAGTTATAATTTTCAAGTAGGCAAATTCTCCTTGAACCTTCATATTTTCTTTTGTATTTCTCTCTCTCTATATATATATATTAATTTTAACAATACTCTTTTGATTATGATGGACAAGGTGATGTCTTATTCTTTATTTTCAAGTGGTAGTGATTATTTGTGGTGACTGGTGGTGAACGTTGATGGTTGAGGTAAGTTTTGTAGTATTTTTATTGTTGGTGATGATTGTGTTTTCGTTTGTTTATTTATTTTCTCATGTTTTGGAAGCCACGAAATATAGAAAAAACCAATGACGTGCAAAAATGGAGTACAAAACTAAAACAAAATTATCTTCACACTGAAAAACGTCAAATACAACAAATCTTCTCGCCAATCCTCTCATACTCACTCAGATGATAAAATTCACTACAAGAAATAATGATGATAGAGTCCCCAAAAGAGTGACACAAAGAGCAAAAGAGAGACGCTACATGGGGCCAATGTGGGCTTAGCGTCCCAATAGAAATGAAAGTTAATCTTTTGGTGGCTATGCATTAGAGATTGTTGGGTTCAATAGTGTCAAAGTTCAAGAGGGGGGGGTGAATTGAGCTTTTAAAACTTTTGCACAAATTCGATCTTTTTGCAAAATAGAGGAAAATAATCTATTTATTTAGCAATGAACAAATTGATTTTTATTCTGCTTAGTGTATTAAGACAATTATATCAATTATGTGATTTTCTGATATTAAGCAAGTTGATCAGCTAGCAACATTCACATTAATTTCTATGGAATAGAATGTGAAAGCAAAATCAGTAAAATACAATCCTTGAATACAAAGTCAACCTTTTGATTGAAACTTGTCAATTAATTGAGTTAACTTTTACAGAACAACGAACTCCAATTATGTTCAACAGCCCATACAGATTTTCACAGAAGTTTCAAATTGATTTTCCAGAAATCAAGAACAGTATGAACAAATCCAGAAAGAACATATTTATTCTTAATCGAACAGATTTAATTTCTGACAGATTAACAAATGAATTAGTAAAAATAGTGCAGAGATGAAGAGAGATTGAACACAACGAGATTATACTAGTTCACTCAAATGAGCTACATGCAGTCTCACCTAATCCAAGGTGAAATCCACTAAAGCACTATGACACACATTCCAACACACATAACTCTTCAAGAAACCCTATCAAGAAGAGTCTTACAATCAAACTTTACAAAGAAATGAAAGATGAAATGAATACACCTGGAAAGAGAATGCAGAAATCTGACTTAGACTAGTAGAACAGATTGCACATACAGTGACAACACCTCCAACCAAGTCTTAGAACCAAGCAAGAACAAACACAATTTCTGATTTTGAAAAATCTTTTAAGAATACGTACTCATTCACTGAAAATACTCAATCTCTGTTGTAAAACTTGTTTTCTCAACTTACTTCTTTAGTCAGAACCAACTCTCTTTTTATAAGAGACATTTTATAACAAACTTTTAAAAAAAAATTTAAAGCAGTTATAAAAAGAACAGATTGAAAATAAAATGAATAGATTTATTTTCGAAAGCAACGAGAGATTTTGAAAGGTTGCAACTTAGTTATATGAGTCCTAGTCAAGCTACTTGGTGCAAAGATAAAGATGTGAAAACCTTTTAAGAACCAAGCACCAGATTCAAAAAGAATCTATTTATTTGAGATAGAACAAATTCATTTTTAAAAAGATAATATGGATTTTTTGAACATATGAAACTCAATCGTTTTGATAGCATGAATACTGAGTTAAGATACTTGATGCACAAAACAAGGTTATTAAAACTTTTTAACAAGACATCAGTTTAATAAAGAATCTATTCATTTAAGAAAGAACAGATTCATTTGTTGTGTAGTAAAGAGTATTTTGGCAAAACATGTGAAAACATTTTTAGAAAACATTGTGCTTGCTCTTATCACATGGTTAAGGGTCAAGATGTGGGTCATGATGCAAAAAGCTCACTTTAAAAAACCTCTAATCTAAACACAAGACATCCCGTAAATACAAACTCAAACAACAAAGGAAAATACACATTTGGCTTTATCAAACACATTGTCTTGAAGGGAGCAACATCCATCTTCAATAAAGATGACCTCCAATGGGACACAAATTTACAAGGTAGTGTCGGTTAAGCTTACATAAAGAAAAATACATTATTTAACTATAGTGTAGGTTTGGGGGACACTAAAATGGATATAAAATTAAATAATTATTAAGAAGTGGACTTTAAGCCTAATTCAACCTTATAAAACTGACTTATAAGGTGAGGTTTGCACCCACTTATATACTATGAAATATCCTAATCTTTAATCGATGTGGAATCTCCAACACCCCCCTCACGTCGAGGCTACCAACTCGTGTGTGACTATATATTCTAGGTGGTCCGATAACAGCCTGATAGAGGGTGACCTGATAAGCCCAACAAACAATCGCTAGGATATGTTTGAAATGACTCTGGTACCATATTAAAAAGTGAACTTTAAACCTAACTCAACCTCATAAAATCGGCTTATAAGGTGAGGTTTGCACCCACTTATATACTATGAAATGTCCTAATCTCTAGTCGGTGTGTGATCTCCAACAATAATTAGAAATGAGAAATTGAAAGTGTGAGAAAATGAAAATGTGAGACAAAAATGTTTTAATGTTTTATTATTTTCCCATTAAATAACTTAGTTTGGACTAAGGTGACAATAAACGCCCACATTACCTTGAGCTTTGTTTGGATTAGAGGGTATAGGGGAGTGGAAAGTTAAGGGTGTAGGGGAGTGAAAGTGTGAAGAAAGTATGAAGAAAGTTAAGGGTGTGGAGGAGTGGAAGTGTGAAGAAAGTATGAAGAAAGTTAAGGTTGTTTGGATTGGGATATGTTAGAGTGGATATGTGAGGAAAGTTTATTCAAATATGTGAGTGATGTGATGATTATAAGAATATTTTGAATTGTGTAAATTGTAAGATTACAAATTTACCCTTGTGTATAAAAAAAGAAATAAATGATAATTAATTTTGTGCACATTTTAGTTAATTAAAATAATTAAAATTTTAATTATAAATAAAATAATAAAATAATGTAGAATTCAAATAAATAAGTAAATTAAATATAATTATATTATTTTTCAATTTATTAATTTATTTTAATTTTTTTAGTTAAATTAATGTATTTATATAATTTTAATATTATTTATGATTCTTTAAATTATATAAAAATTTACTCTTATCTTTAAAATATTCAAATAATAAAATATGAAATATTTTGTAAAATTTAATTTAACTAAATTTTTTATACTATTTTTATTAATATATATATAGGCATTTATATTTTATTAGAAATATATTTAATATTTTTATTTTTATTATAAATAATTAATTTTTTTGGGTGTGTACAGTTTATTTGAAATAAAATTAAAATAATTAAAATAATTGAAATTATTTTAATTAATATTTATTATCATTATTTTAAAAATTTATTTTAAATATAATTGTTATTTTAATATTTATATTATTAATATAGTTAATTTTTTTTATTAATATATATATTTTTTTACTATTTTAGTTATCTTTTTTTTTATGTTTTATTATATGTGCATGGGATAGTTAAAAAAATAGATACAAAATTACAGTGTGATTAATTCATAGCATATTTTATAAAAAAAATGGGGGCACATGCGTCATTGCATGCATCCTTAGATGACTTTCTCTCTTCTCCCTCTTATTTCTTTGTACTTGAGAGAAGAAACCTGCACCTTCCAGCCACCCACTCCCCCGCTCCCTCGTCCTCCTTAATCCCTGATCCAAACAGGGGTGTACCTTGATGGGAAAAACGCACGCGGAAGCAACACATAATCACGAATCAACTGCAGAAAAATAAACAACACAAGATTTAACGTGGTTCGGTTGCCATTTGCAACCTACATTCACATGAACAACTATTAGGTTTTCATTATGTTATGTTGCACACCAATTACAAGTACAATGATATTTTTAAATAGAGATTATACAAGGAACACAATGATTAAGCCCATTCACTAAATATGGTGTCTAGTCAGTCCAATCTAATTGGTCCTGACTTCATACCCAACAGTCTCCTTCACTTCCGTTCGCAGGAACAGTGCACCCCTTGATGCAAACAGACACTTAGTGTTACCTGGACCTACACTAACGGTAATAAAATATTAACTTGCATCTATTTTGTGTCCTCATTCTTGACGTAGTATCATTCTGTAACTTATTTTTTTATTGCATATACTTTGTGTCCCCATTCTAGAAACTAACTTATTATTATTATTTTAATAATTTTTAACTTGCATCTACTTTTTGTCCCCATTATAGACTCAATATTATTCTGTAACTTAATTTTTTTCCATTGCATCTACTTTGTGTCTTCATTCTAAACGCTAACTTATTATTATTATTTTAATAATTTTTAGTATGAGTTATAGGTCTCCATTGTGGACACAATATTTGACATTTATTTTTGTATCCAACTTGAGTAGACTTCACTCGTGCTAGTGACTTTTTTTTATAGCCCCCGCTTTTTGTTGGCAGCTAAAATGAATTTTTCTTGTAGTGATTGTTTTCCCAAACATTGCAGCCAGAGAAGAATGGAAATGATACGGTTTGAAGGGGGTACGAGGGTACATGAGTGTAACTGAGGTTATTTAAAAATGCGAGATTATGCTTAATTTAGAGTTATTTAAATTTTTTAAAAAGATTAAAATCATCTTTTCACAATTAGCCTGGAGATGCAAGAAAAATGTATGGAGGTGGAGGGAGATTTTTCCTTCAAGTATCAACCTAATTAAAAAATAATGCAAAGTTTAAAAAAATAATAATTCAAAGCTTAAAGTATGCCACTAAGTCAAGTTATGAGAAGTTTCTTTAAACTAATTCAAGACAACAAAAAAAAATACAATTTGTCCAAAATGTTATAATAATCACAAAATGGACATCAACGTAGAGTAAATGTAATATAAAGTTTAAATAAAAGTCACATTATTTTGATACATGAAGTCTCTTTAAAATGTTAAACACTGCAAAATAAAAATATATTTTATTATTAGTAAGATAAGTTTATAAATGAAATGTGCAAAATTTAAAGACATAATAAGTTATACATATAGAAGGAGTGATCCTAAATTTTAACATTTTTAGTCCCACAAGAAGTAATCCTAATAGTAGGAGTATTGAATGTCAAACCATGTAACTCTAAAAAATTGAATATTTAGAAAAAATTCACATGGTAAACAAATGGAAAAATAAAATAAAATAGTAGTTTCATACCCCCATTCCATCTTTTATATGTAATTCAATTTGCATTGTAAGCAAATGGAAAAAGAAAAGAGGAGACAATAGTGATTCCATACTTTTCATTTATGACTTGTCACCGTATTTACAAATTGGATTGTCATCTATTGTAATGAACTCAAATCTTTGAAGGAGTTTTTGTAGTTTTTCTCTTGAGATATTGATAGGGTTCAAATTACTTTAATTGTGTAGGAACCTTTTGACATTGACGGTGATTGTTCAAATGGTGCAAACTGAGTATGACCTTCAAAGGATGTTACTGTGACATACATGACTTAAGGTATTCATGCTTTTTGTGTCCATGATAGTCTAGTACAACTAACATTTTCTATTTGCGTGGATACTAGAAAAATTACAATTACAAATTACCAAAACATTTACTATAAGAAAATCATTAAATAAAAATCAATTTTAGAGACAAAAAATAATTAATTATTATATTAATTAAATTAAATACTATTTTAAGAATTAATAGAATGACTGGTATCTAAAGTAGTTTCTATTATTAATAAAATTTATAAATTAATTTCTAAATTTGTATCTAATTAGCTACCAAGATTTTAGCTAACAATTATTTTAAATTCTAAAGCTGGTAGCTAAAACCTTGATAATTAATTAGATACCAATTTAGAAACTAGTTTATAAATTTAGTTAATATCTAATTTAGTTAATATAATTAATTTAGATACCAAATTTTTGTTCTATAAAATAATATCTAATTTAGTTAATATAATAATTAATTATTTTTTATCTCTAAAATTAATTTATATTTAATAATTTTTTTATAATGATTTAAATAATACTTGACACTTTATTTCATATAAGAATAATGCAAAAGAAAAATTACAAATCAAGAGTGTCCCTACTCAGCATAATGTTGCAAAAATATACAAACATATTATTGGTGTGTTTTTTGCCCGCTAGAAATAGCTTGTAGTCTTTAAATTACAAGCAAGACAATTAATGATTGATTTGTATTTTATAATTTATAAATAATTTAAATTATAAATTAATCATTAATGATAGAGAGATAGAGAGTAATAGAGAAAGAATAATAATAAAAAATAAAAATGCAAAATATTTAATCTGATATAAAGGTTGAAGATGAGATTTTGTTGGAGAAGAGAGAAAGGATGGAGGCAAACAATGAAAGCTAATGTGAAGAAACAAAGACATGAATGAGTTAATGCAGAAAAAAGCACACACCCAACAATATTTATGTTTGTTTGTGTAATGTTATAGTTCTCATAGACAAAGATTTAATGTCTTTATTTTCACCATAAAAAACAACTGATTATCTATCACCGTTCAAGTTAATCTAAATACATTATTTCTCTAAATATAAAAGTGATTTTTGTTTTAAAACATCCCAGGAAATTTTAATAGTAGAAAATGAATCATTTTCAGTTTTAAATTAAAAAATAATTATTTCTTTAGTTACTTAAGTAATGTCGCATTATTATTTTATTTTAAGAATTATTTTAATTTTTATATATAATTAGTAAAACATTTTAATTTTCTTATCACATTCAGCAAGTAATGATTGAAAAAATGGTCAACTTTAATATACCAAATATAAGTATAACACCAAATCGGTTTTCTAAAATACGATAAAGTAATTTTTTTAACCATTATTATTATGATAAAGTAATTTTGTTAACGCATGTATATTCACATTTTTATTAGATTAATACATATATATAATTTATTATTTTTATGAATAATTAATTAAAATAATGATACGATTTAAAAAAATATAAAAATTTATAAAAATAGTACTACAAAAATATACAATCATTATTTATTTATTAGAAAGGAAGTTATTTAGTTATTTTAAAATAAAAAATCTATTTAATTATTTATTTTATTAAATAAATAAATAAATAAAATATTTTTTAGTTATTAAAAAGTAAAATTATCCAATTAAAAGATGACACAAAAGAAGTTAACAAATATTGTATCTTTTTATATTGTGGTATGAATTATTATTATTATTATGTCAAGGTAATTATTAGAGAAATATTTTTTATTAGATGTTACATTATTTAAACTATATATATCGTGATTATTAATAACTTTATTATTTGCTTAAGTATTATTAGACAATGAATAGGAAAACTGATACTCAGTATGAATTAAAATTTTAATATCTAAAAAGTATTAATCAACAGGTATTTATTTGACACTTATTCTACAAAATTAGCATTCTACATAATTGTCCTATATTTCTTGAATAGGTAAAGATGGTAAATTAATTTTGGATATATGAAATAGTTGAGTTGGCAGCCAACTCTTAGCAGCAACAGCAAATCTAAATCACAGTTATTATTTAACTAAAATAGGGTTAAAATTACACAGATATGGCCTGTGTCGTTCTGTGTCGAAGACTCGTCTTGGACCAAAGACGGAACAAATTGTTCATTTAAACTCTAAATTGGCACAACTTGAAAGTGTCTTTCGTTCACTGCGAGTTTCCTCTATCAATTTTTTCTTGTTTTCCGTGTGCTACCATTCTCAGAGGCGTCATGCAATTGCCCAACCAAACCCTCTTGAGTAACGGTGTGCTCGTTAACACACACTGGAAATTTGAGAAAAAGATGGAAGATTCAATTCAAACTTCGCTTTCATCCACGAACGACCGGTATGTGTATTATTTATCGTTTCAGGGAGTTACATCATTAAGTCACATAACTGGTTGAATATCATAAAAATAAATGTTACAATTCATATAAAAAAATAGAAATAAGGTGGACAAATATGGTTGGGTGGGGACGTGTGAGTTGGAGAAATAATGCCTTTTCATTTGTTGTAAATAGAGGTAACATGTGGGGGCATTTTCCCCATCACAAGAAAAAGAGTTTAAGGAACGGCATTAGCAAAAATTTCCTTTATTTTTTCGAAAGTAAATTATAGGATTGGCGAGCCTCCAATAAAACTCAAATTTACTGGTTGGACTTTCGTCTTTGCCTGCGCGCTGCAAAAACTGCCTTGAGAGTCAAGAGTTGCTTCACACATGCACTCTTTTCTTTTTGTTTCATTATTCATAAATTATAATATGATAATGAAATTATAAAGAGATTCGTCTTTTGATTTAAATTTTCTGCAGAGGACAGAGGAGAGACGGGCCAGAGGGTTTGCCTCAGAGAAGAAAAGAATCGAGTCGTCGCCGAGAGAAAAGGAGAGCGAGGAAGAAGATGGATTCGCCGGCGCCGACCGGTGAGACTAAAAAGATAGCGGTGCGGTCGTCGATTGTGGAGTCATTTCGCGGTTGCGGTCTGTCCGGGATCCGAATTGACAAGGACGAGTTGAAGAAGCAGCTCACCATGCCGCAGTACCTGCGTTACGCAATGCGCGATTCCATTCGCCTTCAGGACCCCGCCGCCGGTGAGTCCCGCTACATCAACCGCGCCGACGGCGAGGATTCCGCCGCTCCGCCATGTCCCATGGTCGTCTTCATCAACTCCCGCAGCGGTGGCCGCCACGGCCCCGCTCTCAAGGAGAGACTCCAGCAACTCATGAGTGAAGAGCAGGTACTGCTGCTTTAAATTACCTGGGAGTGTTTAAAATCTCGCTGTCGTTCTCTCGTTTGTATCTATGTTTTTCCGAATCACTTGTCGCAAAGCAGGGGAAATTGTGAAATTAATCGGATCTTGTCAGTGAGACGCTGAAACTTCTGAACTGAGAGAAGAAGAGTCGTTTTGAAGGATTCTACTAGCTATAGACAATGCAATTGCTTTGAGAATCACCATGTCCTGTTACTTAACTGTTTTTTTAACTGTTTTTTTTATTTGACGCGTATGTGAAATTCAAGTTACTCTTTAGATGTGGTTTCGTGGTTCGAATTTTTACTTCTGTTATTATTTTCTCTATAACTTTGTTCGTCTTTACATGTCGTGATTGTTGTTTGGCTGTACGGTGCAGGTTTTTGACTTATCAGATGTGAAGCCTCATGAATTTGTACGGTATGGATTGAGTTGTCTGGAGATGTTGGCGGGCCTTGGTGATTCTTGTGCCAAAGAAACTCGTGAAAGAATCAGGGTTATGGTATGATGATTCGAGAACTGGAATATGCATTACAATTCATTCTTATGATATAAAGTACTGCGTGTGATTGCTTAAGTTGTGATGGGTCCCGTATTTGGTTTCTTTACGTTTTGCATAATTGATTTAAAAAATGGCAAGTTATTATAATTAGAAGAGTATTTGTTACTTATTCTATTTTTCCCTCCTCCATAAAACTGAAATAGATGAGGTATGATTGACATGTGATTGGTTATGCAGTTCTTTCTTTAATTTATAAGTTAAAAATGTGATTGACTGCACATAATTGGAATTATAGTACGTACTGGATACAAATATTCGATTATATATATATATATATATATATATATATTATATACATTACTATATTTTGGCAATCTCAAAACTGGTTGATTGGGCAGGTTGCTGGAGGTGATGGTACAGTTGGTTGGGTATTAGGATGTCTTACAGAACTTCGCACACTGGTTCGAGAGCCAGTTCCTCCGGTAGGGATCATACCGTTGGGTACAGGCAATGACCTTTCTAGGAGTTTTAGCTGGGTAAGCCTCCATACTCTTGGAAATAATGGGTTAAATAAATGTTGGGTCTACTGTACTAATCTGTCTTTCTGATATTTTTCAGGGTGGGTCATTTCCGTTTGCATGGAGGTCTGCTATCAAGAGAACTCTTCAAAGGGCTAGTACTGGGACTGTCAAGCGTTTGGATAGGTTTTGTGTATTTTGATTATAGTTCATATGTTTTTCCTTTACTGGGTTAATTTTAATGGGGGATATGAAGTCACTGAATGAAATGAGTTTGGCTTTCAGCTTTTGCCATGGTTAGTTGCAGATAAAGTATGTTGATCGTAAATTTAAAATTATTTGTACATCTTCTATGTATGAACTCTTAGAACTGTAGAGTTGAATTTGGGTTTTATACGGAGATATACTTTAATTGTGTTCTCTTTGCTTTGTGGCTCACATATATTAAATTGGTATAATATGTTTTTCAATGCAGTTGGCGAGTTTCACTTGCAATGCCAGAAGGCACATCTGTGAAGCTACCACATTGTTTGAAGCCTGCAGAGGAGTTCACTCTTGATCAGGTTATTGTCTGGTTTCTCATATCATTAATGCGTTTTATCTCTGTATATGAATTGGTTAGGCTTGTTTTCTTGAGCATAGAGTATGTGGCTTCCAAATGCACACATCCTTCATATATAGGAGGAAGATTAGGTTAGCAGTAATCTTTGGTTCCCAAATGATCATCCTTCATATATAGGTCTCAAAAGATTAGGTTAGTAATAATATTTTGTGATGTTTCAAGTTTTTCCAGAAATCACAACTACTTACTCAAATAATGAATATCAATTTTTGTGCACACGACATGATTATTCTATAAATTTTAATCAAAATATACTTCTGTACAGCATGAGCCCCATTTTTTTTTTACAATTGGCCTTGTCAAGGCCTTTTTAGACAGTCACTCCGATTAAACTTAATTCTTTACATAAATGGTTGTTTCTTGTACACTCTATTAAGTGTAAATTTGGAAAAGACGGCAAAGTATTTGATTCAGCATGCAACTTTTCACAACTTTTTTTCTCAATTCTTGCTGTCCAATTGTAATATGGAATTTTTTGTGTGTCTGCTCTCTGCAGGGCTTTGAAATTGAGGGAGAACTACCAGAGAAAGTTGCAAGTTATGAAGGCGTGTACTATAATTACTTCAGCATAGGTACTTGAATCTGTACATCAGTAGATTTTATTGGTACTTAAAATGAAAATTTCTGGAGATGGTATCATGTCTATTTTAGATTTTTAGTGCCTTAGATGGTAGTTGAGATTAATCATTGAGAAAGAAGTTACTACTTTACATGTGATACTACATGTTAGTTGTATGACATGTTGTTTTAAAGACAAATTGTTCCTTGCATGGTATTGATGCATCCTAGGTAGTATTTCATGAATGGAGTTACTGACTTGTCATGGATGCTGCTCAAATTTTTAATGCCTGAAGTTTGGGCTTTTAGGCCTACTACTATTTTGTGCTACAATGGCTTCAGACTTTTTAGCAAGATGTGACCATGCCAATTGTCCAACTGAAGCTAATTGAGAATTCCTTTTATACCTTAGATTTTATGTTTGTTTTGGTTTTTTTCACCTGTTTATGAGTGTGTGAATCGATGTAGAAACTTGAGATGCAACAACTTTCTTGGCTTTTGGGTGGTTGATAGAATGGAAAAGTTTTTAGATTGCTCAATCGAATCTCTAATCTGTATTTATTAGCATTCATAGAATATCTTGTTATACTCTCTACAGGAATGGATGCCCAAGTGGCTTATGGCTTCCATCATCTACGCGATGAAAAACCTTACCTTGCAAGCGGTCCAATTTCAAATAAGGTATTAAAGCTATGGAGTTGCGTAACGTGTTTTATAAATTTCCTTCTTTCTTGCTTGCTTCAGTTCACTTAATTTGATTTTTGGCAATATATTCTCTCTTCTTTTTTTCTTTTCGCAGCATGGTATTTGAGATTATCATATTAGCACAAGTGTTAACAGTCTAATAGCCACTATGTCTCCTAATAATGGATTGTGATCATTGATAAATCCTTTTCTTTCTGGTTGCAGATTATATACTCAAGTTACAGCTGCACACAGGGCTGGTTTTTCACACCTTGCGTAAGTGATCCAGGTCTAAGGTAAGATATGCCAGCTAAGCTGTTTTATTCATGTGATAAATCAGAAAAAGCAAAATGCTTATAATTTTTGCTCTTTTTTTTTTCACCTTATGTGCAATAGATATCACTCTTCATTAGAAAAAAAAAAATAGTTTACCATTGCAACAATAATGATTCTTTTGTTAATGTAAAGAATTGGAAATATGAGTTGGCAAATGATCTCTTCTACCTATTCTGTTGTCTTTGGAAAAACAATTTCCCGGATAGTGAAGAGTTTCTGTTAATCTGTCTGCTGATGGATTTCACATGTATATGCAGATCATATGCATGTTTTGTGTTTGTTTCTCTGTTATTTTTATCAGACCCCACTTCTTCAATGACTATACAGAGACACAATACGCTCCAAAACATGACCTGTCATGTGAAATTTGTACACGAGAGAACGCAAACCCCATCTGTTTAACTTGACATGATTTCACCTTTTGAGTGCAAGCTGAATATAATTTTTACGCTACTGCTGAAAAATAGATAAATTCTCTCTCGATTTTATAGTCCATGCTTGTTATAAATACAAGATTGGATAATTTGAGTTGAGAAGAGCCATTTCATCCTCCACCATGCATGGTCACTTTGATTATTCTTCTGTGTCCAGCACGATTCTTGTGTCTTAATCTGTTTTACGACAAAGAAGTAGAATAATGTCTTTGGATTATGATTATCTGCGGCTTCTTTCCATGGATTTCATGAGTTATTGTGAGAGATGAACTTGTATAATGATTATTTATATGGAAACTCGTATGCTTGTTTTTATTATATAATAAAGGAAGATGACTAACTTAATAGCTATTCCTTATTGCTATAATCCTAAACGTCCTTTCTGTCATTAGGGGACTTAAAAACATTTTGCGGATGCATATCAAAAGGGTCAATAGCTCAGAGTGGGAGCAGATTGCAATTCCTACAAGGTACATTTCTCATCTATATAGTATAGTTGTTGCTGATGCATATTATTAAGTGTAATCAAGTCAATGTTTTAAAGACAGGCTGATAGATACCCATTAGTAATTAGTTAGGTGTTCGTTAGTAAGGGAGTTGGTTTGGGTAGTTGGGCAGGCTTAAATAGTATAAGAAATAAAGCGTATGGCCTCTAAACAAGGAGGGGTGGTTGAGAGAGAAATTATTTTTCATTTGAGAATGTGTGAAGTGGGCAGTTGTAGTCTCCCGTATAACTTGGGAGATCTTTTATTTTGTATCTTCTAACCCTAATGTAAGGCTGCTACCAAATTGGCACAGGTTCATCAATAAAAAATCGTTCTTTTGCTTAGATTCCATCCATGGAATCGTTGCCCTTTGTAATTTTTGAAGTGTGCATTTCTTCCTCGTACATATAGATTTTGGAAATTTGAATTAAATTTTACTGCATAGTAATGTAGCAAGAGTCATAATCACAACTCAATATCTCGTGAAATTTTTGTTCTGGTCCACTTTGCATGATGTGGTTACGTTATTCCTTTCAGTGTAAGGGCAATAGTTGCTCTGAATCTTCACAGCTATGGAAGTGGGAGAAATCCATGGGGTAAACCAAAACCAGAATATTTGGATAAGGTATGTTGCCTAAGATAATACCTTATTAAGGTGATGATATGAAAACATTCTATCTCGTGTTCCTTTCAATTATATAAAAGATCTAGGGATACATACTTTGTTTCTGAATATAAGCTAACTTGTTGAAAAGGTTACTTCAATTTAATTATGTTTGACTGAATAGACTTTTTGATGTGCTTTCAGAGAGGCTTTGTTGAAGCTGATGTTGCCGATGGGCTCTTGGAAGTATTTGGTTTAAAACAAGGATGGCATGCATCGTTTGTCATGGTTGAACTGATATCTGCAAAGCACCTAGCTCAGGTACCACTATTTATTGTTTGTGTTTGAGTGAATTGCTTACCTAGGTTCCCTGACTGCTTTTGTCCGAGAGGTTGACACATTCTAAATAATAACCCATAGTCTTGACTTGTTCGATTTAAAGATTCTCATACTGTTCTGCATCTGAGTCGATCTTCTTCACTTGTATATTATGGCTAATAGAATATGGAAAGATCTAGCTATAAATGTCAGATTTATGATTTTGAGAGCACCTCAGCCAAAAAACTTAGTATATCTTGACACCTCCGCCCAAGGGTTTTTCTGGGAAGAAGGTGGTGAGAAAAAACTGGCCGATTGGAAATTCAATGACATAAATATGTCATTGAAACAAATACCAACTGCAACTGAACTGACTATTAAATGATGCGGGCCTGATTTCTTATACGACTTGTATCTAGTGTTTACCACTAAATTTTTTAAAACTTCATATTTGAGTTCACTTTCAACTTAAATTTGACAAGTGAAAAACCCTTTTTCCTGTCTGCCCGTATAGAGGGCTCGTTCTCTTTTCTTTTGTAGGGAATTTGTTGACTAGTCTGATCATAGCCCACCTCTCTAAAATGGAATGGTCTTGTCTCCCTTGTTTTATATTGCCATGATTTACGTTGTGAAATTGTCTTTCTCAGTGATCAGTACACCGCCACTGGTTTCTCATGACTGTTCAATTCTATTTATATCTTTTAGGCATCAGCTATTCGATTGGAAGTGAGAGGTGGACGGTGGAAAAATGCCTATATGCAAATGGACGGAGAACCCTGGAAGCAGCCATTGAGCAAGGACTTCTCAACATACGTGGAAATAAAGAGGGAGCCTTTCCAGTCACTAGTTATCAGTGGAAAAAAGTAATTCTTAGGTTGTTGACTTTTCCACTGCTGGAATTCATGAAAGGCTTTTTGTATTATATGCAATCTTAGGAATTGGCTGTCCGTTACATGGAAAGTTTGATGTTGTAAAAAATAAGTCTTTTGTTGTTTTATTAAAATCTTGTTTATGCTTAGTGAGAATATAATTCTTTGATTGTATCCGTAGCTGGCGGCAGTCATGGAAGGCATATGTATATGTAATCTAGGGCATTGGCGCTACATTATATTTGTATGGAAAAGTTGTGGAGAAAAATGTCTTTTTTTCGTGCTAATGACCTATCCAGTTTCCATAATCTTTGAAGCTCGCCATTTGTCCAGTTGTCTGAAAATTATGCGGTCTAAAGGAATTTATATGGCTGGAAAGTAATGTTTTAGATGTCAAGTTGCATTTAAAATTGAAAGGTTTACAAAATACTTTCTCGGATCAAATTTAAGTTCATTAGCATACATTTCTGTCACGGGTCACATCACTTGATATGCAAATATAAAAATCAAGAAAAAATTTGGGTTAGTTGCATTTTTATTTTTATTAAGGAATGACTTTCTGCGGATGATTTTTTTCCCCTATAATCACTCCTATGAATGAATGAAAACTAAAAATAAAATAAGTTTCTTCATAAAGTAAAATTAATTTATATTTATAGAATTTTCTGGTATAAATTTTCTAAATATTTCTAAAACACAAGAAAAATAAATTAATTTGTCATTAGCTAAAATCAGATTATCTAGAAAATGATATAATTTTATTTTTCAATATAGTTTTTTCTTCTAGAAATACTTGAATAAAATCTATCTTATCACTAAAAATATTATTTTAATATAGGTCTATAAACATTAGTTATTTATAATTGGAAGTTATTGAAATGAAGACAGTTTTTTAATAATAAGTCTTACGCGTGAAGACATTCATTTAACAACATAGTCGTGTGCAAGAAGATAAGAAAACTTCTTATTAATGAGCAAAACCTATAGAAGGTTTACCGTCAAAAATATACAATTGTTTTTGTTGGGATTGTGACTTTTCATAACTTATTCTAAAGAGGATTAAGATAAGAGTTATAATGCACAATTCATTTATAAATTCGAGTAATTCTTGGAATTCCAAAAGAGTTTAAAGATATTAATTTAATAATAACATTGAATGTTAGAAAAGAATAAATGATTTAGTTAAATGAAAAGGGCAGTGAGTTGGTTTTAATTTTTTTTTATAAATTGTTTTTGTTGTCCTTTTTGTCAATTCTTTTAAAATTGTAATTAATTCAGAAATTATATTTAAAGAAAGATTGTAAAAGAAATATAAAGTAGTTCAGATCATAAATGATCTATATTATTCACAATGACCCTTACAAATACAAGACAATAAACAAAAGTTAAATCAATTATTGAATATATTTAAGAGGATATAATCAACCCTATGAATACTTAAGAGGATAGAAATAAGATAAACTCTTGACTACACTGATATAAATTGGAACACACTTTAACACTATTCAAACAAAGAAAAAAGGTATCAGAATTCACAAAGTTTTTAGCACGACACAATCTTTGATTTTAAATCTTGAAAGCTCTTTGACAATTTGAGAATAACTTAGATAATCTATGAAGGATCTATGTTTTCCACTAGTATTTGTTTTATAAAAGATTAAGACCAAATTTCTATTTATAGAAATAAGAAAACACTGATTTAAAGAAATTTCCAAACATAATTAATTATAATCTCAAATTGATAATAAAAAAATCAGTTACAAAACATTTCTATTGTAATCGAATGTATTAATCGATTATTTCCGCTTTACAATTAATTAAAAAAAAAGTTAATTGATTATACAAGATTTTAATCAATTAATTTATGAGAGCATTGAAAACACTTAAATATGTTTTATGGTTTAATAACTGAACTCATAATTGATTATCCTATTTTGAAATCTATCATAAATAATTTTATCGATTATTTAAAAACTTAAATAATTAACAAAGTCACAAAACCTTTTTTTTTCATATTTTAAACCATAAAAAATAATTTTTTTAATTGATTTTAGTATAAGTTGTGTGCTAAATTAAAAGTCTTATAAATATATTTTATAAAAGATTTAACATATAAAAAAAATTAAAAACTCTCAAAACATTTTCAACATATTCATCAAAAACATCTTTAGTAGAGGTCTAAGTCTTTAGTGGAGGTTTGAGTCTTTCCTTCAAGTCAACATTAAAATTGTGTCAAGTCCAACATTAAAAATGAGTGCTGGTAACATCATATAAATTTGACCAAGAATATTTATAAATCCTGTATACTTAACTAAATTTACTGAATGCAAATCTTATAACTATAGTTTTTATAATAGAATTGGACTTATCAGTGAATAACCAAGGTTCTTTCTTTTATCCAAATTACATTAAGACTGCATAATTAAAATTAATATTTTAATTTCTAAATTAGTTAGTTTGAAATTAATATTTCACTCATTGATTAATCTAGAATTGATTTTTTCACTTTTAAATTAGTTAATTCAAAATTAACTTTTTTCATTTATGGATTACCAATCCACATATTTTTCTTATAGAACTTTTGATCCAAAACTTGTTTAGAATTCGAAAGCTAATTGATTCTAAATTGTTTTATAATAGGGATTGTATCTTGAATTTAAGTAAAATTTCAGTGACTCTGGAATATGCATCAAAGAAAGAGAGAAATAATTGATAGATGGATGACGTTAGTATACATTAAAGAGAAGGATAAATGAGAGTGTGATATAAGAATATGAGGAGGTGAGAGCTAAGTATGTCTAATGTATTTAAAATTTAGAGTCACGTATTTGGTTTGTGGTTGAAAGTTTTTTTTTTTTTTTTTTTTTTCAGGTTATAAGAAGATTTTACTAATCATCTATTTCTATTGCAGAATTGTATGGTTAGTTTGGAATCAATGTTTTTTATGGTTAAAATTGGTGTAAGTTGTTCCTCTTGATTCCTTCTCACATTTCAATTTCATTTAGTTTTTGACCTATAATGCATTTGTTTATGTTAATTTAGTTTTGGGGAGTTTGTGGATTTTTGTGGTAAGGGAGTTTTGAAGTTATAGGAATAATGTCATTGTGGAGTGGTAGATCATTAAAAAATCTTCTCTTTGTCCAATTAAAAACTTGGTCTTGAGTTACATAAAAGTTTCCTTTGCTCACTTCTTATTCTCTGATTGGTATTTTGTCCCTATATCTTGTCTAAGTATGATTTAAATTATTTGTGTTTGTTAGTCTCCGATTAATTGTCTTGTGAGTTGAATATTTGTTGGTTGAGCAGTTGGGTTGTGTGTTAATTTTAGGTGATATCAGTTTTTATTTGTTTGGGTTGCTAGTTACGTTGTTTAAAGTTGAAGTTGTATTTATTAATGCTTTGATTTTTTTATTAGGGGGTGACTTTCTCCGTTTGTTAAGAATAACTAGATGAGGTGTGGATTAATTTCATAATCAATATAAATGTTCAATCACCTTTTTCTGAAGTGAGTTCTATTTATTCTGATAAAGAAAAAAAAATTATAGTTTAGTTTATTAAAAAAATATAGTTTAGTTTATTGCCAATTCTGACAGATATTTTAAGGTGTGGGGAGTGGGGGTGTATGCAGTTTGTATATTTATTTAGCTTTTCGCGTTTAGAATATGTTGCTAGCTGGTGTATCCCCAAAAGTGCTAATGTGTTGGAATTTAACCAATTAATGTGAATCCATTTGTTATGTCAGTTAGCAATTCATTAATGTGTTGGAAGATGTCAGAGCATAGAATATGATTTTTATTTCATGTTTGATGCGTTTTTAAAATAAAAAGTGACATGTTCTCCGAGGGCTATACTTAATTGGACCCGTTTCATCTACAACACAATTTTATAAATAAGTTAAATATATATGGGTAACATTAAGTACTAGACCCTTCTGCCGCATATATATTATAACAAATTATCGGGAACACAGTGGGAACACGGCACTGACGTGTATCCACAATTTTTTATTTTTATTTCTATAGTATTTTTTTTATTTTTCAAAAATAATTTTTTTTAATAATATTAAAATGAGAAGTTAAAGAGTATACAGTTAAAAGAGTAGTGTGTATCCGCTTTTGTATTTTTTTATTCTTTAAAAACAATTTCTCTTAATAACATTAAAATGAGAAGTTAAAGAGTATGTTAATAAAATAGTGGAGAACGGTAATTAAAAGTTACATATAGTAAAGAGAATGAATGAATTTTCAAAATTTAAAATTCAAAATTACTATTTAAATTCAAAATACTCTCTCAAAATAGAAAATAATTAAATAGAATTTGAGTTTCATATTTTTTATAATTTTTAATATTTTATTAATTATGGGTAAAAATATATGTATTTGGTAATAGTTAAAATTTATTTAAAACTACAAACTCAACCGAAAAAATAATTAAATAGAATTTGAGTTTCATATTTTTTTTAATAATTTTTAATATTTGATCAATTATAGGAATTAAACCAATATTTTTCATTAAGTCTATAAACAACCAATAATATATGACAATCATTACAATACATATGACACCATTAAACAATAAACCAAAAATTCATCCTTGTTTGAAAAATATTATATACAAAAGAAGAAAATGCAATGAAATCTGCTTCTCTTTTCTTCACTTTGGACCCTTGGACCTGTATATAGACTCGTTTAAATTGTTCTCATCTTTTCCACCCAAATCTAATCACTCTCTCCACTCTTTCCACTTTCCAGTTAAATAATAACAAATAAAATAAATTTTAAAATTAAAAAATTATTTTATTAATTTTTGAAATTATAAAATGTCCAAATAACCAAAATAAATTAATACAATAAATTATTAAGTAAAGATAAAATGGAAAAAAAATTAAGAGCAGTTAAGAGGAGAATAAGAAATGACACAATGACCATAATACAATAATAAAATTAAATATTAATATAAGGATAAAATAGGAAAAAAAATTAAGAGCAGTTAAGACGGAAATTCCCTTTATATAGAGATATTGATATCACATTAATTAACATAATAAAATTGTGATACAAAGTATAAAAATCAGTCTAAATTTAACAACATAAAATTGTGATAGAAACTATGAAAATCATCCTCTAAATTTTTGACAACGATTTTTTAACTGTAAAGTATTTTATCATGGGTAAGTAACATTCGTTTAAGTTACATTTGTTTAATCTTTCAATACACCAAACAAATTCAGTGGTTATAATATTATTATTATTATTATTATTATTATTATTATTATTATTATTATGATTATTATTATTATTGATAATAAAAGTAATAATATTAATAATATTATTATTGTTATTATTAATATTATTTTTTCTTTTTTACAATATTATAGTTTGGATTTTGATTTTAGAACCAGAATTTCTTTCAAATTTAATTTATAAATAAAATTTAGATTTGGAAACATGTTGGAGAATGGAATACAAAGCAAAATGTATTGTGAAAACATGTTTTTTTTTAAATTTTACCAATAAATTAATTAAATGTGGTTTAAGATATCCACAATTTTAAAAAAATGGGATAAAATTATCATATTTTAATAATTGCTATCTAAAGACAATTTTAATTAAATATGATTTAAAATATTCATAATTAAAGATATATCTTTATTATTTTAGGTCACATTTTTTTAATGTGGTTTATTTTTTTTAAAAAAGTATAATAGTGATTTATAAGTAATATTTGTAAAAGTATTTTTTTTACTTTTAGATTACCTTTATAAATATGATCATAATGTTTAACCTACACATGCTAAAGACAACGTTGTTATTGTAAAATTGATCTTGAGTAATTCTTAAACCACATTTATAAAATTATTGTTTTTTCATATTTAAATAACAATTATATAAGTGTGACCTATTAAGGGAAAAAAGTGTAATTAGAAATGAGAAATGATATTAGATAGTAGTTTTAGTTTGCTGAAGTGGAAATGTTTGCTATCCTTGTTTTGATTATCAATGTCAGTATTGGAATTTGAGACTACAATTTAGATACACTGCTATCAAGAAAATGCAATTTAAAGCATATTGTGCAAAATCGCTTTGTAAGTTACTCCAAACAATTTCTCGTATTTGAGAGTTAACCCTATAGCTGAAATAAGAGTTATTTATTGTATCTTTTATAACTGTGCAATTCTATGTAAATTTTACAATATTTGTTTATATATATCTTGATTG
Source organism: Phaseolus vulgaris (assembly GCF_051622355.1). Taxonomy (NCBI): domain Eukaryota; kingdom Viridiplantae; phylum Streptophyta; class Magnoliopsida; order Fabales; family Fabaceae; genus Phaseolus; species Phaseolus vulgaris. The sequence goes on along the minus strand of NC_143500.1, from coordinate 37,686,149 downwards.
GACTATATATGCTTTCTCTGGTTGTTGAAAGTCAATTTTATTGTTTTAAAATATAAAATATTCTTAAACCCTATTTTAATTGAGTATCTTATCAAATATTATAATTTTATTATTATGATGACGATTGTGAGTTTGCGTATGGCATAGGTTAGTGGGGGTATTTCTCCCACGTTAGATAGAGAACCCTATAACGACATCACAGAAAAATATGTTTAAATAATAAGAACTTTTTTAAGGCTAAACTAACAAATCAAAAGTAATAAAATTGTCGCTATCATCACTACTTGTGTTAGTTGTGTTCTGTTTGGACTTGTTATTCTTGTATTTATGACAATTATATCAAAGGTTTTATCTAGTGTAATCCTTTAGTATATCCTAATATAGAATACTTTCTACTCACTATTGAGTGGATCTAATATCAATATTTTTAATTTCAGTTGGATATATAGTAATATTAAGATTAATAACATATTTTATGAGTTTGATATTCTTGAGTTGATTCATGAAATGTGTATTCTATCTTTTAAAAAGAAATCTCATTGACTTCTTTTATAAACTATAAATAATTCATCCTATATTTTTTATACTTATTTTGGTTTAATTCTTCAATGTTTAATGTATCGGCATAATATAAGAATATTATCACACCAAAATTATTATTATTAAAAATTACATGGTTTAGAAGAAAATGAAAAATATAATTTTATTTAAATATTTGAAATAAAACCAAAAATATATAAACCTTAATATAAGAAAATCATTAAATAGAAACTAATTTTAGAAACAAAAAATAATTAGTTGGTATAGTAACCAAATTAGAGACTATTTTGGAGACTAAAAATGTTAAATGGTTTATAAATTGGTATCTAATTAGTTACCAAGGTTTTAACTACCAATTATTTAGATTCTAAATTTGGTAGCTAATTAGATACCAATTTAGAAACCATTTAATAATAATAGAAACTAATTTAGAAACCAACAAATTTTGTAGTAGTCTCCAAAATGGTCTCTAATTTGATAACTATAGTAACTAATTAATTTTAGTTTTAATCAATGATTTTCTAGTATTGCGTGGTTCAAATCCCTAAAGATTATAATTACAAAAATTATATTAGACTTAAAGAAGGTTTATAATAGTATATCCCCTTTCATATATATGCATTTTCTAGGTATCTATTTTACTTTTAAGTTAAATACAATAATAAAAATGTTATACTTATATAGAGACGGTTACACATTAAGTTTTATCTTTTTTGTTACAAATTGTTTGTTAGTTTTGTTATTAATAATAAAGATTAAATAAATAGGAACCACTTTAGGGGTGGTCCAACCCTTATACAGAAGTATACTTGTCTCCTAAACATAAAACAGAGATCTAAGCCAACATCCAGCTAAACATCTAGGACAAATCCACCACACAAAAACAACATTAAATAATATTCATGCAAATAAGAGGATCAAGACCAAAAGAAGTTTATATATTATTTCATTCCCTAATCCATCGAAGCATTTTTTTAGGACAAAATCGTGACGGAACACCAATCTTCAAAGCGGACAATATCTCAAATACAATGATTGATCATAACGATGTTGTCTCATTGATTTGAGTTTGGAAGAAGCCCTTGAATATATCATTGCATGAAAATTATGAAATAGAAACCAATTTTAGAGACAAAAATAATTAGTTGTTATAGTGACTAAATTAAAAAACATTTTAGAGACTAAAAAAATTGTTGATTTTTAAATTAATTCATATTATTGTTAAACAGTTTTTAAATTGGTATCTAATTAGCTACCAATGTTTTAACTACCAATTATTTAGATTTTAAATTTGATATAAAAACACTTGATAGCTAATTAGATACCAATTTAGAAACCCTCTAATAATAAAAACTAATTTACAAACCAAATTTTTTTTATTCTCTAAAATATCTCTAAAATAATCAATATAATAACTAATTATTTAATATCATCAATATAATAATTAATTATTATTTTATTTTATTTTTTTGTCTAAAATTAGTTTTTTCTCCATTATTTTGTTGTTGTAATGTATATTATCTTATCTTTGACAAAGTCTTAAAGCCACTGTTCCAATCTCTGACAAAGTCTTAAGCCACTGTTCCGTGAGTTGAATCTTGAACTGGATTGGAAAAATGGGGGACATACCTCTGAGTGAATGCTTTAGCCGTCAAAATGAGTCTTTGGCAAATAAATCTTTCTGAAATCAACAACGCTAACAAAGTAGAAATCCCAGCAATAATGAAAAGCCCCGCGAAGCTATGAAAGCTGAGACTGAGAGGAGCAGAAGATATTTCCGCAGACGAGTCTTCTCCTCCAATCTCATTCTTTCCAAAATATTTTTCCTCGATCTCATTCATTATTCCACTTTCAATCACATTCAGGATGCCCCTCGAAAAGTAATCCGTGAGATTGGAGTTTAAAGGGAATACCTGAAAACAACTTATTTTATGATAAAACTATACGATAACTGCACTCATTATATGATATTTGTATATATAATTCACATTTGATTAACTTTAAGTTTAACTAAACTACTTCACCCAAGCACACAGTCAGATTTTCATAGACCAATTAGTTATGACTTATGCATTATATGTATGTGTAGAGTAGCTCATAAATAGAACAAGCAAAATATATGCTAAAACAGGTAAAGCCTTGTACATGTATTGTTTAGTCTTAGTTTTACAACGACAAATAAAACAAAATTAAAGAAAAAGAACCGAAACACAAGCTTGTACAAGAATGAGAATAAGAGAAGAGAGACTTACAAAACCAAACCCAGCGTTTCTATATTCGGGGCCAGCCAAAATGTAATTGGATCCGTATTCTTTAAGGTAGAGTTTAAGGTAGGGCACTTCATCGAATATAGCTGCAACACCCCCATTTTTGCTTCCAAGCTTTAGAGCATCATGATACTCAGCAATGGTGCTATATGGCCTTAGTTTGGACGGGTCAAACTTAAATTGGTCAATCAGAACATCGTAAACAAAAGACCCAGACTGGTATCCAACGTAATAACCCCCTCTCCTTAGATCATTAACGTTCTTTAAACTGGGTCGCAGTTGATCCAAGGTCAATATAGAAGTCAAGTTGGCAGTGTAACTTTGCATGAGGACCAACGCCAATAGAAGCCAAACCATCAGCACAAATCTTGACCATCTTTTTACCACTACTTGTTCTGAAAATTCAAAAATTTGAAACCAACATACTAATTAACACACATATATATAAATTATATAAAATTAAAACATGAATCAACAGCATGCGTAATTACTTTCGGGAAGAATGGCTTGTGAGATTGGAAACAATAAGATGGTTGCAGGGCAAAGCTTTTTCTGATTTGGAGAACCCTCTTGATTAGGCAGCGCGCTTACATTTCTTTCCATGATGAGTATGGCAAGCCCTATGAAGGTAGAGATGATGATTATTCTCAACCAAAGATCCCAACTGAAGGGTTTGACAAAAGTCCACATGTTTTGATCCCTCCCATGTTGAACTGGTACTACCATTTTAACTCCCGATCCAATATATGGCACCGTGAAATCTACGTAGTTTGAACGGTTGGCTAGGATTGTTATATCCCCTACCACCGCATCATACTATTTCGTCGTGGTTTTAACCAAAGATAAAAGCAGAGTCACCGTCAGGTTTTCTGGCTATATATACATTTTCTTAAATAAAAGAAAACACAAGTTTACTAACCTCTGACAGGAAGTGTTCTAGATATGCATCGTGAAATCCGGAACCATGGGTTGGTTCAACAACAGAAGGTACAACATGTAGAGAAACATTGAAGGGTAAGCGGGTTACAACGGCATTCAAAACATCCACGCAATATCCAGAAACGGTGTACTTTTGTTGAGAAGGGTCCCAAACTACATTCACAAATTGGGGGAAACCATGCATGGGTACCGTTACTCTTAACTTTATCTCTCCATTCTTCAATCTACCATTTGATCCATTTACAGTTGGTGACTGTAGTAGCACAAGCAAACCAATTAAAAACCAATAGAAAATAGAAAAAAAACACTTATCCTTCATCGTATAGTAAATACTAGCTAGTACTTTTAATCACTCCTTCCTCTTTATATAGTTTTAGCCCATTAGAGAACGCTTATTTAGTTCCCAATAATGGATTCACCAAATATTTAAACTAGTTTACAGATAAACTAAAGGTCAATCAACTTACAACAAGTCTGTGCCACTGAAAACACATAATTTCCTTTTTGTTTTCAATTAGTTGTATTTCTATAACTTGAAATACTTTATCTTTTCTTTGATATTTGTACCTTTAAAATTTAATATACAGAATGTTTGTTAAGGAATAAGAGCATTTCCTTTAATATTAATAGATTAAATATACTTTTTTTCATGTACTACAACGAAAAATTAATTTTGTGTATAATTTAAAAATATATAGTATAAAAAATATATTCAACCATCTAATATGAAATAGCACAAATTGTAAAAAATCATAGTCAAAATATGTGTACATATGGCTCGTAGATGGGATAGATGGCGAGCCAATTTCGAGGAAAGACAGTTGTCAGTTTTTCATGGTTAAGATGTGTCTTGCTCTTCTCAGTGAAGACTTTCAACCTTATTGACTAAGTCAACCAAAGGAAGTCCATAAAAATCAGTTCAGTGTCACTTTCTAAAATTAGTTTCACTTTGATACAATTCAGTGCTATAAAATTGATTCTAAAGTGGTATAGTTATATTTAATATTTTTAGTTTAAATAAAATTTGGTATATTTTTATCTAACATAAAAAAATCTAAAATAGTATAACTATAAATTATTTTTATAACACAAAAATAAATATATGAATATTTACTTCAAATTAATTTAATATAATTTTAGGTCATTTAATGTATGCACAATACAGAATATATACGCTTGATATCTTCTCCTTTTTTGTTTGTTTTTGAAACCGTTTATTACAACAATTTTATATCATTCAGAATAATTTTTTATTTAATATTTATGGCATTTATTTTTCAATTTTAAAAATAAATAAATAATTTGGGAATGTTTTCTCTTGGTGTGTATTTCAGTTTGCGTTTGTAAAAAGATTTTTAAAGAAGTTGGATTTTTTTTAAAGTAATGAGAAATATTTTAAAAAGGATTAATTATGTATTTTATCATTAAACTTTTGTATTTTAGTGAAAATATTTTATGTGGGATTGATTAGAAATAATGATGTGATCTGTATTTTATATTTTTAAGAAAAAAAAAGGCAAAATGGTGTCTTCAATTGTGAAGAAATGAATAGAAAAAAAGAGTTACAATTAAAGTCAACACGTGGTTTTGTTTGAATGATGCTATTTTGTTTTCTATTTGGATGAAACAACGACATCATTTTATATTTCAGTGTTTTGAGATGAAATAACAACGTCATTTCTTTGGACATTATTAAATAAATATATGGTAATTGTGAAACATAAGAATGAATGAAGGGAGGAAGGAGAAACACAAACAATAAATTACAAGGGAGTAATTTGTGCAGAGTAACAAGAGAGAGATTAACCAACATGAAAAACAAGGATTGAAAACAAATTTATGTTTGTGTGGTGAAACATATAGATAACTGAATTTGTATGCCGAAAGGCCGAGAATTAATCAGCGAAAGTCTTAAGGAAAAAATAAGTACATGTGATACCTCCGTAACTATAACTAAACACTACAAGAAAATCATGAAATACAAACTCATTTTTAGATACCAAAATAATTAGTTGCAATAGTAACTAAATTAGAAACCATTTTAGAAACTAAAAAAAAATTGGTTTCTAAATTAGTTTATATTATTGTTAAATAATTTCTAAATTGGTACTTAATTAGCAACCAATGGTTTAACTACCAATTATTTAGTTTCTAAATTTGGTCTCTAAAACCTTGGTTGCTAATTAGATACCAATTTAGAAACTATTTAACAATAATAGAAACTAATTTAGAAACCAATTTTTTTTTTAGTTTCTAAAATGGTCTCTAATTTAGTTACTATTGCAACTAATTATTTTGGTCTCTAAAAATTGGTTTCTATTTCATGATTTTCTTGTAGTGAAATGACACGTAAATATAATTAGTCAAATATTAAGGATATAATTATAAGATAAAAAAAACTAATTAAGAAAAGATAAATAAAATGATTTAATTTGAAGTTATAGCCCATTAACGAGTAGTATAAATAGGTAGCACATTTAATTCAGTAGTTAAATTTAAATGAATGATTAATAAACAAATACTGACTTAAGGTTCTGAGAATTCTTGCAGGTATGACACCTCATACTTGTTGTATCGAGAGATGATCTGATACTACAAGTTGCTGAGAAGTGAAACTTATGGAGGCTAGGAGAACTAATTGAAGTGAAGTATAAGTGAAGTTAAAGTGAGAAGAGATTAAGGTGTGGAGGTTGAAGTTGAAGACACTCTCCCCTATAAATTGGGACGAGGGTGAGTATTGAATAAAGATGGTATTTACAAGGGGGAAGAGTCATATGGAGGATGGTCATGAGACCCAACCATGATTATGTTGGTCAAGTTGCAAGAGGGAGTCGGAGATGTTGAAGAAGAAAAACACTTATGAGATAGAAACACTTAAGGCCAAAACATTTACATGAAGCAAAAGCTTAAAAAAAAAATACACCATCCTTATTAATCAAACATGTGAGTATGCAGGATCAAGTACACGACCAAAACCAACTATGGCTTTCATGCGTTACACAAAAGGCAAAACACTGTGTCCCATGATGTTTACAGGACTTTGATAAGAAAACATTATTTTTTTTAAGGGATTATGGAAGTATTATTGCCCGATAACTGGAAGAGCCCAACATTAGAGAAGTATGAAGTAAGCACTAACCAGGATGAGCATGTTGCCATATATATTACATTAGTTAGCTTGTATACCTTTAACGATGTCATTTTGTGTAAAGTATTCCCAACAATACTGAAAGGAGTTGTTTTAAGTTGGTTAACGTGATTGCCACTATATTCGATTGATTCCTTTGATACTTTGGTGATGAAGTTTGGAACTCAGTTTGCCATCAGTGGACCCCACCATTTCACTTTTATTACATTGGTGAATATCCGATAGGAAAAGGGATAACCGTTGAGAACTTTCATGGAGAGATTTGGAAGAATAACCATGAACGTAATTTAAGTTCTTAGGTGACTATGCATCATATGGTCATTGCGTGGAGATCGAGACTTTTTTTTACAGTTTATGAAAGTGGTTTATAATTAATCTTGATGAATTAAGGCATAAAACAACAAAATTTAGGTAGGATTATACTTTTTAGTGTAGTATTCCTTTAAATATATTTTTATCCTTTTGTTATTGATTTAAAATGTATTACATTGCGAGTAAAATTTATTATTGAATGAAAAATGAAATGTATTAAATTTATAATTTTTAATAAATGTTAATATTTTTAATTAAAAATATTTACTATATGGTGTTTACTTTATCTATCTCTATATGTATATGTTTTATTTTAATTTTGTTATTATTATTTTTTCTCGCACTTGTTATTTATATTATATAATCTAAAAATATATCATTAATCACTAATAATTTATTATTTAATTATTGTTTTACTCTTTATTTTTTATTTATTTTTTAAAAATATAGAATTTCGTTTTAATAAAACTCTGACGAGAAGTCATGAGTAGTTAAGCTGTGGGAAAGTGCTGCCTATTTCTCTTTAGAGTATCCCCTCAACAAAATTATGGGGACTTAGCTAGGTCAAAGAGAATATGAAAGTGCAAATAATGATTTTTTTTATTGTGTAAGGCTAAATTTTAAACATCAATCTAATTCAACTCAAACTGAATCAATGCAAAATTTAGTTAAAAAATTGTTATATTACATATTGACATATAAATAGTATTTATGAAACTATTCTATCCATTATTTATATCATATTTTTGTTATTTCAAAAATTTAAAATATTATTTTTTAATTATTCTTAAATCTATTTTAAATTTTTTATTTTTTTATTTATGTTCAAAAATAAGTTTTGAAAAAATATGCCACGGATTTCAATATTACGTAAATTCTTGTTTTAGTAATCACTAATTTAAATCTAAAAAAAATACACTGGTTTCAGGTTTATAACAATTTATCTATAAAATGAAATATTGAATATTTACGTTGAATATTTTTAATATTTTTGTATATTTTAAGGTTTATTTACTTTTAAAAAGGTAAAATAAATAAAAAATATTTAATTTAAATTAAATTATTTGATTTGATCAAATTTAAATATAGAAATGAATAGGTCCATATTGAATTTTTTTTAAAAAAGGTAGATTTAAAAGGTATTTTTTTAAATGAATAATTTATTATAATGGATGGATACGTGTAGAAGATAATCCACCAACTTCGGTCTTTATATTTTTTTTTCTTTCTCATATCTAAATTCTAATTATAGGTGTTTGATTTTTATTTAAGAATCTTTATTTTCTGCAAACCACTTCAACACACTAGCTTGTCAACAATGGGGGGAATTAGAAAGTCTCTATTTCGGGTTTGAATTACGACTATCGCCGCCGAAAGGTTGAAGATTACTCGTTAGTTTCTAGAAATGCTAGTTCCACATAAATTTATTTATAAAAATAGTTAATATCTATATTTTTAAGATATGGTCTTAAAGATAAATTTTAAATTAATAAAAAATAAAAGTTTATAAATAAATGTTAAATGTTTATTTTTTATTTTATTTAAAAAAATTATTTTTAAAATTCATATTCTTTTAAACTTTTTTAAGTTTATAAAATTTTCTCAGCTTTCTCATCCTAAAAAGATAGTGAATAAGAAACAAGTTAGCCAATTAAAATTGAATTTTTGGGTAAGTATATTAATTCTTATTAAAAATTATATATATATTTTTTATAGTATTTGGTTAAGAGGAAATGTTATTAGTATTTTATTTTTTTGGAGAATACTAGTACTTGTTAAATGTTAAGGAAAAACTTAAACTTATAGATGTATGAAAATAGAAAATGCCATAGTAGAATATTATATATATATATATATATATATATATATATATATATAAATTTAAGTCTAAGTTTAAGTCTTAACTTAAATACGTTAAACACTGTATAAAGAAAAATACTTATATTACAGTAAATGAAGATGAATATTCCTTGTCTGATGTGATGCTTTAATGTAGCGTACGTAATCGCACGTAATCGTAATGAAGAAAGAGAAGTTTTGATGAACCTAATTGTAGAGAAAAATAAATATAAAAGAAACTTTTATTCACTTGTATATTAGAGAGTAAAATACATGGTGTATATATAAGAAAAAGATTAAGACCTAGCTGAAACAGAAAAGGAAAGTTGGGTCAAATAAACAAAGCCCAATAATTTAAAATAGGAAATTAAAAATATTAACACCCCTCAAGCTGGGGAGTAGATATTTGTCAGGCCCAGCTTGGATTTGAGAGTAGAGAATTGGGCGGAAGCAAGGGCCTTCGTGAATATGTCAGCAACTTGCATTGCAGAAGTAATGGGTAGTAGTTTGAGGAGACCAGAGTTAAGTTTTTCACGAACTAGGTGGTAATCAATTTCGATATGCTTGGTTCGTTCATGAAAAACTTGATTGGAAGCTATTTGAAGGGCAGATTTGTTGTCACAGTACAGGGTTGCGGGCTGGGAGAGAGGAAGATGTAAATCCTGAAGGAGGTAAGACAACCATTGTAACTCACATGTGGTGGTGGCAAGGGCTCTATACTCGGCTTCAGAGGAGCTGCGGGAGATAGTTGACTGCTTCTTTGATTTCCATGATATTAGGGAGTCTCCTAAGTAGATGGAATATCCAGTGACAAATTTGCGTGTGGTAGGACATGTTGCCCAGTCAGAATCACTAAAACCACAAAGGTGAAGTGAACTAGTGTGAGAAAAATATAGTCCTTCACCAGGGGTGCCCTTGAGGTAACGCAAAAGACGTGAGACAGCTTGCTGATGATGAGTTGTGGGTGCAGATATGAATTGGCTTAAATTGTGGACAGCGAAGGCGATGTCTGGTCGCGTGTTGGTTAAGTAAATTAGACATCCAAGGAGTCTTCTGTATTGAGAAGTGGCATCAGCATCGAGAGGTGAGCCTTGGTCGGGAGAGAGACGGGAGGTGTGAGTCATAGGGGTGGCCACAGGTGCAGAGTGAAGCATGCCAGTTTCTTGAAGGAGATCAAAAGTATACTTGCGTTGACTTAAATGAAGACCAGTACTGTTGCGAACAATTTCCAGTCCCAAAAGTAAGTGAGATTACCTAAATTTTTTATCTTGAAGTGATGGTGAAGGGATGCAGTAATTGTATTGATTTCCTCCGTGTCATCACTAGTTAAGAGCAAGTCATCAACATAAACAAGAATGACAGTGAGTTTATCATTATTATATTTAAGAAAAAGATAGTGATCAGCAACAGAAATAGAGTAATTATTTGATAAAAGAAAAGTAGAAAGTTTGGCGACCAGCTTGACGAAGCTTGCAAACATGCTGGGGAGAAGGAAGAGAGAGGCCAGGTGGGGGGGTCATGTATATCTCTTCATGGAGATCACCATGAAGAAATGCATTATTGACATCAAGTTGTTTTAAAATCCAATTTTTGGTAGTGGCAATAGCAAGCAGAAGGCGGAGGGTAGTGAGTTTAGCAACAGGTGCAAAAGTATCTAAGAAATCAAGTCCTTCAAGTTGGGTAAACCCTTTGGCAACAACTCTAGCTTTGTGGCGCTCAACAGTGCCATCAGAATGATATTTGATTTTATATACCCATTTACAACCAATAGTTTTCTTTCCTGGAGGGAGAGGGGTAAGTTGCCAAGTATTGTTAGCAGCAAGAGCTTGAAGCTCATCTTGCATGGCAGATTGCCAAGAAGCATGTTTGGAGGCTTCGTTATATGTCCGAGGTTCAGGATGAGAATTGATAGAGGAAATAACATTTCTAAAATTGGAAGATAAGGAATTGTAAGACAAGTAATTATGAATAGGATATCTACTACTTACAGTGTTGGTTGCAGTGTGGAAATCTGCAAGATAGGCAGGTTGTTGGTGAGGACGAGCTGATCTTCTTGGAAATTGGGGTGAGATGCTTCCTGGAGATGCAGGCGGTGATAATTCTGATGGAGGTGCAATTTTGGATGCAGGAGCAGAGGCACTATTTGTTGGAAGATCATAGGATAATGAGGCTGGTGGAGGAACAATATTGGGTGCAGGAGTAGAGGCACATGGCTCGACAGGAGGTGCAGTATCAGAAAAAAAATCAAAAGCAGAATTATATGCATTAGAAATAGGGAGAGATAAAGTGTTAGGGTCCTTAGGCAAGCCACTGTCCAATTTATATGGAAAGTGGTTTTCATGAAAGATTACATGTCTTGATATCTCTATGCTATGAAACTTTAAATTTAAGATAATATAACCTTTTGTATTTTGCGGGAAACCAAGAAAAATACCTTTGATAGATCTATCATCTAATTTTTTCCTATGTGTAGTAATGGTACTAGCATAACAGAGACAACCAAACACTTTTAGAAAGGAAATGTCATATGGTTTTCCAAACAACTTTTCATGAGGAGTGATGTTATCAAGTAATGGAGTAGGAATAACATTTATTAAGAAAACAGCATGATTTACAGCAAATTCCCAAAAAATAGGAGGAAGATTTGCTTGAAAAAGTAAAGCCCGAGTTACATTTAGTATGTGTTGATGTTTACGTTCTACAATGCCATTTTGTTGTGGTGTTTCAACACAAGATTTTTTATGTATAATTCCCTTTGAAGCATAAAAATTTGACATAGCAAACTCAACACCATTGTCATTACGAATCGTTTTGATATTAGTTTTGAAATGATTTTGAACGAAAACAGTGAAGTTAATGATGTGTTGACGCACTTCAGATTTGTTATGCAGCAGAATAACCCAAGTATAACGCGAGTAATCATCAACAATAGTCAAGAAATAACGAAAACCTTGCATAGAAATTATGGAGCATGGTCCCCAAATATCAAAGTGTACAAGATCAAAAATAGCAGAGGTAACAATATTACTTAAAGTGAAAGGAAGTTTTCTCTGTTTTGCACGACTACAAGTGTCACATACATGATGAGTATCAACAGTAATAAAAGAGTATTGTTTTCTTAAGGCATGTAATATTTCATGTGAAGGGTGTCCTAGTCTATAATGCCATAATGTTTTGTCTGTGATATTACAATTAATAAAAGGAGCAAAACAATGCGGTTTAGAATGACTAGAAGTAGGCAAGGTAGTGACAAGGTACAAGCCAACGATGGCTTTAACTGTACCAATCCTCTCTTGAGTGAGATTGTCTTGTATAATGCCGTGGGTTGAAGTGAAAGTTAAAGTGCATTTAAGTTGGTGTGTGAGTTTAGAAACAAATATTAAGTTTAATTGAAAATGAGGCACGTATAACACATCAGACAAATAAAACTGATCAGAAAAACGTACTAAACCAGAATATGTGGCATAAACAGTTTGGCCATTTGGAAGACTAATTAAGACAAGTTTAATTTTAGTATAAGTAGTAAAAACGTTCAAATTGTGACAAACATGATCAGTGGCACCAGAATCAATAATCCAAGATTCTTTTATAGAAGATAGTGAAGAGAGAAACTTACGTGTTGAAGAATGCTCAGTATTGGGGATTTCATCTGTAGAGATGGTGTCGACTTGATTAATTTGAGTGTAAGGGGCAGGATCCTCAAGGTTTTGCTGACGCAAAATGTTGGTAAGGAATTGACACTGTTGTGATGTAAGTTGAATCCCCTTGACATCCTGTTCTTTAGGAAAAAGCTCAGAAAAAGTGTCAGTAGTAATCATATTATTGGCATGGGATGTCCAATTGATGAATTTGTAGCCAGGAGGGAACCCATGCTTTTTATAACAGGTGTCAACAGTGTGGCCAAGATGATTACAAAAAGTGCAGACTTTTCTAGTAAAAGAAAACTTTGAGGTTTTAACATTACCAGAAGGAAAACCCATTTTGCGAAAACAAACCGCCTCAGTATGACCATATTTACCACAAAAATTGCATGTAATAGTGTGACTACTATTAAGATTATGAAGACTAGGGTTTTCATTAAACATTGCCTAAAAGATTTTTAAAACAAATCAAGATTTTGAAAGAGAAAAAAAAAAAACCAAGAACAACAAAGAGGGAAATAAAAATAAGAGAGAAGCGCAGTAAAACTCTTCATTCGAAGAGCTCTGATATCATATTACAGTAAATGAAAATGAATATTCTTTATCTGATGTGATGCTTTAATGTAGCGTACGTAATCACACGTAATCGTAATGAAGAACGAGAGGTTTTGATGAACCCTAATTGTAGAGAAAAATAAATATAAAAGAAACTTTTATTCACTTGTATATTAGAGAGTAAAATACATGGTGTATATATAAGAAAAAGTCCAATAATTTAAAATAAAAAATTAAATATATTAACATATTTAAAAACTTAAATGATTAACAAAGTTATATAATTTTTTTCTCATATTTTAAACCTTATAAAAATAGTTATCTTTTAATTCAGTTTAGTATGCTAAATTAAAAACCTTAAAAATACCTTAAGAAGAAGATCTAACCACATACAATAAAAATTAAAAACTCTTAAAACATCTTCAACATATTCATCTTCAAACAACGTCATCAAAACCTTGTATACTTAACTAAAAATCTACTTAACGCATCTATGAATCTTTATAACTATAGTTTTTGAACCAAGGTTCTTTCTTTTTGCAACTCCATAATTTCTTCTTACATCATTTCTTCTTACATCTCTACATATGTATAAAATACTAAAAAATATCCTATGAAAAGATTCTAGATTGAGTGATCCAAAAAAATTTATAAATTACGTTATCAAAAAATTAAAATTTGATTGTTGTGTTTTGGATAGTAAAATATAGAATTATTTATTTTTAATATTATTTAATGGTTTTAATTGTAAAATCCATAATACACTTTTACTAAAAATTTGATAGTGTACAATCTAAAATACACTCCCGTTTGCATAATTTAAATTAATATTTTAATTTTCATATTAGGTAGTTTGAAATTAATATTTCACTTATAGATTGATTAATCTAGAATTTATTTTTTCACTTCTAAATTAGTTAATCCAAAATTAGTTTTTTTCATTTATGGATTACATAATTTTTTTTTATAGAACTTTTGATCCGAAACTTGTTTAGAATCCGAAAGCCAATTGATTCGAAATTGTTTTATAATAGGATTGTATCTTGAATTTAAGTAAAATTAGAAATGCGTCTGGAATCTTCTGTTGTATAAATGGAACAGAATAAGTTATATTCCTAAAAGAACTAAAATATTTGGGATAATAATATGAGCCACTTTGCTCAAAACATGCGCAAGGAATACATGAATTCAAAGGTGTGCCCACAAACACATCCATGACGTACTCACCAGAGCCAAGAATCACTCCAGATTCTGATGTTGCCACAATGCACGGAAACCTTAGGTGCTAGCGAAACCACTGGAGTAACCACAGGCTTGTAAGAATGCTTTGGTTGGTCCTAGCTATGACTTTTGCAGCTTTGAAATAGTGTTTTGATTCTTCTCCTCTATGACCACAAAAAGGTTCTGAATTTTTTTCAACGGAATAGTCTCCACATCCCAGTTATTGTTATTATTAATATTTTTTATTTTGATTTTAGAATCAAAAAATTTGTTTTAAATTTCGATTTGTAATTTAACAGAAGTTATTTAAATTTAGGAACGTGTTGGTGAACGAAATACAAACCAAATGTATTGTGAAGACATAATTCTTTTAATTTTTTTTATTAATAGACTAATTAAATGTGGTTTAAAATATCTATATTTTCAAAAAAGTGGGATAAAATAATCATCTTTTAATAATCTCTCTATATTTTTTTTTAAAAATAATTAAATATAATTTAAAATATTCATAATTAAAGACACATATTTATTATTTTAAATTACAATATTTTAATGTGATTTATTTTTTTAAAAAGTCATGTAACGAAATTGTGGCTTAAACATTCATTATCCGAAAAATATTATTTACACTGATTATAAGTTAGATGTGTAAGAATGTTGTCTTTTTCAATTTTAGATATATGTGACAACTTTTAAACCACAATTTTATTATTTAGTTTATACTGACATTTAAAAAAAATTACTATAAATAAACAACGATCTCATAAATATAGTATTTAGTAGTTCTTAAATAACACTTATAAAATCGATGTCTTTTTATATTTAGATAACGATCATATAAGTGTGAGTTCACTATTGAGTTAGTGATAATAACATGAATGATATTAGATAGTAGATTTAGTTTGCTGAAAATGGTCATGCTCACTTTGATTATCAATATCAATATTGGAATTTAAGACTACAATTTAAATATACTCTTTTCAAGAAAATGCAATGTAAAGCATATTGTGCAAAATCGCTTTGTAAGTTACTCCAAGCAATTTCTCGTATTTGAGAGTTATCCCTGTAACTAAAAACAAGAATACACTAAGCAGTCCCTTATAGCTGAAATAAGAGTTATTTCTTGCAATTTTTTTTTTTTTTTATCAGCAATAAATTAATAGAATAGAATGAGACACTTAAGGGGTGTCTCAACCCTTATACATAGACACTCCAAGATAAAACACTCACCAAAACAACCTGTAAAGAGATTAACCTAGAGAACTTAAACCTTAGGAGACCCAACCCAAGGAGTACTTGATCTTTTGCAAATAGACAGATCATGCTGCATCTTCAGACCAACCAAATACTCATGGAGAACCCCTTCCTCTGCTGCCTGACAGCTCCGTGGCGTCTTTCTTCTTCCTTCTTGCTTCATATCATGATCATTAATTTGCTCCTACATAGCTACTTACTTGACAAGTAGCAACCACAATGCCTTCAGGACACCTTGTCAGCAGCATCAGTTGGGGTCTTGGCACCAACACTTCAACAGCCCGGAACTGTACTCCATGCTATTAACCAACCCCAATGTACTACTGATCACCCAAGAATCAAGCCTCCGCACCAACTAGTTACCTCAACAGAGCACGTCAGCAGCCTCTAGCATCAACCTGGTTTGGACTTAACAGAAAAAAAATTTACTGCACTGGGAGTGCTTCAGGATCGTGTACCAGAACCTAGCTGCCACCAACAGCTAGTCCTAACCTTCACAGCACTACCCCTACGTTCCCAGGGATCATCCTTGATATCCAGCTAAGACACTTAACCACATTCTTATTCGTTGTATTTCCTCACCTTCATATATTTGCCAGCCTGCCTTAACCTGATTGGTAGCAACACCACTTAGCTGCATCGACCTTCCAATAGCTTCTCTAATTAATACTTTCGTGATTTGGCCGAGCCCTGCCAAATCCTTCAGCGGACTCTCAAAAATCGTCCCACATCCCTTCTCTTATTTTACATTTCCCTGCATAATTCTTTGCTGGCCCCCTTTACAATCCATCTACGTGTTGTCAACACCAGCGTAGATCTCCACAACCACTAATCCACACCAGCGTATTAGACCAGCGGACTTTCCAGCTTAACACTTCCTTCAGGCTCCTTGGCTAATACAAGTCAACACAGCCACAATACCACCTTTTCTCTCGGGTACCCTTCAGGGGGAACCCCTTCTTGGCACCAATGACACCAACACTGCAGTGTTTGTTCTGCAGGATTGAACCTACCACAGCAACCCCTTCACAGCATCTAACCTACTAGCGGTTTCAACAGACCCAAACCCACATCTCTACATAGCTTCACCGTGTCCGTAATCTTTTGCCTTTACTTACACAGGCTCCTTCCCTTTTCTTCCGGTTTCTTTGCACTTCCCACTTCTACGCTTACGTACCCTTACAGGTCCTGTTATTTGTAACTTTTTATGCAACACAAAGGGTTCAACACCCAATCCACTAAGGAGTAGTTGAATGGATCTGCCTTATACTTCAACCATTGCCATGATTTTATTTGTGCTTGCTGGAAAATTTCTTCTGCATCTACCACACCTTGCTTGAATACTACCACATTCCTGTGATCCCAAATACTCCTCTCTACCGCATCTTTTAACTGTGAAATTCTATGTAACATTTACTATATTTGTTTATATATATCTTGATTGGCCTATATATGCTTTCTCTGGTTGTTGGAAGTCAATTTTATTGTATTGAAATATAATCATCTTTAAAGCTGTTTTATTTGAGTATCTTATCAAATATTATAATTTATTTATTATGGTGCCGAATATTGTGAGTTTTGGTATGGCATAGGATAGTGAGGTATTTCTCCCACATATAGAAAGAGAACCCTATAACGACTTCACAGAAGAATATGTTTAAATAATAGGGAATGTTTTTAAGGCTAAACTAACAAATCAAAAGTGATAAAATTGTCGCTATCGTCCCTACTTGTGTTAGTCGTGTTAGTTGTGTTCTGTTTGGACTTGTTACTCTTGAATTTATGACGATATCAAAGGTTGTATCTAGTGTAATATTGTTTTTGTAGCTTTGCTTGTACTAGTTTAATCCTTTAATATATCCTATGTTATGATATATAGATGACTTCTACACACTATTAATATAAATATTTTTAATTTCAGTTGGATAGTAATATTAATTAATAACATATTTTATGAGTTTGATTTTGAGTACGATTGATGAAAGAATGTATGCTATCTTTTCAATTTTATTTCTCATTGACTTCTTTTATAAATTATAAATAATTTATCCTATATTTTTTTATACTTTTTTGTTTTTGGTTTAGTTCCTCAATGTTTAATGTATCGGTTAATATAAGAATATTATCACACAAAAAATATTATTATTAAAAATTAGAAGGTTTAGAAGAAAATGAAAAATATAATTTTATATAAATATTTGAAATAAAACCAAAAATATATTAGCGGGGTTCACACCATATTAGACTTAATGATAGTATATCCCCTTTGAAATGCATTTTTTATGTATCTATTTTACTTATCAATTAAATACAATAATATAAATGTTATACTTACATAGAGACTGTTTTATCTCAATTTTTACAAATTAACCATACATTCTATTTTATCTATCTTCAACCATGGATTCTTTCCCAATTTAATATAGCATGTAACAAATGTTCAGTTTCAATTTTATTAGTAATGCAAGACAGAATGATACGTATGTTTCCCATAATATATATATATATATATATATATATATATATATATGTATATATATGTATATATGTATATGTATATATGTATATGTATATATATGTATATGTATACATATATATATGTATATGTATATATGTATATATATATATATATATCATCTCCGTATGTAAATAAGGAATGTATCTTTGACAAGGTCTTAAGCCACTGTTCCGTGAGTTGAATCTTGAACTGGATTGGAAAAATGGGGGACATACCTCTGAGTGAATGCTTTAGCCGTCAAAATGAGTCTTTGGCAAATAAATCTTTCTGAAATCAACAACGCTAACAAAGTAGAAATCCCAGCAATAATGAAAAGCCCCGCGAAGCTATGAAAGCTGAGACTGAGAGGAGCAGAAGATATTTCCGCAGACGAGTCTTCTCCTCCAATCTCATTCTTTCCAAAATATTTTTCCTCGATCTCATTCATTATTCCACTTTCAATCACATTCAGGATGCCTCTCGAAAAGTAAGCCGTGAGATTGGAGTTTAAAGGGAATGCCTGGAAATAACATAATTTATATACAATAAATGCACTCATATGATATATATATATATATATATATATATATATATATATATATATATATATATCAGAAATTGAAGAAGATGTTGCTGAACAACTTGTTTTATAATAAAACTATACGATAAATGCACTCATTATATGATATATGTATATATAATTCACATTTGACTAACTTCAAGTTTAACTAAATTACTTCACCCAAGAAACACAGAGTCAGATTTTCATAGACGAATTAGTTATGACTTATGCATTATATGTATGTGTAGAGTAGCTCGTAAATAGAACAAGCAAAATATATGCTAAAACTGTAAAGCCTTGTACATGTATTGTTTAGTCTTAGTTTTACAACAACAAATAAAACAAAATTAAAGAAAAAGAACCGAAACACAAGCTTGTACAAGAATGAGAGTTAGAGAAGAGAGACTTACAAAACCAAACCCAGCATTTCTATATTCGGGGCCAGCCAAAATATAATTGGATCCGTATTCTTTAAGGTAGAGTTTAAGGTAGGGCACTTCATCGAATATAGCTGCAACACCCCCATTTTTGCTTCCAAGCTTTAGAGCATCATAGTACTCAGCAATGTTGCTATATGGCCTTAGTTTGGACGGGTCAAACTTAAATTGGTCAATCAGAACATCGTAAACATAAGACCCAGACTGGTATCCAACGTAATAACCCCCTCTCCTTAGATCATTAACGTTCTGAAAACTGGGTCGCAGTTTATCCAAGGTCAATATAGAAGTCAAGTTGGCAGTGTAACTTTGCATGAGGACCAACGCCAACAGAAGCCAAACCATCAGCACAAATCTTGACCAGCTTTTTACCACTACTTGTTCTGAAAATTCAAAATTTTGAAACCAACTACTAATTAATCACATATATAAAAACTATATAAAGTTAAAACATGAATCAACAGCATATGTAATTACTTTCAGGAAGAATGGCTTGTGAGATTGGAAACAATAAGATGGTTGCAGGGCAAAGCTTTTTCTGATTTGGAGAACCCTCTTGATTAGGCAGCGCGCTTACATTTCTTTCCATGATGAGTATGGCAAGCCCTATGAAGGTAGAGATGATGATTATTCTCAACCAAAGATCCCAACTGAAGGGTTTGACAAAAGTCCACATGTTTTGATCCCTCCCATGTTGAACTGGTACTACCATTTTAACTCCCGATCCAGTATATGGCACCGTGAAATCTACGTAGTTTGAACGGTTGGCCCGGATCGTTAAATCTCCTACCACAACTTCGCTCTTTTTTGTCATATTTTTAAGCAAAGAAAAAAGCAGTTCAGTGTCAGATTTTCTGGCTTTATTTTTTTCTTAAATGCAAAAAACATGTATAAGATAAAATTTACTAACCTCTGTCGACATTTGTTTTAGAATTGCATGGCGTCTTCTAGAAACCTGGTTTGATTCAACAACAAAAGGTACAATATGTAGAGAAACATTGAAGGGTAAGCGGGTTACAACGGCATAGAAAACATCCATGCAATATCCAGAAACGGTGTAGTTTTGTTGAGAAGGGTCCCAAACTACATTCACAAATTGGGGGAAACCATCTCTCATGGGTACCCTTACTCTTAACTTTATCTCTCCATTCTTCAATCTAGCATTTGATCCATTTCCAGTTGCTGCCTGTTGTAGCACAAGCAAATCAATTAAAAAACAATAGAAAATAGATAAAAAGCAATTACCCTTCATTGTATAGTAAATTCTAGCTAGTGCTTTTAATCATCACAACAACAACAATATGGTGTTATTCACTCCTTCCTTCCTCTTTATGAAGTTTTAGCCCATTGGGGAATGCTTATTTAGTTGCCAATAATGGATTCACAAAATATTTAAACTATTACAGATAAATTAAATTACAATATAAGTCGGTGCCAGTTAAAAACATGATAATATATTTTTGTTTTCAATCAATTGTTTTTTTATAACTTCAAATATTTTATCTTTTATTTGATATTTATTCCTTTAAAATTTAATATACAGAATGCCTGTTAAGGAATAAGAGTATTTCGTTTGATATGGAATATTCAGCACGAAATGAAAAAAAATAAACAAAAAAATATTGAAAGTGTACATATGGCTCGGCTATAGATGGGATACAGATGTTAGGCAATTTCGAGAAAAGACAGTTGTCAGTTTTTCATTGTTAAGATGTGTCTTGCTCTTGTCGGTTAAGAAGACTTCAACCTTATAGACTAAGTCAACCAAACGAAATCAATAAAAAAACAGTTGAGTGTCACTTTCTAAATGAATAGAAATAGAGTTACAATTAAAACCATTAAAGCCAATACCGTCTTTTGAGATGAAATAACAAACAATTAAATGATATAAAAAATATTAAAATAAAATAATAATACTAAGAGTTGTAATGTAATTGTTGGAGATCGCACAATGATTTAGAGATTAGAGTCTTTCATTGTATATAAGTAGGTGCAAACCTTAACCTCATGAGCCGGTTTTATGGGATTGAGTTAGGTTTAAAGTCTATTTTGTAATAGTAATTGTATAAAAATATAAGTTGTAAATGTATGATTTTAATTGTTCTCAAACGGGTTTGAGACTTAGAGAACGATTGCTTCAGCTTCCACTTTCGGTCGGCCTACAATGCTCCGAGCTCCCTGTTACGTCTTTCTTTCTCTCGTCTGGCTCCACAGGCGGGGAGGGTACCTGCGAAAGGCACTCCAACGCTCAAGTCAGTCGGAGTGTTAGCACTCGGGTGTCAAAGTACTGTAGATAATGACGTACCTTTCTCCTTGAAATGTGTGTTATTTATATTACCTTAATGGGCCTTCATTAGTGGGCCGGATTAGGGAATTGGTTTGTGTTTAGGGTTGCGCTAAACAACCCTTAATTACAGATTAATTCTGCTGACTTGGTCAATCCTTGACTAAACGTTAAGGGTCAGTCGGTCACGTGGCCGCGTCGGCATTGCTTAGGCGGTGACTTGGTCCGAGTGTTGGCCGACTCAGTGAGTCGTCCGGTCGTACCAGTACAGTTGCCCCCCAGGCTCGAGAGCTGGTACAGCCGAAAAGTCTGAGAGGTGGGATCCGGTCGGTGGCGTAATGATAGGTGAAGTGACTGGAAACGGCGGCTAAGCGGATGACATGACGTGTATATATGAGGGGGGTTTTGGGCGCCAAACGATGTGGGTCGTTGGATCAGACAGATCTAACGGTTGAGATTTTGTGACGCTTGGAATTCCGAGACATCTTCGGGTTATAAATAGGGGCTGGGAACAGTGACCTTTCACACGTTCTGATATTCATTGAGTTCCGACACCTGTACGAATCCGAGCGATCCTTGTTGCGTTCTTCGTCCATATCAAGGTTAGTCATGTCTACCTGCTCGCGTCCCACTTCTTCCTCTTCTCCCGCTCGGTCTTCTCTTCCTGAACCCCCTTCCTATTCGTCTTCTAAGTCTTCCTCATCTTTTTCTTCTTCCACTTCCTCTTCCGACAAGGTCATATTGGTCGGGGCAATTCAGACCGTTGCCCCACAGGTAGAGGAAGTGAGGGGTGATTGTTGAAGATGGTTGCTGCCCCTTCAAGATTGTGTTTGATGAAGACTTGTATGTTGTGTTTGATGAAGACATTTATGTTCTTTTCATGTATTTGCGCTTTGCTTTAAGTATGTCTTAGTTAGTGCTTAGAGGTTGTCTAAGAGTAGCTTTTTGCTGAGTAAATCACCTCATAACCACTGGCCATGTGATAAGAACAAGCTTAAGTTTTCTAAAACTGTTTTTCACATGTTTTACACAAAAACACGTTTTACTGCATAAAAATAAATCTGTTCTTTTCTAAATAAACAGATTCATTTTCTTCACTGATGCCTTGGCTAAAGTCTTGTAAAAATTGGATTTTGTGCATCAGGTATTTTGACTAAGTCTTCTTCTTTTCAAAACGACTGAGTTTCAAATAGTTAAACTTCCTCTGTTTTCGTTTTGAAAAATAAATCTGTTCATCTGTAAATGAATAGATTCTTTTTTGCCTCTGGTGCCATATCATACTTAAACGTTTTTTAGTTTTATCTCAGCACCAGAATGGTTGACTAAGTCTCCTCACTTAACAGATTCTCTAACTGCTTTTGAAAATAAATCAGTTCATTTTATTTTCAATCTGTTCATTTTATAACAGCTTTAACTGTTTTTCAAAATTCTGTTATAAGCTGGCTTTCTATAAAATGCAAACTTGTTTCTGAGTTTAATAACGATTCAAACAGTTCATACATTTGCAAAAACAAGTTTTGACAGCAGAGAGTTAAGTGTTTTCAAGGATTAGCATTTGTTCTTCAAAGATTTCAAAAATCAAAAAGTGCTTGTTCTTGGTTTGGTTCCAAAAGCTTGGTTTGAGGTGCAGCTACTGTTCTAGCAATCTTGCCTACTGGTTTAAGGCAGATCTGTGTATCCTCAATCAGGTGTAGTCGTTTCACATCTCTTTCTTGTAATAGTTTGGTTGAACCCTCTTCTTGATAGGTGTTCTTGAAGAGTGGGTGTGTGTGTATGCTGAAATAGGTTTTTTCAGCAAGAGTACCTAAGTTCTTGTAGGTTTCAAGAACAGTGGGAATTGTACTGGGTTGTACAGTGTGTTAGTGAATTCCACCTGTTGTTGGTGAAGACTGGATGTAGCTCAGGTTGAGTGAACCAGTATAATTGTTGGTGTTCATTCTCTCCCTCACTCTGCAATTTCGTTTCTGCATAATTGATAAAACAGCAAAGAAATAAATCTGTTCAATTGAAAATAAATCTGTTCTTTCTGGGCACTGTGCATACTGTTCTTGATTTCTGGAAAAGGTGTTTGAATCTGATAAGAACATATATAATCTGCTAAAACCATTGGAACAGATTGACTGTGATAGGATGCTCAAGAAACTGTAAATGCTATTAATTGAACCTTAAACAAACTGCTTAAAGTTGAAGCTTGTTGTTCTGTGATTCATTGTTCTTAATTTCTGGAAAATTTCTTGACATCAAGAAGAACACTCATTGTCTGTTAAAAGTCACTGGAACAGCTTGTTTGCAAAGGTCACTCAATTAACTAGCATGTTATCAATTGAACCTTAATCACTTGCTTGAAATTGAAGCTTGCTGTTTTTTGTGTTTCACTGTTTTTCAAAACTGATATCTGTGTGTGTGCTGCTGGAAATCCTCACTGCATAGTCTTGTGATTAGCTTTGCTGTATTAAAAGCGTTTCAAACAGAAAAACAGTGCTGAAATAAATCTGTTCATTTTCACATAAATCGATTTATTTTCTATAAAACTGGGTTAAACATTGTTTCTGCGAAGAAGTTTTAAAAGGTCAATTCACCCCCCCCCCCCCCTCTTGAACTTTGGCACTATTAAACCCAACAGTGATGACGCTGGTAACGCGTCAGACCGGTCTAGCTCGTCTGAGCGACCGCACACTCATGGGGCTCCATCTTAGGTGGACCCCATTGTATGTGAGATCGTGTCCGTGTTTCACACGGATGCCTCGATGGTTGAGTTTCTTGGCAAGGTTCCAGTTTTGAAGGCTTCGGACGAGGACTCCTTGATGTCGTTCAACCCTTGTTCGCTAGACAACGGCGTATATATGGAACGGTCATCTACCGAACCTCCTTTCTTCTTTATGTATAATTGTTTGTTTTCAGATTTACACGTGTCTCTTCCTTTTGACACGTTCACGGTGGGTGTCCTTCAGGCGCTCAACGTGGCGCCGAGTCAGTTGCACCCCAATACGTGGGCATTCATGCAGGCTTTTCACGTGGTATGTCGGACGTTCGGGGTGCGTCCTCTTTCTACTTGTTTCTTGCATTTCTATGTCTCTCACCCTTCTGATATGGTTGGTTGACATTCCTTGGTCAGTCGTTCGGGTAGTGTGTTGTTCAAGGCTTTCACGGTCTTCTATAAGAACTTTAAAGAGAAGTTCTTTGAGGTGTTTGTGGAGCTGGTGGGCACGCGCTACTTCTTTGACGAGGTCAGTCAGTTTAGGTTCCCCCTGTTTTGGACGAGGAATCCTACGAAGATAAAGGATTGGTCACGCCCGATCAGTCCAAGCGAAAGCGAGCGGGAGGTTTTCGCTTTGTTCGATAGCCTTTCGAAGAAGCTTCCCGCTCGGCCGTTGATGTCTTTGTATACAGAGATTGATCGTGCGGCGGCCTTCGAGGGCATGTTCTATATATCTAGTCATTTGGTTGTTCGTTTTATTGTTTTGGCTAACGTGTTGTTTTTGTTTCAGTAATTGCTAAGAGGGAGATATCGCAAGCGGTCGGTATGCTGACTGTGTTTAAGAACAAGTTGAATGAGAAAAGGGGGGCTGCCGGGACCGGGGCCCCTCCTGCTGAGACCGCCACCTGAGCGAGTTCATCATCAAAGAACCCCAAGAAGAGGGCTAGGGATGGAGGCAACACCGCCCGTACCTTTCGGGCACCCTAGGAGATGTCGACCCCCCTCCAAGCTAAACAGTGACTCGTGTTGGGTCGCCACCGACCGACGATTTCAACCGTCCCATTCCAACAACGGTTGTCGTACCTGTGGCAGCTACCCAAGAGTCGTCCCTGACGTTGCTGGGGGGTGACAAGTGCTTCACCAAGGCAATGAACTTTAGTTTGCCCCCCGGCCTCAAAGAGCTTATCGGGTCGATTCCCGAGGATGATATACTTGACAGCGGCGTTGAGATGATCTGTCACGGCCTGATACCGACCCGTCGAGGGGCCGAAGCTCACAGACGGCGCATTGAGGATCTGTCGCGCCTCAAACACCAACTTCAGGAGGTGTCCAGCAACCTGAAGCAGGCCTTCGATGCGAACACGGCGTACAAAAAAAAGCTGTGTTCGTAGGCTGCAGAGCTCGAGCTAGGTGCGGCTCGGTTGGCTGAGGTGGAGAAGGCGGCTGAGATCGCTCGGCTGCGCAAGGCGCTAGAGGAGGCCGAGCACAAAGGAGTGTTGCTGAAACGGGAGGTCGTTTCTCAACGCCAATGGAAGGAGGCGGCGAAGGCTGAGGTGTTGAAGACCATGGAGGACACCATGGTCTTGATAACTCAGAGCTTTGACTTGGCCTTCCGTCAGGCCGAGGTGTTGTATGGTGGGCCTCCACCCTTTGGTCAATTTGACTAAGAGATGGAGCTCTTCAATGGTTGACTAGTCTTAGCGGACGAGGTCCAACATCTGCAGAGCGCCGACCAACCTGCCCCGAGCGAGGATGTTCAGGACTAGAGCTTAGGCTTTAGGTTTTTTAGACTCGTTCTTTTTACTCCCTTGAGGCCGGGGTGTGACCTCCACCTTTTGTTGATGAATAGATTCGGTTGTCTTTGCTTTCAAATAATTGCACAAGTGTTTTACTTCAATCGGTGTGAGTGTGAGTTAATAACGGTTAACTTAATGAATTTGTTCGGTCCTCATAAATTTGAGTTTTTAGAAAATTAATGTATTTTCTCTTTTTAAAATTGTGTTAGAATCGTACTAGAATGGTTAGAAATTCAACAAATACTTTTTAAATTGGACACTTCACGGATACGTATCTTACAAGTGTCATACAAGTGTCGGTGTCCGATATGAGTATCCTGATGGGAAAAACGCACGTGGAAGCAACACACAATCACGAATCAGCTGCAAAAAATAAACAACACAAGATTTAACGTGGTTCGGTCGCCAACTGCAACCTACATCCACACGGTCAACTTTTAGGTTTTCATTCTATCCTGTTGCACACCAATTGCAAGTACAATGATCTCTTTAAATAGAGATTATAAAAGGGACACAATGATTAAGCCCACTCACTAAACATGTGTCTAGTCAGCTTAACCCAATTGGTTCTGCTTTCATACCCAACAATCTCCCACTTGAAGCCACGGAACAATGTTCACCTGTGCTTCAACTGTGTACAGTGATTAAGCTCACTCACTAAACATGGTGTCTAGTCAGCCCAACCTAATTGGTCTTGACTTCATACCCAATAATCTCCCACTTGAAATCACGAAACAATGTTCACCTGCACTTCAACTGTGTACATGTACTTCTGTAATTTGTCGACGGAACTCAATGTTTCACCTCTAGTTGCCACAAGCCTTCTTAATCATTTTGAAGACTTCGTTAAAACTCCCATGAGTTTCAACACGTCAGTCACTTAACCGTTCTCTGTTCCTACCGTCTCCCACTTACAGGAACTGCCGGATCCTGGAACAACCTGAGAACAAACACTCTCCTTATTCAACAAGAAATTTTTTGGAGAAGTTTAAACCATTGGAATACTGGTTCTCCTAACCCACTGTCATCTAGGAACCTCAGCTGAAGCAGAACCTGTGCTCCCACTGCCACAAGTACCTCTGACTGGTCTACCTGAACCTTTCCATGCTCGTTCATCCTGAATCTGACATGTGGCTCTGAGTTTCTCTCTTGTAAAGACAACCCTCTTCTGCCCACGAGATTCTGTGAACCGGACTTTGTTTATCTTCTGAATTGGGATGGTCACTCCCTCAGACATGGTAATCCGACCATATACAACTAACCTCTCTTTCTTCCGCAGGCCATGACAAGGTTTCCCTTGACGACCTTCCACTGTTGATTTCCAAACTTCACTTCATGTCCCTGTTCGTCCAACTGCCTAACAGAAATCAAAGTTTTCCTCAAGCTTGGAACAACTCTAACATCCTTCAAAGTCCATAAACCAACTAGTGTCTTCAACACTATGTCACCCATGGCCGTAACCTTAAGAGATTTTTTGTTTGCTAGTCTTACCTTTCCAAAGTCTCCAATAACTAAATTCTATCCATGACCCAGGAATCCACACTGTTATCCGCGCAACAGACTAAACAGTCCTCGTCCACGAAGTCTTCTGCAATGTTGACTTATTTATGATTAGGGCATAGATTTCTGAAATGCCCCACCTCCTTGCAGTTCCAACATGTTACACTTGAATAATCCCGAGTCTTTGACTGACTCCTTCTTTTGTTCTTGCTCCCACTATCTCTGATATTTTTCTTACCTATGATGACATATAACGATTCACTAGAGAATTCTCAGAACTCCTACTTTGGACATCCTTGCCAAGAATGAGATCACGAATCTTCTCAAAAGTGAATCCATCAGATCCCACTGAACTGGTAACTGTTGTAACTGTTCCGGACCAACTGTCAGGCAAAGACAATAGCAGTAGTAAAGCTTGAACTTCATCATCGAACTTAATGCCCATTGACGTAAGTCTGGCTAAGATCATATTGATGTGCTCAGTAACTGAACTCGCAAATCCTCAATTTGCATTTTCCACTAACTGAAATTTGTGCCATCGAATTTTCAATTCGGAACTTCCCGTTTTCTGTCATCTCAAACGACTAGTCGAGATACTCGGTACAACTAATTTCAAATCTTGGCAATCTTTAAAAAAAAAAAATCAAGACCACAAAAATTACACCACCCTAAATCAGTCACCAACAAACCTGGTTGCAGTCCTTATTGCACTGGCGCTCCGCTGCACTGGACCGCAACTGCCAGGACGCACACCGCCGCTGTTCGCGCTTTGCACCACCATCGTCGTTGGTCACTGTCGTCGCACTGCACTTCGTGACATCTCAGACCAGCACACCTACATAACGCACATGCAACCCTAACTTTGGGATGTCGTTACCGCCCTTGCGAAACCCTAGCTTTGGGATGCCCCTACGAAACCCTAGCTTTAGGATGTTGTTGCCAACTCTGCGAAACCCTGACTTTGGGACGCTACTGCAGGCCTTGCGAAACCCTACATTTGGGACGTTATTTCCGCCTCTACGAAACCCTAACTTTGGGACGCTACTGCAGCCACAATTTTCATGTCTCGTCGATTAATTCTGCTAATCGGATCTCTAGTGTGTAAACGAACCAAAGCACTTGATACCACTAGATGGGAAAAACGCACACGGAAGCAACACACAATCACGAATCAATTGCAGAAAATAAACAACACAAGATTTAACGTGGTTCGGTCGCCAACTGCAACCTACATCCACACGGGCAACTATTAGGTTTTCATTTTATCCTCTTGCACATCAATTACAAGTACAATGATCTCTTTAAATAGAGATTATAAAAGGGACACAATGATTAAGCCCACTCACTAAACATGTGTCTAGTCAGTCCAACCAAATTGGTCCTGGCTTCATACCCAACAATCTCCCACTTAAAGCCACAGAACAATGTTCATCTGCGCTTCAACTGTGTACAATGATTAAGCTCACTCACTAAACATGGTGTCTAGTCAGTCCAACCCAATTGATCTTGACTTCGTACCCAACATATCCGACACCGACACGCCATTATATAGTGTTTAATCTCTCCCCCCCTCTCTCTCTCTCTCTCTCTCTCTCTCTCTCTCTATATATATATATATATATATATATATTGACTATAGATGGCTTGGGGTTTTGTTTGTGGCTCACAATGAACCGAAGTTTAACTTTGATCAGTTTAGGATGAGTTTTTCTTCAGAGATGGTTAATACTGTTTGGAACACAATCTGGGTGGGGGTGGTTAGCGAGATATGGAAACACAAAAATAACATAATTTTCAAAAGTGGAGTGGCTTATGTGTTTGAAGTTTTTGCTCTGGTGCAGGTAAAGGTGTGGACTTGGGTCTCTACAAATTTTCGGTTAGTGTCGTTATCTTTTTCTGATTGGTGTTTAGAACATTTGGAGTGAATGAGGTTAGTCACTTGAATTTTTTTAGGACAAGGTTGCTTTAGTTAGTTTCAGAGGTTTTAGGCTGGAATCGGTATTTGAACACCGTGTATAAGGGTTGAACCACCCCTGAAGTGGTTCCAATTTATTTATTTTTTATTGTCGATAAAAAAAAATCGCGCCGTTATTTATATTATATTATTTATATTATATAATCTAAAAGTATCACTAACTATTTATTATTTAATTATTATTTTACTCTCTTTTTTATTTTTATTTTTAAATATAGAATTACGTTTTAATAAAACTGTGACAAGAAGTCACGAGTAGTTAAGATGTGGGGACTGCTGCCAATGTCTCTTTATAGAGTATCCCCTCAACAAAATTATGAGGACTTAGCTAGGTCAAAGAAAATATGAAAGTGGAAAAATGATTTTTTTTATTGTGTTAGGCTAAATTTTAAACATCAATCTAATTCAACTCAAACTGAATCAATGCAAATTTATTTCAAAAATTTGTTATATTACATATTGACATATAAATAATATTTACAAAACTATTATATTAATTTATTATATCCATTTATATAATATTTTGTTATTCCAAAAATTAAAATATTAATCTTTAATTATTCTTAAATCTATTTGCACTTTTTAATTTTTTTTATATTAAAAAATAAGTTTTGATAAAAAATTAGTAAAATATATTTAGCCAAACCATATAATAAACTAAAAACAAGATAGTTTATAATTTAAAATATTGAAATCCGTGGCATAATTGTTTGAAAAAAAATGAATTATAATATTACGTAAATTCTTATTTTAGTAATCACTAAATGAAATGAATATTTACGTTTAATATTTTTAATATTTTTGTATATTTTAAGGTTTATTTACTATTTAAAAAGGTAGAATAAATCAAAACTATTTAATTTAAATTAAATTATTTGATTTGATCAAATTTAAATTTAGAAATGAATAGGTTCATTTTGAAATTTTAAAAAAAAGGTAGACAAAAAAGGTATTTTTTAAAAAATGAATAATTTATTATAATGGGTGGACACGAGTAGAAGACAATCCACCAAGTCCGGTCTTTATATTTTTTTTCTTTGTCATATCTAAATTCTAATTATAGCGCGTTTGATTTTATTTAAAAATCTTTATTTTCTGCAAACCATTTCAACACTAGCTTGTCAACAATGGGGGAATTAGAATGTATTTCGTGTTTGAATTGACGACCATCTCCGCGGAAAGGTTGAAGATTACTGGTTAGTTTTTAGAAATGCTAGTTCCACATAAATTTATTTTTGAAAATAGTTAATATCTATATTTTAAAGATATGGTCTTAAAGATAAATTATAAGATATTTCTCTTTGAGTTGGGTATTGTCTAACCACTCATCTTCTTAAAATTTAAACTTAAAATCATCTCCACCGGTTAAACTAGATTTGATTTGAACCATCTATTTCCCTTATCAAAAAGGCTTACTTTAGTTAAATTCTTCCACCACCTAGATTTGTACTTATTTCGAGTTGATGTATTTAAGTTTAACGTCCTCCAAAATCCATACTTTGATTCTAAGACATCCTTCCACAGACCAACCTAAACCTCAGGGGACCTCAATTTTCATAACCATTTTGCCAAGAGGGCCTTATTAAAAAGGTCAATGCGTCTAATACCAAGGTCACCTTCCTCTTTTGGTTTGCATATGTTCTCCTAACTACACCAAGCGATTTTCCTTCCTTCTGCACCCCATCCCCACAAGAAATTCCTATGTAGCTTTGTGATTCCTTGCACACCCAAATTGGCACTTTAAAAAATGACAAGAAAAATAATGGTATGGCATTGATAACGAATTTTATGAGGCAAGCTCTTCTCGCAAAGGATAAGTATTTACCTTTCCAAACCGGAAGTTTCTTTCTTATCTTTGATATCACTGGCTCCCAAAAAGAACATTTAGATGGGTTACCGCCTCCAGGTAGGCCTAAATAGGTAAATGATAATTCCATTATGCTGCAATTGAGGATTTTAGAGTACATGTTGACCAAGTTCCTGTCCACACCAATTGCACCTATTTTACTCTTGTAGAAATTTACTTTGAGGCTAGAACCTAATTCAAAACATCTTAGCATAGCCTTAACAACGTAATATTTTGCATACTTGATTCGCAGACAAATAAGGTGTCATTAGCAAATTGGAGTACATTCACCTCAACGTTATTGTCTCCTACTTTAATTCCCAAAAATAGATTTTTTCTGGTTGCTTGATTTACCAAACCGAATAGGTCTTGAGCCACGATTAAGAACAAGAAAGGTGCAATGGGATCCCCCTGCCTTAGTTCTCTAGAGGGTTTGAATTCTTTTGTTGGGTTTCCATTTACCAGAACTGAGATAGTAACAGATTCTAGACTTTAGACGGACTCTGATCCACTAAATCCATTTCCCACATAATCCTTATCTGCCCATCATATAGAACAAGAACTCCCAATTCTAGACGTTTTTTTGAAGTGAAGCTTCACAATTACCCCACTCCTCTTTTTTCTCTTTAGTTCATCCACAACCTCGTTTACGACAAGAATACTGTCTAATAACTCTCTATTTAATAAGAAAGCCGATTGTGACACGTTTATGACGATCTCAATGACTTTCTTAATCCTTATAGATAACACTTTTGTTAATATTTTGTATAAGCATATGATTAAAGAAATAGGTCTATACTCCTCTAAAGATTGAAGATTCAAGAATTTTGGAATCAGTGTTATAAATAAACTATAGATAATGAAATATACATAAAATTTAATGTCATAATAAATTAATCAGTTTAAATCTTCAACATATTATATAATTAAAAATAATATTTATAAAATGATTGAATGTTTACATAGTATTCAAAATAAAAGAAGGAATACTCAAAATTTAAATAATTATAACTTTCTTTATATTATAATTTGTAAATTTATACGTTTTGTAGAAATATTACATGAACAAAATAAATTGTACTAAATTTAAATATATTTAATATTTTTGAAAAATAAAATATGATCAATTATATTTTTATCAAATTTGATATATAGTATTTTATATGATATTACATATTAAAAAACGTACATACATATATTTTAAAATAAATAATAAATATGCACACTCTAATTTCTAAAAATAACAAGATTAATAGACTTAATATGAACAACAATTTAAACTTAACAAAAATATGTATAAATGTGAGATTCTTCATGAGAATAAATGACAAAAATTACTATATTGATTCATACATTTTTTAAGACACATCTTTAAAGTCTACATATGTTTATTTAATAATATATTCATATCAAGTTATCACAATGTAATAGTAAGGTATTAAAAATTATATTATACTACAATATATGATAATGTATTTTTGTTAAAAAAGAGAGTCATGAGATAACCATTCTAATTCATCACTTCGTTATTAGAAGCAAACTGGACATATATATACATTCACTTGGATCACACATGGATCTATATATACAAAATATTTCTTAGAAAATATCTACTAGTGTGTTTTAGAAGACTTATATTAAGCATTCTTCACCATATATTTAACATCTGACTCATTTTAGTAACTCAGGCCTACAAACCTCAATTACATGGATTAAGGTGAGTTTAAGGTATATCCTTATTGAGACTTCAACATGTGTTTTAATTCACCCTTTCAAACTCTAACATGTGATCTGACGATACAATAAGCCTCCCTTTAACTTTTCACCACTCAATATCCTAGTCCACATGACTTAGACCATCAGTGAAACTAAAGAATTTATGTTAAAATATAAAACTAGAGAATCTTTGTACACCAAATCAAAATTCATGAATAGTTCTAGATTCATGAATTCAAATAAAACATCGTGCATAAATATGTCATTCACATTTTCATCGCATGCATACATTTATATTTATGTATCATAATTCATTATAAAGCATGTCTCACACGAAACAAGCCTTACACATTCCATTTTATGTATATATGTGTGTTTATCACGATTTACTTCCATTAAGACAATAATTCATTTCAAGCACACAAAAAATTCTACATATTAACATACATGTACATTTAAACAGATCACAGTAATCACTTGAATAAAGACACCAAACGACTCTTTTACTTAACTAAAAGTAGTTCCATCAAGCAAGGGTATCAAATGATACACTTATTGGAGTATCTAGATGATACTTCCACTTAGCGTATCTATTGTTACTCAAATAAGGGTATCATCCTTAAGCGACTCATACAAAGTCTTTGCTTGAGCATGTCTAATTTTGCCAAGCAAGAGTATCAAATGATACTTTCACTTAAGCGCCTCATATGAAGCCTTTGCTTGAGCACATATGCTTTTTCTAAGTGAGGGTATCATACAGTACTCTCACTTAAGCGACTCAAATGAAGCTTTCGCTTAAGCATGTCTACTTTTTTTGAGCGAGTGTATCACATAATATACTTTCACCTAAGTGAAAAACTCACATCAAGTTGGGGCTATGTCAAGTTGAGTTGGGTCGATCCCACGTCAAGTTGAGCTAAGTTGGCATGTTCCCAATTCAAGCTAAGTCGACCGACCCCATGGTTAACTGAGTTATGTTGGGCTTATCGAAATTATGTTAGGTTGGACCCAAATTAAGCTAAGTCCAACAAGGTATATGTTGAGTTGAGCTTAGGTGAGATCGAGAGAGACCAATCCACGGTGGACCAAGTCAAGTTGGACTCGTGTTTGACCGATACATCTAGCCTACATTGGGTCAAAATCATGTCAAATTAAGTTGGATTGATCCTAGATCAAGTCGATTAGGTCGATCACAGATCAAAGTTAATCTAATTGATATTATGATTTTAATCTATATTTAATCAAATTTAAATTGAATTGAAAAATCTAAATCTATTAAAACCAGTTAAAATGGATCTAGATTAGATTTTGAAAAATAAAAATTCATAATCACCCCTAGACTCGAACATGGTTACAAACAAACTAGAATATTATTACAATGTTAAACTAACATAGATTCATCTCTTTCTATTAAACTTCACATGTAGGCACTTGCACCTAGACATACAAACAATTCAACAAGAAATCATCCTAAATATTAGACAAATGAAAACTTATTTTAAACAAAATTCAATGGATAAATTATCTTCTCCTCTTTAATAATATTCTTATTTAAAGAATAAATTATCTTCTACCTTTAATAGCATTCTTACGAGAGATTTTTCTATTTATAAGTTTTTTTAACTTTAACTAACAAAATATTCAAATTTTATCTCTCCTTAAAATCACTTGTAGTGTTGAAACCAAATTACTCCATCCTTACATACACGATTTTAAATGTAGTACTTACTAGTATATGGACCCGTGCAATGCACGGGAATATTTATAATATTTATTATTTAAATAAAAATATTATAATAATAAATCTATATATCAAAATTAAGAATTATTTTAAAGTAAATTAAAATTATAAATCAAAATTACATCAATTATTGAAGTATTAGTAAAGAATTAAGAAAAATCAAATCGATCAATTATTCAATTATTAGTAAACAATTAAGAATACATAAAAAAATAAAAATAAAAAATTGACCTAATGTATTATATTTATTGTCATAGCAATGTATAAATATATTTAGATAGATGTTTTCTCAAATTTAAAAGGGAAGACAGTTTTCCATAAATAGTAAAGTTTTGTTGTGAATAACTGTGCTTCAGCGTTTTCTTTTTGAAATTGGCAAGGGGTGTTTTGTAGCCTGAGCATTTTCTTGTTCATCAAATTGGCAAGGGGTGTTTTGTAGCTACAAAATATAAAGCATACAAAATCTTTTAGATACAATATCCATGAGGTAGTCATATATTCATAATTTTATAAGTCATATATTCATGTAGTTGTTTTATAGATGTTAACCACATAGAAAATGGTAAACACATTGTTTCAAAAACAACAAGCCAGAACTTAAATGTATACACCTACATGTATGCATAATATTGTAAGTCATTGTATTCTGTTTTCATATTATTAAATAAATACTTTTGACACATAATAAATTGTAACATAATGCAATATCTCATTAATTATAGGAAATACTATTATAGAATAAATATGAACTTCATTACTTGTGGCCAAGTGTATTTAAGGCTCAATTCAGACAACAATAATTTCATGGGAAATGTAAATAAATTTAATAACAAAAGAAGTAAGATGTATTTTTAAATTCAAAGCTTTATAACAGAAAATATACTCAGTAAGAGAACTAAACATACTAAAAATAATACAAATGGACTACATAGTTGCTTTTCTTTAGGTGCTATAATATGAGGGTTGATCAATATTGTATTCAATGTCAACACATCTCATTTCGCATCTGATGTTAATTGCATCATTGCAAAAAATAATAAATAAAAGAGAAATGTCAATAAAAGAATGGACAATTAATAGAATTATGTAAATATTGAAAATGAATAAGAATGATTTTGTACCTGTCATAGGTTTTTGTCTAAGTAGTTTAAAGAAATGTACTACTGAAGTTAATAGTTATGAAACAAATAAGATAAAATAATATGATACAATAAATTTAATTAGCAAAAGTTCTATGGACTTTTGATGATTATGCTGCTTGTTTTTGTAAACAAAGAACCATATACCTGTCTGAATACAACTGAAGTTTGATCACTTTATTTAGGAAGAATTATGTAACAACACATGTGTAAAATATTATAATATAGAACCTGTGTAAAGTATAATAGCTTCCTATTTTCTGTACTAAATATCCCCTTCATTCTTAATAATTACAATGGAGTTCCTGTATTAAAAACCTCTGAAGAAACAAATTCATCAAAACAAAATTTTACACAATTTTAATTATGAAATTTATTAAGAAGAAATAGATTAATACCTTTCTTTGTAATGCATTATAGTCATGAAAGATCTACTATGGAAATTAAGAGGAAACCTGTAAATACCAAAAAAATATTAGTTTACTTTTGCTATATTAGAAGATATATTAGAAGAAAAATATGAGAAATAAAAATAGTTTTGTATTAAAGAATTTTCATAACTGATAAGTATTGCTGTAACAATATTTTCAAATATTTCTCTGTAAACCACATTAGTAGTTGAATTAGTGGTATTTCCATCATCATCCAAAATCAATATTTTCAACCCTTTCTTGGATTTTACTCTGGAAATAGCAACATATAATTGTCCATGTGTAAACACTAGACGTGGTAAATATAAACCAACTTTATTAAGGGTTTGTCCTTGGCTTTTGTTTATTGTCATAGCAAAGCACAAAGATATTGGGAATTGTCTTCTCTGGAACTTTAAAGGCAAGCCTGAGTCAGAAGGAGTCAAATTCATTATAGGAATTAATATGTTATCACCAATATTTGTTCTAGTAATAACTTTGGCAGCAATCACATTTTTCCCCAAGTGAATTACTTGTAATCTGGTTCCATTGCAAAGTCCATTGGCTTGATCAATGTTCCTTAGAAGCATTATTGGAAATCCTACTTTTAATTTAACACTGTGATTAAGAATTCCGGAACATTTGATATTGTTCAAAAATTCAGTTGTAAACCACTCAACTTGAGCATTTTCTTGTTCTTCAGATTGGCAAGGGGAGTCTGAACTTAAATAAGTAACTTCTTCTCTGGGGATTAAGGTTAGAATGAAGTCAATCACTTGGTCCACACATTCTGTAGTAGGACACAATATTGCACCATCATCAAAAAAATGCATCAGAGTTTAGATTCTATATGTACCCTGGATAAACAAATTCAACCAAGTGCAATAAAGGTTGTTCAACATTTAGAATTAGAATGTCTTGTGGTATTTCAATAGTTGTTTGTCCCAACTCATTTAATTCCATATCACCATCTCCAATGTGAAGTATCCAATCTACAAAATCTTTTATTTCTAATGCAGTTTGCTTTGATTTTTCACTGTTTAATCTCATATTTTCAGGAAGTTTGAAGACTTTGCAATGTTTCCACAATTCTGAGTAGTTCATTGTTGCCTTCACAATATCATATCTTGATCCCTTTTTTACAACAAGCAATATTTGTCTAAAATCACCTCCCAAGACAATGACTTTGCCACCAAAAGGTTTAAGGGCATTTTCTTCACTTACAACCCTCATGATATCCCTTAGAGTTCTATCCAGAGATTCAAAACAGAACCTATTCATCATTGGAGCTTCATCCCATATAATTAAATTAGTTTCAATCAACAATTTGGCCCGAAAACTTCCTTGAGGTATGTTGCAGGTTGAATGTTCATTTATTAACAAAGGAATGAAAAATGTAGAATGAGTTGTTTTTCCTCCAGGTAGTAACAAAGAAGCTATACCGCTAAAAGCTACATTTAACACAATCAACCCCTTTTGATCTAATTGCAGTAGACAAAGTTTTCCACATAAAGGTTTTTCCTGTGCCACCATAACCGTATAGGAAAAAAAAACCTCCAACTTGTGACAGTACTGCTGTCATTATATTCTCATACACAACCAGTTGCTCCGCAATTAGAGATTGAAAAAGAGAAGAATGAATTTCAGACATTTGTATCTTGTCATAATTTAATTCATCAATAATTAATCTATTCTCATAAATAAAAGAATCTGAATGAATAGGTTGTGAAAGACTGTTAAAGTCTTTTAAAGATTTACCATTAAAAATCAATAATTCTTCTAGTTGTAGAAGACAAAGGTTTTGTATTTGATCATCTTCAATTGTAAGACCTAGCAAAAGAACAACATTTCATATTTTGAACAAAATAATATGTTATAATGTTTGAAGAAAACAGAAAGTTATACCTGGTAGGTTAAACTCTTTCCTTTTTTTGTATACAATGTCATCAGATAACAATTTCCAAGTTTTGTTCCAAACTTCCTCAGGTCTAGACATAGTATTCATGAGTAGTAGTGTAACAAACAATCTTATCAACTGAGTTCCTGAAGCAAGGGTGTTGGCTCTATAATGGCATCAATAAATTCTTTATCCTCTGCCAACAGCCCCATGGCATAGCAAACCTCTTTATAAGTTTTGTAAATAACACCATTAATAGTCCTGATGTTATCATAATTACAACAACCCTTTTTAAAATTCAACAATAATCTGAGATAATATAATTCCTCTGTGCAAGGAGGAGTATATGTTAGCCTTCCAATACTAACTCCCTTTTTCCTTGGTTTCCATTCTCTTTGTTCTGCCATCCACACAAAATGGTTAGGGTATTGAGAATAAGTCAAAATTTTCCCCTCTGGATAGATTTTATTAGCTTCAAACCAAGCTAAAAACATTGTTATTTTATGTTCATTTGTATGCAATATTTCATCAATATCTTCATTGTCCTTAAATAGAATGGGTTGCTTGTATAACAGATGAAAAGTCAGCCTTTGAACTGGAGGCCATCTATGATGAATGTCAAAGGCAAGTATTCTCCAAACAACTTCACAGGGAGATATATATCTACAATCATAATACTGTTTAATTTCATCTATAACCGGTGTCTCAGTAGAGTCTTTCTGAGGATTAGTAATTTTCAAATTTGCTCTATCTAGACCTTTGTTGACATATTTAAACAAATACTTGATTGAATTTGATTTGTTGCAATATTTTTTTGTTAACATGAGCCTGATACCTCAGTAGTAGCAATGGGCTATGTGAGACAACATTCCTATTGTCTAACTTAATTCCATTTTTAAGAATGAATATTCCTTTATCTCGACGTCTGTAACATGAATATCCATCCTCATCAATAGTAGTCAACAATTTAAATTTCTTTGGGTAAAATTTTGAACATTTACCTTTAATCATGCAAGGTGAGGAAAACCGAGCTGCTCCGCATGGCCCATGTATCATGTACGTTGCAACTGCCTTTGACAATTTAGGATATAAATTTGCCTGCGGTAATTCTGCTGAAATCACTCCATCAATGTCTATTGGAGTTCTTAACTTTTTCTCTCCATCCAACCACAATAATATGTGGGCATGAGGCAAACCCCTTTTTTGAAATTCCACAGTGTACATACCTATAATAAGATAGAAATTGATTGAATTATAATGTAGAAAATTTGAACATAATTTTAAAATATGGATTAATGTCATTACCTGCATTAACTTTGCCAAAATATTCATCTTTTTTGAAGTCAACCATCATTTGATCTAATTTCATCTTGAATACTCTGCAAACTACATCTGGCCTATCAGCAGCAGTTAATCCTCTTGATGTAACAAACTCACGTATTTCAGACCAATTTACGTTGCAGGTAATTGTGATAAATAAATCAGGATATCCAAATCTTTTACAAATTGCCATTGCATCTTGGCAATTGTTGAACATATACCTCATTCCTCCTGTGAATGATGCAGGTAAAACTATACGCTTCCCAACTGCAGAAGAATTTGTTTATCCTCTATTCATTGCCTCTTGTACACCGTTGAGAATATCACAACGTATTGTTTTTTGGTTTGCTCTTATGAACGACAATCTTTGAGATTCAACCATAGTATATGCATCAACCAAGAATTGTTGAAACAGACGACGTGAATGAACTATATTTCCAAACTCAACACTTCTTTCTTGAATTCTAAATGCAATGAATTCTCTTAACGATATACGACTTCTTTTACGTTCTTTGCTATTACGTACTGGAATATCTTCTTGATAACCATCTTCTCCAAAGGGGAATATTAAAGGATACTGTAATGGGATGAAGGTTGTATGTGTCTCATGCAACCTAAACAATTGTCCAAAAAAAATTTTCACTATGATATCTCGTCCTACATCCATGTTGCTCATATCACCCACAATTAACGCTGCTATTTCATCAGTTGTAGGGGTATTGTACACCCTTGGATCTTTTGAACGATTTCTAAATATCCTCAATCCAAAATCTGAATGTACATCAGAATTTACAAAATCTTTGACTCTTCTAAAACTTTTTGCCAGAACATTGTTATCATCAATTATCTTGGTAAGATCTTGAATAAATGATTTATCAAACTTCAACTCTTTGAAATTGGACCTAAATAAAATTTAAATAAATACTAATTCAAAATAATCTTATAAATGAATCTGCTGAAAAGAAACTAACCTAATGTAACACATACCCAAAGTAAGATACTCTGTTTGAGAGTTCATTTTGTGTATCATATATGTAAAGTTGTGCGAACTTGGGCATTTCTCCACTGTGAGGTAGTAAGCTTCCAATCCTATGATAGTTTTGTCCATGCAGAATAAATTGAGGAGGCCCAAAACCATCATTTACGGAAGAGTGAACTTTTCCTCCAATTGAAGTAAATGAAAATATACTATTGTAACTTCTGATATGTTGTAACTTCTTATATATTAACTATGAAATATATAATGACAAATGGACAAATATTAATATTAATACAATGAAATAGTGCTTATAGATAGAAAAGGAAATTTAAAAAACAATATAAGAGAAGTCAAAATGTATGCCCAGACAGTTCAAAACGATCTTAGGATTTAATAATTAATAATGAACAATATAATAAAAATCATCATTCCACAATATATTAAAAAAAAAATAACAGGTAAAAAATAATGAAAGTTTTGTGAGTTTAATGTACTGCAACTGTTTTAGTGTTAAGCATATGTAACAATGCTAACACATTATACACAGGCCTGATAATGAATGAAAGTTTAAAGTAAAACATCAAACAAATAAAAATGAAACAAATCAGATAAAGTTTAAACATAATAAAATCCAAATAAACATAAACATTAATAACAATAAATTGTTCTGGTGTCCAAAAAAAGAGAAACCTTAAAACCAACTTGGAAAGATAAAAAGTAAAAATGTTAACTAAACAACAAAAAGTAAATAGTTCTTATCCTTTCAAAACAACAGAAAGTAGTATCCCAAAACATTAACAAATCTAATTATAGAGTGTGGCCTGTCTTTTGTAGTGACATATCTTGACTTGTAGAACCCTAATATCAGAAAGAGGCATCATCATATGACATTCGAATATAATTTTATCATCTTCACGGAAGGAATGAAGACTGCAAAAAACTTTCCAACCCCTGCCAAGCTTGATGTTTGTGCAAGGAAACCTTGCTCTTAGGACTTTGCATTTAACATCGTGTATTGGTCCATGTAGCGTAACGTATTTGAATCTCGTTTGCCGAAGATATTCCGCAAGTCCACCACGCAAATCCTTCAACAACATGAGAGACAATATTGAAAAAAAAGCAATACAATATAAAACAAAGATTTAAAATAAAAGATTCTTAAAATGACCACATAATTTCTTTTGATCTGAAAAGAAGACAACTCCATGTAAAAATGTTCAAAGGGACCCTTGGTCAGCGGTTCCCTTCCTTGAACTTCCTTCAAATAACTATTAACACCAATTTCACATATCTCTCCCATAAAAACAGTTATTTTGAAACAACTTTGACCCGCGTAACGGAAGAGTATAGAGTGGTCGCCTTTAAAGCCATAAATGGAACTCAAAGTCGACCATCCATACAATATCTGGGGAGACAGTATATCCTGATTATAATATACTTTATGCACGTTCCCTGCACTATCTGCGAGGGTCCACTCCTTAGAAAATTCTGATTGAAACTCAACAGCGAATGCACGATCAACATAACCATTCTATCCATTATGAAAAATAAAAGTCAATAAAATGCATTGATAAAAAAAGTAGGTATTGAAGAAAAGAAATGAACTTCTTACTTTCCCGCGGATGTACATTGATGAAAAAAGAGCTCGTGTATCAAGTTTCATAATTTCTTCAGCACTAAAATCCATCGAAGTGAATAATAGATAGTGGACAATGAAGGAAGTAGGGAATAGTAAGATAAGAACATAGAAAGAACAAAAGAGTAGGATTCTGAGTGAACAAAAGCCAAGTGTCTTACGTATTTATAGCCAAATATCAGTTGTGACCCTTTGATATCCATTGTCTCAAACAACATAACGTTTCAGTTGAAACAATATATTCAATAATAAAGAGAGAAATAAATAATTAATAATTAATAATGAATAATAATACTAAATAATAAAAAAAAAATTGATTATTTAGAAAGGAAAAAAAATACTCAATCATGAATAGAAGATAAAAAGATAACCTGTATATATTATATATATTATATATTATTATATTATATATTATATTGAAATAATAAATTGCTGTCATATAGAGAAAAAGCCTAACATTGAAAAAGTGTATAAGGGTACGAGAGATTTTTCTATTTATAAGTTTTTTTAACTTTAACTAACAAAATATTCAAATTTTATCTCTCCTTAAAATCACTTGTAGTGTTGAAACCAAATTACTCCATCCTTACATGCACGATTTTAAATGTAGTACTTATTTTCCTTAAAAAAACACTAGATATAAAGCATACGAAAGAATATAATAGAAGTTTGCATGTATATGGCCAGTCAATTGACTTCTACAAGAAAAAGTCAAACCGCAAGCGAAAGAAAAAAAAGTAAAAGAATGAAGGGCGTAATCAACTCAGGACACATTGATTTGGCTTGATTAATAATTTTACATTAGAGTCTAATGGAATGTTTTAGGAAATACTATCTTATATAATTCAAATAAAATTGTCTTAGAAAAAAGTGAAAGATAAGTGTGGTCCCCAAATATCTAAAAGATTGTGCCACTTGAGTAGTTCCTTCCAACCCTTGTTTTTTTTTTGTACATGAGCTTGCGCAACCATTTTAATATAAATAATATGAGTACCAGTT
The DNA here is from genome assembly GCF_051622355.1 of Phaseolus vulgaris. Classification (NCBI taxonomy): domain Eukaryota; kingdom Viridiplantae; phylum Streptophyta; class Magnoliopsida; order Fabales; family Fabaceae; genus Phaseolus; species Phaseolus vulgaris. The sequence goes on along the minus strand of NC_143500.1, from coordinate 37,643,001 downwards.
GGATACTATTTTAGTCAGCTTTAAAGTTAATTTGCATGTAACTATTTTCATATTATTTATTCAATTAATGGAGACCAAGAAAATTCAGCACATGTTATTTTTTAATTACTCACAAAATTATACGAACCTAAGAAATCATAATGTGCTGAATAGATGTACATTTAATTAAACTATGTCAGATCCAATTGAAGTTACAAAAGGGTTCAAAAGGTAAGTATTCTAAGATGATTATGAGTGCTAGTCTTAAACTAAGGCTAGAAAAAAAAAACCCAATTAAGGTTGTTCCTTCTATTTTTGTCATTACACACATACATACAAAGAAGAATACTCTCATGACTCAAGTTGTTTGCCTGTAACACATATTTATATATATACACAAAAATTGAATTTGCATGTGCAAGAATGTATCTTTGTTGAGAAGGTCTTCTAAACGATCTCTATACCGATAGTTGAATCATGAGTTGGATGAACGCGTATTTCCGTGGAAGATGGCTTGAAGGACAAGTACCTTTGACTCAATGCTTTAGCCATCAAAATGGGCTTTTGCCATATAACACTTTCTGAGATCAATAGCGCAAACAAAGTTGAAATACCAGTAATCATAAAGAGCCCCGCAAAGCTATGAAAGCTGAGACTGAGAGGAGCAGAAGATACTTCCCCAGACGAGTCTTGTCCAATATCATTCTTCCCAAAATATTTTTCCTCAATTTCATTCATTAAATCACTTTCAGTCACATCCAAGATGGCTCTCGAAAAGCAAGCCGTGAGATTCGAGTTTAAAGTGAGTGCCTGCAAATAATGTAAATTAACACAACTATTATAATACTATATATACATGGTTCACATTCAATTAACTTCCTATTGAAGTTTAACTATACTGCTTCATTCATACACAGTAGATTTTGCATACCAAATAGTTATGAAGAAAAGTCAAATAGATAGAATAAAGCAAAATATATCACTCCAAAAGAAAAGAAAATGAACCCAAACTCAAGCTTGTTCAAGAATGAGAATTGGAGAGGAGAGACTTACAAAACCAAACCCAGCATTTCTATATTTGGGGCCAGCCATAATGTAATTGGATCCGTATTCTTGAATGTAGAGTTTAAGGTAGGGCACTTCATCGAATATAGCTGCAACACCCCCATTTTCGCTTCCAAGCTTTAGAGCTTCATGATACTCGGAACTGCTGTTATATGGCTTCAGTTTTGATGGGTCAAACTTAAATTGCTTAACCAACACATCCTGAACGAAAGACCCCGTTTGGTATCCAACGAAATAACCCCCTTTTCTTAAGTCATTTGCGTTGAGAAAGCTGGGTTGCAGTTGATCCAAGGTCAATATAGAAGTCAAGTTAGCAGTGTAGCTTTGCATGAGGACGAACGCCAATAGAAGCCAAACCATCAGCACAAATCTTGAGCAGCCTTTTACCACAACTTGTCCTGAAAATTCAAAATTTTGAAACCAACAATATGCTAATTAATCACATATGTAAAAATTATATGAAGTTAAAACATGAATCAACAGCATGTGTAATTACTTTCAGGAAGAATGGCTTGTGAGATTGGAAACCATAAGATGGTTGCAGGGCAAAGCTTTTTCTGATTTGGAGAACCCTCTTGATTAGGCAGCGCGCTTACATTTCTTTCCATGATGAGTATGGCAAGCCCTATGAAGGTAGAGATGATGATTATGCTCAACCAAAGATCCCAACTGAAGGGTTTGACAAAAGTCCACATGTTTTGATCCCTCCCATGTTGAACTGGTACTACCATTTTAACTCCCGATGCAGTATATGGCACCGTGAAATCTACGTGGTTTGAACGGTCGGCTAGGATTGTTATATCCCCTACAACCACATCATACTATTTCGTCGTGGTTTTAGCCAAAGATAAAAGCAGAGTCATCGTCAGGTTTTCTGGATATATATACATTTTCTTAAACAAAAGAAAACATGTACAACAAAACTAAAATTTACTAACCTTTGACGGGATTTGTTTTAGAAGATCATCGTACCCAGAACCCTCACTTGTGTCAACAGGATAAGGTTCAATGTTTAGAGAAACATTGAAGGGCAAACGGGTTAAGACGGCATTGAAAACATCCATGCAATATCCAGTTATGTTGTATTTTTCTTTACGAGTAGTGTCCTTAACTACATCCACAAATTGTCGGAAACCATTTTTCATGGGCACCCCTACTCTCAACTTCATCTCTTCATAGTTTGATGTTTCATTTGACGCACCCGTTGGTGCTTGTTGAACCACAAACAAAAAAATCAAAAACCCAGAGAAAAGGGATGATGATAAGCAGCACTTATACATCGTGTAGTTAATACTAGCTACTAGTTTTAATCATCTTCCTCTTTATATAGAGTTTCAAATTGGAAAATGCGGCTTTCCCTTATTTCTAATTACTAATAATTGAACGCAAAAAAAAAAAAATATTAATTACATCTAAAAACTATTCCAAATAAATTAAATGTCAACCAATTTACAATAAGTTGGAGCTACGGAAAAAATATTTTTAAATTAATTACATTTTTAGAATTTTTAATACAAGTAATCGTTTGAAATGAAAGATTCGGCACAAAGTGTGTAAAGTCTAAATATTGAAAATAAATATTGAAAATACATACACACTATTAGGCTACAGTAGCGGGAAGAGATAGTACATCGGCAATTTCGCGGAAAGAACGAATTGGCAATTTGTATGTTGTTTTGTCAGTGAAGACTTCAATGCTCTCTAGCCATACATTGACCAGGCACTCATCCAATATTTTAACTTCGCACAATTATATATATATATATATATATATATATATATATATATATTATTTTTTTTATTTTTTTTTATTTTTTTTTTTATCTGGAAAAGGTTAATTGCAAAATTTAGTATGATTTATATACCTTAAAAATGAGCTAAAATTACTTTTTTAACACAGAATTAAATATGTGAATATTTCCTTAAGATTACAGCAGTTGATAGGATAATTCCAGGTGAATTCAAATGCAAACTACATAATATTATAAATTAATGAATGCTTGCTATTTTCTCTTTTTTAAACCGTTTATTGAAATAATTTTATATTATTCAGTAATAATTGTTCATTTGATAGTTTTGAAAATTATTTCAAGGTATGTATTTTAAAATATAAAAAATTGGAAAAAAAATTCTCTTATGTTTGAACTGTCGTTAGAATTTTTTTTTATTATAATTGATTTTGTTAAAATAAATTTGATTAGTCTTATTATATTAAAGTGATTTTTATTCTAATTAAATTATTAGTTAAAACAATTATAATCTATTTTGTCTAATTCAGTGCCATCTTATTTATTTTTTCAATTTTTTAGTGTTGAATCTAGTATTCTTATGTACAAGAATAATTAATTTGATAGGGTAGGGGATTAAACTCTATTCATGATTTGTACCCGATTTTTCAGGACCTCTTATCTATTACTTGCCGGAGAAGCATCGATAATTTATTATTATTATTATTATTATTATTATTATTATTATTATTATTATTATTATTATTATTATTATTACATGTTAGAGAACGTTTGTCAAAAATGGACCGGTATTTTACAATATTTGTTTATATATATCTTGATTGGACTATATATGCTTTCTCTGGTTGTTGAAAGTCAATTTTATTGTTTTGAAATATAAAATAATCTTAAACCCTGTTTTAATTGAGTATCTTATCAAACATTATAATTTTATTATTATGATGGCGATTTTGAGTTTTGCGTATGGCATAGATTAGTGGGGGTATTTCTCCCACGTATAACGACATCACAGAAAAATATGTTTAAATAATAAGAACTTTTTTAAGGCTAAACTAACAAATCAAAAGTAATAAAATTGTCGCTATCATCACTACTTGTGTTAGTTGTGTTCTGTTTGGACTTGTTATTCTTGTATTTATGACAATTATATCAAAGGTTTTATCTAGTGTAATCCTTTAGTATATCCTAATATAGAATACTTTCTACTCACTATTGAGTGGATCTAATATCAATATTTTTAATTTCAGTTGGATATATAGTAATATTAAGGTTAATAACATATTTTATGAGTTTGATATTATTGAGTTGATTGATGAAAGAATGTATGCTATCTTTTAAAAAAAAAATCACTGACTTCTTTTATAAACTATAAGTAATTTATCTTATATTTTTTATACTTATTTTGGTTTAATTCCTCAATGTTTAATGTATCGGTATAATATAAGAATATTATCACACCAAAATTATTATTATTAAAAATTACATGGTTTAGAAGAAAATGAAAAATATAATTTTATAAAAATATTTGAAATAAAACCAAAAATATAGAAGTGTTAATATAAGAAAATCATTAAATAGAAGCTAATTTTAAAGACAAAAAATAATTAGTTGGTATAGTAATCAAATTAGAGACTATTCTGGAGACTAAAAATGTTAAATGATTTATAAATTGGTATTTAATTAGCTATCAAGGTTTTAACTACCAATTATTTAAATTCTAAATTTGGTAGCTAATTAGATATCAATTTAGAAACCATCTAACAATAATAGAAAATAATTTAGAAACCAAAAAATTTTGTAGTCTTCAAAATGGTCTCTAATTTGATAACTACAGTAACTAATTATTTTTAGTCTCTAAAATTGATTTCTAATCAATCATTTTCTTGTAATTGCGTGGTTCAAATCCATAAAGATTAGAAAAATTATATTAGACTTAAATGAAGGTTTATAATAGTATATCCCCTTTCATAAGCATTTTTTAGGTATCTATTTTACTTTTAAGTTAAATACAATAATAAAAATGTTATACTTATATAGAGAAGACGGTCACACATTAAGTTTTATCTTTTTTTTACAAATTATTTGTTAGTTTTTTTTATTATCAATAATAAAGATTAAATAAATAGGAACCACTTTAGGGGTGGTCAAACCCTTATATAAAACTATACTTGTACCCTCAACATAAATCAGAGATCTAAGCCAACATCCAGCTAAACATCTAGGATAAATTCACCATACAAAAACAATACTAAATCATATTCATACAAATCAGAGGATCAAGACCAAAAGAAGTTTATATATTATTTCATTCTCTAATCCATCGAAGCGCTTTTTTAGGACAAAATTGTGACGGAGCACCAATATCCAAAGCGGACAATATCTCAAATACAATGATTGATCATAACGATGTTATCTCATTGATTTGATTTCGAAAGAAGCCCTCAAGTTATATCATTGCATGAAAAAAATCATGAAATAGAGAGACTTCAAAAAATTGTTGGTTTCTAAATTAATTTATATTATTGTTAAACAGTTTCTAAATTGTTATCTAATTAACTACCAATGTTTTAACTACCAATTATTTAAATTTTAAATTTGGTATAGAAATCCTTGATAACTAGTTAGATACCAATTTAGAAACCATCTAACAATAATATAAACTAATTTACAAATCAAAATTTATTTATTCTCTACACTATCTCTAATATAATCAATATAATAACTAATTTTTTTTTTTCTAAAATTAGTTTTTACTTGTTCTAATGTATATTATCTTATCTTTGACAAAGTCTTAAGCCACTGTTCCAATCTCTGACGAAGTCTTAAGCCACTGTTCCGTGAGTTGAATCTTGAACTGGATTGGAAAAATGGGGGACATACCTCTGAGTGAATGCTAAAGCCGTCAAAATGAGTGTTTGCCAAATAAATCTTTCTGAAATCAACAACGCTAACAAAGTAGAAATCCCAGCAATAATGAAAAGCCCCGCGAAGCTATGAAAGCTGAGACTGAGAAGAGCAGAAGATATTTCCGCAGACGAGTCTTCTCCTCCAATCTCATTCTTTCCAAAATATTTTTCCTCGATCTCATTCATTAATCCACTTTCAATCACATTCAGGATGCCTCTCGAAAAGTAAGCCGTGAGATTGGAGTTTAAAGGGAATGCCTGGAAATAACATAATTTATATACAATAAATGCACTCATTATATGATATATGTATATATAATTCACATTTGACTAACTTCAAGTTTAACTAAATTACTTCACCCAAGAAACACAGAGTCAGATTTTCATAGACGAATTAGTTATGACTTATGCATTATATGTATGTGTAGAGTAGCTCGTAAATAGAACAAGCAAAATATATGCTAAAACTGTAAAGCCTTGTACATGTATTGTTTAGTCTTAGTTTTACAACAACAAATAAAACAAAATTAAGAAAAAGAACCGAAACACAAGCTTGTACAAGAATGAGAGTTAGAGAAGAGAGACTTACAAAACCAAACCCAGCATTTCTATATTCGGGGCCAGCCAAAATATAATTGGATCCGTATTCTTTAAGGTAGAGTTTAAGGTAGGGCACTTCATCGAATATAGCTGCAACACCCCCATTTTTGCTTCCAAGCTTTAGAGAATCATAGTACTCAGTAATGTTGCTATATGGCCTTAGTTTGGACGGGTCAAACTTAAATTGGTCAATCAGAACATCGTAAACATAAGACCCAGACTGGTATCCAACGTAATAACCCCCTCTCCTTAGATCATTAACGTTCTGAAAACTGGGTCGCAGTTGATCCAAGGTCAATATAGAAGTCAAGTTGGCAGTGTAACTTTGCATGAGGACCAACGCCAATAGAAGCCAAACCATCAGCACAAATCTTGAGCAGCTTTTTACCACAACTTGTCCTGAAAATTCAAAATTTTGAAACCAACAATGCTAATTAATCACATATATAAAAACTATATAAAGTTAAAACATGAATCAACAGCATGTGTAATTACTTTCAGGAAGAATGGCTTGTGAGATTGGAAACCATAAGATGGTTGCAGGGCAAAGCTTTTTCTGATTTGGAGAACCCTCTTGATTAGGCAGCGCGCTTACATTTCTTTCCATGATGAGTATGGCAAGCCCTATGAAGGTAGAGATGATGATTATGCTCAACCAAAGATCCCAACTGAAGGGTTTGACAAAAGTCCACATGTTTTGATCCCTCCCATGTTGAACTGGTACTACCATTTTAACTCCCGATGCAGTATATGGCACCGTGAAATCTACGTAGTTTGAACGGTTGGCCCGGATCGTGAAATCTCCTACCACAACTTCGCTCTTTTGTCATATTTTTAAGCAAAGAAAAAAGCAGTTCGGTGTCAAATTTTCTGGCTTTATTTTTTCTTAAATGCGAAAAACATGTATAAGATAAAATTTACTAACCTCTGTCGACATTTGTTTTAGAATTGCATGGTGTCTTCTAGAAACCTGGTTTAATTCAACAGCAGAAGGTACAATATGTAGAGAAACATTGAAGGGTAAGCGGGTCACAACGGCATAGAAAACATCCATGCAATATCCAGAAACGGTGTACTTTTGTTGAGAAGGGTCCCAAACTACATACACAAATTGGGGGAAACCATGAATGGGTACCGTTACTCTTAACTTTATCTCTCCATTCTTCAATCTACCATTTGATCCATTTACAGTTGGTGACTGTAGTAGCACAAGCAAAACAATTAAAAACCAATAGAAAATAGAAAAAAAACACTTATCCTTCATCGTATAGTAAATACTAGCTAGTACTTTTAATCACTCCTTCCTCTTTATATAGTTTTAGCCCATTAGAGAACGCTTATTTAGTTCCCAATAATGGATACACCAAATATTTAAACTAGTTTACAGATAAATTAAAGGTCAATCAACTTACAATAAGTCTGTGCCACTGAAAAAACATAATAATTTCTTTTTTGTTTTCAATTGTTGTATTTCTATAACTTGAAATATTTTATATTTTCTTTGGTATTTGTACCTTTAAAATTTAATATACTGAATGTTTGTTAAGGAATAAGAGCATTTCCTTTAATAATAGATTAAATATTTTTTTTTCATCTACTACAACGAAAAACTAATTTTGTGTATAATTTAAAAATATATAGTATAAAAAATATATTTAACCATCTAATATGAAATATTCAGCACAAAATGTAAAAGATCATAGTCAAAATATGTGAACATATGGGATAGATGTTTTTTTGTCAGTGAAGACTTCAATGCTCTAGCCATTACATTGACCAGGCACTCAACCAATATTTTAACTTCGCACAATTATATTTATTCATTTTATCTGGAAAAGGTTAATTGTAAAATTTAGTATGATTTTTTTATATACCTTCAAAATTAGCTGAAACTATTTTTTTAACACAGAACTAAATATGTGAATATTTCCTTAAGATTACAGCAGTTGATAGGATAATTCCTGGTGAATTCAAATGCAAACTACATAATATTAATTATATATTAATGAATGCTTGCTATTTTCTCCTTTTTAAACCGTTTATTGAGATAATTTTATATTATTCAGTAATAATTTTTCATTTGATAGTTTTGAAAATTATTTCAAGGTATGTATTTTAAAATATAAAAAATTGGAAAAAAAAATCTCTTATGTTTGAGCTGTCGTTAGAAAAAATAATTTTGAGTATAATTGATTTTGTTAAAATAAATTTGATTAGTCTTATTATATTACAGTGGTTTTTATTCTAATTAAATTATTAGTTAGAATAATTATATTCTTTTTTGTCTAATCACTAAGAAAATTATGACATAGAAACTAACTTTTAAATAAAAAATAATTAGTTGTTATAATAATTAAATTAGATATCATTTAAGAGACTAAAAAAATTGTTGGTTTTTAAATTAGTTTGTATGATTGTTTAATAGTTTTTAATTTAGTATATAATTAGCTACCAAGATTTTAACTACCAATTATTTAGATTTTAAATTTGGTAGTTAACTACATACCAATTTAGAAATTAATTTAAAAATCAACAATTTTTTTAGTCTCTTAAATGATCTCTAATTTAGTCACTATAACCACTAATTATTTTTTGTCCTTAAAATTGGTTTCTATTTCATGATTTTTTTTTAAGTGAATTTAATGTTTTTATTTTTATTTTTTGCGCAAAATCTAGTATTCCTATGTACAAGAATAGTTAATTTGATAGGGTAGTTAATTTGATAGGGTAGGGGATTAAACTCTATTTAAGATTTTGGATCCCATTTTTTCAAGACCCTCTTATCTATTACTTAACGCAGAAGAATCGAGAATTTATTATTATTATTATTATTATTATTATTATAAGTTAGAGAACGTTTGTCAAAAATGGACCGGTATTTTAACATAATTCTAAATAAACCGGCATAAAATCAAATATATAATATTCTTTCTTTATTTTCATCGCATTTAACTTATTCCTTAATTATATACTCAATTTGATAGTGGTGGTAATAGCTTCCGCGAACTATCAAAGCAACATTGTTTAATTACATTTTGAACACTTAAAACTGATAAACATATTATAATTAATAGCGAAAACATAGTCGCAAAAACGTATGTGTAATCATCTTTTTTATTTTATTATAAATTTATGTGTTTATGTATATATTTAAAAATTGTAGATATATAGGTTAATAAAAAAATTTAAAATATAATTTATAATAAATTAAAATATTACCGTATAAATTTATAATTTATTTTAATAAATAAAAATATAATGATAAGAATAAAAATATAGATACACAATTTAATATTTAGAAAATATGAATATATATATATATATATAAGTTTATGTTAAAATTTATTTTGATTGGGTCAAAACTTGTAGTTTTTTTATTTTCGTTTTTCTTGTTCCAAAATTGGACCATTCAATGTTTCTTTAACCATTGTTTTACTAGCCCAGACTGTCTGCACCCCTACCTGCATTCAACTAACTTTTGAATTTTCAAAAATGTCTTTTATTTTAGAATTGAAAATCCAAAATAAAAAAATACATACCAAAAATAGAAAATTTGGAGTAGATTTTTTGTGTTCTGAAAATGAAATTCTTGAATAGAATTAAAAATTCAAAATCTCTTTTTGAAATAAAAAAATACATTTAGGAAAAAAAAATCCAAAAGTTTTGGAAAAGGAATTCCAGAAATTTTAGAAAATAAATTTCAAAATTAGAAAAGTGTTTCAGAAATCAAAATCTTAAAATGTATTCTAGAATACCAAATCTATAATATATTTTGATTAGCACTCCCCTCTTATATTTAAAAACTAAAAAGAACATTTTTATTATTTCACATAAATTTAAAAATATTGAGTGCAGAAAGAAATTTTCCTTTTTACTAACGTCAAGATAAGATTGGGCCATGGATGAAAACTATTACAAGAGGAATTGTGTACAGCATACAATTTGAAGTAAAGTTCTTAAAAAATTAAATAAAATTACAATCTAAACCGGCACAAAAAATGAAAAATATTTATAAAGAAAAGAAAAAAAATACACCAATGGACAAATAAAAATTGAAATATAAAAAATGGCTAACATCATCTCCACCTTTTACTTTTATCATTATATATATATATATATATATGTTAAAATAACTATAAATTTATAATATAATATTTTAATTTATTATAAATTTATATTCATATTTTTAAATAATCAACTTATATATTTGTATTTTTTAATTTTATTATTTTTGCTTTCAGAAATATTTGTTGTTTCAAAATTTATATCTCATATATATTTATTATTAGTATCTTCTCATATATATTCATATTTAAGTAGGTAAAACATTCTCTATTCTCTATCCATTAATCCAAATATATTTTCAACCCTAAACAGAGTTTCACAATACTAATTAAAAAATGTTATTTTTATTTTACTTTTATCTTCGCCCATTTTTGTTCTATTTTTTCTGGTCATCCTTCCTTGCCATTGAGAGGAGCTCTTCACTGGTTGTATTGGTGGCAAGGACACTGCAACACATTATAACAATGAATAACTTAATATTGATTTAGCAACTTTTCCATTTTCTTAGACATGTAATATCAACAAGATTAACACTGTTTTGTAATTATAGATACCTTGCAATAATTTATTTAAAAGATAGAAGAAGATTATCGATTATGTTTAGATCAATAATGTTAAAGAGACTGTTAAGAGAGTAATTATTTTTATAAATAATTTAAAATGTTTTATTATAAAATATGTTGTTTTCATAAAATATTTTGAACAAAATTAAAAAATAATTTTTTATTAGAATAGTTAAATTATTTAAATTTAAATAATTTCAAATTCAATCTAAAAACAAAGTAGAAATTTAAATTTTTTATATTATCAAAATTATGCGTTTTCTCTTTATTGATCTCTTCAAATCATTTTTTTTTGACCGAGATCTTTGACTGAAATTGATATATTGGAGGGATAACTGATTTTTTTTTATTAATATTGACTATAATGTTAATAGAAATTATCATTTTATTTAAATTATTGGAACTATTTTTCTCTTGTAGACCACTGTTATATTTTGTTTGATATTATTTAAGGTTTTCTTGATCAATGTGAGTGCGATTGGTACATGTAAATTATTATTTTTTATTTTTTTATTAAGGTCTGTTGTGGTTATTTTTTTTATTTATGTCTCTAATAATTATTTTTTAATCGTCACTATTTTTTCAAAATACTTTGATTTGAATTTTATTAGTATTATTAAAAGCACTTTTAATAAATATTAATAAATGAAAAAGCAGACAAAACTAAACTCCAATCTACAATACCAAAAAGTAGAGAAAAGTAAACTCCAATAAAAAATATTATAAAAATAATGTCAATTAATGTGAATTTAACCAACTGTGGTCAATTTGTAAAAGTTCAAATTTGAAGAGCATTGAAATAAAATAATATCGTATGTTTAGATGCTAAAAATATAAATATATAATATGATATTAATATTTTAATATATGCATTTCACAGAGAATATACATTTTGTATAAGTTATACTTTTACAAACAAATATAAACAGTTATATAATTTTATAATTATAATTCATAATAAAAATATATTTTTAATACATAAATTACATTTCAATTTTATATTATGGTAGACTGTTATTTTCAGTCATTGATAAGTTTGTTTAAAAATATTAAAATTTATTATAAATGTTGAAAATGATAGATATAAAGATTAAAAATATCTAAAAAGGTTATAAAAAATCTCATAAAAAATTCGTTAAACATAACAGTTCTGATTTATTTATATAGGAAATTTTATTTATGAAATATATAATAATATGTTTTATCATACATATTTTCATTTAATAAAACCAAAAAATATATTTTACATTTTTTATGAAGTAAAAATAACTAAATTTTATAAGAAAAATAAAAATAAAAATTATTTAGTTTAGAGATTAAAAAGACATTTGAATTTATTACTTATATTTAATAAAAATAATGCAATTTTAGGTTTTATTAAACCAAAATGCAATATATATATATATGTATTATATTTAAAATTTAGATTAAGTGAAAATAAATAAAATTTTCAAGAAATTCTAAATAATAACTTTAGAAACTAAAAACATATTTAAATTTATAATATATGGTAAATTTTTTATAGCTTATTATTTTAAAAATATAGTTGCTCAACAATTTTAAAGTATAAAATTGAAGGAAAAAGAGGAGAGGAGCATGATGACTTTGACTTTATTTTGTTCCCCCTTTAAAACCCTCACTCTCACAGAGAAAATTACTATAGTTCAGATTTTAGGGTTTAAAAGGGTCTCTCTCTCACTTCTCCTGCCATCTTTCTACTACAATCCTTCATAAATTTTGTAGCCATGGCTAGCACCAAAGTTCAGAGGGTTATGACTCAGCCCATTGTAAGATTCTCATAAACTATTTTACTTTCGATTTTATTTTGCTGTGTAACTTCAACTGTAACCTAACCTCATTCGGTTTCTTTGATTTTGTCAGAACTTGATTTTCAGGTTTCTTCAGAGTGTAAGTTTTCTCGCACTCTCACCTTGGTTGATATTTTCTTCTTGGTTTCCCCTAATTCCTATGTAACTTGGTTCTATTTGTCTAATTGCAATATATGCAGAAAGCACGCATTCAAATTTGGCTTTTTGAGCAAAAGGATTTGAGGATTGAAGGACGAATCATTGTGAGTCTTATTTTTTTATGCTTGTTTGTTTCATGGTTCTCTTCATAATTCTGTTCTGTGGACATTACGATGTTCGTCGAGGAGATGCAAAGCCGGACTGCGACTTTTTTAAGATTTTTGTGAATATGTGTGCGCTGTGAATCTGTGTATTGAACCTTTACAGAATTTTGTTTTATGGGGGTGTTCTGTTGTTCCTTTACACACTTCAAATTACATAACAGTATATATTTCATACTAAAAAGTGTGGATTTTCTATGTGCATTCTGTGATATGAGCTCATATCTTAAACATTGTGATACACTTCAAATTACCTAACAGTATATATTTCATATTGTAAAAAGTGTGGATTCTCTACGTGCATTCTGTGATATGAGCTCATAATAACTTAAACACTGTGTTTGAAATTTGTTTACCTTAGGAATTGTTGTGAACCTTTTGAGTTCTTTGGGCATTGGAATATGGGAATGAATGGTGGTAGTTGTATACAACATACCCTTGTTAAAAAAATTGATCTTCTGACTTGTTAGTTTAAGAATAATATGATTTTATTGTTTTCAAACAGGGTTTTGATGAATACATGAATTTGGTTCTTGACGATGCTGAGGAAGTGAACGTCAAGAAGAAGAGCAGAAAGACATTAGGTATGCTACAGTTTCTCAAATTTTCTTCTATTTTGTATTTGCATTTTCTAAAGGATTTTATTTTTTGCTTAGGGAGGATCCTTCTTAAAGGAGACAACATAACTTTAATGATGAGCACGTAAGTGGAAACAAACCGCACTTTTATATTTCTCATGATTAACACTTAAGTTAAATCAAAATTGTACTCTGATCTTTCTCATTATTATATTTAAATTATTCTCTTACAATTTTATTTTCTTAATTCCAGGGGGAAATGATGTACACTCTGGGGCATTTTGTAAACTATATTCCTATTGAACAAGGCAGAACTATTTTTCTCTTTGGTTTGTATTCATCTATCAAACTCCCAAACTGGAAGCTGATGGTTTTATGATTGTGGAAGTATAGCACTAATATTACGACCTTTCTCTCATTTGATGAGTTTCTCATTTTGTTATGTTTTTAATATATCTTATTAAATCCTTTATACAAGTATGTTAGATTGATTTCTTTGGGATGTCTTTTCACTGTATTTGCTAAGGTTTTGCAATAGGTGAATGTCTATTATGCTGGATATTATAGCTCGTTCTGATAGCATACAGTTTTAGATATATTGATTTGGACTGCTTTCCAAATACTGTCAGTTACAGGAAGATCATCTGAAGTATGTTATAGTTCGAATAGTATTTATGGCGAGGAAGTTGCTGGTCCTTGTTTTATGGCTTTATCATTATTCACTAGCTCTAATTTTGATTCCTGAGTTTTTCTTCCACGCGGCCAGCAAGGTATGCGCTCATTCCTCATTTGAAATGCTTCTAATCCTACATTATGTGCCCATATCTTGTGGATTTGTTCTTGTAATTTATCTCTCCATTCAAAACACATAAATTTCTTTCATGGTTGCCTTTATGTTTGTGTGTGTTTGCCTTCCTGTGTTTGTCACCTTTGACATAAGATTACTTTTTTACCCATAGACAGTAGTCTCTGGATCTTACACCAAATTGTTATTAGAAAAAGAAATAAAGTATTATTAGAATAATCATTATTCTTGTTTGGTGTAGGCATACACGCTCTAAATTTGGAATGTTTCCTTTCTGAGTTTTTATTCTGTCCACACTTCCAAGTGATTTTCTTGATGATATTTAGATATGGAATTTGTTACCTCTACCTAATCACTGTTTAATTATTTAGTGAGATCCTTTTTATTTGTTTTGGTGCACTATGGCATTTTATGCTTCTTGATTTTGAAACTGATTTTAGATTATTTTTTGACATTGATTTCAAGTAATTGGTTACTGTTAATTTTTGGGAGGCATTTACTTCTTTATTTGGCGAGTTTTATATTGTAGATATGGAGATTTTTTTTTTGTAGATATGGTGAGCGTGGTTCTGTTTCAGTTGTCTCAGTCTTTGTCTTTAATGTGAAGGCTCATTAGATTTAACAGCCTTCAGGTTCAGGGTTTCAACATCATTTAGACACCTCTATCTTGCTTCTGTTGTTTTTTTTTGTCTGGGAGAAAACCATTTTTTTGTAAACGTTAACTTAATTGTGCGTGCCATAATCAGTCTCCCTACATCATGGGTTTTAAGATAAGATGCACACTGAATGGTTTAGTGGCACCTGATTTCTGCCAGGTCCACCATAGCCTAGCAGTTATGTAGCTGCACTTGCAAATAGAATAGAACAGATGAAATAGCGGCAGTTATGGACAGAATACTGACACTGGCATAATTCCATAAAAGCCCTTTGAACAGATGTTTGGACCTTTTTGGGGTTTATTTTTAGGGATTTATTTCATCGTCCAAAAAATGTGTTTAGTCAGTAATGCAAGTTTGTGCCACTATCATGCTGGTGCATCCCTCAGCATGGCCAAAAGTAGTGGCTGATTGAGCTGTTTTCAGAGGTCTGTGACGTGATATTGGGCAGATAGATATAGGATTAACCCAAGGCTTCTGGGTTTTAATGTTTTAACCCTCGTTTTCACCCCCCCTCTTTTGCAAATCAGTCCTTCCCTCCCACGTTCTGCCTCTCAACTTTTTCTGGTAGCGATTCTGATAAGGTTTTCGATGACTCTTGGCAGTGCTACCAACCTAGCCTGTAACTTGCGATAAAAACTGCACCATTCTTCTTTCTTTACTGTTAAACTGCAATGGTTTCCTTTGGCCAACCGCCCTCTGGCACTCAACCTGTTCAGTCAATCTCTTTCCGTTTCCTATTTGTGATATGGTGATGTGTTTTGCAGCTTTTGCCAATTCAGACATCTTGGTCATGAGAATTATTATATTATAATTCTCAGTTTAGGTGTTTTTTCTTTATTTTGAGCATGTATATTATATACATAATGCAATATAAATGTACTTGTGAAATAGTGGGCATCCTGCAACCACTAGCTAAACCTGCACTAGCGGTTTTGGAGGGTACCTGTCCCGCAATCTGCTATTATACAATATGATAATATGTCAAGCTTGTCATTTTTTTGGTGTCTCAATCTTGTTTCATATCAAAACTAGCTCGGCCTTTCGTCTATTGATGTTGCTTTGCCTGTGTTCTCTAGTGACTCTTATTCTGATGAATGCATCTGGGGTCACAGTCAAGTACTTCTGTTGTCTCTGGTGGTGGGTGACTCTTCTCTCTGGCGAGCATTGCTGTTCTGCTCTGCCCTCTCTGCCTCAAGTCACTGCCATTGGTAATGACATGATTTTTGAGTATTTTTTTTCTGAATTTATACAAATTATATAAACTATAAACTATAAAAAAAATTCTGAACAGCATCTATCTGCTATCCTGTTACCTACTAACATGCTATAGTACCATTAGGCATTTGCAGTAACATCTTTAAAATTACATGAAACAGGATTATTCAGAAAGTGGGAAAAGTATCTCGTGTATAATTAACCCTAAACTAAAATGATATCTATTTAATAGAATTGGATTGTATATACTTAAAATTAATTTCTCTCTGGGTCGGGAGGGGGGAGGATGGGTGATGAACACCATTATGTTTACAATCGTCTATATTTTTCGCCTGTTACGTACCTGTTTATAATTTTTATTGTGTGCCTTAAAGTCTATTTTCAGTGAAAATTTGTTGCGTGCAGTAAACTAGGGAAGGATGAGTTCCTGAATTTTTAGATGAAGCTAGCAGATTGGTGTCAATTGTAGCTTTTTCCTGTCATGTTATGCATACATTTTACATTTACATATAAATCACACCTATTGACTTGCTCTCAATAATGCCTAAATGCATACATCTATTATGAGGCCATAAATTTAGGCTGCTTCTTTCCTTTTTAAATAGTTATTCCTTTTTCCTTTTACGTTGAAACATAACAGTTCTTCCTTCTGGTATTTGTCATTTTGCATTGTAGTCTTGTGTGTTGCCTTCTAGCTAGGATTCTGATTCCTGGATTGGTCTTGTCTACTTTTTTTTGTTTTGTGCTTCTGTGGGTGCCTTCCAATCTTTATTTGATGATACTCTGATTCTTGTATCATTTTCACTCAATATATGATATTTTGCCTCCCAATGTTTTCGGGAATTAAAAATATGTGCATACCCGGGGGGTATAATGCCAAGTTAGCTATTATTTGAGCTTGTTATTTGTTTGGAGAGAACGATTTGTATTGGAAATGAACCTTTCCTTTCGTATTCAGTTATTTATCATTAAATTTTGTGTGCACTGTTGGTTGTGTAAAA
The DNA here is from genome assembly GCF_051622355.1 of Phaseolus vulgaris. Classification (NCBI taxonomy): domain Eukaryota; kingdom Viridiplantae; phylum Streptophyta; class Magnoliopsida; order Fabales; family Fabaceae; genus Phaseolus; species Phaseolus vulgaris. The sequence continues at coordinate 37,625,689 of NC_143500.1, read as the reverse complement.
CTCTTAAATCTTTGCATTGTTATGTGTTATGAATGGACACATTTTCACACCCGTGCTCGGGTTCCATTGGTACGCACATGATCACAATTGAAATTAACCTGTTTCGTTTGACGTGAGTCATGCCTTACTTTGATGGACTATTTAATGAATTCCACATTTGCAATACACCACGTCTATTATCCTTTATTGTTTGAGCAAAAATGTTTGCTTGATATCAGAAATCATAAATCAGATTTTTTATGATGTTATTTAATTATGAAATATTGTATTGGAATGTTTTCATAATTTAATGATTTGGGTGAGATTTTTTTTTTTTTGCATATTAGTTTGTCAATCATCTTTTGAAGAAGGGTTTGATTTTTTAAAAATGTTAGTTTATACTTTTCCACTGGTGTCTTTCATCTTGTTTGTGGTATTAGATACTTCGTCGAGATCAAGATGGAAAATGATAAGTGAAATTATTCAAGTGAATTTTGGGTGATATGTGAATATTAAACTATTTTACATAGTATGGTTTAATTGTGAATTACTTATCAAGGAGTATATGTCCACTTAATAAGATAGTTTAAGTTTGAATTTTATTATAGCATACCTTAGATACTGTTGATACTGTATCTCTATTATATTCGATGTTTTAACTTATAAATATCTGTGTAAATGATTTTATTAGACGCATTACATAGTATGGTTTAATTGTGAATTACTTATCAAGGAGTATATGTCCACTTAATAAGATAGTTTAAGTTTGAATTTTATTATAGCATACCTTAGATACTGTTGATACTGTATCTCTATTATATTCGATGTTTTAACTTATAAATATCTGTGTAAATGATTTTATTAGACGCATTACATGAAAACAAGGTAGAACTTTAAACTAATTAGAAAACAACATTCATGAACGATAATATTTATTGTATTATTCACAAGTTTTGATAAATAAAAATGTCATCAATAAAAAAATTCATTTTAAAAGTTCGTAAATTCAATTAAGAAGAATGAACCACGAGTTACATTATGATGTAAAATTAAATGTTTGTGCCTTTTTTTCCTCTAAAGGATTAGTTATGAACTTGTGCGAGGTCTTTTAGTAAAGAAAATAAACAATAAACATTATTATGTTGTTAAAAATTAAATCAATTATTTTCATTGAAATAGTAATTTTTTTTGTATTTTTAATATGGTTGATGTATTGCAATTGATACAGGACCTTTTGATATAAGATTTTGGGTGTAACAACTAAAATTGATTAATTTTCCCTGCTATCTTAAATATTGTGATATTTGAAAGGTGATTAATGTGAATTCAATACTTTCTAATATCTTCTTGTTGAAGAATTCTTGACTTCAAGATTATTATATAATTTTTTTTTGGCAATAAATTAATAAAATAATGTGAGACACTTTAGGGGTGTCTTAACCCATTATACATAAGTCATACCTGGTTAAAACTTTCAACACACCAAGACAAAGAAAATAGATGCTCCACTTACACCAAGAGCATAAGCTTTATAGCCGCCCCTACCCATAACAACACTCTTACACAAAGAACCTTATCTTTCAGAAAACAGTCCCTACCCATAACAGAATTGGTTCTACAAAAAACCAGCTGAACACAAAACTTAAAAGATACAAACATAATGACTAAGTGAGACTCTATCTCTGATGTCCTTTTACATCCTTGGTCTCTTAACACTTTTGCCTGCTTCCAAAATAACCTGCAACATTTGAAGCTTAACAAAAAAACTCCTAGCATATGATGTAAGGTTAGCTGTTAGAAATTTAGCAAGCTAACAACAAAGTGTTTAAATGCTTCCTCCCTTCTTTCAACTATGAGTGATGCTTGCTTCCAATAACTCCATTCCACTCCCTCGTAAAGCTTTGTTGGCGGGCAGGCTACAGTAAAGCATAGTCCTTCCATTCTGATTTTAGTCTTGATTACCTACACCAAAAGACCATACCTTTCACGACTCGCAACCATCACAAGACTAAAATATGATTGTACCACTAAGTGATCAAAACACAAGAGGGAAAAAAAACAAGGCAAACAAGATCGTGCAAGGTAAATCATGCTTTCAGACCGAAAAAGTTACCTAGTTGCCATATTAATGCAAGTTTGTGGGGATAAAATCCAATCAGAAAAAGAGAAGTTTACATTCCTTATTTTATGTTTCATCCATGCCCAGGATTGTACCTGTGCCAGGGTGAAGATTTCATCTGCATCACTCTTTGCTTGGTTAAAAATAACTCTATTCCTATGCTTCCAAATGCACCATATCACGGAAATCCATAGACTTCTCCACAACTTATTACCCTCTTTGTTAAAGCACGAACAAAAGAATTGGTCAAAGTGGTATTCCAGGACATTGTGGTTCACCGTACTAATCCCAAGCCAATTACTGCACATGTTCCATACTGAATTTGATACCTTACACGTAATGAGGATGTGTGAGGTTGTCTCTTCCTCCCTTCCGCATAGGGGACAATATGTATCATTCATTACTATCCCTTTTTTGTGAAGATTCTGCTTCGTAGCTATCCTATCCAACATGGCCCTCTAAACGTAGAACTGAGATGAGGGCATTACTTTTAGATTCCAGAGATCAGCGAAACGACCATTTGTATTCCTATTCCCATTATATGCTAACTTTGAGTAAGCTGATTTTACCGAGAAGTTGTCAGAGGATAAATCATTCCATAACCATGAGTCCTCCTTGTCTGAATGAAGGGATACATGTGCTATACTTGTCATGAAATCTTCTACCATAGGTTTTTCCCACTCAAACCACGCTCTTCTCCAGCTGAAATCCTACTCCCAAACCTCTGAAGACCATTTTCCGAAACTGACAATTGGTTTATCATTTAACAAGGAGTTTTTGTAGATTCTAGGATATCTCTCTTTGAGTTGAGTATTGTCTAACCACTTATCTTCCCAGAATTTAAACTTTGATCCATCTCCCACCTGCCAAATCATATTTGATTCGAACCAACTATTGTCCTGATCGAAGAGGCTTACTTTGGATAAATCCGTCCACCATCTAGATCTGTGCTTATTTTGAGCCGGTATATTTAAGTTTAACGTCCTCCAAGATCCATACTTTGATTCTAAAACATCCTTCCACAAGCCAACCTCTGGGGACCTCAGTTTCCATAGCCATTTTGCCAGGAGGGCCTTGTTAAAAAGGTCAATGCATTTAATACCAAGGCCACCTTCCTCTTTTGGTTTACATATGTTCTCCCAACTACACCAAGCAATTTTCCTCCCTTCTGCTCCCCAGCCCCACAAGAAATTCCTTTGTAGCTTAATAATTTCCTTGCACACCCCAACCGGTGCTTTAAAGAATGACAAGAAGAATAATGGTATGGCATTGATAACGGATTTTATGAGACAAACTCTTCCCGCGAAGGATAAGTTTTTGCCTTTCCAAGCCGACAATCTCTTTCTTATCTTTGATAACACTGGTTCCCAAAAGGAGCATTTAGATGGATTTCCTCCTACAAGTAGACCTAGATAGGTGAAGGGTAGTTCCATTATGCTACAATGGAGGATTTCAAAGTACATTTTAACCAAGTTCCTATCCACTCCAACTGCGCCTATTTTACTCTTGTGGAAATTTACTTTAAGGCCAAAACCTAAACATCTTAGCATAGCCTTAATAGTCAAAATGTTTTGCATACTTGATTCACAGACGAATAAGGTATCATCAGCAAATTGGAGCAGATTCACCTCGACATTCTTGTCTCCAATTTTAATTCCTGAGAATAAATTTCTTCTGGTTGCTTGATTTACCAATCCGGATAGGCCTTGGGCCACAATTAGGAACAAGAAAGGTGCCATAGGATCCCCCTGTCTTAAACCTCTCGAGGGTTTGAATTCTTTTGTTGGACTACCATTTACCAGTACTGAGATAGTAGCAGATTCAAGACATTCCCTAATCCACTGAATCCATTTCTCACAGAATCCTAATTTGCCCATCATATAGAACAAAAACTCCCAGTTGACCGAGTCATAAGTTTTTTCGAAATCCAGCTTCATAATTATCCCACTCCTCTTTTTTCTCTTTAATTCATCCACAACCTCATTGGCGACAAGGACACTGTCTAAAAGCCCTCTATTTGATAAAAAAGCTGATTGTGACACATCTATGATCTTCTCAATGATTTTCTTAATCCTTATTGATAACACTTTTGTCAATATTTTGTATAAGCATCCGACTAAAGAAATGGGTCTGTACTCCTCTAAGGATTGAGGGTTCTCGGATTTTGGAATCAACGTTATGAATTAGGCATTACATCCTTTCGGTATTTTCCCTTCTTTATGAAAATATTGTACTGCACCAATAACGTCATTTTCTAATAATTCCCAGTACTTCTTTATAAAGCTGAAAGATACACCGTCTGGACCAGGGCTTTTACTGCTATCACAGTTCCATATGGCTTCCTTAATTTCTTCCTCCTTAAAAGGTTCAATCAGCAATTGATTATCTGCTTCCGTTAGAGCTTTGAATTCAACATTATCCAATCTGACCCCGATGTCCTCTTGTGCTGACATCTTTGTTTTGTAAAAATCCTTGACTATTTCCTTTACCTTAATAGGGTCTTCCTCCCAGGATCCCGAGATCAAACTATGTGCACCTTTAATCTCATTTCTCATCCTCCTCCATTTAATAGACGCATAAAAATATTTGGAGTTTGAATCACCCTGTTTGAACCATGTTGCCCTTGATTTTTGTTGTAAAAGAGATTCATTTCTCATGTTAATAACCTGTAATTGGCTCAAAAGTTCCCTTCTTTCCATAATCTTATTATCATCCAGGTTATCTACATCATCCAAAGAATCTAACTCTTGTATTCTATTAGTGAGCTCAAGCTTAAGCTTGTATGTATAACCAAACACCTCTTTGTTCCACCATTTTAGATCACTCTTTAGCATTCTCAACTTGTCCATTATCATTTGGATATTATTTCCATGAACTCTGTAGTTTTCCCACTTCTTTTTTACAAAGCTATTAAAATCCTTATCTTCTTGCCACATATCTAAAAATCTGAATGGTTTTGGCCCCCAATCCAATACCTTAGATTTTAAAATCAAAGCACAGTGATCAGAAATATTTCTATCCATAACATATTGTTTGCAGCCCGGCCAATGTTGTAGCCAATCAAAAGAGGTTAAAAACCTATCAAGCCTACTCTTTGCCTTTCCATTAGGTCTATACCATGTGTATTTTCTACCAATACTAGGAATGTCAACTAGCTCCATACTATCAATAAAGTTATTAAAAGCTTGCATTTCTTTCTTATTACTTCTGCCACAGTTAATCCCCTTCCTTTCATCAACCTTCCTTATTGAATTAAAATCCCCCAATATGCACCATGAGTTACAGGCTTCCCTTAGTCTTATAACTTTCAATTCATCCCACATTTGAATTTTCTTAATTGCTTACGTTATTTGAATTTTCTTAATTGCTTACGTTCTTATATATAGGCGTAAAAGTACTTGTTAAATTAAAATGTAGTTAGGAAGCAAGTAGGGGGTATATATAAAAAAATAAATTAATGAGACTTCCAAAAGCAAGAGTTTGGAATAAAATTAAGAGGTTAAAGCTTCAGAAATTTAGAATTCGGAATATTAAAAGAGAAAATAAAAGGAAATGAAATAAAAAAATTGAAATTAATTTGTATTTGTATTTCTTTTATAAAAAATAGTATAATGAAGAGAAAAAGATGTATGTATCATAAGATAATTAATGTGATGAAAATGTCATAAAAAAAATAGGTAGAAATAGAAGATGTGAAAAAGAAAAATTAAAGGAGGATTAGACTATCCCATGAAATAGGAATAAAAGGGGTATTTATGGTGATCCAACCTCCTAAACCAGGGAAGGGATAGGTGGGAGCTATGGAGCTATGATGTGATTAAGACACATGAGAGTGGTTTGAGTGAATACAGAGGAGGCAACAGAAGGGTGGGTAGTTCATGTTCTCAATGCACCACTGTCGTCAGCTACCAATATCATAGCTATTTTTATGTCTCCCTATGACCAAACATGTGTGCTGTTCATCTTTTGCTATTTTCCACCCACTACTCCTCCTCATCATCCACTCACCCTCCACAATCACTGTATGTGTTGTTTTGTTTCCTTTCTGTTGTTTCCTAAGTACTACTATATACTTCCTTATATTCCTTTCCTTATCTTGGCAAATGGGCAAATGTAGGACACTGTAACATTAGGAAAGCTGGTGTCTAGTGTCCACCAATGCCACACCTCAGTGGCTACGCCAGATTTTTAAGGCGCCATTCATCTATATATGCATTTCCCTTTGTCATCTATGCTATGATGATTGATACATTATATACAATAATATGTACTACAAATCCCCCTGAGGTGACAACTTGGTTTTGGCTTTGTGGATATTTACGGGGCAATTATTACTACTGAGGTAATGCACCAAGAATAATGTTGCTCTCTATTGGGTGGTACCACTTCTCTTAACTGCTTACTTACTAGTGGGGGAATGATTGTAGAGGAAAAATGTAACTCATAATTGAAGTGTAATTGCTGTGATAGCACTATTCTGGTTCTGATCCTCTTCCTTTTAATGTCAGCTGAAGTGATCCATTACCCTGATCATCAAGGCTGACCTGAGGGAAATGGAAACTTTGGACATGTTAAGCATCTCTTTTTATGCACAGAAACTGTTCAAAGGGAATTAAAATAATTGAATTTGATGATTATAAATGTGTGTATCTCCACTTTTGTTTTCTTGATTTGCTCCTGCAAAGTAATACCAAATCTGGTTTATATGTGTTCTACATCTTTTCACTTCTTTCTTCTAGTCAATAGTAAATTATGTTAACATAACTTTTTAAAAAAATTGTTTGATAATTAAGAATATAATCAATTATGAAACGTTTACAATGGTTTCCTTTTTTTACAATTTATTTTTTATAAGAACAAAACATTAATATCATATGATAATAACAAAAAAAAATATTATTATTTTATTTTTTCATTCATTTATCATATAATAATGAAAAACATTAATACAAAACAATTTCTCATGTTTATACCATTCTCTCTAACAAAGTAGAAGAGGTTATTAACTTCTTATGCTGATTTACCAATGAATCAATGCGTTCAGTGTGGCAGTAGATCTTTATCTGTAGCTTTCTCCACCAAACTTCATGTCACCTTTAAGTCAACAATTGAAAAACGAAAGGATCAAATGCTTAGGTTACATAAGAAAAAATGTTTGCTTTTTAAAAATAAAAACTACGGATATAACTTTTAGTCCTTTTTGTTTTCTTTATGTCAATTCAAACACGTTATCTTAAAAATATAAATTAGCTGAGAAATTGTTTTGTATTACAAATGTGCACAAAAGTTATATAAAGTGTAGATAATTAGTCTGGCAAAATTAAGCTAACTTAAATATTATTCTAACAGCATTATTTGGAAGATTACTTTTTTTATCACATCACTTGTCTTATCAAAGATTTCTCTCTTTTCTTCTGATCTCTTTCGTAAATGCATAATCTTTGTTCAAATTTGTTGTTGAAAAATAATTTCTCATGCTTTTGCTTGGCTTTCATATTCTTGATCTGTCTCATCATGCTGACTAGAAAAGAAGAACAACATGTCCTGCAACGGTTGTTTCTGTTTATTATTCTGGTGTTTTCTTCAGGAGATTTTTAGTCCTGCTACAAGAATATGAGTATCTTCTCCACACCGGTTTAGTATCATATTCATATCCTATTCTCGAGAATTAAAAACACAGTGATGAGGCATATGCTCCTAGATTTGGATTAGGCGAAGGCAAAAGTAACGAATTGGAGTGAAAAGTAATAGAAACATGAAATGGTGGAAGTGGAACATGTATGAAGTTAAGTGAATGATGATGCAGAAGATGATTAGATTTGTGTGCAGAAAAAGAAATAGAGGAGAGAATCCCATTACCTCTCGTCAAATTTGGAATCATAGAGGGGCCAGGGTGCCACCAACAGACCATTAGTGCTCTTCACACTCACCTTATAACTAAGTTTTTATATTTCTTTTCCTTGGACCAAATCTTCGTTTCCACCCACTTAAGAACCTACTTCTTACATTTTTCTTCTTCTCAAACTGCTTGTAATTTTTGGTTTGCGATTTATTGGCAAACAAGGGATCCAAGCAAGCATGATTCTTCATCCATATGCTATATCAGATTGGCTCACCCTAAATTTTCTTAAGTTTCTGCTCATAAAACATTTGTATCACATCAAAATTTACCTGTCCAAAACAAATCCTTTTGCTCATAATAGTGTTGTGTTTGATTCTGTTTCAGTTATCTTCTCTATTTTATTCCTAGAATAAGAAATTAAGAGTGTATTTGAAAGTAGTGGATGCGGATTATAAAATATTTTTATATATAAAATTCAATGGAAGTTTTCTTTTGGAGTTCCATGTATCCCTTGGCTTCCTTATTATTTGAAAGGAAAGAAAGAAATAATATATATATATATATATATAGATATATGTTTTTGATTCTTTTAATATGATTTTTGTTTTTTTAATTTTCCTTATAAAAAAGATATTTGATTTTTAGTTCTTAGAAGAATATGCATAATTTAAAACTAACGAATGTTCTCTTATAAAATATTCGTTAATTTAAAAAAAAATCAAGTTTAAGATTGATATTGGCCTTTTTCACCCTCGAGAGTTCTTGTATCTTCTCTCTCTATACAAAACAAGATACTATTTTATCTTTTGAAGTAAAAATAAATTAATTTCGTTCTTTATATGTAAAACCAAAATTATTTTTGTACAAATTATTATTCGTTAAAGAATTATTTATTAAAGAATAAACATTCAAATAGTTATATAGTCAGAAACACAAATTTCGACCCCAATTTAATAGATTTTTAAATCCGTCTATGAACTCTGTGATTACTAACTAAATAACACCATTAAAATAATCTATTGTTTATTATTTGGTTTAAGAAGATAATTTTTAATTAATCATTGATGTTGGACTTTGTTTTTAAAGCACACACTGCAGTTTAGAGAATCTTAATAATTCTTATTTATTCAGCATTGATTTAAGAAAAAACGCAACTAATACCAAAAATATATAATAATGCAATTAATTATTCATTTTTATGTTTAAAATATACATTTGAATTCTAATTTGTTCATTACAGGAAAAAAAAAGGCTTTGCACCAATAAAACAGACAAATTAATACTAATGACTAAAATTAAAATATATCAATATTGGCACCCAAAATAAATAAATAAAAAATCTTAATACTTGAAGTGGAATGAGAATCCTTTGACGTTTGATCAATCAAATTGAGAGTGACGTAATTTAAGTATTTTTTATATATTTTATGTTACATAATATTATTATTGGTTCAATTCCGTATCTAACACCATTTACACTTTTATTTTCCTATCTAATATTTTTTTTGTTTTTATTTTTCTATCTAACACCCTTTTGTTTTTATTTCTCTATCTAACACTCTTTTATTTTTTATTTCCCTATCTAGCATCATTTAAAAATAAATAAAATAATAATAAATTATTATTTTTTGATAATTTTAATTTTGAATATATTAAAAAATAAGTAATGAATAAAGAAATGAGTTTTTAAAAATTAAAAATAAAAAAGTAATAAATTAAAAATGTTTAGTTTAATTTTTTTTAAGAATGAAGAAAATAAAAAATTAAACTCTACAATAACATAAAATTTGAATCTATAAACATAAATTAGTATTTATTTTTATTATTATTGATGATGTAATCATGTTAATGTCAAGTAAAAAATACAAGACATAATTATAAAAAAATCAAAGTCAATTAGTATTAATTAATATTGAACGCACAAATAATATTAAAGTTCTATCTAGCCTAAATGAAAAATCCTAAAAAAAGCCTAATGCAATTGCTACACTTAATGCTTAAAAATGAGAAGAAAAATATAAAAATAAATAAATATAGAAAATAAATACAACAACATTACAACAGATCCTTCATGTTACGAAAGACTATTTGATGGAACTAAAAAATGAAAAGTATTGACTTGCATACACTAGTTAAATACTATGCCTAAGTTCCGACATGAAAATAACATCAAAGGGGAGACCTAAGTCAAGTCGAATAAGGACTGATATGAATATAAGATAACAACATGATCAAACAAAAAAATGTTCATATTGTCAAACAACAGGACACACAAAAAGAACATGTCCCAACATTATTGGATTGTGCACTTCTCGTCATTAATTATGTTTCATTTCGCACAAACTATTTAATGTACCATTGAAGAAAATATTAAATGAATGATCATCTTTCATTTATTTTTCTTTTTATGATCAACATCTACTTATGTAATATCGTCTTATATCTCTTATCTGTATCTTGTTTGGATTTTTTTTTATATCTTGTATATTTATCTTATTTTGTTTTGCCTTTATTTTATATCTTATATGTTTTTAGTTATTATTTTTTCCTGCCATTGTTTATTTATTTTTATTTTTTGTTTTTATTTTATTATTGCTGTTTTTATTTTCTATACTTATTTATTTTTGCATTTTTTTCTTCTTATTTTTAAGCATTAAGTGTAGTATTTTTGCATTAGTTTTTTTTTACGATTTTGCATTTAGGGTAGACACTTCAATATTATTTGTGTGTCCACTATTAATTAATACGAATTGACTTTGGTTTTTTTATAATTATGTCATGTATTTTTTACTTGAAATTAACATGATTACATTATCAATAATAATAAAAATAAATACTAATTTATGTTTATAGATTCAACTTTTATGTTGTTGTAGGGTTTAATTTCTTATTTTTTCATTCTTAAAAAAAATAATTTTAAACTAAATTTTTTAATTTATTACTTTTTTATTTTTATTTTGTAAAAACTCATTTCTTTATTCATTAATTATATTTCTAACTATTTTAAACATTAAAAATACTTATTTTTTAATACATTCAAAATTAAAATTATCAAAAAGAATTAATTTATTATTTATTTATTTATTTTTGAAATGGTGCTAGATAGGGAAATAAAAAAATAAAAGGGTGCTAGATAGGGAAATAAAAACAAAAGGGTGCTAGATAGAGAAATAAAAGCAAAAAGGTGCTAGTTAGGGAAATAAAAATGTAAATGGTGCTAGATAGGGAATTTACCCTATTATTATTTCGCTTTGTTTAGTTTTCACAAAATACCACAAAAAAGAAAAGAAGATCGGAAAAGTGCAGAAGACATATAATCTATACAACACATACACTAAATACGGATATTGATACGACAAAGACATGGAAATACGTATAATCTTTAAACTGTAGATATATGGACACGGATCTATATATTATATAATTATAAATTGACAATAAAAAATTAGGTGCACAAGTATGTTTTATATTTTTTTGAGCAGAAATATGTTTTTTTTATGGCTGATTCAAAAGGATTTGTTCCATATTTTTATAATCATAATAAAAATTTATACAACAAATTTGAGTTTTTAGAAAATTAATGTATTTCTCTTTTTTAAAATTGTGTTAGAATCATGTTAAATTATCATAAATTCAACAAATATTTTTGAATTAGACACTTCATCGATACATGTCATACGAGTGTAGTACGAATGTCATGTCCGATACGTATCCAACACAAATATGTTATTTAAAAGGAATGTCCCAATCTCCTAACATACAATTATATGAAAAAAATACATGAATAGAATTGGTGAAATATACATTGGTATTGTAAGAATAAAGATATTTTTATCAATAATATTTTTTTTTCAGAATAAACAATCTTATAATTCTATTTCTATTTTACTTTTATTTTTTTACAATTTACCTATTTAATTTTTTTTTTCATTTCCTCTATTTATATACACAGTGTTACAGACATGACAAAATTCAAATGCCTTGGAGTGTACGGCTTTGAATGTTTACTTTGTAAATGCAATTAATCAATCATTGAATTCTCCTTCTTCTCTTCCTGTATTAGTCAATAAAGTTTCTCACAAAACATCTCTTCAATCCTAAAATATGTGTTACTACTTTTTAAGTTAAATCCTCTTTTTGTTGGAAATGCATATAATCTTTTCTACTTTAATAAATTGACTTCTATAGTACTAACATTTAGTTGAATAAAATTAAATTATAAATAAAGTCTCAAATTTAAGTATTTTTAGATAAAAAAAACCATCTTAACCAAAGCCATAATTAAAAATAATCAATCACATTAGTAAATATTTTATTATGCTTTGTTTGAACTGGGAAGTCAATTTGAGATGATTTGAAAAAAAATGTGAACAAAATGAGGTTGTTTAGATTAAGATAAATAAAGTGAAAAGTATAAGGAAAATTTACTAAAATTTGTGAGTGATGTGATAACTGTAAATGAAATTTTAATTTTTAAATTGATAAAGATGCAAGTTTATAAACTCGGCCTTGTATTTAAAAATTGTTAAAAATTTAATTTATTAATTTATTCATTGATTATAATTTATTTTAATTAAAACGATTTCCGATATTGTGTTAAAGCTAATTTTAGAAAAAATATGAATTATATAAATTTTTTGAAAGATAAATATGATTGTCAGAAACTTTATTTTAAAAAAAATTATAATTGTGATTTTTTTTATAAAATTTTTTAAATTAGACATCAGTATGCAACAAAAATTTTAAAAGTTACTTTTTTATAAAAGCCAAATTTCGATCCTAGTTATGAGCCACCATGCTTCAACTGCTGCACCATCTAATATTGTGAATTATTTATTTGTAAATTATAGTTGTTTGAAATTAAAAAAATTATGTACTTGGAGCTAAAATTGTGTAAAGGTAAAAAATGTAAGTTGAAAATTTGGAAATGCATTAAATTATAGTGTATTCAAGCAAAATTTATGGATAAAGTCTGTGCATAAAAATTATTAAACATTGTAAATTACAAATGTATGTGTAAAAAAGCATGAAATAACTAATAATAATAATAAATAAATAATGGACAATCGATTATTATTGACAACAAACGGAATAGAAAATTGATTATATGAGAAAAAAAATAATCAACATCGATTCCCGCAATGGAACATCGATTCTTTGAAAAAAAAAATAATCAATATCAATTCTCGAAGTGGAACATCAATTCTCTGACAAAAAAATAATCAACCATGGCAAGTGAAATATCAACATTCACTCTAATAATCTTAAACAATATGATATTGTGAGTGTTGATTTGTGAAAAAGTAAGGATATTACAGAAAATAAAATAGACATGTGTCATAGTCTTTTATATGATTTATCTGCACTTGAAAAAAGAACTACTAAGTATTAATTAACAAAAAAACCATTCCATTCCATGTACATAAGCAATGTAATTGCAATAAACAAACACTGCCTTAAAGTATGATAAAAGAAATAGAGCATATGATTGAGAATGAAATAATTGTGTGGGGTTTGTTCATGGTCTATGATAGAGCGGTCTACACGGAATGTATGAAAGATTGCAAAAGTGCATAACAACTTAATTTTGCATATTTTTTTTACTTATTTATACACATTATACACTAATATATTTTTTGAATAAAAGTTTTATATAAAAAATTGTTTTCTACAAACTAATATAACAAATTACACTGGTTGCATAATAATATGGAAATGTCATGACGTTGTTGATTCTTTCTTTTGTGGCACTCCCTTTCTGCCCTAGTCATTTAATCTGCTTTCTATTCCTCGTTTATACATTTATACAGAAGAAAACTCTCTAATGGTTATTTGGATTTTATAACAAGTCACCATCTTATTATATATATGCAATGCAATATGCAGTATTACTCAAAAACACTTTAATGTAATGATTAAGGGATTGATGAAGAGAAAAGATAAGTGACTTGGTGGAACGTTGACATCCTTCAATTTTATTTTGTTAGTGGGGATCGGTATCAACAAGTTGAACTTCCTCACTTCTCTGTCGACTCCAGTTTGTGCTTATTTGTGCTGTTCTTCAAAACAAGCCAAACCCCAAAATGACAAATAAACCTAATCAACTTTCACTTTGCTCTTTCAACAAACCAAACAAATCACTATTTGCTTTATCATCCTTTCTAAAAAGAAGTCTTAAGACTAAATTTCTTTTCTTTTCTTTTCAGGTTTTGCAACTTTCATTTTTTTGTCGGTCTTGTCTCATAATTACTTCAATTATACAAGTGTTATTTTGTCCACACACACATTTATGTTATATATTAAAACTAAGAAAAAACTCAATTTTTCATCTAAACAATGTAATTTTTCAAATTCTCTAAAGGTGAAAATGATCATGTAGTTTTAGTAGAACAAGTTACAAGGTGAAACTCATCTAGGACTAGCTAAATAACTATTTAAAGAATTCTAACTATCTTCCTTACCCTTCTGCCTCTGCTTTCAGATTTTAGCTCCTGATTGGATCTGCACTGTATATAAAGAATCTGCAGTATAGATGTTTTAGCTTTTCAACTATTTAAAGAATCATAATTGAATAAGCATTTTCACCCCCAACAGATTCTGCACTATAGAGAAATATATGATATTAGCCCTTTTCATTACGATAAGTAATACCATTGTTATCTTTTATATTGGCCAAATTTGTGCCTACACCTTTACCCCTCCAACTAGATTTCAACCTCAGCAATTCCTGCTCCTTAACACTCAACACTGTGTCATCTGTATCAGTATAACTCAGCTTTCTCAATCTTCAAATTAACACTTCTATATTATACAAACTAATTTATTCACACCACCCTTGTATCACACTTTAAAGCAAAACCATTTGTAGCCTCTTTACACTCTGCGTGACATAAAACCTTTCAGTCCAATCCATTGCCTACCACCAACGTGATGATTGTGTGCTCAAAATATTGCCAAGATCAAGCCTTGTATCTTTCCATCCATTAGCCTTAATATACTAATCACGCTTACCACTTCCTATCGGCTTCCTAGTTGGTGCCATCGAAGAAACCATTTGCTCCACTTCCCTTCTTAAGCATAACAACGAGCCTGATTTAAGCATATAAAAACTCTGTTGGAACCTGTGGAGTAGACACTGCTGATTATAGAGCAGACTAAGTGTTTGTCATCAACCTAATTGATCTATGATTTGCACACCACCAAAGTGAAATCTCCTATTCTTCAAACACGTCATCTATTGAATGTACCTCTCGTGTAACAATCTAAATCGAGTAAATCAACTGAGTTTTGTTCACTATAGCATGTACACATTCTCAATATAGGTGATCCACAAGTCTACTATATTACAAAATGAACTTTTAAACCTAATTCAACCCATAAAATCAATTCATAAAATAAGTTTACACTCATTTATATACAATGAATTGTCTTAATCTCGTGGGATCTATATTAATAATCACTCTTTGTATACAATGAATTTTCTTAATATTGTGGGATCTGTATTTAATAATTACTCTTTATATTGGGACTATTAAAACACTATTATAGAACTTTAAGGATTATTTTCAATCTTAAAAATACCTATTAAATGTATTACAAAATGTAAGAAAAAAAAATCCTAGAGATCTTTTTGCAATCATGATGTAATGTTTCAAATCAATTGATTGAATAAAGATATTCTCTTATTCACATTAATTATTATTTTCTAGTTGGTATCAGAGTTTCAAATCTTGGGACTCTACTTTCACATTTTTTTTATTGTCTTAGTTACGATTTTTTTTAGAGTTGTGTGAAATGCACATATTTTCTTTGATTATTGGGTTGCGTGAAGTACACCTAACCTATGTGTTTCTATCGATGTTGTTTTAGATGATAAATATGTTGTAATTACATCTTTATTTACCAGTTATAACTACTATATTTTTATTAATCAGATAATTGTTACATGCCTATTCAGATTAATGAGTACTTTGTATATAGAGCACATAAAAAATAATAAAAATAAAAGAAAAGATGCAGTTACAATTAATATAACAATTAATATAACAATTAACAATTGATAAAAGATAATATATGTAGTTACAATAGAATAATTATAATTGAAAAATTAAAATATTTATATGAGATTATATTTATCACCTAATATGATATTAGAAATTTGAAAACCGAGGAGAATAAAGCTTCAAGAATGAAGTGAGATATGCATATTTGTCCGTTATAGTTTAGGGTTTAAGCATTATAAATTTTACAACTTTAAGACAATAAAAATGGCAATTAGTGGAGATGTTATGTTTTATGAGAAGGTTCTTGGAATTGACTAACCCCAAATACACCAAGTTACTCACCATCATCAAATCCTTCATGTTCCAAGCTCAATTCCTGAAGAAAAAAAAAGGAGTTTGAGTAATATTTATACAATGTATAATTATTATGTTGTAGAACCAAGAAACTTTAAGGAGGAAATTAAAGTAGAAGTTTGGAGGAAGGTTATGCAATAAGAATTTGAAAAAAAAAACATGAGAGCTAAGTTAGAAGTCATGTTTAGTGCGTTGCATGTTTGGTGTTGCATTACCAATCGTCACTTGAAGTAATACAGTGTTAAATACCATCCTCCTGATAAAAACCATAATAATATCGATTAATTATAAATTCAACAAAATTAAAAAATAACAACAATTATAAAGAAGAAAGAATAAATTCAATCACTACAAGAAAATCATTAAATAAAAATTAATTTTAGAGACAAAAAATAATTAGGTGGTATAATGACTAAATTAGAGACCATTTTAGAGACAAAAAAATTATTGGTTTATAAATTAGTTTTTATTATTGATAAACAGTTTCTAAATTGGTGTCTAATTACTATCATTTATTTAAATTCTAAATTTGGTAGCAAAAACTTTGGTAACTTATTAGACACCAATTTAAAAACTATTTATAAATAATATAAACTAATTTAGAAACCAATAATTTTTTTAGTCTCTAAAATGATCTTCAATTTAGTCACTATGACAACTAATTATTTTTTTATCTCTGAATTAGTTTATATTTAATGATTTTCTTATAGTAAATTCTTTTAAGAGCATTAAAGGATTGATTTCATACTCTCTTTTATATGTTCCTATCCTTGTGTTAATGCAAGTACCCATTATACCCTGAGTTAACTTGAAGTTCTTTAGTTTTAATTCCTTAGGGAATAATACGGTTCAATGTTAAAGGAAAACTAATCAAATGACCATTTTTTTAATTGATACAAAACTTAATTTATTCTATCTTTAATCAAAACAATCCTCAATTTTTAGTGAAAAAATGTTTAAAGATGAATAAACAAGTATATTATAGATCAAATAGCAGGATAATTGATAGTTTGAAACCTCCATGGATTGACTTGGTTCTTGACTTGAAGTAGTGAATGATGAAAGCAATGGAGAACGGAGGACAAAGAGAAGCTGCAACGAGCTCTTAGATCCAAGGAGTGCCTTGAGGAGTGTGGAGAGTGATAAGTTATGCCACTTGGAGAAAGTGAGAGAGATCTCAAACAAAGTATCTACCCTAGAGAAAGGAGACAATGAGAGTTTGTCTAGCAAATTCGGCAGCATAACTTAATGATATTTGATCTGAATTCTACCATGTCTTGCACCTTAATTTATAGGTATTTTTGGCCGGCCAAGTTACAAGCAAAAAAGAGTGAGAATTTTGAAAAGAAAAACATTCAAACTTGACACCTATTCTATGTCACAAGGTAAGTGTGATGGTGTGTGAACCATGTGACTTCTTTATGTGTAATGACTGACGTAGGATTTATTGTGGGTTGTAATTAAGCCCAATTATATCCTAGGTAGGTTTTAGAAACCTAACCCTAACCCTAACCATAATTTACTAAAGGCCAAAATATAAGCCAAAATTATATACTAGTTTTAAGGAAGAAATTTAAATCCTATTATAGGTTGTGTCACTAGGTTATGACTCCTTCAAACATGTATAAAATAATGCCTTTGCTTGGAGCAACAGAGTCCCACTCTTAGATTCTTTTGGCCATTGCCCTAGTGATTGGTGCTTTGTTAAGGACTCTGCCATCAATAATTGGAATAACTTGACATAACAACACAAGCTCAGAACATATAAGTCAAAATACAACATCAATTTTCTAACTAACTAGAGAATATCTACTCACTCATGCTTTAAAAGATGAAACCCAATAATGGTGAAATAATTGGCTACATGAAAGTAACCTCAATCTCTCTCAACTGACCTCCTTATTTGATGTCTAATTTTTTCTAAACTTAAATTCTTCACTTCTCTTCCTTATTCTCTTCCTTTTAAATATTCTCTCATACATTGGATCATACCTACATTAAAAATAAATGTCCTTCATACTTGTGGTTTTCATTGTCTGTATGATAGTAACTATTTATAAGATCATTACATTTAATATTTATTAAAGATTTTTAAAAGTATTACTAAAAGAAAATATTATATAGAAACTAATTTAAAAAAAATTAATTACTATGTTAACTAAATTAGATATTAATTTAAAATTTAAAAAATTATTAATATCTAAAGTAATTTTTATTATTAATAAAATTTATAAACTAATTTTTAAATTAGTATCTAATTAATTATCATATTTTAGTTATCTAACTATTTTATATATGTAGATGATATGGGGATGAATTAAAATCCTAGTATTACAATTACGAGTGAGATCACAACTAAAATATTGTGTAAAGCATCTCACACCAAAGAAACATGAATAATTAAGTATGCAACTTTTTGTGTGGTGCCCTTTAGAATTTAATTTGATGTATTATGAGCATACTTACACGTATGTTTAGTTTTCTTGCTTCAGATACATTGTATACCACTAATATATCATATATCTTTAGTTTTACTTGGAAGATCTTCATTGAGGTTAACTACCAAAGCTTAGGAAAGGCAAAACAACAAACTATATTATGAGATTCGGGAACCGCCAAAAGCCACACTTTTTCCTTTGAGAAGGGAACAAATACTCTTCACTTCATATCCTTTTGTTGATGTCTTATGTTGTGATGATAGATTCCAACATTTTCCTTCTCTTATCAATTGGCTTTATTTATAGTTAGGTTTACAGCACTAACATGCCTCAGAGATTAATTACTTTATATGACGCTTCCACTAAAATTCCTTCTCGATTCTTTATTTTATTATGCGTGCGTCATAAACAAATATTAAAACTGTAGCCTAATACCTTTGTTTAAACCTGTGGATTTTGACACCTCAGGCTATACTGATTAACAATTGGTTATAATCAAAGGAAAGGTGTGAGTGACATGAAGGCATCAAGTTTTGGTATGCTCCCACTTTGCATTAAATAATCAACTAATTTGCATATGCGGGATTCATTTCGAAGTGGTTTTGTTTAGAGGAATCTCAGATTTAAAGAAAATAATTTGTTCTCTAACAGACTTGAAATAAAGAGAATAATTCAAACATTTTTTTATCGGTAGATCAGATTGTATTTTACTCTTTTTATTTTTCAGCTAAACTCTCACACTTTTCTCTCACTCCTTCTTCTTGTTAGCTCCGAACTTGGATGATACCTGCAAAATGTACTATGACGATCAAGTCAGACTTCAACACTCGGCATTTAGTATTTAGGATTAGATGATTGCGTACCTGATCTTTTGGGATCTGTGCTAATTTATACAATTATTGTGGCCCAATTGTCATTAATGGATCTAATAAAAGTAGATTAACAACATTGAGTCATTAATCAGTCTCATTGTCGTAATGTCAATCGATTTAAACCGGGTGTCGAGTCATAGTCTCATTCGTGCAGGTCCTAGTACACTTGCCCCCAAGCTCAAGGATGGTTAATCCGAAGAGTCTTTATCCGAGGTTGTAGTGACGGTTGGGCTTCCCAAGGTGGGATGTGACGTTGGCGGCGCCAAACGCTTGACGTGACGCGTAATGATGACGAGATTTTTTTATGCCATTTGACGTTAACCGTTGGATCAAGGAAGATCCAATGGTTGAGATGAGAGTGACGCTCAGTCTTTCTCTCTCCTCGAAGGCTATAAATGATGGTCCCCCACTGTTTTGAGTCACTACTTCCCTGCTCCGACATCCAAAACTGAAACCTATTAGTTCTGGCGCGCTGCTTTCCTTACACTCCGAGAGGTTAGTCATGTCTTCTTCGTCTTCTTCCTCGTCCTCTTCTCCCTCTTCGTCTTTGTCTTCCTCTTCTTTTGACTCCTTCACGACCGAGCCCTTGTCGATCAGGGCAATTTAGACGTTGCCCCCTGTGGAGGATTCTGTAATGGTTGATGACCCGGAAGATGTTGTCGATCGGTCAGATCCCCTTGAACAATCGTCCCATCTCGGGGTTTGACTGGTTAGACCCTAAGGTGACTGATTTTACCTATGTATACTTGGATAGGCCTTCCATCTCCTCCTTCATAGGAAATCATACCATTTTGAAGTCGGATGCCAGTGATTGTATCTTGGTTATTGGCTATTGTTGATCAACAGATACCATATGTATGGGTCGGTTTCCCTCACAGGGTCATTTCTTCTTTGTTTATTCCTTCCTTTTACCTGACTTACATGTCGCCATTCCTTTTGATGATTTCACCATGGGTGTCCTCCGGACGCTCAATGTGCCCCTCTCTCAACTTCACCCAAACAATTGGGCTTCTCTCCAAACTTTTCGCCTTATTTGCGACATGTTTCGCCTCTCTCCAATTCCTTTCACTTTCTTGAGTTATTATACTTCGCACCCGACCGACCTCGTTAGCTGGTTGTTACTTATCAATCGTTGGGTAATATTTTGTTTAGCCCTTACACCACCTCTTACAAAAATTTCGAAAAAAAGTTCTTCAAACTTTTTGTTCAGCCCGAGGGTACGGGTTTTTTCTTTGACGAAGCAAGTCAGTCCAATTTGCCTCTATATTGGACTAAGAACCCCACTCGATTCAAGAAATGGCTTCATTCGGTTCCGAGTGCCAAGGAACTAGAGATTTATTCTCTTTTTGACAACCTCCCTCGAAGGCTACCCACATGGAAATTGTTAACCGTGTCCAAGTCTTCTCAACGGTGGACAAACTTTTATGGTATGTTTACATTTTTTTATGTCTCGGTCAGTCTGAGATTTCTAACTTATATGTTTTTTTACTTGTGCAGATATCATGACAAAAGAGGCTTCTCGTTCGGGCAGTGTCATGGCTACCTTCGCACAGAAGGCCCTTGAGAAGGGTAAAGACAAAGGTAACCTAGAAACGGTTACGATCGGCAACCCTGTCGGGGCATCTGGCCCTCAACTGTTGTCGACAGAAGCAAAAAAAGAAAAAGAAGGGATGCTGTCAACATTGCTACGACCACCCGAGATGTCCACCACCTCCCTCTCCAATTTGATTGGAGTCCTCCTCACCCGAAGCAGGTCGATTCAGACGTTCTTTCTCCTTATCTTTCCCTTTATCACCTTCTGCCTTAGCCCTGGGCTAATTCCTGAACTCCCTCCCTCAGCTTTTCCATATACATGAACTGGCTCCATGCACAAACTATCACACTACAAGAAAAACGCGAATTATATACGAATATTTACATACGAATCAAAATCCGTATGTAAACGACAAATAATTACGAAGCGGAAAATAAAATAAATTTTGCAGGAGATGGGATTCGAAACCGAGTTCCTTCAATGACCAAAGAAACTTTAACCACTATACTTGATCCTTTGGGATTTATGCTAATTTATACAATTATTATGGACTCATTGTCATTAATGGATCCAATAAAAGGAAATTAACAAATGTTGAGTCATTAATTTGTCTCATTGTCGTCATGTCAATCGGTTTAAACCAGGTGTCGAATCATATTCTCAGTTCTGCGAGCCTTATCGGTCATAATTAATCACCTCATGAGATACATTGTCTTTGATTAGTTTATAAGAAGTTATGTCTCATGTATGATTCGTTAGTTTCTAGAACCCCTGGTATGAGGTTGAGGAGTTTGTAGTATCAAGGTTGGATCCAATCATTTATAAGTTTTTGTGAATAGAAATAAAAACTATTTGAAAACAATCTTAACTAAAAATAAATGTTTAATACAATAAATATCATTATTTTCTATTCATATTACTATAATAACTTAAATAAAAAAAATTGGTTTTAAACATAAAAAATTAATATTTAATATTTAATATTAAAGAAAAACTAAAAGCAAGACTAAATATAAAAAAAGAAACATACAAAAACATAAAAGAAACGCATACAATTATAATACAAAATTAAAACTCAACTTAAAAATTATTGTGTTCATAATTAAAGTAAATTAAATGCTCTAATTCAACCTTTCTAACTATATCAGTTCCATTGAAAATCATAATTTTTTTATAACAAGATAAAATGATAAATAATTATTTTTATTTTTTTCTTATAGTATCATAATGATTGTGCGGTGTCTTATCCAAATGTACTAGTATTTATCTAGTTTTGGGATATTTTTTTTTTCAAGTTTTTAATTAATATTGTATTTTTTTTTCTTAAAAGTTTAAGACATTGTTTGTTTCTCACGATGGAAAGGCGAAGATTTAACCGGCAGCGCAGAAAGTTGAAAAACCAAGATTTTTTTTTGAAAAACACAAAAGTCGAGACAAGTTTTACCTTCAAAACTTTCTTCGCAAATATGCGAAGAAAGTTGTCTACATATATATTTATTTAATTAATTTATTTTATTTAACTTTTTTACCTTTTTATTTATATTTAAATTATCATTATTTTATTTAAAATAAAATTACAATTTAAATATTAAAAATATAATCAAAATTATAAAAAATAATTAATTATATTTTATATATAATAAATTATAAATATTAAAAATAAATATATTTTTTAATAATAAAAAATAAATTTATATAATAATTATATTAATTACAAAATAGTAAAGATAAAATAATAATATTATTTAATAGAAAAATAAGTTTTTATTAAATATTTATAATTATAAATATTTAAATAATATTTAATTAAAAATTTCTAAATATAAGGATAAATTAATAAATTTACATTTTTATTAATTAAAAAAAATATAATTTCAATCACATCCATCACATCACTCACAAACTTTCATAAATTTTTCTCACACTTTCCACTCTATTTACCTTAATTCAAACATCCTAACTTTCTTTACATTTTCTCTTCAAATCATCTCAAATCCACTCCCTCATTTCCACTCTCTGATCCGAACACAGCCTTAGAACACATTTTTGTAAAATATATATATGACGTAATGTTTTTTGAATAATTGAAAAACTAGTGGAGAGAAGAAAAAAAAATCATGTGTACTCTTGTTTTTATTACTATTATACTGTGCGAAAAGAAGTAAGACTAAATGAAAAAGCACTTAAAGTGTATGGTGTTTGAGTTAAAATGATACCAAAAAGCTTGAAAAGTGACAACACGCGTGATTATCCTTTATTTGTTGTAACGGGTATTGAAACTAATTTAGGGGTAGAGGGTGAAACTGATTAGAAAAAAAACGACGTCGTTTAATCTGATCCTGAACAGAGAAAATGGAAAGCTGTAAAGCATATTTACTTTGTATGTTTGTGATTTCCATTGTTAAGCAGCTTTCAAGATTTTTGAGTAAGGTTTGACTCCTTTATCATCTTTAGGTCCATTCTATACCGTGCTATGATTGTGCACAAGTCCATTTCAATTGACAAAAGTTGGCTTCATCATTTCAGATTTGAACATTTGCACGTCTTAAACTCCCTTATCTATTTAAATGCAACTAATTGAATGCAATTGGATCTTTTCGTGTTTGAAGTTTGCATTGAAAGTTTTGGATAAAGTTCTCTAACTACAGCCACCAACTTTGCCCTCCCGTCATTTTCCACTTAAAGCCTGCTTTTTAACTATTTACCAAATACTTATAGAAGAATAGATTTAAAAAAAAAAATGTAATAATCCACGTAGTTGCTGTGATTTCAATCTATAATTAATAAGTTCGGTAAACATTATTCTCCACCCTACTTGTTTTAAATTACTATATGATCATTAATAGTATATTAATTACAAAATTTTTACTTTCATGGCATGTTATGCTAGCAAAAAAATTGCTTGCATAATTGTTTAATTAATTTTGATATATGCGGATCAATAATAACATCAAATATTAAAAATTGTACTTTAAAACTAATTTAACATTATAATATTAACTTATAATATAAGATTTATATTCATGTGTATACTTGTGCATGAGACTATATATTTATGGATAATCTAATAATAGTTTGATGACAAATGACTTGATAAGGTTAACAAACTCTTGTTAGGATAAACTTTAAATGACATTGATAATATATTAAAAAATGAACTTGAAGTCTAACTCAACTTTACAAAATCAACTTATTTATACCACTTATACTATGAAATGTTCTAATATCTAATTGATGTGTGATTTTTAACATGTATAATTTATTAAATAATGAAAATAAAAACATATTAAAAAATAAGATATTTTTATATAAATAATTTATAAATTTTAAGTTTGTTAAAATAGAAGTCACGAGTAATCCTTTAACTTGTTGAAAGTTCAAACATATTAAAATTGAATTATAACTGTTATTTAGTAAAATCAAGTTTTCATAGTTGAATTGATAATTAATAGTAGAAACAACAATCTAGATTGGATCAAGTTTAATCTAGTTTTTTTATTTAATTCAATGGATTGAGTTTATATTTTCTTATTTAGCAACTTAACTCAATTAGGGTTGAGTCTTGGTAGTAATTTAAAAAAAAAATTGTATTCGCTCAAGAAATGTCTCAAAATAAATTATTTGAATGTTTCTTAATAATTATAAGGTAATAAGATATCAATAATATATTTATAAATAATATTTATATTATAAAAAGTTAAATTAAATTTTATAATAAAGTCGTGTTGGGTTAAATTAAATTCAAGGTATTTTATTGAGTTGGTTTGGTAAATTCTTGACTTAACTACAATCTATTTGCATTATATAAATTAATTTTACAAAATTAAAATCAAGGTATTTTATTAATAATCATTTGATAGATACAAGAAAGCTTGTAATGCTAACTTTGAGGTTAACATGAGATATTGCTTCTCTAACAAGGAAATGATTATAATATTTGATAGATACAAGAAGACGTGTAATAGTATAATATGATTTATGTGTGAGTAAATTTTTTCATTTTATATAAGATAATATCTCACAATTTTACAATTTTATCTACAACTAACTTAGAATCTAGTTCAAAAAGATAAAGTGTTTGGTGGAACTTAACAATCCACTATGTTCATCACTTTTACTTCTAACACTTCATACAAGCTATTATATAGTCCTAAACCTTTGTAGTCATTGCTATAAAAAAAAAATCCTAATTATTTAATTTTTTCTTTTTGAAGCTAGAATCCATATTGCATTTTATGAGAGGAGGTAGGGATGCTACTCATTACACAATTATGTGGAGAGTGTTAGCATCGGTTAGGTTATTCAGAGTTTTTGTGACTTTGCTTTTTATTGAATAAAATGTATTATCAATTATGCTAGCAGCTTGTTGGACACTTCTTGTTATTCAACAACTTTTCATCCCTCATTTTTCTCAAAAACTAATGGTCACAATAAAGATGTCTATTGTTTGAAGAATTATGATATACTCAGTTTATTTTTTTTTCTACATTTACTTTCCAATTCCCAATACTATTATTTTAATTATTTTTTACATTATTTAATTACAAAAAATATTTTTTATTATGTATTTTTTTAAAAAAAAACTAGGGAGTTGTGAAAGTATAACTTTTCCTACTTGAAACAATGTCTAGACTTTAAATATAACCTCTTCAATATTGAGGAACACTGGTTTCTATAAAGGAGAAATAAATTTCAATTCTACCAACATTCTTAACTCTTCTTAGTTCCAAACCACAATTGAAGCATTCTCCTAGGTCTTTAAACATTGAAAGTACTTAATCCTCTACAAAAGTGTCAAAACACACTTTTGCCTCTAATTTTCAAATCAAAAACCAATTATCATTTATTTACATGTGAAATGAATGCTTTTATGGAGAACTTCATCATTGAAAGTGAAATGCAAAGTAAAGGAAAATTGATTTCTTATTTAGAAATTAAAAGGGTCATAAGAGTAAAAGATTTTATTTCAGTGCATTTGTAGGTTAGTTATATATCCCTAAAGTGATAGTTGAGAATTAAGGTAGTAAATTATCCATCCTTGTACTTTCAATGTTTAAAAAGATCAAGAATGTTTGACAAGTGATTTTAGGTGTAAGAAAAGTCATGGATATTGGTAGGAATAAAAATTCACCTTTGTTGCAACTATTTGAGATTTGTGGAAAGTGAAGAATGAAAAGTTGTGAGGGAGAAAAAAACAACCCAACAAAGCTCCTAATATAATGAACAATATCTTTTATTCAAGAATGGAGACAAGTCACAAAAGTTTTGAACACTCCAAGAAATGCTTCACTTCCCATTCCCCACGTAATTGTGCAATGGTTAACAACCCCACCTCCTTTCACAAAATGCAACGTAGACACTAGCTTTCATACCACAAAATAAATCAGGTAAAGATGACTATGAAATGTATATACCATGTCATGAAGTGTTAGAAGGGGAAGTCACGGGTCAAAAAGTTATATGATGGATGATTGAGTTTGACCAAACACATGTGACATTTTAACTAAATTCTAAGTTGGTTGTAAATAAAATTAACAAATCAAACACAAATGGTATACATAGTTAATTATGAACTAATATCTTATAATGTCAAAATTTATCCATTTATAAATCAAACTATATTATTAGATTTGTTAAGATAGAAATAGATACTACGACTCACTCCCTTTTTATATAAGCAATATTCTGTATATGGTAATCTCAAAATTTATGATAACATACCATTTTTATATTTGTTAAACTATTATCCGTGTCTTGATTTTGATTGTATAAAAAACCATCTTTGCATTTTTTTTTCTTTTGCTTTAGTAATATGTAAAATCATGTCAAGTAGCGAAGATACTATTGCAGACCACAACAAGAAATTATATTTTTGCTAAACTGAACTGAAAAAAATTCTGTTTGTACTTACTTTAAAATACTTTAATAGAAATTGATTTAAAATTATTTTTATGGACAGCTGAGTAATTTTTTTTTCTAAATTATTGAAAGATACATATCCATAGAAGAAATATTGATAAATTTAATGAATTCTAACAAGTAAATAATAAATGAGCTAGTTAAAAGAATATGTGTATTAAAACAAATATTCACAAGATATATCATCAAATAATAAACAAATTTGAATTCTGTTAAATTTAACTTGTTTTTATCTTGTTTAAAATTAGAGTGACGTTTAAAATAAATTATTGTAGTAATACAGAAGGTTGTAGGTTCACAACCGAGCACTTTTATTAATTTGTCTTTAAATAAGAATTGAGTATATATATATATATAAAATATTGTTTTTACTGAAAATGTATTCGGAAAATGTGTTAGTGAAAATGTTTTATGAAGATATACTTTTAGTTTATCTTCATACAGAGAAAAAAAGTCTATTTGAAAAAGATTCTTCTACTTAAATAAGTAAGAAAAAAAAAATACAATATGTGCACGCTTTAAGTATGAATGTATATAAATTGAATACGACAAAATGTATTACTCAGATAAATTGTATTTATATATCTTTAATGGTCCTTAAACTGACTTATGATAATAATTATGATTCTTAAATAGCCGTTCAAAATGATAATTAGAATACTAAAAGTCTAAGCTATAAACATTTATGATTTTATGACGGGTATATATATATATATATATATATATATATATATATATATATATATATTATAAATCATAATTAATATTATTTTGTAAAATCTGAGTCCAAATTCATTCTTGAAAGAAAATGTAGAATAAAAAAAAGGGACTTCAAATTTCAATCAAATAACATACAGAAAAACCAAAGCAATGCTACTTCAATTCAACTCGCCTCTTGACTCGTTGGGTTTAAAAAATATGCAAGATTAATTATACACACTTAAAAATAGAATCATTCAACTTAATTTATCTGTTCTCATAGGTTAGAGTGGTTGATATGTGGATTCAGCTTTACTTTTCCTAGTTTAGTCCTAAAAAGTGTGACTAATAATTTATATAAACTATTGTTTCTTAATGAGATTTTGTTTCGATTAATTTAAATTGATTTAAAAGATCATAGTGAAAAAATGAAAAATGAATAAAATACTTTTATTTGAGTAATTTAAAAAAATATAATATATAACATAAAATATACAAATAATATAGTCAAATTAAGAAATATAAATGAGTTAAAAATCTAGTTTAAGAAAAACTTAATTGAATAAATTTAAGTAATTAACGGATGAAAAAGGTTAAAAATAAATGTAAAAATATAAAAATCAACTTATTATTTTTTTATAAAATGCTAAATGATAATGAAAATTCATTTAGAGGAAAAAAAAAGTTGTTTACTTATAAAAAAAAATATGTCTATACCATCAAATCCTTCCATAGTGTTTAAGATCTTCGTGCATGGTAACTAATGACAAAAGGTGAGAAGGAAAGATATTACAACTGTTTCCAAGTCAATTGAGATAAAAATTTCATTTTTGTTTGTGGTGGTAGAATTTTGATTTCAACTCTTAGTCTGGAAAGTGGATATTTTATTTACAGAGAATGAGAATAATCATGATCCATTATGACTGTTAATAGACGTTAAATACGTAGTATAATAGAAGTCATACATTTTAGATAATAATGATCATTAAAGAAGTTTTGTATTTATTCATTAAGGATATATTAAAAATAGAAGAAAAAGGTGCAAATAAGAATTAATGTGAGAAAGATAAAAACACTGAAGTATAATAAAAGGTGACGTACAAAATATCACATGAAAAGGGTAATTAAAAGAGTATAAAAGACAAGAGGAAGCGTTGAAGGAAAGTGACATAGGTGTAGTTCACTTAATGATGATTTAAAAAATGTAATTAGTGGGATTTGGTTTGGATTTATACATGAAATCCATTCTGAGCGCATTTGTTTGTTTGGCTTGTTGATATGTTATTGGTAATGAGTTTAACTATAGAATAATGATAGTGGGAGGTGAGTAAGTGAAGATTAAACAGAAAGAAAGGGAGAATATGGAAGTTGTGTATAAAATAATATAGAATTGAAGACGTGGTAAGAGGAAGTGCGGAAAAGGATGTGGTAGTATCCCTGTTGTGAATGTTGTCCTTGGCGTGTACGTTGGGTGGTGGAAGGTGACGATTCACGAAATGGGACCCAAACTTTGAACATAGTCTCTATTATCATTATTCTATTTTTTAACATTTTAATTGGTTAAACTGGACTAAATCAAACTGACGTATCTAACAACTCTCATCAGTTATAAAAGTATAACTGTTTTTAAATTGAACCTGATTTTTCATACACTCATATATATTACAGTAAAAACCCATTTTACTGCCTTACAAATGATAAGATTTGAAATTTACATTCTCCAGTTCTCTTTTGTTTATGATATATCCTTTAGACACTAGCTTTTAGAAAACAATGGGTAGATGATGATTAAACTACCAATATTGAAACTAGGTATACATGATCCACAAATCAGAAGGGAAGCATTAGTTTAAAGGTGTGCGCAACGAATGGGAAACCCAGTGCAAAATGTGGCAGGCAAATCATATACAGTGGAGGAATGGGTTTTTTTTATCACCATTTCCTTCCAAATCAAGAGGTCCATGTCTCCAACCATTTTATGGCACCATGAGGGTACATTACTTTTGCCTTGTTTCGATTCTATATATTTCAATTGTATTTTCACATTTTAACTTAAAAGCAATTAACACTAAAATACAGGGCCACGTACAAAATAACCAACCAAACTCAGATGTGATGACTAGTGATACGTATGCAACAAGTATAACCCAAAAAGCACAAGGTTCATTAATTATGACATGATGGGATGAGGAAGAAGAAACTACACAAATACTTTCCTTTTCTCTTGCCTCCTAAGAACTTAATTATATGATAATTAACAATTGCTAAACAAAATTAATCTTAACAAATTATTTCAATAATGAATGAATTGTTAATGAATTTTTTTTAGATTTACAACATATATCCTAATGCACAGTAAGTTAATATTGCTAGAATTTTTATTAAAATAGACAGCAAAACTTAAGTGTAGTCCACAGCACAAACATGCACACATATATATTAATCTACAATATGATGTAATACTACTTCCTGTGTCGAATATATACTTTAAAAGTTAAAATAATATTAGAGAATGATGCATTGAATTTTATAAGGTATCAAACATTTAGTGCTTCATGATTCTTGTAACAAAATAATTTATAAATAAAAAAGCATGTCTCTCATTATCTAAAATATTATTTAATTTATTAATTATAAAATAAAAAACAATATAAATATGTACCTAGATTCGCAACGGATATGAGTGATGTTTATGCGATAATTATCTCATTCACTAACTAATCTCAAGCCTAGGTTCAAATTTATATTAAAAAAATCTGAAGTCCAATAGATGTAATGTTTCAATCACATTGATATTTTATATGATCAAATAAACCTTTAAATTGAATTTTTTGTTATAAATATCATTACTTGAATGTTTATATTTTAAAAATGCAATTAATAACTGTAAGAGTTATAATGAAAAATCAGGTTCAATTTAAAAACAGTTATACTTTTATAATTGATGAGAGTTGTTAGATACGTCAGTTTGATTTAGTCCAGTTTAACCAATTAAAATGTTAAAAAATGGATTAATGTAATATTTTTAGTTGTATTTTTTTTAGTTTACGTTTATATATTTCATTAAAAATAAGTAACTAATGGAAATATCAAACCAGTTGGATTTGGTGGTTTCCGGACCAAAAATGTCACTGTATAATAAAAAAATGTAGATTATTATAGTAATAAAATGGAAAAATAAAATATCTGTCATAAAATAATAACATATTTTTAAAAATTGAAAGTTAAAATAATTAAAGAAAAAAAAATTGTAAATATTTACCAAATAAAATAAAATAAATTAGAAATATATAAATTTAAAAATTTATTTAACATACTAGGACATTTAACTTTTTAAAGTTGGAGACAGGGATGAATTTGTAACCATGGTTAAATTGTTTTAAGAACTAATAAATAGCCATATTGGAGTATTGATGACGGACCCTTACTTTTATTTGTTTTTGTTTGCAAGTCAGCAACTTTTTGAAAAAATGAAACCGTTTCCACCTTCTTTCTACCCACTCCATTTTTTTATTTCATTCGATCAGATCCTCTGCATCACTTTTTTTTACAGCCAATCAATAGCACAATCCAAACCATTGATTTGTCAGTACATAATAATTTGAGAAAGAGAGAGGCAGCAGATTAGACAATCTGGATCAGTGTACCGAATATGTTGATAACTATAGTGAATCTCCTCCTCTTATTTCTTCCTCTATCATCCAACGGTTTAAAAAGAATTTCTCGTTAGAGTAGGGTGGAGTCGAGGACATATGATTTTTCTCAAACTCATCAGGTGGTATACACAGCAAGCTTACCATATTGGGTCCAGATCTTAATCCATATGATGTCACCTGGTCCTATGTTGCATTAAATTAATATTTTTCATAAAATAACATTATATCATATATATAAATAATACACACTTCTTGGGTATCGCACCCTCTGTTGCATCCCATTTAATAGTTGAATTAGAATAATATAATAAAAATACTTAGATAAAACATCTAATCCGAAGCAGTTAATTAAGGGATGAGGGAATTTTTTATATTGTTATTAATATTATTATTGGACTTTAAATTCTTAATTGTTAAAGAGCAAATCAGAAGGCTCCGAAGTTGGAATCTCCATATCCGGTTCCGGTTCCAATTTTCAATTCCGATATAGGACATAAGCCTAATTGGAGGTATTTTGCTTTATGTTAATATGTGAAGATTATACATTAAAGTTTAGCAGATTACAATAAGTAATCTGGTGAATCATGAAGCATTTGTAGGTTATTTAGAAGTAGAATGGGGTGAGGCAGTTGCAAGGTGTAGTAGATGCAGTCGATCTTATCGGCAACCGATAGATGAATTAAAAAAATAGTGTTGATCTTGCAGCTTTTTCAGGTACTTTATTTGGAATGATAGAGTAATATGAATATGCAGAGGAGAATGGAAATTGTTTTTATTATTTATTTGAGTGTTTGTTTGTTGCGAAACATGCAAGGGCAAGGGGATCATATTCTTCTCCTATTGTGAAATTGACATGACCAGTTCACCCAGAGTGCGCATTTCTTGCGATGATAAATAACTCATAATCCTATCCTCTACAACCCAAAAATTAATATAAAAATAAATTAATCAGGGAAACTCAGAAAGCGTGACCCCACACCACACGTGGGTCCCACTGTTCCTTCCTACTCACCAAAAATGACGACACTACAAACCTCTCTCTCTCTGCAATCAAAACCTTTCTCAGCTCTCTATAAATACTTTCCACCCCACCATCCACCTCTCAACCCAATCTTTCTCCTCTTTTACTTCCAGCAATAATTCTTCTTCTTCTTCTTCTGCATCTTCTCGATTCCTCTGTTTTCTACAAACATGGCTGCATACAGAGAACCCATGAACGTAGGTGATAGAGCCCCGGTTTCTTCGCAGCAGCAACCACACTCGCCATGGCATTCTCCAGTTCCCTACCTATTTGGGGGGCTAGCGGCTATGCTGGGTCTCATAGCCTTCGCTCTGTTGATCCTTGCATGCTCCTATTGGAAGCTCTCCGGGTACCTTGAAGGGAACGGGGAAACAGAACGGGACCTGGAAGCTGGCGAGGGAAAAACGGAACAAGACCAGAAACCTCAGAGACAGTATGAGGAGAAGATCCTGGTGATCATGGCCGGCCAAGAGAAACCAACATTCTTAGCCACTCCGAGCGTCTCTTCTTCAAGCTGCAGCACTAGCAGGTCCTCTTCCTTCGGTGACAACACCAGCACCTGCACCTGCGAAGAGACGCAAAAATCTCTGGAAATGGCACAGACCGCAAAAGAGGGAAGTGCAGAGAGCGGGACCACCGAAACCTCGTCGGATCAGCACCCTTGATCGATGAGCCAAACATGTGGACATGTTGGGGGATTTTGTTTTGTAGCCGGGTTGCTTTCGTGCTAAAAGCAAAGCTGGTGACACCTGTGATTTTTGGGTGTCTCTCTAGGTAGCTAGGTTGCATGTTCAACAATTGGCAGTGAATGGCGATATAGGGATTCCGAATCTCTTCTCCTTTTCTCTTTCTTCTCTGTACATTATTTCGGGAATGTAAATTGTTTGAGGTGGAACTGGAATGGAATGAATTCTCTTGCTGTTTCGCAATTTCTGTTTTTCGGTGTTCGTTTTCTCCCACTGAGATTATATCGGTGAACTGAACTGTAATCACTTGTTAGTCTCTGGAACAAAACAGAAGGGGACAAAAGGAGAAAAAAAAAAGATGGGGGCAGAGAGAATTTAAGAGAGTTTAACAGTTTTCTTGTTTTTGTTATTTGATTGATTGTAAGACGTGGAGAGGTGGGGAACGTCTTCTTCTTGTATTGAGAAGAAGGAAAGTGTGATGTGTCTGATGCGGCGAGAGGAAGTTGGGAAATGCAGTGGCGGCACTGTTCCTCGAGGGACTAACTTTCAATTCGGTTTCTTTCATTTATTATTCTCCTTTTCGGCTTATTCTGTTTGCGACATGCATTATTCATAAGTTGGGGATGAAAACAGTCCCTGGAAATGCTCAACACAAGCTGTTTTGAACTCTTGCATTATCATTCTATGGTCTATAGAATAATGGTTTTGTTGTTTCAAAACACTTTTTTCATAACTTACCCCCTGCGCTGCATCTGGATCGGTTTTATTACGTTCTAGAATTCACACCCTCTGCAGTTTTATAATTTTTATACTATTTTCTTATTGATTTTATAGACTTTTTTTTGATGTCGTGAGGTCTGGAATAACCTTTTTATTGGGATCCTTTTATTGATTGATATTCTTTCCAGGCATTGAATTGAAGCAGTGGGGTAAGGCTGACGGTAGTGTGGGTTTAATGCATGTTGATGCTGTGTCTGCAAAAATCACGATAAACACTAAACACAATAGTTCGTATTGGTACTTGCAAAGTATATCGTACACCACCTTTTCTTTTTCTAATTTCTTGTTATTTTTCACATTTTGTTGTACTCTATTGTTTTCCTTTATTGTTTCCCTCTCTTTCTTTACCTAAAAAATTAGATGTATAGATTTTAGCATTTTCCTATCTATAGACAGCAGTCAGATAGTGTAACAGAAAAAATGCCTTTGGCGCTGATTTTCTTTTACCGCTTTGTATTTTCATCCATTTAATATAATTTTAGTTTCTTTAAATGAAATTATAAATAACTTCTGTTATATTAAATTATATATAGAGCCGTGCAGTTATAGTTTGATTATGAGCACTAAATTGGTTGTTAAATAATTTGATTGGGGCACGAAACATTTAATCATATATGGGGACTTTATAAACGGACAGAAGAATGAATTAATCACACCATTAACTCACGTTTATAATAATCCCTTTTATCTCTCTTTCTAATAAATTTTCCACAAATTACCTTAAACAATCATTTTCCAATAAAAGAAATCACTATGCGGTAATATTAATAGCGTTTGTGTATATATAAGTTATATTAATAGTGATATTGATATGGGGAACTAAATGACAACAGCAAATGGGTGGTACTTACATATTCCCTCAAAAAAGTTAAGGGTAAAGTGTGGAGAGAAATATAAAATAGACACATAATCCTTTAATTCTTGTAGTTTTTCGACCAAAGCAAAAAGAAAAATAGAGGAATCTTTGTACAATAATGCCAATGGGTGAGGTTGAGTTCATTGTTTCCTATTCTTTCCCTTCTTAAGCAAATATAATACTTGCCAACTGTATGTGAGAAATTTTTTGGGCTTGCTTTCGTTAAAGTAACACCATGCAAAAAGAAAATATCTTTTAAAAATTTTATTTGTGTTAATTATGTTATTAGCCAGCACTACTCTAGCAAGTCCCTTGAAAAGAAAAAAAAGAAGATAAAAAGATGATGACAACGCTTCCATTGTTGTTTGACTTGAGCTTCTATACTTTTTTTGCATAGAAAATGCTTCCTCCAATTGCATAGTGTAGCGCACCATATACCTTTTATAGGGTAGACCTTGATGTTCTCCTTCACCAAAAATATTGTTCACCCATAATCTTCAAGGTCTAAATCATGCACAAGTTATTTCTAAAAATTATATGCATATATATTGAAAGCGTAGCAAAATTAAACCCACAATAAACTTCTCCGATTCATCTTTCGGTTTACACTGCCCAATATATTCAACAAGTCTACGAAATCGAAATTTAAACCAATACGAATATGAAGCAAAAAGATAGCGAAAACTTGGTTCCGTGTAGTATTAAAATAGGTTCCACAATAAGAAAGCACACAAGCACACACATAAAACAACAAAATGCATGATAGTTGACAAATGAATTCTCTTGCCATATTCTGGTAACTGTTTTGCTCTAAACCTATGATTTAGGGAAAGGAAAATGCTAATTTAAGTGATGGTGTCTCTTTAAACAAAGAAAAAAGGAAACCTAATCTTGAAATCATTATCATTAGGCTTACTGATTGAGGGATTAAGTAAACTTAACAATATAATATAAAGTATATCCATTACCCGAATCTAAGCAAAAACTTTCACTGTCACATTTTCCCTTCTTTACAACTTATAAAAATTAAGGAAATTCACCTTCAATCCAAAACTATGATGTTACATATTGCCCATTTCTCCGTATTCTCAGGATATGATCAAATTATTTCATGGGATCCACTTTTACCTTCAAATATGTGCCACACTACATCATTGGATTATATTTGGCTGTTTCTGTTTGCCTTAGGTGATAGCCTTATATTCTAAAATAATATATATATATATATATATATATATATATATATATATATATATATAAAAGTTGTCATTTTAAGAATTGGGATGAAAGAAGCAAAACATTAGAAGAGAAAGTAACAACTATATATAGTGATGTGATTAATATGGTGGTCTTTAGCTTGTATGGGCATGAAATCGCATAACGCTCATTGTTGTTGTTAGGGCTTTATTGACGACACTGATAAAATGAAATTGTCTGTTAAGAAATCTTTGCATTGTCAAAGAAAGTATATGCATGTATATATGTGGTATCAATCAAAAGAAAACAGAAGTTGCATATAAAGAATGAAAGAAAACGAAAATTGAACAATATCTTATTGCTATGTATAGAGCGTGAAAGTCATAGAGGGTAAAATTTAGTAAGACAGAAATATTGATATGATTATCAAATATGCACAAGCAACCTTTTGAGGTTTTTCCTTATCTATAATGATGTCGTCATGTAACAATTTATTTGATTTACTCGTGATTCTATTATCCGTATATATTGACAGTCCTAGGTGTAATTGAGCGTGATGATTATGATGTTTGAGCAATGTTGGTTAATGTATGATTGGTCAATGTATATTTATGATGGTGGCACCAAGTTGTTCCCATAATAGCAAAATGTGACTAGAAAAACTAAATTTGCATACGCCTGAACAGAAGAATGCAAAATGGCATAACAGTAAGCTCCAATAGGGTGAGCAGCACCCACCTATTTGTTCTAATTTTGGGCCAAGTGAGTGGTGCTATTAATCATGCTGTGTCGCATCCTCATGGGATGCCCTACGTCAAATTAATTAATTAATCTTTCTTATATATACATATAACACCTACTCAAATTTATTGATCTTTGACGATGATGGTGAATAATTGAAGTGATTACATCAAGGTTCAAATATATTATAATGAAACAAATCGCTTGGTTATGATGTGTGGAGATTCTTGTGGGTGTAAAGAGAAAGTTGTGGATTTAAGGACGATGAAGGTACCAATAATTGTCACTCGCCGCCCATTGGCTACTTACGTCAAATCAAAACATTCCCAACAGTAAATTATGATTATGACCACAAATAATAAACCCAACTTCTATAACTTATATTTATATAACTTATATTAATGTATAAATATTGATAACATTATGAAGTTATGTGACTTTATTGATCAAATACTTTTTTTATTAAATATCAGTAAATTATGTTTTTAATTTAATCTGCTTTTGTCAATTTTTTATTTATAATTTTTATTGTTATACTTTAATTCTTCTAAAATTGGTATGTGTTTTATTTTGTATGATTTTCAATTTATTATTTAAATATATTCAATTTCAAATTTTACATCCTTTTTAATATTATTTTCAATTTTATAATTTTATTTTCATAATTAATCATCTTTCAATTTTAATTGATATTTATTTTTATTAAAATAAAATAAAAAATATTTTTATAATTTACTTTATTATCCAATTTATTAAATTTTTTAATTGTATCTGTATTCTATTTTTTAATCTAAATAATTTATCATTTTCATTTCTTTTTTCTAACACACATCTCATACTTCAATAAATTAATATTTTATTTATTTTTGTTTTATTTATTAATTTAAAATATTATTATATTATTATAAGAATTTGTTAAATATTTTTTTTTTACTGTAGATGGCGTTAAAGAAATTTTTCTCTATTTGCTTACCAGGTTAGTATTAGTTTTAAAAAATTATGAAACTATTTCAGTCATATTGCTTCAATAATATAGTGCAGGTTACACATGATATAGTGTGCAGGAAGAAAAAAAAAACCCTTTCACAATGGACTTGAGTATATGGCTAGATAAGGCCCAATCAAAGATTTTATGGTTAACAATAGTACATTTTAAAACTAGCAGTTGAAGCACAGTGCATATGATATGATCATAACATGTGAGTATCTTGTTACTCTGTTGGAAAGTGTACCAAATTTTTTCAAGCAAAATATAACATATGAAAAGTGTTCTGATTTATCACTATATAGGTAACTTAGTCAATGAAATCAATAATTAAACCAAAGATTCGACTAAATATTACAAAATTGTTTGATTTCGAATCCTTTGGAGTATATGAAAAATAATGGTATATTGGTAATTTCTTTTGATATATACTTAAAAATTCTTCTACTATCATTATTGTGTGTAATTTTTTTGCCCAAAATTTCATCTTTTTTTAAAAAAAATTTATTGCTTCATTTACTTTTATACTTTATCGCATTTCTTTCAAATATATTTTTCTTGACTTTCATGTCTTTTAACTTATTAAATTTTATATTCTTTTATTAATTTCCCTCCCTTTCATCTACATCACTCCTGATTAATACATGTGATCTTTCACTCTTTTTTTACAAAAAGTTGCAATTAAAAGTTAGTTATTCTTTAAATTAAAGATATATGTTTTGAGAAAAAGTTACAGGTCATATCTTTAATCAACTTATGACTAAAACA
Source organism: Phaseolus vulgaris (assembly GCF_051622355.1). NCBI lineage: Eukaryota > Viridiplantae > Streptophyta > Magnoliopsida > Fabales > Fabaceae > Phaseolus > Phaseolus vulgaris. Next base: position 37,587,240 of record NC_143500.1, on the reverse strand, counting down.
GGCTTTTCAAGATGACAATGAAGACGTTTACGGAAGAGGTAGCAATTAAAGTGATATAAGGGCTTAATATTAACGCAACTTTGTCCTAAACTTATATATAATGGGGTAATTATGTTTTTTTTCATACACTATAACACACGAAATTGATTTTTGTTTTTTATTTAAATTTTATATCATTCAGAGATACCTATAGTGTATGCATGATTGGAATAAAATTTTCTAGATGTAAAATAATTGTTACTTTTTTATAAAAAAAATTATTAGTTTTTCTAAAATTTATTGTTATTTTGATTTCATAATGATGTTCACTATAATTACTTTTAATGATTTGATAAACTAGAATTTCAAGTGGAATAAATTTTAAATATAAAATAATTTATTTCAATCATTTTCATACTACTAGCATTTGAATAGTCTAAAGTTTGGATAAGAGACAAACTATTAAAGGATACTGATACATAGTTACAAAAGGATCCTAATATTAATTGGGAGTCTTTTCTAATTATCAGTGTTATTTCTCTTTATAGAAGGGAATAACCTTTATTTTATTTTTGTGTGTTATGATTATAGTATTTAATATTGATTATTTCCTTCTTTAGTTAAACCCTAGAATGAGTGTACTACCTGTATATATTCAGACCATCTGTTTTGATTTGAATAACAAGAAAGAAGAGATATTCATTCTCATATCCTTTGTCTTCAGTTTACTCTTTTGTTCATCTCTTTGTTCATCTCTGTTCTATTTTGTAATATGGTATCAGAGCTCTCTGCTTGCTACATTTATTCATGGGTGAAGTTGATGATCCCTCACAAGATCTTAGTTCACCTTACCATGTTAGTTCATCAGATAATCCTTCCTTTCTTATTGTCCCTATTATTCTTGAGGGACTAAATTATCATCATTGGTCTCGTTCGTTTCAAATGAGCCTAATTTCAAAGAACAAAATAGGTTTCATTGGTGGAACTATAGAAGCTCCCAATCGTACCAAATCATTGTTTCCAACATGGCAGAGAGCCAATATGTTGGTTGTTTCGTGGATTCTCAAGGTTATTTCTCAATCCATCGCGCAGAGCATCATCTGTATGAACAATGCCTTTGACATATGGAATGATTTAAAGGAAAGGTTCTCACAAGGAGACATGATTCATGTTTCTGATATCCAGGAGATGATTTCTTCTTTTAAACAAGGTGAGTTGATTGTTACAAACTATTTCACTCAGTTAAAAATTCTATGGGATGAACTTGATCTTTTCCGCCCGCTATCCGCTTCTTCATGTGCCTCTAAATGCAATACTCTTGTGAATGTTTCTAAATATAAAACACAAGACCAGATTATCAAATTTCTAAGGGGGCTAAATGATAATTATTCGACTGAGAACTCAAATTCTATTGATGGACCCTTTGCCATCCTTGAATAAAGTTTGCTCTCTTGTTACACAACAAGAGAGGCAAATATTTGGTGATCAATCCAAGGCAATGATTGCTACTAGCAAAGGAGGTTATAAAAACAATGCTACAACCTATGGCAGAGGTGCTGGATACGGAAGAGGAAGTAATGGAAGAGGATATACTTCCAAAATTTGTAGTCATTGTGGAAGGACAGGGCATACCATTGATACATGCTATAAAAAGCATGGCTTTCCACCTCATTTCAAGTTCAAAAATCAGAATCATGATCAGAGTCATACTAATGCAGTTTTTCAGAATACAAATTTCAATAATAATGAGCAGAATCATGAAGGTTCAAGGTCAGAAGTGGAGTCTCAACAAATTGGTTTTACTCCTGAGCAGTATCAAACATTGTTAGCTCTTTTACAACAGACCAAATCCAGTGGCAATGCTTCTAATCAAGTCTCTATTATTCCCTTCAATCCCTCCAATCAAACAGGTAATAATTTTATTTCTTCTTTTAGTTCTTGGATTATTGATAGTGGTGCTACTGATCACATTTGTTCATCCTTAACTTATTTCACTTCATATCATCAAATTGATCCTATTTATGTCAAATTACCAAATGGAAATCAAGTCATTGCCAACTATTCTGGAAGTGTTTTTCTCAATCAAAATCATGTCATAGACCATGTTTTGTACATTCCTTCTTCAATTTTAATCTTCTTTCCGTAGCAAAATTGATTGATAAACTATCTTGTGTTCTTACCTTTGACTCTAATGGTTGTCACATTCAAGACAAAATAACAATGAAGATGATTGGAATTGCTAAGACACAAGATAGACTTTATATACTCAGGATCCCATCTTACCAGAAATTTCAAATTAAACCCCTTGAATGTACACACACCATCAATACTGTTAATTTCAGTGCTAGTGATCTAGAAACCCTTTGGCATTTTCGATTAGGTCATATTTCAAATAAATGTATTGATGTTATCAAGAATAAATTTCCTTTTGTTAAATATAACAAATCTTTTGTTTGTGATGTTTATCATTTTGCAAAGCAAAAAAGACTTTCTTTTCCTATTAGTACTTCTAAATCAAAAAAATGTTTTGATTTGATTCATGTAGATGTTTGTGGACCATACTCAATACCATCAATTCATGGTCATAAATATTTCTTGACCATAGTTGATGACTATTCGAGGTACACATGGATTTTTCTTTTGAAACAAAAATCTGTTGTTAAGGTTTTGGAAAATTTTGTTATTTTTGTTCAAACACAGTTTGAGACAACAATAAAAATAATAAGAAGTGATAATGGAACTGAATTTTTCATGACTAAGTTTTTTGTCAGTAAAAGAATAATACATCAAACATCATGTGTCAATACTCCACAACAAAATAGTATAGTTGAAAGGAAACATGGTCATTTATTAGATGTAGCAAGAGCTCTTATGATACAATCTCATTTACCCAAAATTTATTGGTCATATTCTGTGATACATGCTGCGCATATTATAAACATGCTTCCCACACCTGTTTTAAACTATTCTTCTCCTCATGAAATGCTTTTCAAAACTGATGCAAATTTTAATTGATTAAAGGTGTTTGGTTCTTTATGTTATGCTAGCACCTTGTCAACAAATAGAAGAAAATTTGATCCAAGAGCATCAAAATGTGTTTTTATTGGTTTTCAACGGGGGACAAAAGGATATATTTTGTTGAATATTCAATCAAGAGAAATTTTTGTGTCTAGAGATGTTGTCTTTTATGAACATGTTTTTCCATACCAAAGGGTTCAAGATAATAGCAATGAAACTAACAATCCCGACGTTAATGATCAAATTTTGTTTGCTGAAGATCAATTTGTCTTAAGTCAGCCATCACAAGCTATTCTTGCACCTTGTGATAATACACCTTGTGATAATGTTGAAAATAGTAGTGATAATAATTGTGAGTCACAAATTGAGGTTTCAGAAGAAGATTGTTCCCATATAGACCAAAACCTCAATGAAAATCATGATATAGAACAAAGTTCTGAATCAGATCCATCTGTCCAAATGAGCACAAGAATAAAAAAATCACCTGAGTATTTAAAGGATTATCATTGTAATCTTAATGTTTCCAGTACATCTTCAAGCGTTAAATATCCTTTGAATTCTGTTTTGTCTTATAGCAATTTATCACCTTCTTACAAATCTTTTGTTATGTCTCTTTCTTCACATGTTGAGCCAAACACTTATTTTGAAGCTGTGAAACATGACTGTTGGAGAAAAGCTATACAATGTGAGATATCTGCTTTAGAGTCAAATCAAACTTGGGAGACTGCTCTTCTGCCTCAGAACAAAGTTGCCATAGGTTGCAAATGGGTATTCAAAATAAAATATAAGGCTGATGGAACAATTGAAAGGTATAAAGCAAGGTTAGTGGCAAAGGGATATACACAAACAGAAGGCATTGACTACCTCGATACTTTCTCTCGAGTAGCAAAGATGACCACCATAAGGTTGCTTCTTTCTTTAGCTTCTATTTATAATTGGGAATTGAAACAATTAGACATAAACAATGCCTTTTTACATGGAGATTTGAAAGAAGATGTATACATGGTTGCTCCTCCTGGATTGACTTCTATTCCACCAGGAAAAGTTTGTAAACTAAAAAGGGCTTTATATGGCCTTAAACAAGCCAGCAGAGAATAGTTTGCCAAACTGTCATCATTTTTGCTTTCTATGGGATATACTCAATCTATGAATGATCATTCCTTGTTCATTAATTCTTCTGAAGGATCTTTTACAGCATTATTGATATATGTGGATGATATAATATTGGCAGGAAATGATAAAGAAGAGATTGTTCGAATCAAACAAGCCTTGAATCAGACATTCAAGATTAAAGATCTTGGGAATTTAAGATACTTTCTTGGTCTAGAAGTAGCAAGAAGTAAGACAGGAATAATGGTAAATCAAAGGAAATATGCATTGGAATTATTAACCGATGCAGGTCTTTTAGCCTGCAAACCTGCACCCACTCCTATTGATAATCATGAGAAATTCTCTTCTACTGGAAGTCTTCCTTTCACAGATATTCAAGCCTACAGAAGATTGATTGGAAGGCTTATGTATCTCACTAATACCCGACCTGACATAACATTTTCTGTGCAACAACTTTCTCAGTTTCTTGCTAAGCCTACAATTGTTCACTATAATGCAGCGATTAGAATTCTCAGATATATCAAAGGGGCTCCAAGTCTTGGTCTATTTTTCTCTTCCACTACTTCTGTTCATCTCAAAGCCTTGTGTGATAGTGATTGGGGCATCTGCAGTGATTCAAGACAATCAGTGACTGGTTTTAGTGTGTATCTTGGGAATTCTCTCATATCTTGGAAATCAAAGAAGCAAGGAACAATATCAAAGAGTTCTTGTGAAGCTGAATACAGGACTGTTACATGTGAAATTCAATGGCTAACTTATCTTCTTCAAGATTTCAAAGTTCCTTTTGAGCAACCATCTCTTTTATACTGTGATAATGACTCAGCAAGATACATTGCAGCAAATCCAGTATTTCACGAGCGTACAAAACATATAGAAATAGATTGTCACGTGGTCAGAGAAAAATTAAAGAAGGGTCTCATCCATTTGCTTCCCATTTCCACCACATAGCAACTGACTGATATTTATACCAAAACTTTAAGTCCTCAATCTTTTAAGAATATTTGTTTCAAGCTGGGTCTCATCAATATTTGCTCTCCAACTTGTGGCGGGGTATTAAAGGATACGGATACCAGAGTTACAACAGAAGGATCCTAATATTAATTGGGAGTCTTTTCTAATTATTTGTTTCTCTTTATAGAGAAACATAATTAGGTGTCTTTTCTAATTATCAGTTATTTCTCTTTATAGAAGGGAATAACCTTTATTTTATTTTTTTATTTTTGTGTGTTATGATTCTAGTTAAATCCTAGAATGAGTGAAGAGATATTCATTCTCATATCCTTTGTCTTCAGTTTACTCTTTTGTTCATCTGTGTTCCCTTTTGTTCATCTCCGTTCTATTTTATAATATGGTATGAGAGCTCTGATCAGAGCTCTGCTTGCTACATTTATTCATGGGTGAAGTTATAATTTTTAAGGTTATAATACAGAAACGAAAAACATATTTAAGATTTAAATTTTTATCATCTTTTATTATTATTATTCAATTTTTAACAGAAGTTGAATTAATTTTTAATGAAATAACATTCTTCAATTAAATGGTTAATTCACAAAAATTTAGTATTAAAATTTAACATAACTAATAAGATGTATACATTTACCGAGATATTTAAAAAGTTAACAAAAAACTTTCAAATAAGGTTGAAAATGTAGAGTTGTGACTACTTTTATTTGTCGATGAGCTTTTGGAAAAGTTCCTAAAACTGTATCTGAAACCAAATTTCAAGTTTAGAAATGGATTATACGTAAGAAAAATATTAATACCTAGGACATGTATTAAAAATGGTTGGCTGGAATTAGAAATCTCATTTTAATTTGAAGTTCTTCACAAGTCTACTTGACCCACTATATCGTTGTTTTTGGGAATGTTTTTTTCTTGCATCTTATCAAATTCTTCCTATATTTTATGGATTATTTTTTTTGGAAGCTCTCTAGAGTATATTTTTTGAAATTCAACAGATGTATTTTAGGAAAAAAAATTCTGAAAAAAGATTTCCAAGAATATTTTTTTTGGATATGTTTCAGAATGTATTTTCTAGAATAACTTTCCTGGAGTGTGTTTTGAAAAGAACTTTTGCAATATAGACGAATTAGAAATTTCACTTATTTTAAGACATGCAGGAAAAACTTTCTATTTTATGGCATGCAGGAAAAACTTTGATAGGTGCAAGAAAAAACACCTTTACCCTTGACAAGATTTTTCGGTTCATTCTGATGGGCTGAACCTAAATGTTTTTATTTTAAAAAAGTTTTTTTTTTTATTTACTTTGTCTTTAGACTTAGCTGAGTGTACGAATGGTCCATGTGAGAAAAAAAATGGGTTTGATAATTGGCAAACAAAATGCAACAATTCTGAGCTCTAATTATCTCCTCTAGTTCATAACTGCTTCTGATATATGGTCCTTAGAGTGGAATGTAAAGATATTATATCATAAATAAATAAAAAAGTAAGCATCACAAATATCAACTCCTCATCATTTAGATTTATAGTATGGATTAGTTTACCATTTTACTTTGTTTTCTCATTTCTAAAAAAAAAAATATCAGTATTTTTAAAATTAAAATTAGTAGTGATCAATATTAATTAGTATCATTAATATTCATTTATTTTATTAAACATTAATTTTTTTTTATTATAATATTAAAGTGATTCAATTTTATTATTATTTTTATTGTCCAAAAAAGTAATATAAACAACTATAAATAAATAGATTAAAAAAAATTATAAATTTTTATTGAAAAGTTATGGACCAATGTCAATTCGATATGAAAAGTTATTGAAAAGTTACCAAATTTAGTGTGCATAGGAAGATTCATCCGTTTTCACACCTATTGGATTTGGAATTGGATTACTTTACTCTTTTAAAATTTGAAATCAAAGGACAGAGATATGAAAGAAAATCCTCTCCGCAAGCAAATAAGCAAAAGATTAAATTAATCCAGTAAAATGCAAAAACATAGAAAAACAACCATATCAAGTTTGATTCTCATTTAGTAATTTAGATAAATCACAGAAGTTGACTAATATTCAAGATCACTGAGAACTTACAATTCCTCCAATTGGCATCTTGATACGGCTCTGATTTTTTTACCCCAACTTTAGGGACAAACTTCAGACCAAATATCAAAGTTTAAGTGTTCGTATGACAACGAGTTTTTTTTAACAGAAGGAAGAGTCAAATTAGTAAGTGAAAAGTAAAAGATGCAATTTTGGTATTCGTATTTAGTAATAACATGTCTTAGATAAAAAAAAAAAATAAAGGACGGAAAATTCCAACAAGAACAAGAAATGTATGATTTTAAAATTATTTATAATTGAATTATTCTCATTTTCTAAAGATAATTAAAATATTTATATTTCAAAAATTTTTGATAAAGAAATTGAATCTATCTTTAAAAATAAAATTCCATTTTAGAATATAAAATTTAAAATTAAACTTTTCAAAAAAAAAATTAGTCAAGTTTAAATATTTAAATAATGTTTTATAATTTTTTTAATATATATATATATATATATATATATCCTCTCACTTCTTCCATTTTTCCTCTTTCTCACTCTCCATTTCTCTCCCTCTCAGTCCTTTTTTTATTTTTTCTTCCATAACTTATCTATTTCAAAATCCGATCACACCCTGCAATAACTGAGGAGTCAAACTACATTTCTACTCGATCATATTTTCAAACAGAGTAAGTTCATTTTTACTCTAAAGTCCTTGTTCTTTGTTTTCTCTCTCTATGATTTAGTCCTCCATCTTAGTAGAGTTAGTTGAGAAATTTCTCTTAACTTGATTAAGCTCATACTAAAATTTGGTAATGTTCGGATAACTTATTTTAGGTCCCTAGATTTTATAGTGGTTCTCCTACCTGAACATGAATTTTTGCGTGATAAGAGATTACAGTTAAGGGAAGCTAACTTTAACTTTCAATAGTACCCTTACCCTAAGCTAGAAGATCTGAATACGGAGGGGACGTGGTCCAAATTTCAATTTCTCTTGTAGGGATGTTAGTTGATTAAATTGTTTGATTTTATGTTGTGTGAATATGTATAAATATTATATTTTGACAATTTGAAAGTTAAATATATTTTTTTATATTGAAAAAGTTCTTGAATGATATGAATTTTTAAATGTTATGTGATTGAATGACATGTATCATATATGAATGATGAAAATTGTATGAATTAATGTCATACATTTGAGATAATGTATGAGTTGTGGTTTGATGACATTAAGTATGAAAAATCTATATTTAACGGAGATCTTCTAGCTTTCCTGATGATCTAGGTCATATAGACTAAGATATCAGGTGGTGAGAAGCTGAGAGGGAGTTCATACACACCGGGTTCCGCTGTAGACACTCAATATTAGGTGTTTGAATTTACCCTGATCCTTTCTCTTGAATTCGTTGGTAATATTTGAATCAGGTGTTAGTCTCTGGTAGGGACATACTTAATGAGTATTCCAAAAGACGATGAATTCATGTGTAGTCAATGGGTTTGAAATGAAATCCAATGATTGTGATTGAAAATAGATCTATGTGTGGTTTATATGAATGATGAAATTAGTATTGAAATTTTAGATGACATCATTTAAAGAAATATTTATAAATTATTAATATATATCTTTTTTTTAAGTGAATTTAAAATTCTATCATTTTATTTTTAAATGTCTTCTAGCAATTCCTAAATTTCAAGTTATTTTTAATTTTTTCTTCCAAACAACTTATTTTAGTTCACAAAAGTTTTAAATTTACCAAATTTATAAATTACTCTCTTAAATTATCTTATCCAAGTGTAAATAAGTTTAACTACACTAACCAACTTTATCAAATGGCATTACAAATTCTCTTGGAATACACGTGTATTTTGTGTTTTCACAAAACAAAAAATACTTTTAAAGACGTAGGATTATAGTTGTCTATAATCATTTTAAGAGGTAACAACAAATATTTACAATAATGATTAAACGAGCATTGATCATAACTTTTTTTAAAAACATCCACTACAACAAAATCATAAATCATTGATTAGAAATCAATCTTAGAAACTAAAAATAATTAGTTGTTATAGTAACCAAATTAGAGACCATTTTGGAGATTAAAAAAAATTGGTTTCTAAATTAGTTTATATTTTTATTAGATGGTTTCGAAATTAATATCTAATTAGCTACCAAGGTTTTGCTACCAAATTTAGAATCTAAATAATTGGTAATTAAAACCTTGATAGTTAATTAGATACCAATTTAGAAACCAAAATTTTTTTTAGTCTCTAAAATGATCTCTAATTTGGTCATTGTAGCAACTAATTATTTTTTATGTTTAAAATATGTTTTTCTTTAATAATTTTCTTGTAGTGACTCTTTTAATTACATTATAAAATCTATTGTAATCTATAAAGAACAATGTTGCTCATAAATTTTTTTGATAGTAGGAGTTAACACATTAAATTTTTTTATTGAAAAGAAAGAACATGGTATCAAGAATAATAGAATGAAAAATGTTGGCTTTTCCAAAATGAATTTAACGGCTCTTTTAACACTTTTTTTTCTTCCTCCATTTCTACTTTACTATTTTCCAAGTGGTCTCCTTCTTTCACGACTTCTCGGTTATGTTAGACAGGTGGTGTGTACAAAGTGTTCCAACGATAAAGTTAGAATCAATTCTAATTATGTGATTAGTCCTCTAAAAAAATATTCTGCCTACCTGTTAATCAAGTCACATATGTATACGGTAAATTATTAAGTCTTAATAGTGTTATTGGATTTTTACTATTTGTATTTATATTTATTGAGTTTACTCCTTATATTTTGAGTATAATATTTGGCCATCAAATTTACATAGTGTTAATGACATATAGGATTTGATGCTTTCTTGTTTTGTAATCAGAATTCCATTAAATAAAGTAGTTAGTAGAATGAGAGATCTTTCGGTTTGATGGCCTTTCGATCTCTTGGCCTTATTATTGTTCTTAAAACGGTTCAAAAAAAATATTCTCTTGTATTTTTTTTTGAGATCATCTTTATGCATTTCAATTCAACCTCCATGACATGTTGCCAAAATTGGTATATGCAGGACATTAAATACAGGATAGGGACAAATAAGTTACCAGTAGTCTTGGCCTAAAATATTTTCTAGCATCCATGCGAAAATTTTCAATTGAAAAAATGGTGCAAACTTAAAATAATACGGATAATGATATATTAACAACCCATATTTTTTATATAATCATATTACAACTCTTAATACTATTATTTTAATATTTTTTATATTATTTAATTTTAAACATATCTTTTATTGTATATATTTATTTCTAAATTCATAATTATATACAACTTGTCAAAGTATCATTTGTATAATTACATGTCTCAAAAACAGATTGAATGAGTGATCCGCGTCAAATAAATGTTAAAAGCTAAACTCAAATAGATCATACATCTTTCAACTGACTTTACTTAAATATATGTAATGAAAAATGTATAAAACACCAAACCAACTTATACAAGCATGTACCAAAAAAATTAAATGCATGGATAACTTTTAATTCGTTCCTGAAAAGAGGGAAAAAAGAGAGATAGAGAGAGAACAGCTTGGTGAAATTAACTCGTTGTAGACAAAACTCTTGAGTCTTGACCAATTCGAGGACAACGGCTAAAGAAGGAATCCTAAGGGCATATTATCTTACGTTACAGAGTAAGTCAAATGCACCTATATTTATATATCTATGATTTTAAAGAGTGGGTATTAGTATAATATTAGTGTTATAGTTTGTTCAAGCAAACTTAAAGTCAAAAGTTGGGTTAGCCGGCCAAAGTCGTTCGGCCGGCACTAATTGCACGTGCCATTTGAGAGGACCAAAACGACTGTTCTATACTTTAAAAGAGAAAAATTTGGTTGGACACAAGCTCCTTAACTTGTTCTTCATTTCGTCCCATCACACTGTGCCAATTATGGGATCCTCATTCAGTTGCTGTGTCTCAGAGAGGGTCGACGAAGTGTATGTAACATTACGTTTCTCCATTGCTGTTTTTGTGATTTTCATTGTTAATAATGTAAATTAATTATTAACTCTCATAGTGGTGTTGGCATCACCATTAATCTTACTAATTAGCCATCAAAATTGTGCGTCTAATTTTGTATAGGTCCACATCATTTGGCGTAGTTAACAATTCATGGAGAATATTCACGTACAAGGAATTGCATGCGGCTACCAACGGATTCAGCGATGATAACAAGCTTGGAGAAGGTGGTTTTGGAAGTGTGTACTGGGGAAGAACCAGTGATGGTCTTCAGGTAAAAATAGAAATAGTAGGCATAGACCGAAATTGAGTTTGAATAATGTCTTAATGATGTGTAGCTCTTGATGGCAGATAGCGGTAAAGAAACTGAAAGCAATGAACTCAAAGGCGGAGATGGAATTTGCTGTAGAAGTTGAAGTTCTTGGAAGGGTTAGGCACAAAAACTTGCTGGGTCTTAGGGGCTATTGTGTTGGGGATGATCAACGGCTCATAGTGTATGATTACATGCCAAATCTCAGCCTGATTTCTCATCTCCATGGCCAGTTTGCTGTTGAAGTTGAACTCAACTGGCAAAGGAGAATGAACATTGCAATTGGTTCTGCAGAAGGCCTTCTGTAAGTTTCAGCCACACTCATTCAACAACAAATTAGCTTCTATTTAATAATACATGTATTAATTTTGATAGAATCGTGTAAAATTGGATGTTGATGGTAGGTACTTGCACCGTGAGGTCACACCCCACATCATCCACAGGGACGTAAAAGCAAGTAACGTGCTTCTGAATTCAGAGTTTGAGCCTCTAGTTGCGGATTTTGGGTTTGCAAAACTAATCCCAGAAGGGGTTAGTCATATGACTACCCGTGTGAAGGGTACGTTGGGATACTTGGCTCCTGAATATGCGATGTGGGGTAAGGTCTCGGAAAGTTGTGATGTCTATAGCTTTGGAATTTTGCTCTTGGAACTTATAAGTGGAAGAAAGCCCATAGAGAAGCTCCCTGGTGGGCTTAAGAGAACAATAACTGAGTGGGCCGAGCCTCTAATAAGCAGAGGAAAGTTCAGGGAGCTGGTTGATCCAAAACTGAGAGGGAACTTTGATGAAAAGCAATTGAAACAAGCAATCAATGTGGCTGCTCTTTGCGTGCAGAGTGAGCCCGAGAAACGACCCAACATGAAGCAAGTGGTTAACCTTCTTAAAGGGTATGAATCTGAAGAGAAGAAAGTGAGTGTGACGAGGATAGACAGTATCAAGTATAATGAAGAACTATTGGCACTTGATCAGCCTAGTGATGAAGAACCTGATGATGCAAGCGCTAGTTATGGTGTTTTCAGCGCCATTGAAGTCCAAAACATGAAGGATCCATATAAGCCCGGTTATTACAAGAACATCGCCTAAAACCTTTATATATAATATGTCTGTAATGAACTTCTTTTTTAAGCCTTTTTATCTATCACCAATATAATCCTATCATCCTATTCTTTTAAGTCTAATCTTCATTTACAGATCTTTGCATCAATTTAATTTTCCTCAATCTCCCTGCCGATACTCGGGACAAAACCACATCAAAGATATGTTAACGATTCAATTCAAAAGGTTTAGAAACTATTGTAATTGTGGTATTCTATCAATTAGATCATTCATTCATTCTCATTCTTTCAATTATAGTATAATTTTCTAATAATAAATATTTATTGTGTGCAACATCAACTAAATACTAATCAAATATAAAAATAAAATATTTCATAACTAAACAATACATGCATAATAAAATGTAAATATATTTACAATTTTAAACATAAAATATATACTCTCAACATTTAATTTACAATACATATACAATAACATACATCAATTATAAATTAATTTTCCATTCAAATTAGCATCTTCTGTTAAGGTGTGAGAAATTGAATAAATTTGCCTCAATTCTTCTGGAAAGACAGTATCCAAAACATTCACAAATATTAACACTTATTCAAAGATCATAATCTACAAATTCACAATAATTAGTTAGTAGCTCATAACACTTATTATACTAAGTAACAATACATGAATTATCACTGGTTTCTCACTCTAATATTCATTTAAGTTATTTAAATATTAGTGAAACTTCAATATTTTCTACCATTGATGACTTTTCACTACTCAATACACACCACATATCTAAAATTTAGTCTGATTACCATCCAAAATAACTTCTTTTTAAGTCCACCACCTCATTCATCTCATTTAAATTTCATTATAATCACAGTTTTTTACCTTCATAAAATTCATTAAGATAAATATAACACAACTCGTATTTTCATTATCACCTCCTCATGAAGTTGCAATATGAAGGGATATCACTTGAGCTATATTACTTGAAAGACGAAATTAACATGAACTTTCACTTGCTCAATTTGTGCTTCATTTTTTAAGTAATATACTTTGTCACTAGCTTGAGCATTATACATTAGAGAGTTTTCTCCTACTCTTATTACTTTAAGCTACTAGAATTTTAGAGGAAAGATGATACAACATCTATCTCACTAAAAAAACTACTTTTGAGCGTTTAGAGTTAAGCATCATTGTTTAAATTACCATTTGAATGCTTTATAAAATGTATTTTATATTAAATGTCACACTAAATGATCAACATTGATGTGTTTGGTTAAAAAAAAATAAAAAAATTAATGGAGAGATGATAGGAAATATAATGTTAAGTTTCACTTTCTTTTTTTTTAAATTATATTTTTCCTTTTTTCCCACCAAAACATATTAAGGAAATAATAATTATCAAATTATATGCAATTATTGTATGCAATATTGTACGATATTGTACCCAATTATATGCAATTAATTTAATAATGATAGAATCTCATGATTAGTATCCCTACCTAATTAGATTGTAATTTGGAGAGAGAAACTCCCTTTATATTTCATATACATGAAGTGATGTAACATACACATAAGAGAATAAGAAACATCTCTTCTTCTTATCATTTTTTATCATTTTCTTATCTGGTATCAGAGCCTCAAATGAATGTGCTGGAAATTCCAGCTATATGAGATCTGTGATGACAATAGCATTTGAATTTGCATTTGAAAGCCATATGCAAGAGCATGTAGCATCTATGGCTCGCCAATATGTTCGAAACATTATATCATCAGTCCAAAAGGTAGCATTAACACTTTCTCCTTCTCATTTGAGTTCACATGCAAGGCTTAGGTCACCATTGGGCACTCCTGAAGCACAAACCCTTGCTCACTGGACCTGCAACAGTTACAGGTGCTACTTGGGTGTGGAGTTACTCAAATCTAACAACGAGGGGAATGAATCTTTGCTGAAGTCCTTGTGGCATCACTCAGATGCAATATTGTGCTGCACTCTGAAGGGGTTTCAACGAGGCACTCAATGGGTTCACTAATGAGGGATGGACAACAATTGGCAATGATGGTGTAGATGATGTTACTATTCTAGTGAATTCATCCCCTGACAAATTAATGGGTCTGAATCTCCCCTTTACCAACGGATTTCCTTCTGTCAGTAATGCAGTGCTATGTGCCAAAGCATCCATGCTATTACAGAATGTGCCCCCTGCCATTCTCCTAAGGTTCCTGCGGGAGCATAGATCTGAATGGGCATACAACAATATGGATGCTTACACAGATCAATAAGTTTTTTGGGGTACCTTGGACATAAGGCATGTAGCCCAGCTCTTCCCATAAAGAAACCAAAAGCTTGAACTACCAAGGGACAACATCAGCACTTTCCTGTTTGGTCTTTTGGTCTCTTGGTTGCATTGGAGACTGTCATGTACTCAGGGATAATGAGTTGGGTGTATACATTCGTATACATTACTCTGGCAAGGAAGTACAACTTGGACTATGGCCCTATTGGTAGATAACATATCTCTAAATCTGTAACAGTAGACTGGAAAATATATGCAGATTGTTTTTCATCTATGGTAATAGTATAGCGGATGGGGAATGTGGCTCGCCAAAGGGAAACATGTTGCAGTTGTGTTTATGGCCTCCTGATGGTCTGACCAAGGGGTTGGTTGAAAAAGAACGGTTACCTATGGAGCAACATGAAAGACTCTACATAACAGCAGCAAGAAACAACAATTGTTAGCTAACTTGATTTGTAGTTTTTTGCAGGTATAGTTTTATCCAAATGTGCAAGGAAGTAGAATGATAGTTGATGGTGTAACGACCCCTATTTCAACTGCCAAGGATCAAATAATTCTGGAGATGTATTTAAGTTGTTACCACGTGCGTTGAGGAGGGTGCAAACATCTAGTAGGTGGAGTTAGCTATGGTGAACACGTAAGAAGATGCTTGGTTGGGACGGATGAAGGAAAGGTCACTGGGTTGTGCTACGTTGTTGTGCACAACCTTTGAGGGGATTGTGATCATGCTATATCAATTCCCCTCAATTTTTGAACGATTTTCCCTACACATGAACTCAGCAGGTTTTTCATTGAACTTTAGCCATGTTAGCTTGAGGCCCAATAGCAAGGTTTCCCTATCCTTTTGTTTAAGTGTTGGGTTTGGGGGGGGAATTACCTGTACAACTTCGTTTAGCCTTCTGGTCTGTTGCTGAACTTCTATACTAGGTAAGGATTTCTAAAAGGGTTGGGACACCCCTTAAGTGTCCCTTCTTAATTTTATTAATTCATTGCTGTTAAAAAAAATGGATGCTTACACAGCTGCTGCTATTAAAGTTGGTCCTTGCAGCTTATCAGGATCTCGTATTGGAAATTATGGAGGTCAAGTTATACTCCCTCTAGCACACACAATTGAGCATGAAGAGTGTTTGGAAGTCATTAAATTGGAAGGAGTTGTGTTAAGAAGTGGGCTTTAAGCCTAACTCAACCCCATAAAATCGGCTCAATAAGGTGAGGTTGCACCCACTTATATACTATGAAAGGCTCTAATCTCTAGTCGATGTGGGATCTCCAACACACCCCCCTCACGCCGAGGCTACCAACTCGTGCGTAAAGATATATGTTATGGGTGGTCCGATAACGGCTCGATAGCGGGTGGCCTGCTAAACCCAACAAATACTCGCTAGGATAGTCTCGAAATGGCTCTAATACCATGTTAAGAAGTGGGCTTTAAGTCTAACTCAACCCCATAAAACTGGCTCAATGAGGTGAGGTTTGTACCAACTTCTATACTATGAAAGGCTCTAATCTCTAGTCGATGTGGGATCTCCAACAAGTTGCTCATTCTCTTGAAGACACGATAATGCCCAGAGAAATGTTTCTCTTACAACTCTGCAGTGGAATGGATGAGAATGCTGTGGGCACCTGTGCTGAACTTATATTTTCTCCAATTGATGCTTCTTTTGCTGATGATGCCCCCCTTCTACCTTCCGGATTTCGCATTATTCCTCTTGAATCTGGAAAGGAAGCTTCCAACCTCAATCACACCCTTGACCTTGACACCGTTACTCGCTGGGCAAAAACCCATCGGATGCAAATGAGTCTATAAAATAAAGTACAACTCAGATGGTAGCGTCGACAGATATAAGGCGTGCCTTGTCGCAAAGGGGTACACTCAGATTGAAGGTGTTGACTATTCTGAAACTTTTTCACCAACAACAAAATTAACAACTTTGAGGTGATGTGCAAAATGCCTTCTTACATGGCACATTGCAGGAAATTATTTACATGGACTTGCCACCCGGGCATCATCGACAGGGGAAGAACATTGTATGTCGACTTAACAAATCCTTTTATGGTCTCAAACAAGCATCTCGAACATGGTTTTCAACATTTTCTCATGTGATTAAATCTGTAGGATTTCAACAGTCCAAGACAGATTACTCTCTAATCACAAGACAGAATAAATCATCATTTACTGCCCCTTTTGATTTATGTTGATGATATTCTTTTGACAGGAAATGATTTGACAGAAATTCAGTGTGTTAAAGATTGTCTATTACAACAAGTTCGCATTAAAGATCTTGGAGACCTAAAATATTTTCTAGGGATTGAATTTTCCCGTTCCAAAGCTGGTATTTACATGTCCCAAAGAAAATATGCGCTTGATATTTTGCAGGATACGGGACTCACAGGTGCTCGTCCAGACAAATTTTCAATGGAACAATACCTAAAACTCACACCCGACAATGGAGAGTTATTAAAGGATCCAGTCAAATACAGGCGACTCGTGGGACGACTGATATACCTCACGGTTACTCGACATAGCATTTTTGGTTCAAACCCTAAGTCAATATATATATGATCACGGAAACCTCATTGGGATGCCGCAATTCGAGTCCTAAAGTACATAAAAGGATCACCAGAACAAGGATTATTATTGCCATCCGAAAATAATCTGACATTGACAACTTATTGCGACTCAGACTGGGGAGGTTGTCAGACAACTCGGAGATCAGTATCTGGGTATTGCATTTTTTCTTGGTTCTTCTATTATCTCATGGAAGTCAAAAAAATAGACAAACGTATCAAGATCAAGCAGAATACCGCGCGATGGCCAATACTTGTTTGGAGATAGTTTGGTTGCGATATCTGTTGCAGTATTTAAATGTGTCATGTAACTTGCCAGCTCAACTTTTCTGTGACAATCAAGCGGCATTACATATAGCAGTAAACCCAGTATTTCATGAACGCACAAAACACATTGAGATAGACTGTGACATTGTGCGAGAAAAATTACAAGCTGGGATAATCAGTCATTCATATGTACCGACACAGTATCAGCTCGCAGATATTTTTACAAAGGCATTAGTCAAGAAACGGTTTTTGACGCTACGACACAAGTTGGAGGTTCATGATCTTCACCTACCAACTTGACGGGGAGTATTAAGGAAATAATAATTATCAAATTATATGCAATTATTGTATGCAATATTGTACGATGTTGTATCCAATTATATGCAATTAATTTAATAATGATAGAATCTCATGATTAGTATCCTACCTAATTAGATTGTAATTTGGAGAGAGAAACTCCCTATATATTTCATATACATGAAATGAAGTGATGTAACCATACACATAAGAGAATAAGAAACATCTCTTCTTCTTACCATTTTTTATCATTTTCTTATAAAACATTTTATCTTATTTCTATTACCACTAATCCTTACAACTTAACAAAGGTTTTATGAAAAAATAAGTATTTTTTTTCTCTTTCCTCTTATCATGTAATTACAATTAGTTTCAAAATTATTTAAAGACATTCAAGTGAATTGAGAGGAATGTTACAGAGAAGAATGTCTTGAACCTTATTTTATAATTGATACTATAATTAAATCAAGTAATCATAATATATCTTAAATTGTAAGACACTTGTTGTAAAATGAAAAAAGATATATGTTCATATAGTTTGTAAAATTGAAAAGGCAATTTTATGATATAAGGATTGATTTATTGTACATTACTCTTTCAACGGACTTAGAGCTTATATCTGTATTTGACTTCACTGTGTTGAAAATAAAAGAAAGTGTCCTTATTACGTTGGAATTAATTAGGTAAACTTTCTTGAATTTTATTTAATACAAACAAACGACTATAAATTAGTAAATTTGGTAAGCATAAGTAGTGACAAAGGAATCGTAAAATGTTTTAAATTCAGTTCAAACTTGTACGATGGTTTGCTCTTTATTTATTGATCCTGCCGACAACTCGAGCGTGGAGGAATTGCTTCGCAGCTCTCTCTGCCCCGTCTAATTATATGCAATTAATTTAATAATGATAGAATCTCATGATTAGTATCCTACCTAATTAGATTGTAATTTGGAGAGAGAAACTCCCTATATATTTCATATACATGAAATGAAGTGATGTAACCATACACATAAGAGAATAAGAAACATCTCTTCTTCTTACCATTTTTTATCATTTTCTTATAAAACATTTTATCTTATTTCTATTACCACTAATCCTTACAACTTAACAAAGGTTTTATGAAAAAATAAGTATTTTTTTTCTCTTTCCTCTTATCATGTAATTACAATTAGTTTCAAAATTATTTAAAGACATTCAAGTGAATTGAGAGGAATGTTACAGAGAAGAATGTCTTGAACCTTATTTTATAATTGATACTATAATTAAATCAAGTAATCATAATATATCTTAAATTGTAAGACACTTGTTGTAAAATGAAAAAAGATATATGTTCATATAGTTTGTAAAATTGAAAAGGCAATTTTATGATATAAGGATTGATTTATTGTACATTACTCTTTCAACGGACTTAGAGCTTATATCTGTATTTGACTTCACTGTGTTGAAAATAAAAGAAAGTGTCCTTATTACGTTGGAATTAATTAGGTAAACTTTCTTGAATTTTATTTAATACAAACAAACGACTATAAATTAGTAAATTTGGTAAGCATAAGTAGTGACAAAGGAATCGTAAAATGTTTTAAATTCAGTTCAAACTTGTACGATGGTTTGCTCTTTATTTATTGATCCTGCCGACAACTCGAGCGTGGAGGAATTGCTTCGCAGCTCTCTCTGCCCCGTCTACGCGACTGTGTTATCTGCAAAATCACCCTCAGAACCTTCTCTAGGATCTCCAAACGCGACCTGCAAAACACACAGACGGCGCCTCTAGCGGCCGTTTGCACTCCGACGATCAAGTTAGATCACAGAACCACCAAATGAGAAAAACTAGTAGTGTATGTGAAAACTCTTGCTCTCTGTTTTTTTCTCTATCCCCTCTGAATCTCCCCTGATTCTCTTTTATGCCTTTCCCTGTATCTGGGCCTAGCAGAATTCTGTTATGCCCCTCTGGCATGTGTCAGAACCCTGTTATGCTTTTCTGAGACAACGTACCTCCAGAATCAGTAGAGTGTGAGTGTCTGTGCGTGTCTGCGCTTGGCTGCGCTTGTCTGTACCTTTAGCGGTACGGAGTGCACCTTTATCTGGACCGCGCCCTTCTTAGATGATGACACGTGGAGGCATGCGACTCACATCTAACCATACGCGTGTCACTACTTGAAGGGCTCTAACGCTTCTCTTTGTGCTAAGTTATTCCCTTGCGGAGTAACTTAGCATATTTCTTCCATCTGGGTAAACCGCATACTCTCAGGAGAACGCCAGGTGTGGCTGGTCTAGGCACACTCACCAAACGTTGCTCTCTGCGTAGACGGCTTACCCTTCACGGTGTCACGCACGTAATGGGTTGAGGGAATCACCAGTCACTGACCGGTTTACTAGCTCCCTCAGGCCACTCTCGTGCACGATTCCCTGAGATGTGCTCATGCGAGGTCCATGCGTAACGCTCTCGCTGGGAACCTCAGTCCCAGTTTAACTGCGTGTAACACGAGACCCCGATGACATTGCACCCGATGACTGATCAGTGCTCTATTGCTTCTCGCGTTTTGCCCTAGGCGTTCATCTGGGAACTGGTCTGTTGGTGGCCACTTGGTTACTGACCACCGATCACCGTTCTGGGTGATCTGTCTCCTGACTTCTCTGCGGCCTGATCTGTCGGTGGTCACTTGGTTACTGACAACCGATCACGTTCACCCTGATCTATCTGTCACCTGGTCCACGTGTCACCCTGCGAGTGGTCCACGTGGTTATCTTCTGCTGACGCCATTGACTACCGATGACCGACCGGATCACAAGCCCCCTAGTCTCGAGCTGTGAACTCG
The DNA here is from genome assembly GCF_051622355.1 of Phaseolus vulgaris. Taxonomy (NCBI): domain Eukaryota; kingdom Viridiplantae; phylum Streptophyta; class Magnoliopsida; order Fabales; family Fabaceae; genus Phaseolus; species Phaseolus vulgaris. The sequence goes on along the minus strand of NC_143500.1, from coordinate 37,566,507 downwards.
TTCTCAGCGAAGAGACTGAGTGGTCGTGCCCTCGGTCCACGTGGCATGTGGGCCACATCTCGTGCCACCTCACGTGCGACCCCTTTAACGTTACAACTTCCTCCCTTAATCTTGCGACGCGTGGACGCATCAACGGTCAGCGTGGAGTGTCGCTAGCGCTTCCCTTTTTTAAATAGGCGCGCGCCTTCGCTGTTTCTTCATCTTCTTCAATCGACTCTTAGACTTTCTGCGAACTCTCTCCCTGCGCTTCCATCCTTCTTCCAGCCTCTTACCTTCAAGGCTCTTGCGATCATTCAAAGGTATGGTTTTTCTTCTCCCTCAGTCCACTTAGGTTATTTTTACCGATTGCATTCATTTTTCTCTTTATCATGCATTCATCTTCTCTGTTTTCCCTCTCTTGACCCGCGCTAGGGTTTTTCGCGCTCTTGCTCTGATTTCTGCTTCTCCTCCTTCCTCTTTTCACCTGGGCATTTCTTTCTCCTTCCCCTTCTCTGTTTTCACCGAACCATTCATCATTCCCTCTTCTTCCATTCATTCTGACTTTTCGTTTTTTCTCCATTGCAGCTATCTCGCGATGGCTCGCTTGAAACAAACCGCCCGCATTATTCCCTCGTCTTCTGGTGCACAGCCTTCCGCAAGTGCGCCAGCTCCACCACCACCCGTTGCAACTTCCTATCACGACAACGCCAGGGTCTATAACTGGGCTCCCCTGGCGTTGCTCGCTGAAACCTTTACCTTGCTGCCGCAAGAGCACCTAAAGTCCCTCCTGAGCAGCGACCCGGATGAGCCCTCTTGCGCCATCGATCGGGAGAACAACTTCAACATTCGCGTCTGCATTCCTCCTCGAGGGATGCCCATCTGCGCGGACGATAGGGCCACCAATGGGGTGCCCTTCGTCTTCATCTATTCTGCCATCTTCAAAAGGTTGAAGCTACGCCTGCCCTTCACCTTTTTCGCGAAGGAGTTGATGATGGAGCTGAACGTCGCACCCTGCCAACTCCATCCAAATGCCTGGGCTTTCATCCGGGCATTTGAAATCCTTTGCAATTACTTCGGGCATAACGCCTCCGTGGACGTGTTCCTCTACTTCTTCGAGGCGAAGAACCCTGGGGACAGGTCCTGGATGAGTCTGAATGGGGTTGCTAGACGGGTGCTCTTGGGCCTGTATCAGCAATCTTTCAAAGATTGGAAAGGCAGGTTCTACATGATATCTGCCACCCCACAAAGTCCAACATTGCTCGAGGGGTACCCCCTTTACTGGGTTTCCGTGGTCGAGTTCAAGAAACCTCGGGATCTCGAAACCATGGCCCCCTACGAGCGCGAGCTATGTGGGCTGTTCCTGGGGGCCAAGTACAGTTCTGCACTCCTCATCAAACATGAGTTTGATGTGGTGGCTCTGAAAAAATATATAGGTAGCTCTTCTTCTTTCACCTCTTAGGATACTTGCACATTCTCATGCATGCTTGCATACATTTTGACTTACTTGCATAACCAGGCCATCTAACTCTTCTTTTTCCCTTCGATGCAGATACGATGTCAGGGAAGGATAGAAGGACAGCTTTGCTGGAGCTCGCCAAACTCCGAGGGGCCAAAGGGACTGGCTCCTCCTCTTCCACCACCGATCCTATTGCAGCCCCTCCACTTTCGGTCGCGCCAGCTGAAGGCCCCGAGCCAAGGAGGAAAAGAAGGAAGCTGGTGAAGGCCTTTCCTTCATCTGCTGCTGTTGCTGCCCCTGCTCTCTCAACCGAAGAGGAGAGCTCTGGCTCTCCTCTCATACACTACAAGAGGAAGCTTCCAGCGATTGGGGGGGCTTCATCTCTTCAACCTGGAGAAGTCGAGGTGGTGGAGATAGAGGAAGGTTCAGCCTAGCCTCCCTCTGCTCAACAATTGCCCTCTCCAACCCCACGACTACCCTCTCCAACTCCACTTCCATCACCTCCCCCAGCAGGCCAAGCTCTTGGCCAAACTACCTCACCTGCTGGGGGTGATTCTGCTCCCTCGGGGGGTCTCCCAGGGCCCCTTACATCACCACCGCCACCGCCAACCTCCGCTGCTATCGCCGAAGGTGGGGGCAGCTCGCGACCAAGCGGCTTTGGAGCCAGTAACGAAAACTTCAGCCGAGTCATAGCCTTGGTCCGACAGCTCCTTCATAGCCGAGAGCTTGTTGAGTGGAATGGGGACGAGGTGGACATGCACTTGGCAAAACAGATTGTGCTTTCCTTGGATTTTTCCACCCAGCACCGCAAGCAGATAGCCCTGGAGAAGAGGGTAAAGGAGCTTGAGCACGACAAGTGGTCACTGCAGAGTGACTTCGAAGCTGCCCAAGAGTCCGTAGCCCTGCTGAGGGGTATGGTGGAAAAATCCAGGGGTGAGCACTTCGCGCAAGTCCAAGAGACCATCAAGACTGAGATCTTGATGGGGCAAGCTGTCAACTCCCTGGACTGCGAGTTGGCACAACTACAGGCCGAGACTTCCTCCCTACGCCAACTGAACTCACAACTAGTGGGGGAGCTCGAGTCCACCAAGGAAGCGGCCGCTACTGGGGAGAAGAAACTTGAGGAGGTGGTGGACAAACTGTCTGAAGCCAAGGGCCAATTGGAAGAAGCTGCCTCTTCCCTTGCTTCCCTTACCACCGAGAAAAATGCTGCGGAGGCCTCAAAGCTAAAACTAGAGGCTGAGAAAGCCGATCTTATGAACGTGGGTGCTAACGCCCTTACTGACGGATTCGAGCTGGCGCTCGAGCAGATCCGATGCGTTCTCCCAGATTTGGACCTCTCGCAATTCAGCATTTATCACGAAGTGGTAGATGGAAAGCTCACCCCTCCTCCTTGAGCTCTTCTCTTTTTTGTAAATTTATACTTCTGCACAACTTTTTGTACTTGGAATTTGTATAAAACTTGGTGTGAATACATACTCGTTTCAGCTATAAGCTTCTTCTCTTGTACTTTCTTGAGCTTCACCTTTCTTTATGCACACGACTAACTCTTAGCTAGCTTAGGTTTAGCGCGATCTTGTACTCTTTGATCTTGGCCTCTACTTTGATCGCGACTAACAACTTCTCTAGCTTTATCTTTAACAGCTCTTGTGCGCTGCTTTGTACCACTAGCCAATCACTGACGACTCATCAGTCATCGTTCTTTGGTCTTCACTTAGCTTTTCTGTCGCTCTAGCGCCGAGTGCATAGAGGACTTTGACATCGATCGCTCGAGGTGATGCCTTGTTTTGGGGAAAGAAAAGTGTTTCTCGCTAACCCCTCTTACCTTCCCCAAGGTCATCACCCTTTGGCGGATCGGGTCATTCATTCCCTGCCTCACTCCTGGGGTGAGAAGGGTTTCAAACTAAGAGCCTTACTGGGCCAATATTGGTGTATGCCAAGTGGGTAAGGACATTTGTCAAAATCTTTCCTTTCCCTCTCTTGGTCTTACTAGCACCCCTGGCTTTTCAAAACCCTGGTCGCCTGCACTCACACCTGAGGTGAGGAAGGCTTAGATCAGTGTCAGTACTCGCGCCTAGGGCGAGTAAGGCCTAACCGATCACCTGCACTTGCGCCTGGGGCAAGGAGGATTTTAACTTTAATACTTGCGCGCATTTGATATGCTGGAAATCTTTTCATTTTGCTCTCTTGGCACGTGCACCAATACAAACTCGGTGAAGGACGTCTTCAGGAGCTGTACATATTCCAGGTAGGCTGCCATCTGGGGATCTTTTGCCTGGAACTCCCCTGTAACCTGCCCGGTGACTAGCAAAGAGTCGCTTTTAGCCAGCAGGTTTCTTGCTCCCATTTCTCTTGCTAGCAACATTCCTGCGATCAGAGCTTCATACTCCGTCTGATTGTTGCTAGCCTTGAAGGCAAAGCGGAGGGACTGCTCGATCAGTACCCCGTTTGGGCCTTCCAAAATGACTCCAGCGCCGCTCCCCTTCTGATTAGAGGAGCCGTCCACCGATAACACCCATCGGAAATCTAAACCTTCTGTAGGTGTCGCAATTGACAACAGCTCGACCACAAAGTCCGCGAACACCTGCCCCTTGATCGGTCCTCGGGGCTCGTACTGAATGTCAAACTCTGACAATTCGACCGCCCACTTGACCATCCTTCCTGCTACGTCAGGTTTCTTCAGCACGTTTTGGATGGACAGATCCGTCATTACCACCACTGTGAAGCTGTGGAAGTAATGCCTGAGTCTTCTTGCTGAAAATACCACCGCCAGGGCGGCCTTCTCGAGGGCCTGGTACCTTGTTTCAGGGCCTTGCAGCACCTTACTCACGAAGTACACAGGCCTCTGGGCCTGATCTTGCTCTTGCATCAGGACTGAGCTGACTGCTCTCTCCGTCACAGCAAAGTATAGACGAAGAGGGATGCCTACCTGAGGTTTACGCAAGACTGGTGGGCTTGCCAGATACTCCTTCAGCTTGATGAAGGCCTCCTCGCACTCCTGTGTCCAAAGGAATCTGTTGTTGCGTTTAATACACTGGAAGTACGGATGACCTTTCTCCCTTCCAGCGGACATAAACCGGGATAAGGCTGCCAAACGACCGGTGAGTTGTTGCACCTCCTTCACCGTCGTCGGGCTCCTCATTGCCACGATCGCTGCGCACTTCTCTGGGATAGCTTCGATTCCCCGCTCTGTTAAGAGGAAACCCAAAAACTTCCCAGCCTCCACGCCAAAAATACACTTCTCGGGGTTGAGCTTCAGCCTGTACTTGGCGAGGGTGGTGAATAGTTCCTCCAGATCGGCCGCATGGTGCTTCTTCTCTTGGGACGTGCACCACCATGTCATCTACATATGCATGTACGTTCCTTCCCAGCATGGGCGAGAGCACTCTATCCATGAGTCGCTGGTAGGTAGCCCCCGTGTTCTTTAGTCCGAATGGCATGACCTTGTAGCAATAGCAAGACCGTTCAGTCATGAACGCTGTCTTGCATTCATCCATCGGGTGCATTTTGATCTGGTTATATCCTGAGAACGCATCCAGGAAGCTGAGTAGCTTTCCTCCCGACGCGCTATCCACCAGAGCATCTATACCGGGTAAGGGGTAAGAGTCTTTGGGGCATGCCTTGTTGAGGTCAGTGAAGTCCACACACATCCTCCACTTGCCATTTGACTTCTGCACCAGCACCACGTTCGCTAGCCACTCTGGGTACTGGATCTCCCTGATGTGCCCTGCAGCAAGGAGCTTTTGCGCTTCGTCGTGGATCACCTTCCTCTTTTCCTCGTTGAATTTCCTTCGTCTTTGTCGCACAGGTCGAACCTTAGGATCCATCGACAGACAATGGCAAAGGAAATCGGGGTCGATTCCTGGCATGTCAGACGCTGACCATGCAAAAGCACCCAAGTGCTTCTCGATAACACCGACAATCAGCTTTCGCTCTTCTTCAACGAGATATCCTCCCAACTTGAACTTTTTCCCCCTTATGTCCACTTCAACCCATCCTTCAGCTGGGTGGGGCCTTCTCTCACTGGCGATGACCGCCCTCGCGATCCCTAACTCGCCGGGAGTGATCGCGCCTTCCTCTTCTTCTTCAACCTGAGCTACCTGGGAGCCCCCCATCGTAGCGTTCTCCATCCTCCGAGCGCCATTCGTTCCCGTAACCACCGATCGCTCTTCGCGCACACCAGGTGGTGGTGTCGTGGTGACGTGACATACGCTTCTCTTCTGCTTGAGGCTGTTCTCATAACAGCGTCTAGCCTCAGCCTGATCCGACTTGATGGTTATTACGGTTCCCTCCATCGACGGCAGCTTCAGCTTCATGTGCCTCGTTGATGGTATTGCGCCAAACCTATTAAGTGTTGGCCTCCCCAACAAAATGTTGTACGCAAAAGGGGCGTTCACCACCAAGTACTTTATCCTTTCGGTGCGGGCCGTCGTTCCATCAGTGAACGTTGTCCTCAGCTTAATGTACCCCCGCACCACCACCTGATCCCCAGCAAAGCCGTAAAGACACCCCGTATACGGCCTTAGTTGATCAGGGGACAACTGCAATTTGTTAAACGTCGGCCAGAACATGACGTCTGTCGAGCTTCCTTGATCTACGAGCACTCTGTGCACTCGTCTTCCTGCCGTGATGAGGAAAATGACCACAGGGTCGTTATCGTGCGGGACAACGTCCCGTAGGTCAGCTTTCCTGAAGACAATATCTACTTCAGGGTAATGGCTCTCGTCTACCGAGTCTACCGCCATAACCGACCGAGCGTACCTCTTTCTCTGTGATGCGGTGCATCCCCCACCAGAGAAGCCTCCCGCGATTGTTTGCACTTCCCTGTGCACATGGACTTCATGTTGCTGTTTCCCAACCTGGGATCCCGACGCGCGATCACCCTGTGGCTCGCGCAGGTAATCTGCTAGGAATCCGGATTTCACCAACTCTGTCAGTTGGTGTCCCAACGCCAAACAGGAGTGGAGTGTGTGGCCAAAGGCCTGGTGAAACTCACACCACTCATTCTTCTTCCTTCCAAGTACCTTATCTGTCTTCTCCGGTACTCGTAGTCTCGCTGCTACAGCAAGAAGGGCGATGAGATCCGCCAATCCCACCATGAAATTGTATCTTGGGGGTGCATTATTCTCCCTTGCACGCCCCCTGCCCTGGTCCTTGCTCGATGGATAGGGACGAGGTTTTTCCTGCACCTTCTTCCCCTCCTTGGCCTCGTGCACCCTTGCTTGCTGCTGCGGCTTCCCTTGCCCTCCACGCGGTCTCGGCGGTGCAGCACTCCCTCTTTTCTCAGAAACCTCTGTCTCTGCCACTATGTGCGCCACCGCGCGTCGTCGGATCTCTGCAAAGGTGCTGGGATGGCTCCTGATGAGGGACTCGCTGAAGGGACCAGGCAGCACTCCCTTCTTAAACGCGTGCACCAGCATATCCTCATCCTTGTTGGGCAGTCTAACCACTTGTGCTCCAAAGCGGTTGAGATAGTCCTTCAGCGACTCGCCTTGGTACTGTCGTACATCGAACAAATCGTATGACACCACTGCGGGTGCTTTGTTGACGATGTACTGCTCAGTGAAAAGCTTTGAAAACTGAGGGAAGGACGTATATGTCCTTCTGGCAGGCTCACGAACCATTCTATGGCGATTCCGCTTAGTGTGCTCATGAACATTTTGCAGTACACAGTGTCTGAGCCCCCAGACAACATCATCTGGGTGTGGAACGCCGTCAGATGCGCCTCTGGATCTTCTACCCCTGTGAACGACGCCTTCACTCCCACCAGGTTGGGAGGCACCATGGTTCCCATGACTTCAGGGGAGAATGGCATGGGGAACGATCTCTGAGGCGATGGCGACCTCGCCACCCTTTCTTCAACCATGTGCTCCCTCTGTGCCTGCAACGTCCTTCTCAGCTCTTCATTGACACGATTCAGCTCATCGTTTCTGCTCTGCGACGCTGCCAACTCCGTCTGCATCTTTTCTTGTTCAGCTCTCGACGCTGCGACATTATCCTGCAGCGTGCGCACCATCTCCAGGACCTGCGCCATTGTCACAGCTCCTTCGTCAGCAGATGGCGCAGGTGATGGTTGTCTGTTTCTTGGCATCTTTCCCAGCAAAGAACTTGGAAAAACTTTGGTAAGCTTTAAAACTGTGGTGTATATGGGACCACGATTCACTCGTGCCCCACGGTGGGCGCCAAATGATCCTGCCGACAACTCGAGCGTGGAGGAATCGCTTCGCAGCTCTCTCTGCCCCGTCTACGCGACTGTGTTATCTGCAAAATCACCCTCAGAACCTTCTCTAGGATCTCCAAACGCGACCTGCAAAACACACAGACGGCGCCTCTAGCGGCCGTTTGCACTCCGACGATCAAGTTAGATCACAGAACCACCAAATGAGAAAAACTAGTAGTGTATGTGAAAACTCTTGCTCTCTGTTTTTTTCTCTATCCCCTCTGAATCTCCCCTGATTCTCTTTTATGCCTTTCCCTGTATCTGGGCCTAGCAGAATTCTGTTATGCCCCTCTGGCATGTGTCAGAACCCTGTTATGCTTTTCTGAGACAACGTACCTCCAGAATCAGTAGAGTGTGAGTGTCTGTGCGTGTCTGTGCTTGGCTGCGCTTGTCTGTACCTTTAGCGGTACGGAGTGCACCTTTATCTGGACCGCGCCCTTCTCAGATGATGACACGTGGAGGCATGCGACTCACATCTAACCATACGCGTGTCACTACTTAAAGGGCTCTAACGCTTCTGTTTGTGCTAAGTTATTCCCTTGCGGAGTAACTTAGCATATTTCTTCCATCTGGGTAAACCGCATACTCTCAGGAGAACGCCAGGTGTGGCTGGTCTAGGCACACTCACCAAACGTTGCTCTCTGCGTAGACGGCTTACCCTTCACGGTGTCACGCACGTAATGGGTTGAGGGAATCACCAGTCACTGACCGGTTTACTAGCTCCCTCAGGCCACTCTCGTGCACGATTCCCTGAGATGTGCTCATGCGAGGTCCATGCGTAACGCTCTCGCTGGGAACCTCAGTCCCAGTTTAACTGCGTGTAACACGAGACCCCGATGACATTGCACCCGATGACTGATCAGTGCTCTATTGCTTCTCGCGTTTTGCCCTAGGCGTTCATCTGGGAACTGGTCTGTTGGTGGCCACTTGGTTACTGACCGTCGATCACCGTTCTGGGTGATCTGTCTCCTGACTTCTCTGCCGCCTGATCTGTCGGTGGTCACTTGGTTACTGACAACCGATCACGTTCACCTGATCTATCTGTCACCTGGTCCACGTGTCACCATGCGAGTGGTCCACGTGATTATCTTCTGCTGACGTCATCGACTACCGATGACCGACCGGATCATTTATAATAACAACTTACTCTTTCAATTAAGTTTTTTCTTTGTAGTACTTTGGAACCATAAACACCGGAATTGTAACTAATGTCCTGATAATTTCAAATCAGAGTAACAATGATTAACTGTTGAATAGTAGATGGATTTTTCAAATGAAGATGTATTAACGAACTTGAACAGTATATTCTTTTACTTTAAATAAAGGAATTCTTCGTATCTTTCCAATTTTATTTTGTTTTTTCCGAAAAAGTGAACCACATAAAGTTTACGAGTAAGGTGAAACTGTTGTTAATTTCCGATGTGTAGGATTTGAAAGATGGGTTATCCATGTCTCGACAGTTCCATAATCCCAATCCCTTGCCTTCACCACTCCAACGTTAGGTATGACAATCCGTTGTCACGTCTTATGCACCATTTTTGGATGCTAGCAGAATTGCAAAATTTCTGTCATTTTAGCTTAGAATTTAAAGTTTTGTCAAATCACCAAAAGATAAACTTCGTTAACCCTTTCATTTTGAATTTGGGATCCAAACATGCATTAGCCCATTCTAGTTTCGCATCAAAAAATTCAGCAGCAAATAATGCAATTCTATCGGCAAGATTTACTTTAAGGCTGTGTATACTGTGTGAACGTATTAATTGATTCATGTATAAAATAATGTGACTTCTACTATGTAAAGTCCAGTTTTCTTTTTTCTTTTGGTAGCAACCCAAATGAGAACCAGAATAGCATCACATGTTCCAGTTTTTTATACCTCTGAGTTGTAAAATCGGCATTATTATTTATTTAACGAATCTTGAAGTGAAAGTCGCACATGCTCGTTCAGAAGGGGAAATTCTTGTTCAGAAAAAAAGCAATAATTGAATGTAGAATGGCCTTATCTTCCTTGGAAGAGAGAAAATTGTAAACGAATCCACTCTTTCATAGCACACTAGAAGGGCCATCTGCTCTGAATTTTCCATTTCTATAATTTTCCATGTTATGAAAATATTCTTATGTGCAACAACTATTATACTTGTGATAGATTTGGGCTCACATTGTTAATGCTATAATTCTACATAACAAGGTAATCTATATCTCTCTAATGTTCTAATGTTTTGCTGTGCATGGCAAAAATAATGAAGGCTATGCACCAACCTCACAGTTCGATAGCGAAGTAGGGGAAACAGTTATAAGGAAATGTTGCCACTTCATCCATCAGAAAAGAGAAGACAGTTGGTGTCTTCTCGAAGTTTCATTGATGTTGAAGTGATGAGTGATGTTCTTTTTTTAAGAAGGTGGCAAATAGCCCCATAGTCTTTCATACCAAACGGAAGTAAAAAAGAAAGAAAAAGAAAAGAAAAGAAAAGAAGAAAAGGTACTTTGCATACTAAAATTGAAGGGGAGCTTCATTTTTGGCTTACATAGCAAGATAAATCAAATATGTGCCCACCTTTGCTTATACCCCAAAGCACCCAACTACTACAACACTTAATTGTCACCAGAGAGAGAAATAGAGTCTAATCAGTTTTCCTATTGCCACTCTTAAAGCCTTTTCATGCTTCTCCTACAAGAATTGGACATGGAGGTTGGCAGTTGGCCTCACACCCCTAACTGAATTTAATCATGCTCTTCCTTACACTACTTATTCTTAGGCTGAGAATGCATTCATCCATGTGTGACAAGAACTAGCAGAGCAAATAATTTCATTTCTCTCCACACACTCACAACAGTGACTGAACCTGTTCCCCAATTTTCATTTGAAGATGGTACTTCCCTCCCCTGCCAAAATACTCATTGGCCTCTCCTTAGACCCAGATGACAGCAAGGAGCTTCTCTCATGGGCAATAAGAGTTCTAGCCAATCCAAATGACACCATTGTGGCTGTGCATGTGCTTGGTTAGTCACTATTTTTCTACCCAAATTCAAAATTTTCAACCATTTAGCCTTTTATTACTTATTACTTCTTTCCTGCATCATCAATCTATCACGTATTCAATGGTGTTTTAATGAAATTCACTAAACTTAAGATTCTAACATGAATGATTGACGATTTGTAAATAGAGCAAAACACGTATTCGTATTGTGAATGTTTAGTGTTGTAATAGCCACCAAATCTGTTAAATTATAGTTAATGCGGATAAGAAGAAGCGAGTCTCCGTCAGAAAAAGGCAATCACAACTGAGACAAGCAAAAGCAAACGTTATATCTGTGCTTGGAGAATTTGCACAGACCTGTTGGTCTAAGCAGGTAATTCACCAGAATCAAATATACGATTATAAATGTCTCTATCTTTAAAAATGATAATTTTTTTTTAAATCTTGTATAACCAATATTATATTACAACATGCGTGTTACTAAAGTCTAGAATCAAATAAGTTATCATGAAAACATCATTATCAGGTTAATTTGGAGGCAAGGGTGGCACTCAATTCCACAGTTGGTGGAGGTTTATCGGAGGAAACCAAGTCCATCAATGCTGACTTTCTTCTTATTCGTGGCTCAAGAAACCAAACTAATAAGTATGAACTGAATGATATGGCAACAGTTGTCAATTTTCTTTATGAAAATCATGCAAGACAAACCCAATTTATGTTTTTTTTTTTTATTTCTTAGAATTGGAACTTCCAAAGGAATTACAGGGTATTGCTTTGAGCATGCGCATGAAGGGTGTACAATAGTCTCAGTTGGAAGACGTAGGAAGGCAGATCAAAGTGTCAAGCCAAACTCAGTTCATTTTCAAGGTAATTCAGTTCTCAGAAATAATGTGACAAAATACAAATTACAGTGGATGACAAGTCCCTTAAATACGGTAACTTGTATCTTTTCACCAGTAGATAACAAACAACCAAATTCAAGAAGGTTTAAGAAGGAAAAGCAATGTGATAAGGGTGTCTCCCCTGTTCTGGAGGATTATATCACAGGAATCAAGGCTCAGAACCGTTCACCAAGAACAGTACTAAATAGTCTAGAGGGACAATCAAACAGCACAGAAGATGATACCTTTAGCACTAGGGTCTCAAGCACCACGTATACCCCATCATTGGATTCAAAGATTAAGAGCCGATCCAAGATAAAACCACAGTTCTCATTTAGGTTCATAGTCTCATTCCTTGCTTCACCATTTAGAAGGAAAAACTTCAACATTTACGAAAGTGAAAATCGTCAGCCTTTGTTGAAGTGCTTCAGCTATGAACAGATATTCAATGCTACCAACGACTTCCACCAAGGTACGTTATTGTGGACTCTTGATTTCTTTCAAAATTACTTTTAGACAATCTTATATGCTACTGGGCGCCTAGTTAAATAAGGAAACAACAGAGAAAAATGTAGGTGGATAGCTGATATAAATAATAGGTGTTGATGGAATATTTTTTCCTTTTTCATTTATCAAAACAACAGATAATTTGGTTGGACGAGGTGGGTATTCGGAAGTATACAAAGGTGATCTTTCAGATGGACGAACCATTGCTGTGAAGAGGTTGGCCAAGGATAACAAGGATCCTAACAAGGAAAAAGAGTTCCTTATGGAATTGGGTGTTATTGGACATGTCTGTCATCCTAATACTGCAACTTTAGTGGGCTGCTGCATTGAAAATGGGCTATATCTGATTTTCAATTACTCTCAAAATGGAAACTTGGCAACTGCATTGCATGGTAAAAAATCCTCGTATTAGAGTTTCATTTTATTTTTTCAGCTAGAATTGCTTGTTATGTCATTTGAGATTAAATGCATTGGAATGATTATCAGGTAAAGGAGGAGATTCACTAGACTGGCCAATCAGGTACAAAATTGCCATTGGTGTTGCAAGGGGTCTCCATTATCTTCACAAATGTTGCAAACACCGAATAATTCACCGTGACATTAAAGCCTCTAATGTTCTTCTTGGTCCTGACTACGAACCACAGGTAGAAATAGAATTATAATCAAATGCAAACATTTTGGAATTGGAAAAACAACATTGTTTTGACGTGGTTCAAGTCAATCAACTCACATTTAAATTTTTTTGAACCTCTATTTAGATTGCTGATTTTGGGCTTGCAAAGTGGCTTCCTAACAAGTGGACTCACCATGCTGTGATCCCCGTAGAGGGCACGTTTGGATACTTAGCGCCAGAATACTTTATGCATGGAATAGTGGATGAGAAAACAGATGTTTTTGCATTTGGAATTCTACTTTTGGAGATTGTAACTGGACGGAGACCTGTTGATTCATCAAAACAAAACCTTCTCTTATGGGTAATCATAGCTTTTTATAGAGATTAAGTGAGAATTGTATGTTCCATGGTTAAGTTATTAGGAATTTATCACCAAACATGGATGTATAAATTGGTTAAGCAAGAAATTAATAGAGTTTTGTAACTACGTATAGGCAAAGCCTCTAATGGAATCAGGGAATATTGCTGAGCTGGCTGATCCAAGAATGGAAGGTAAATATGATGGACTGCAACTGTACAGGGTAGTGCTAGCGGCTTCATACTGTGTGAGACAAACTGCCACGTGGCGTCCCCCAATGAGCGAGGTGAATGAACAACAAAGACCATGTTTAAGTTTCTCTCAGTCTCAACAAGATCACACTTATTTTATGTTCTTCCTTCTTTTTTGGTTTTACGCAGGTGTTGGAGCTGCTAACCAGTGGCGAAGACAGTGAGGTTGGAAAAAGCTGGAGGATCCCAAAGTTCACCTCTGATGAATTGGATGATTACTCTATGGTTTTCGGATATGATGTACCCTCAGACCTATCTTTGGAGGATTATTTGTGAGAATTAAATTACACTTCAGTTTCAATTTTCTTTCCATCATACACACTATATATAGGTTTTTTATTTCTGTAATTTATCATATTATTATTTTCTTTGTTTTTTTTTGTACCACTTAGTATTTCCATGAAGGATAAGAATATTATTATTTCCATGAAGATTTTAGGGAAATACTGCAAAGACATTATCGTCTGTGCCCAGTTTTTGATATATAAAAGTTTAGTTTGCCTTTGTTTTGATGTATGGTATTTGTCAGAAGAAAAAAAAAACATTCAGAGAAGGTTCAAATAGATAGGCAAATAAAAACAGACCACATAATTTTCCTAATATCTAGCATTTCGATAAATATAAAGTTGTCATCCTATTTATTTATGATAAAAACAGGATCACGTCTATCTTAAATCCTGTTTATACGATCGATCAAATGGGTGAATGTGTTGTTTTGAAATATATGGTTTTTGAAACACTTTTCGCAAAAGGAAGATATTTTTCAGAACAAGAAAAGAGAATTTGTTAGGGGATACGAGCAAGCTCTTGGAAGATATGTCACTGATTGTTGCTAGATACACTTTAAAAGTCTAAATTTATAGATATCAGCTAAAAGTTTAAATTTCAAGCGTACTGTTATATTATTTAATATTAAAAGTGGTTTTTTAAGATGATCTTCTCTCCGTATATATAAATTAGAGTGAAATCTTTGTTTATGACTTATTCTGTGTTGAAAATATTTTTTAAAAAAAATCTCTACAAAAACAATTTTACATGTTTTTTTACTTGACATTTAATGTCTTCTAATATGTATTTTTCATTTATTTAACGTTCAATCATTGGATTAATTTAATATTTTCACACGGCCGGTATACTTCATTTAAAATCATAAAACAGTCTAAAACACTTATAAAATTCAATAAAACTAACATTCAAAAACATTCAACTATTAGACGATAATATAAAAATGTTTTCACACTCTCACAGTCAGTATATATAATTTACATTCATGAATTTGAACTCATTACTTTTCTTTTTCTTTGAGAAAGTTACTTATTTCTTGTATACATTTTGTTTCTTGCTTGCGTCCACTTGTGGGTTTTTGCTTGATGCCCTTAATAAATTTAAATTTAGTAATCTATTATTGATGTAAAATGATTAAAATATTCTTTTTTTTTTTAAAATGGATGGTGACATTTTAATATCCCATACATAAAAATACATACACTCTACACACTAATAAATTATTATTTTAATTTTATTTATTTATTTTTTATTTTAAAATATTATTATATTATTATAATTATTTGTCAAAAATGTGTGGTTTAGTATTTGGGTGTCAAAATAAACTTTTCCTTTTTAAATGAGAGTAAGGTGTGCTTGCCAAAATGTATTCTAAATTTGGTATTCTGAAATATATTTTTGATTTGAATTTTCAGAACACTTTTTCATATTATGTCCTTTGTTTCTGTAATAATCTTTTTAGAATATGTTTCTAGAATTTTGTTTCTTGGAATTCTTTTTCTGAATATGTTTCTAGATTTTGTTTTCTAGAATCTCTTTTCCAAAATGTATTATTTATATTTTGAATTTAACTTTTTTAAATGAGATTTTGGTTTTTTAATTCTATTCCAAAATTTCATTTTCAAGATGCAAAAATATCTATTCCGTTTTTCTTATTCCAGAATGTATTTTCAATTTTGGATTTCCAATTATGGAATGAAGGCCAATTATGAAATTTTAATTTCATTGGGTGTAGGAAACAAATTTATTGGGTACAAGAAAAAATAGCCCGGGGTATGTAATCATTGTATTAGGGCAAATTCTTCCTGCACCATATCAATTTTAACTTCCACCATATCAATTTTTTAAATTTCAAAAACTACCCTTATTCCAAATTTAAAAATCCAAAATAATAATTATAATTGAAAAATAAAAAATACATTATGAAAAAAAAATTCTGAACACAAAACTGATAAAAAATTTCAGAATTCAAAAATATGTTCCGAAAATTGAAATCCAAAATATTTCAGATAAAAGTTTCAAAAATATTTTTTTCCATTTTTGTATAAGATTATTTTCGTCATTTAAAGAGGGGTATTTTTGTCATTTTCTAGAGCTGATTGGGTACATGCTGAAATTGATATGGTGGAGGGAGAAATTGCCTTGTATTGGGGTCAATTAACAAATGGCCCAAAAGTTAGGGGTGACAATGCAGGCTAGCTCATCCATTCGGTATTAGCTGGTAAAATATGGGTCGGTTTGACCCGTCTTACATAAATAATGCAAATTAATTTTGTTGGCTTATCTCACATAAGGAATGACATGTGGGTCAACCTGCATATAGAAATTAATTTTTGTTGTTCTTGTTGAAGAATTAGATTAAATTTAACAAAATGAAAACATCTATAAAAATATAGATGCAACCTTAAAAGACTTTTCATCTTTGACTTTTTAATAGTTATAATCTTTCTCGTCATCTCCATGCATTTGAACAATGACAATGAGAGAATGAAATTAAAATTAAAATAATACAATAAAAATTGGATATGTAAAAATAATTGAATTAACACAATGCCTTTACCATGAATCAGTCTAGAATCAATCTAAATCACTAATCAACATTGAATCATAACATAAAATATTAAAAGAGACTTAATACCTTGACATGCTTCTTTTCAATTAACGTCCTGATTTTATGCATCCAAGATATCATTTTGTTATTGGAATTCACCAAATGAATAACAATATAAAATGGATAAAACAAACACCAAAGCAATGAATACAAATAAAATTATAATCGGTAGATACATTCACTAAAATAGGAATGATGGAAAAATATGTAGTTAAAATAACAATTTCACTTTAGATAGGGAAGAGTGATAAAAATCGCATATTCAATGGATGGATTTAACAAAATTAATAGTCCAAATTCTATTACATTAAATTCATAAGTAGTATCATAACGCGTTAAGTAGCAACAAACTTAACAAAAAAATTCCAAATCACAAATTTTTTTTTGTATTTTTTAGTATTATGCAAGTTAGTGGGTTGGTCCATCCTCATTGTTTGCGTGTGCAGGCTACCCATTATGCGAGGTGAACCTAAAGTGGATCAGTGGGTCGCGAGACGACTTGCACAACTCGTCCCGTATTGCCACCTACCAAAAGCATAATCTAAAAGATAAAACAAATAAGACTATTTCAATTTGTATCCTTGTGTTTTTTTTCTCAGCGTCCATTAGATGTGTAGAAGACAAAACTATCATACTTTTTTTTATATCATCCCTTATCGTTGTCACATTTTTGTTGTTGCCATCACATTTCATCCCGTTGTTGTTGTTATCATCCTTTTGTGTATGTGTTATGTCATGGACTCATGAAAGATTTCAAATTATGTAATTTGGAAGACAATTCTAAATTACATAATTTAAAAAAAAATTATGAAAAAAATGTCTTTTAGATAAAAGATGAAATAAGAAAGTTTATTCCAAATTTAATAATTCAGAAGTCCTTTTTTTTTATAAAAAAGTTAATCCAACATACTATACTAAATTCTAAATTTCACAATTTAAAATTAAAATTAACTTTCAAATTATTGTTATAGAAATCTGATATATTTTTTCCAACTTTAAGATCACATAATTTGGCAGATTTTCAGATCTAACAATAAAAAAATAAAACTTTAAACTAAAGAGGAAAGCGATGATTTTTAATATTTGTGACGGTGCAAAAGAAAAGCACGGGGTGCAAAAAGAAATCCCAGGAAATAAACGGTTTTGGGTTTGCATCTTTGTGCTTTGAAAGTTTAAAGAATTTGAAAGCCCGTCTTTGTGTTTGACAACTTTTATGTTCATTATAGGAACCGGTGTGGAAATTGAATGCCCATCATAAAAGAAAATAGATTCCCGTAGAACGTTCCATTTTCATATATTTGGGTTGGATTGTTATATTGATTATCAAATAGTCTGTTACGTAGAGAATAAAAAAACGGTGAAAAATGAAAACAAGTTAGAAATAAAGTAAAAATTTAAATGTTAAATGATGCAAATGCATATGAATTTTACACTATTGGACTCAATTTCACAAAAGTGTCATTTGTCATATTCATGAAGATTGGCGTTGTACATTTCCATATTCGTCGTGTCTCTACTTCACAAAATATACAACCACAAACAACTAACTAATGTCACATATTAAATAATACAGGAACTAATCACATTTGAGCCCAAATATGCACACTAAATTTCACAAACGTGTAATCTATGTAGCATGTAGGCACTTAGTACGTTACATAACATGTTTCGTTAATGTTAATATTTATGATTTAAGAAAAAGACTAAACTAGAAAAATAAATTACAAATCAAGAACCAAAGTGTTATTCAATCATGTCTCCCATATTTAGTATTTTTATTTGTCTACGAAATTGTGGAGGTTGTTAATATATCTTAGAATTTTGAATATTTTTTCTAAACTCTAAAACCCATATTCAAATACAAGTACAGCATCATGTATACTTGGTTAAGAATATAAATAAATCTTAACTAGATTTATTCTATTTAATCATACATTTTTGTAAATGTCTTGGTTTGATTGAAAATATATTTTAAGAACATTTTATTATTGATACAAAGTTCTAATAAAAAAATATTATTTAAACGAGAGGCACGATCTTTCAACAATTTAATTTATGTATTCAAATCCATCTAAGTCATTCAACAATAAAAATCTAGTTAACCCGAAAAATAACTCAAGGACATTTTAAAATTGATTTATTTTACCAACTTTTAAATGAATGGACGCAGAATTTTTTCAGTTCAATTAATGATTTCGAAGTCAAATCTTATATAGGTAATAAAATAAAATAAAAAATATTCGGTTCATAAAAAATATTTATTTGTTCAAAATGAAAATTCACTTTATATTGAATTAAAGTATATTTTTAGAATATATTTAAACCTCTTAAATTTCCCCCTTAAGGACACAGCGTCATTTTGAAAGTTATCTTTCCAGATAGAGTTTACGCGTCTTACGCCTGTTATGGATATCTTCAATCATATCTTTAAAATTTTATTGGAATAATTAACTTATAACGAAAAATATTTAAAATTTATATTATATATAATTTAAATCTAAAAAATGTATAAGATTTTTTTTGTCCACGTATGAGATATTTGTCAGTGTACTTATAAATGAAAAAAAGTGGTGAGAAGTGAAGGTCAATTCTGCAGATAAATAAAAAAAATAGAAGAGTGCATAAAACAAAGAAAGGAAAGGACCACATGGAACATAAGATGTAGCCTAGGTTGGATTCTAGCCTACTTCTTCTTCAATCGGGAACCCAATCGAAAGCATTGAGAAGTAACGGTCTAATACTAACATAAATGAATATAAAAGGTTGAAAATGAAACGGGTTTATCCCTTCAATTCAATCTCATTTCTGGTTGGTTGTAACATTCTGTGTCATGGCAAAATAACCATTCAAAAGGAGAACAAAAGAGTTAGGAACAAGATGGGAAGACCAAACTCTAACATGCTATCTTTTACTAGATTTGTGGAGTCCTAACCCCCAAATCAATATATGGATATGTTACATGTTGCTGTCGGAAATTTCTTACTTATTGTGCATCTCTATTTTGCTGTTTTTGTGTGCTACATTGGAGTGGTGTTGGTGAATGATATATGAGAAGTGTTGTGTCGTGTTGACTAGGCATACATAGGGTAACACTGTGGGGTCCTCTGTAGAGGAGTTTAGTGGGGGTGATGATGAACATAACTTGAATGGACCACACGAGACAGTGGTGCTGCAACCAGACAGAGCTGAGCCCACAAGGAGGTGGTTTGAACGAGTGGCGCACGTGAAGGGGGTATGGGCTGGGCCCACTATGTAGCCCATTTGACAGTGACCCCTCGTGAAACAAGTAACCGACACCTTTTCGTCTTCATTGTTCCATCCCTATATCCATATAAAACGCAGCCTCCCACTGTCCGTATCACTCTTCAGTTTTTTTCAACACTAAAATTATAAATAAGATAAAATTGCTTCTTTTTATGCTGATAATTGAATAGATCCCCGTTGTATCCAGTTCCAAAAGGATCATTCAGTTCCTCTTCAACCATCTTGTTCTCAAGTAAAGTTGCCTCACACTTTAAACCAATAATATTTTTAAATATATTAATTAATAATGGATAACGACATTACATTTTAAATCTACTCTTAAAGTTGTTGAAACTCGTAGTCGCTTTATGCCCAATTAACTAATTTGTGATAAAAAATAGTAGTATAACTTAATCTTAATAATTTGTGTCTACTAATTCTTCTTTTACTCTGTACCAGAAAAATAATATTTTTATAATAATATTTACTTTTTATTATTCAAAAGTAGGATGACAAAGTGAATCGGTCCTTAGCATGTTCATGCATAATAAACTTGGACTAGATTTTATGTTCCGTATAAGAGTTCCGCATTTGAGTTTTTTTATTTTTTTTATTTTTAGAAATTCAATAAAAATATTTTTTATTTTTTTTCTTAAAAAATTATCAAATTGAATCCATATATTTGTTATTATCAACCATCAATATTTTTTCTTCTATTACCAACATAGTCAAACATTAATAATTCAATTAAGATAAAAATTAAATATTAATATTCTTCTATTTTAAAAATATTAAAAATAGTTAATTCAAAAACATTAAACATAAACATCATTACAATTAACATAGTTAATTTAAAAATATTAATATTTTTTTTCAGTTCAAGTTATCACTGTCAAGTCCAATCCAAGTCAATACACAAACTTTTTTTTACGGGCTAATGAATCAGCCCTCCCTGTCCCGTTGTTGACTCGAGCAGACTACGAATTATGCGAAACAGACTGAAACGGATCAGCGGGTTGAAAAACTAAATCCATCCCACATTTTTTACTAACGAACCAAAGACTGACCCACATAACCTGACCCACTGTATCACCCTAACCAAAAGTAGAAAATTTTTGGATATATTTTTATCATAAAATTGATATAAATTCTCTAATCCACAAATATTTTATACCCTTGAACTTTTAAGATTATTAGGATAAATAGATAAAAATAACTTTTTAATTTTATTTTTCTAAATAAAATATATAAAACTAATAAAATTTTCAATTTAGTTTCTATAGACTGTTATATGGATAAATATCAAATTTAAATCGGAGAAACTATAACAATAAATAAATAAATATACTCTTTAAGAGTTTCAATTTAGTTTCCATATTCTGGATAAATCTTAAAAATCAAATTTAAATTGGAGGAACTATAAAGAGATAAAAAAATTCAATTTTGTTTTATTAAAGACTATGAAAGCGAGACAAAATATCCGACCTAATATATAATGTGAGTATTGTTATCCTTTAAAAGAAGAGTTATTACCTAAAGTTAGGCTTACTGACCTTTCTTATTATTTATTTATTTCCAATTCAAGTTTTCTAGTATTAAAAATTTCTTTAAATATCTCAATTTTAAAAATATAAAATTGTGATATTCTGCGTGTAAATTGCATTATACGGAAATTAAAATTGCCACTATTTATTTGTTTATAATCTTACTGCTTATTAAATGAAAAATAACTATAATTACACCTTTAAAAATCGAGAATCTTAATTGAACCTTTTATTTTAATAATGAAACTAAAAAATAATTAAAAACAGTTTATCTCGTGTGTTATAGTTTTAAGAATCTTTTTTATAAATTTATATTTTTTTCACAATATGTTTCTGTGGTCTATAAGTTTTTTCTACTTCTTATCTATTTTTGATAAATGAAATACAAGTGGAGAGAAAACGGGACGGGTCCACCCTTATCTTCACCTATAGGCTATAATTGAAATAACTTCTACCATTCTTATATGTAAAAACCACAAGAAAACAACATTTCAAAATATCATAGTTTGGGACACTTATTTCCCAGGTTACTGATAAACAATTGAATTTGGGAAGTTCATTCATTAAATAAAAATAAATTTTAAAATTATAAATTATTAGTTATTATATTAATTAAATTAAATATTATTTTATAGAAAAAATTATTAATATATAAATTATTAATAAATAATTTTAAAATTTATATTTAACTACTTATCAAGTTTGAGCTATTAATTTTAAAATTTAAATAATTAATAATTAAAATTTTAATAGTTAATTAAATATTAATTTAAAAATTATTTATTAATAATATAAACTAATTTAGATATAAATAATTTTTAATTTAAAAATTAAGATATTACAATTTTTTTAATTTTTAAAAAAGTATTTAGTTTAATTAATTATTTTGCTTTCTAAAGTTAATTTTTAGGAGTATTTGGTGTATTTACATATATTTTTGTAGTTTTTCAAGAAAACCGTGTTGGCTTTGCCATTGAGTAACAAATAATCATATTGTCATAGTTTGAAGATGATGTGATTACTGTTGCTTTCGTATTAAAGAGTCAAATCCAAAAAAAAATCAAAACAAGGAAACAGTGGCCGCTAGATTGATCAATCAACGCCCAACCTCAGCATGAATCCTGTGGAGGAGCCAAGACAAATAATTTGTGGGGACTGTGTTTAATCAAGGATTATATATATAAACTATTTCTAAATCTTTCAACAACATTCCCGTATTTATCTTTCTATTTATATTCTATAATATATATTTTAAATTATGCTTTAGTTTTCAAAACAAATAATTAACATGATGATTGTAATGCCCATAATTAATATATATATATATATATATATATATATATATATTTTGTCGGATATAGGTCTATAATCTTGACAAAATAATTAAAAATAGGTAGGCATGCTACATCTATGTTTACAAATTTTGTGGAGAGAATACATTTTAGGTATTTATGATTTTACTAAAACTATTTTAGTTCTTGTACTTTTTAATGGATTTATTTCACATTTAAAATTTATAAAATATAGAAATTTAGGTTTGCTCTGGTCTAAAATTGTAATCTTAAATTAGTGAATTCAATTACTATAAGTACGTCATATATATATATATGTAACATTTCTATTTTTTTTCCATATTTGTTAATATATTATGCCTACAATATCTAATTAACATGTAAACATATATTAGGTTATCATATTTGTATCTCAAAAAGATATCCCTCTCCATAGGAGTTAATATATACATCAAAAGTAAATAAAAATAAAAATAAAGCATTCAAAGGTAAATCTATCCAATACTCCAGTTGCTCATTGAGGAGTTCTATTCCCTGCAATCTCTGCTCCTGTGTAAAACACTATCATCACAGATAAAGAAACAAACACAAACAAATAACACGGTAAGCTAGCTATATAAAAATTTCTATATAATTTCATGTCAAATTAATCAACATAATTCATCAAGTCTCATACAATTTCTCAAATCATAAAGTGTCTATTAAATTTCATAATTCATCTTTTCACATGTCAGACTTCTATTGACTCATAACACATGGACACTTGACTCTACTTCCGGAAGATTCGTGCGTTGACTTAGACTCAGAGATCTGCACCTATCATATTACATCACTGTGAAATCCACACAGCTATGCGCATTAATCTCAATATCATCTCTCTCCTAGTATGACAGGGTTAATTCATATAACAGGTCAAGTTAATTATCTTTCAAACAACTTACCCATTCATATGAACCTCCTTTGACTCTCACCACCTGAATAACTTCATCTATATGATTCTATTATCTTAGGAGAGTCAGGATATCTCCTTCTAGATGAATCCCTAGTCAATGCACATCCTAAACAATCTTAACACGGTATTTTCTTTCCTGAAAATACTATGTCTCGATTAGAATTCATATTTTGAACCTCATAATATCCCCCATCAAACAATCAAATCATACCAATATTTAGAATATCCAAAAAACACAACAATTCATTGACTAATCATATAAATGTCTAATTAAAGAGATTTTCAATTAACTATAAATGAAATAAAAGTTTACATACTTTATAAGAAAAACTATATAGGAATAAATCAATCAATCTTTTAAAAGCAAATAAAAATTAGTTTAATATTTTTATTTATTATTTTATTTATTATTTTTATTTTACTTTAGCTTGAGCTAGAATTCGCTAGCTTGAGCTAAAATCCACCAGAGAGCACCCAGAATTTTAGCTTGAGCTAAAATTCGCTAGCTTGAGCTAAAATCCTCCAGATAACACCCAGAATTTTTAGCTTGGGCTAAAATTCGCTAGCTTGGGCTAAAATCCTCCAGAGAGCCCCCATAATTTTTTTTGCTTGGGCTAAAATTCACTAGCTTGGGCTAAAATTCACTAGCTTGGGCTAAAATCCTCCAGAGAGCACCCATAAATTTTAGCTTGAGCTAGCACTTGCTAGCTTGAGCGAAATATGCAGAAAAATTCTGCATAACTTAATATACCGATTAGATTATAAATCAATATCACATTCAATTCATAAATTATAAATCTACACATTACATTGACAGTTCCTGTTCAACATGATACAATCACTTTCATTGAATCATTGAGTTATTATGTCCATTTATACATATATATGATTTCTAATTCCAAAACCATTTAAATCAAACAAACAATTCTCAATCACAACACTTTCAATTTCAATCAAACTACAATCTACTCAGAACAAGAAATCTTGCAACAAAATCTGGACTTGGTGATCCCGTCACCCTCACATTCAAATCTTCTAACCTAAGGTTCTATTGAAGATTTTAAACTAGCTTCCCTTACCTTTACTTGAGCATATGCTCACGAAGAGCTCTAAACCTACCAAAATCTTCAAAAGTAGCTTAACCTGCACCACAGAGTCCTGATAAAAAATCTAACTATATCTCTAAGACTCTGATCAACTAAAGACTAATCCTAAAACTAAAAGAGGCACATGCATACACTTAGATTGAGATAAACCTACAAGTTCAAAATTTGACTCAGAGAAGGGTAAAAATTGAACTTACTCTATCAGAGCTTCTGATCGGGCAATCTTATAGGATTCACGGTCAGGAGTCCAATGGTAGACTCCGATCGCCAAACTGATAAGCAAGGATATAAGAAAATCTTAGAGAGGAGGGAGAGAAAAGGAAAAAGAGGAACAAAACTGAACTTACTCTATAAGAGATTCTGATCGGGTAGTCTTGTAGTCTTCGCTGCCAGGAGTCCAATGGCAGACCCCGATCGTCAAACTGATAAGCAAGGAGATTAGAGAGAAGGAAGAAAAAGGAAAAGGGAAGAGAGATGGTGGTTTTTTAAAATGAAACCTGTTCCGTCCGGTTGACCGGGACGTCTTCGTGCACGACCTCAACCGTCAGCTAGGGACTCCTTCCCACTGGTTACCTGTGGATTCCTGCAAAAAAGAGGACAAAGAGGCGCCCTAGCGGCCGTGTGCACTCCGACGCTCAAGTCAGCTAGCAAGAAACACCAAAAAACTGTCCACCCACGTATCTGAGCACCGCGTATGGCACTCTGGGGGTGGTAAAAGAACTGTGTATATGTGTGTGTGTTGTCTCCTTCAGGCAAAAATATTCCCCAGTCACTTGTACGTAACCTCAAAGCACGAGCAAGCAACTAGAGAGTTCTCTGGTAAATTTGCCGAAAGTTCCAACCCTTTTTCCGACATTCTCATTGCTATTTAAACTGCCCCCAGCATTTAAAGCGCCTTAAAGCGCTTTTACACTCAAACGTAACGCACTCATTAAAGCGCTTAATTACGAAACGTAACGCATTTAAGACGTTGAAACGCTTGGGAGCCATAATAGTACCTGAATGCTAAAAAGGGAAACTGTATTGAATATCTTTAATTACCTGGCACCTGACTTGAGGGTGTTTCTATTCCGGCATTACTGTTATACACGTGGAGGGCCTCACGACGCCTTGACCCCATCTGGGGGCGTTTCTGCCCATCTGGGGACGTTTCTGCGTGTGGGTCCTCCTACTTGGGAGTGCTACTGCGCTAGGGGTGGCTTTTTGGGTGCCAACTCATGCCCCCAAGTATCTAGCCACTTACTCTGAGAGCGTATCTGCCTTCCTCTCACACCCTGCACCCGGTTATCCTGGGCGTGACCTTCCTCTTGGGTCGTATCTGTCCCGAAGGCGTCTCTGGGGCGGCAGGGGTACTTCGCGAGTCAGGCTGCCCTTTACTGGTACTATAACTATGGCCTTGGAGCCACCTTTTTCTTCTCTTTATCACTTTCCCGAGATATCGGGACCTGAGGCTTTCCCACAACGTCGCTCCCTCCATGGTCTTTCCTACCCATGGGTATCGGGGAACCACACCGTGATTGCCTTGCTTTTACACTGTTTAATCTGGCGACGCCCTCACCTGGGCGACGCCTTCACCTAGGCAACGCCTCCGCCTAGGCGACGCCTCCTCTTGGCGTCTCTACATCTGGGCGACACCTCGAGCTGACTTTGACTTTCCAGTCGTTGACTTTGACCTTGACTTAGTCAACGCCCTGATACGGGACGGTACAGAACCTGAACTGAATTTTCTATTTATATGTCATTTTCATTTTAATAATAAAATATTAAGATATCTTTTAAAATATACCACTTTTACTCTAAGGTTATTTTCTAGACCCTTACATTATTTATATATATATATATATATTCAATTCCCTAAATATTATATTGGATAATTATTTATGAATAGTTTGATATGTAAAAGGATAAAATTTATTTCAGCACGTATCCAGTTAATCATGATGAGTGTAACATTGACAAACTCTAAATACTCACAATATTTTATTATAAAAATATTTTACTTTTTTATAAGAATCTAAATTATATATACATCAAAAGACTTAGATAATTAAAAAAATCACTACTAATTTTCCAACTCTTTAATGCTTAGTTTTGCTTGGCTCCACTACCTGCAATCTTTGTTTTCGTGTAAAACACGTTTATAGCAAGTTTTAAAATAGCAATAGTTTTAAGCTTGAAGTTATGAAACTCAGACACTTTTTTCTCTCTTAAATTATGTGTCTTTTAAATGATGTGTCGATGTTGAATACTTATATCGGACACCGACACTCGTAGATTTCTGACAATTCTAGTACGGTTTTAACACAATATTAAAAAGAAAAAATATATTTCTGCTCCAAAAAATAATCTGGAACATACTTGTGCACATAAATCTTTATTGTCAATTTATATAATATATAGATTTGTGTCCATGTGTCCTACATTTTAGAGATTATACATATCTCTGTGTCTGTGCTACATATGTTTTAAGACTTTCAATAATTTTTTTTAAATAAAACAAATTTCATTCACAAACACATTAATTATTATACATTTTATATTATCTAAAATCGTCATTTATAAACATCTAAGTGTCTACCATTATCTCAATTTTCTCATCACTCATTCTATAAAATTTATTAACATATCAACACGTAGACACTTGATTTTACTTTCGAAAGATTCATGTATTGAAATTAGTATCTAGATATTTACTTTTGTCATATTATCCATTGTGAATCCACACAGTCATGCGCATAATAGTCTCAACATCAAATCACCTTGTATGACAAGGTTAATTCATTGGTCCTGAAGACACTTGACTCTATTTTTGAAAGAATCATGTATTGAAATTAGCATCTAAAGACTCATACCTGTCATACTATCCATTGTTAATCCACACAACCATGCGCATAATAGTCTCAACATCAAAATCACCTTGTATGTCAGGGTTAATTCATAGGTCCTAAAAGTCTTGGTTCTTTTTCACACCCCGGAAAAAATCATATGAACCTTCAACGACTTTCACCACTTGAGTAACTTTATTTATGTGATTCCATTATATTAGTAGAATCATGATCATCTCTTTCATAGGACACTCACAAATCAATACACTCTTCTAATAACCTCAACATGGTATTTCATTTCCTAAAAATACTATGTCTTGATTACATTTTCATATTTCACATCTCATATTATCCAAAATCACATAATTTAATCATACAAAGCTTAGAAAGCAAATAAACCAAAAATTTATCCAAAATTTACACAAACACATAAAAACTAATGAATTTTCAATTAAACATATAATTAAAATTCACCTAAAATTTAATTGAAAAAACCATAATAAAACAAAAATACAAAAGAAATTATTAAACTTTAAGTTTTTTTAGTTTAACTTAAGCAAAAAATTATAGCTTAATCAAGAATGGACTCACTTGAGTAAAAATCTTCTTGCTTGAGTGCTAATAGATCTGAGAGCACCCAAAATTTCATCCCATTTTCTCTTGAGTGAAATTCCCTCTCGCTTGAACGAGATACCCTATCGCCTCGCTTGAGCAAAAATCGACATGAGAGCACCCTATTTTTCATCCTATTATCGCTTGAGCGAGATATACAAAAAAAGGTTTCTCAAACTGATATCGATAATATTTGTTCACCAAAATTTTGCATTCAAGTTCTATTTTTATAAACCCACAACATTAAATTTGACATTTCTTTACTCAAAATGGTAGAGGTATTCTGAATGAGCTACTCTGTCAACATATATATTCATTATTTCTAAACTAAATCCAATCTCAATCACCATTCAAAGTTTCTCAAAGCAAACAATCTTGCTAGACAATTTGAGACACCTCGACATCCCGATTTTCTAACTTAGTGTTGTATTTGAAAATAAAACTAACTTTCCTTACATGTGTTTGAGCAATTGTGTTTACAAAGAGCTTTAATCCTAATTTAACCTATCTGATTAACGATTCAAACATGTAACTAGGATTCTAAACTCACAAGAACTAATCTTGAAGCTCTAAACATCACATGCAAAGTTATACCTAAGTTAATCTAATAAGTTCAAAACTAACTCTAAGGAGAAAAAAAAACATAAAAAATGAACTTACTCTATCTAAAACTCTTATCGGACAATCTTGTAGTATTCACTATTAGAAATCTAATGACGAACCTCAATCATCATTATGATGACAAAGAGGTTCAAAAGGTTAGAAAGAAGACAAATAAAAGAAATAGAGAAAATTTATAGAGATATTATTCTTTTAAAATGAGACCTGAACAACTGATTTTTTTTATATATTATTCTTATTTTAATAACAAAATATTAATGTATTATTTAAAATATAATATTTCTAAAAAAAAAGAGTATGTTTTAGATTATTGGGATGGTACAAAGTTAATTTTTTTAACCAAATTAATGGAGCATATCTTTTTTAGTGATTCAAAATATACTTTTTTTTAGTACTTATAAATAGTCATAAAACACATGTATTTAGAATGAAATTACAGATTATGCCATATGCAGGTCTACTATTTTGTCGCTATTATATTAAACAAAAATGTTTTTTTTAGAATTTAAATAATTATAAGCAATTTAATTCAATGTGAGTTCATTATTGGATCAACAATTCTCCCCAAGAGTTAATAATTGAAGTATGTGTTTGTTTGATTGGTGATACTATTACACGGTCACTTCATTTCCAACTTTTGTTGTTGTACTTATTTTCTCTTTCTCTCATATTTTTTTTTGTTTTCTCATTTCTTTCCTTCATTTCAAGTAGGGGATACGAGCCACAAGTGATAATTACACCTCTAGAAAATGTTCATTTTAAATCGTTGCACCTTGTAGTTTGTTTACCGTGCTAACTCTCTCTTAAGGGAGAAAAATGAAACTAACATGTTTTCCTATTTTTAAGACTAAATAAATAAATAAATTAAAATCAACTTTGAGAAAAAAAAATATACAAAACACCACATTCCCCCCTATTTCATAAGAAATAATACCCATACTCAATATTTCATATTTTTCTTCAATTAATTTTTTAATATTCGGAAGCTAAAAGTCAAATGTCATTCAATAAAAGAAAGTAGTAATATTTATTATTTAAGTTAAAACTTCTATTAAGTCATTTAATCAGGGTTGTTGTTTCCTCGCTTAAACCATTCATGAGAAACATGTTTTCTGGAATATTTTTAAACCTCAAGAAAGGCCTTTTAGAACCCCTATTGAATAACATGGGTTTAAGAATCTCCATTTTCTACAATCTCTAACGATTCTCCTAACTTCTTTCTTTTATCGTAGATACATTGCTTTCCAGCATATGCTCAATGGCCGTTGACAGTAATCCTAACCAGAAATTGCAATTCAACCACATTTATGTCTATTATATTTAAGGAGAAGAAACACTAAATAGAGCATTATCTTCTTCTTATTCCAATATTGCTTATTCCATCATCTTATTGCCACAACTTGGGTCACAAGCCACTGTGTTTATCACTTCTTTATATATCATAAATAATTGCATTATTTGTTAGATGTGGGTTTCAAACATGTGTGTTCTTGGCTAAAAATGGCAAGAACATATTGCAAGGAAAAATTAACTTTATTATTTTTCACTTTCACAATGAATTAATTATTAGATGCATTTTAAAATAAATATCTTAATTTAAAATATTTTAAAATTATGAGAATTAAATACTAAAAATTATAACTAAAACTAAAATTGCACATAAAATATACGTACATCAAAAGTTAAAACAAAATAAGTCAGATTTTTTGAAGTATGAACTCGTAACAAAAAAATAGGAATTATATAAACGAACTACCATCAATCATAAGAAATATGCAAATATTGTTGAAATACTTATTATCCAAGGTTATTTTGCTGAGTTTTTAAAATAAATTTTTGAAACTTTAGAAAACTTATTTGTAGTGTAAAGTTATACTTTCAAAATTTTAGAGAATTTAGTTATAAAATATATTAAAATTATATAGTTTTTAATTATTTATTTATAAATAGATTTAATTATATTTTTTTTATTGAAGTTTGGAAAATCTGAAGTGTTTTATCGAGGTTCTACAATCAATCTTTGGAATTTAAAAAAGGTTAAAAAAAACCTCCGTTATTTTGTTGAGATTTTAGAATAAACCTTTGAAACTCAACAAAGGTTAAAAAGACTTCCGTTAATTTATTGAGGTTGTAGAATAAACTTTTAGAACTTAGTGAAAGTTAAAAAACCTCCATTGTTTTATTGAGGTTTTAAAATAAATAAACCTTTGGAATTTAATGAAGGTTAAAAAAATCTCCATTATTTTATTAAAATTTTAAAATAAATCTTTGAAATTTAATAAATGTTAAAAAAATCTCGGTATAACATGTCTTTTAGAATAACCTTTGGAACTTAACAAAAGTTAAAAAAGATTTCTGTTAATTTGGTAGGTTGTAGAATAAAAAAACTTCTATTATTTTATTAAAATTATTTAACGAAAGTTAAAAATCTCTATTATTTTACTGATGTTTTAAAATAAAATTTTAAAAAAAATTAAAAAATCTCTCAATAGTAGAGATTTTAGAATAATCTTTAAAATTAAACAAAGATTAAATAATTTTCATTAAGTAAATCATTTCTTATATTATATTAATTTCTACTAAATCACTTTCGTAAAACCTTTTTACTATAATTAACTTGAAAAGTGTTAAAAAACACGACTTAGATATATTAATTTTGTTTAGTTACTAAATTAAATCGTATTAACCTATACAGTTAAGTATATTTTTAAATTTCTATTAGTTTTACCTTAAATAAAATTTGAACTAAAAACTATTTATCCCAGTATTAATTATAATATAACTTAAAAAAAACTATATTTTGTCTTGAACTTCAAATTTATATATTAAATAATGTTGGATATCTAGAGATATTGTCAATAGAAATGACCTTGCACTCTATACATATATTGTATTATATATATATATAATTTATATTTTTAGTAAATAAGGAATTTCAAGCAGTAATAATTAGAAAAAAGAAATTTCTTTCAGTGGTATTTTATAGGACACCATTACTATCATTATGAAGCTCCTAACAAAATATTACCCTTTATTCATCAAATATTTAATGGGATTAAATTTGAGATTGTTATTATTCCATTCTTATATCTTTATGTTATCAAATTTTGAGAGCAAATGACTGTTTGTAGAGATAAATAATAAATAAAGAGAATAATAAGTTTTGGTTCAATGTATCTTCAGATACTTTGTCAAGGTGAAAGGTAACAACACCGACCTTCGTTTGACTTGTTACTTACTCACATTACATATTTATAATTTAACTGTCTCCTCGGGTAACGCAGAAGAATCACGTGTTTTATGTGGCAAATACATTTGAACACGTAGGCTGCCAAATGGTAAATGTGTGAATATTTCTTCAAAACAGTTACATCACTTTATTTTCTGAATCAAAATTTCAATTTAGAATAATATAGAAGTATATTGCATTAACTGCGCCAAACATACATACTTATTAATACATCAAACAATTCATTATAGTTGATATAATAGTTGTTGTATATATTATTATATTATATTATATATTACGAGTGTTACTGGTGAAAATTATAACAGGTGATCCCAATCAAAGTTTTATCGTCAATATTCTAAAAGAATAATGTTTCATTATTATTTTTTTTATGAATAATAAAAGTTAAATAAATGGGAGTCATTTCAGGTGGTTCAACTCTTATACATAAAGAACTAACACCTTACCAACCTCTAACTAAGGAATATCTTCAAACTTAAATAAAGAATAATCAAATCAAATTCAAGAAAGCATTAAACTACACAGTATTAATAACTAGACAAAACCACAAAGTAGGTGAGTTAAAACCAAGTGTAGAATTATTTAATCTAACCTATACAATTTGATACTTATATTTAGGACAAAACTTACATATAATATCATATGTACTCCTGGTGATGTACTCCCCTCATATTTAGAATTTTACCTTCCTAATATACAATGTATTTAATAATACAAATTATTAAAGAAAAACGCCAATTTTGTTTGGAGAAGTATACCTTTGATACCGTGTGCAAGTTATATAAATAAACTCACCCAAGTTGTAGTTAAATTGTGATATTTAGCCTACTACATTTTATTATTATAAAGAAATACGTTCTAATTAACCATTTAATTTTTAATTTAGTAATAAATGTTTGATAAAGTAATATATTAGATTTTGATTAATGTCATATACTTCTAAAAATATTAAATAATTTAATACAAATGTTAGACCAATTGTTATTTAGATTTGAGTGTTTTTTGTTGTTGTAAAAAACACATTTTTTTTCTTAAATTAAAAACCATTACTTTTAATTCTAATATTACATTATTAGTTGCTTATTAGATCATTTATGTTTTGTTTGGATTAGGAGGTGGATTTGAGAGAATGAATTTGAGATGATTTGAAGATAAAATATAAAGAAAATGAGGTTGTTTGGAGTAAGGTAAATAGAGTAGAAAGTGTAGGAATAGTTTGTGAGTGATGTGATAGGTGTGATTGAAATTATATTGTTTTAATTGATAGAAATATAAATTTACAAATTTACCATTATATTTAAAAATTATTAAAAAATTAATTTAATTGATTTATTTATAAATTATAATTATTTTTAATTAAAATATTATTTTCATGGAATATAATTTTAGAGCTAACTTTAGAAAAAATACAAAATGATATAAAATTTGATAAAAAATATTTAAATATTTATAATTATAAATATTTGATAAAGAATTATTTTTATATTAAATAACATTATTATTTTTATCTTTATTTTTTATAATTAATATAATTATTATATAAATTTATTTATTTTTTATTAAAAATATATTTATTATTATTATTATTATTTATATTTATAATTTACTATATATATAATATGATTAATTATGTTATTTTATAATAATTATTTTTTATAATTTTAATTATATTTTTATATTTAAATTTTAATCTTATTTTAAATAAAAATAAAAATAATTTAAGTTTAAAATAAAATTAATTAATTAAATTATAACTAATTAACTATATAAATGTACATATATACCACTTTTTGACAATTTTTAATTCATTCTTACAAGACGAAGAAAATTTTCAATGTATAACTATTTTTGTTTTTCCTGTTTTTATTTCATCTCTGCACAATAAACATTTACCTTTTCTCAACCATAAATAAACGAGACCTTAAAGTGATATTCGTTAATAAATTGAGAGGTGCAAAACAAGTTCTATTCATCGGATAAATCTATCTCAATATGTGTTTTTTTTTTAATTGGATTATTATTTGAAATTCATTAGCTAACTAAACTAGGTAAAGATAGGTTGACTCACCAAGTTTCCAAACTTATTTTATTTTATTTTCTTGAATTTACTATCTAACCGTATACAATATATTTATTTTACTTTTATTTATGATTTGACCTATCAATCTGTCAACCTCCATCAATAGTTTTGATTTTTTTTTTTCAATCCGTCATCGCGATCGAATACAATATGCGTTGAACTATCTTACTCATCATAACAAATACAAACCAATTTCATCTTCTATCTTTATGTATTCTCTCTCACATTTCCCCCCTTCTCTTCTCTCCCTTTTGTCTCCTTGTTTTTCTTTCTTACTTTACATCTACATCAATATTAATGTAAAATATAAATATTTTATTTTAAAATATTAAATATGAAAATATCTTGATGATCAAGTATTTAAATTTGGACTAATTAATTTTATCTTAATTAAGGTTAACATCAAATTTTAAATTATATATCTTTATATATATTTTTAAGCAGTAAAGTTCACATATAGTATAAATTAATGTTGTCTATGTAACACCCCATAATTTAAATATAAGTTTCAAAATCAACGCCTTAAAACTCTTCTGACCCTCAGACACCTGTAAGATCATCTGCTCGTGTACGTAGTACAGTCATCGCAGTTCAAACACAGCAAGAAAAGCAAGGGTAAACTAGTGAAAATAGAATTTTATAATATACGCAATTAAATCAAAAGAGAAAACCAAGTTACATGATCAATTTCTCAAATTATACAATCTTCTTCAATTCCCAACATTAAAACAATCACATAGATCTCACATGGATCTACACATCCAAGATATTCAACAAACAACGTCTTCCGGAAGACCCGTATTAAGTAAGTCCTACTAGAGACTAACACCTGATCCAAAGATTACCAGCGAATCCAACAGAAAGGATCAGGGTAAGTTCAATACAACCCAAGTTGTGCATCTCATATGTCACGGTGTGCATGAACTCCCCCATCAGCTTCTCACCACCTGATATTTAGTCTATGTGACTTAGATCATCAGTGAAGCTCGGAGATCTCTGTTACCACATAGGCATCAATACTTAATACACAGCAAACATCAGTCCATACATTATCCCAAATGTATGAATTCAATTCCATACCATTCCGTCATACAATATCATTCAAAAAGTGATCCACAATATTCAAAAGCGTAATTAACATAAAAAAATAACACTTAAATATTAACCCATCAAAATATAATATTTTTACAAATTCAAATAATATATAAACAAACAACCCAATATATAAACAAATAACACCCCTGCAAGAGAAATTCAATATTGGGACCACGTCCCTTCCGCATTCAGATCTTCTATCCTAGGGTGCTATAAAAAAATTAAATTAGCTTCCCTTACCTCAATTGTTTGCTTTCCAAGCAACTTTTAGAATTTTATTCCCCACCGTTTGGATAAGCTTCAAGATTTACGGGCCTAATGCAAATTATCCAAACAGAACAAAAATTCAGTATATAATAGAATAAGTTGAGAGGATTAAACTTCTCAACTGACCTCACCAAGATTGATGACTAAATCCTAAGGAAAAACAGAGAACAAAGGATATTTAGAGTAAAAATGAACTTACTCTGTTTAAAAATCTGATCGGGTAGAAATGTTCCTTAACTCCTCAGCTACATGGTGGTATGATCAGATTCTAAAACAGATGAGGTATGGAGTGAGAAATTAAGAGAGAAGATAGAAGGGAGAGGTGGAGAGAGAAAGAAATGGAAGTTCTGTGCGTGAAGGGGAGAGGGTTCTGTTTCTGCTTTTTAAAAAGAAAAGGTGTTGTTACATTACCAATAAAGAGACTAGGGTATGATGCTCGTATTTCCTCTTCAATTTCCCAAGTGGAGTCTCCAGAGATGAGATCCCACAATACTTTCACCATGGGAATACTTCTTGCACGAATTTGTTTCACTTGTGAATCTAAAATTTTGATTGGCTTCACTTCAAATGACAGATTTTCTTTCACCTGGATGGAATCCGACTCTAGAATGTGGCTAGGATCAGGTACATACTTTCTTAGTTGGGATACATGGATAATATTGTGAAGGTTAGCTAGAGGAGGAGGCAAAGCAATTTCGTAAGCCACAGGGCCTATTCTCCTGAGAATTCGATAAGGTCCTATGAACTTAGAAGTCAATTTCTTGGATTTGAGTGCTCTTCCTACACCAGTGAATGGTGTAACTCTCACAAAGACATGCTCACCCGCAGAGAATTCTAAAGGTCTTCTTCTTTGATCTGCATAAGATTTTTGCCTGCTGAGAGATGTTTTCAATCTTTCCTGAATCATTTTGACTTTCTCATTGGTTTGTTGTATTAATTCTAGTCCAATTAACACACTTTCACCATCCTGAAACCAGCACAGAGGTGTCCTGCACTTCCTTCCATACAATGCCTCGAAAGGAGCCATTCCTATGCTAGCTTGGTAACTGTTATTGTAAGTGAACTCTACCAAAGGTAGAATTTCATCCCAACTGCCCAAATGATCTAACACACAAGTCCTAAGCAAATCCTCTAACGACTGGATAGTTCTCTCTGATTGTCCATCAGTCTGAGGATGGTATGCTGAACTAAGTCTGAGTTTAGTCCCCAAAGCTTCTTGAAGTGTTTGCCAGAATCTGGAGGTGAATCTGGGATCTCTATCTGAAACTATGTTGGAGGGTACACCATGCAATCTG
Organism: Phaseolus vulgaris; assembly: GCF_051622355.1. Classification (NCBI taxonomy): domain Eukaryota; kingdom Viridiplantae; phylum Streptophyta; class Magnoliopsida; order Fabales; family Fabaceae; genus Phaseolus; species Phaseolus vulgaris. The sequence continues at coordinate 37,530,186 of NC_143500.1, read as the reverse complement.
ACTATTTCATCTATGTAAATCTGGGCCAACTTTCGCATAGAGATTCTCAAGTCTATAGGTAGGAAGTGTGCCGTCTTTGTCAGCCTGTACACTATGACCCTAACAGAGTCATGCTTCCGTAAGGTATGTGGTAAGTGGGTAACAAAATCCATTGAGATACTATCCCACTTCCACACTGGAATGTCTAACTGAGTTAACATGCCTCCAGGCCGTTGATGTTCAATCTTTGATTTCTGACAAGTCAGGCAAGCAGCTACAAACTTAGCTACATCATTCTTCATGCCATGCCACCAATAAGACTTCTTGAGATCTTGATACATCTTGGTCATTCCTGGATGTAAACTGATATTGCTTCTATGACGTTCATATAACACTGTTTGTTTTAGTACATTATCCTCTGGTATGCTTATTCTACTTTTGAATCTCAAAATACCATCCACTCCTAAAGAGAAGTCTATAGCTTTGTCAGTATTTAATAAGCCCATGAAGTTCTTCAATTTTGAATCTTCCAACTGCTTCTTCTTCACCTTCTCCAGAAATTCATTAGTTATAACAAGTGTATTACAACTAATGCAATTTGAAGACATTGAAACCTCCAAATTCATACTCCTGAAATCTTCAATCAATGCTAGCTCTCTAATCATAAGCGACGACATTTGTATCTTTTTACGACTCAACGCATCTGCAACAACATTTGCCTTCCCAGGATGATATATTAGTTGGAAATCATAGTCTTTTAAAAATTCAATCCATCTCCTCTGCCTCATATTTAACTCCTTCTGATCAAACAAATACTTCAAGCTTTTATGATCACTGAACACATTAAAACTAACTCCGTAAAGAAAATGTCTCCATATTTTTAAAGCAAAGACAATTGCTGCCAATTCTAGATCATGAGTTGGATAATTTCTTTCATGCACCTTTAACTGACGAGAAGCGTAGGCAACAACTTTCTTATTCTGCATCAAAACACAACCCGATCCCTGATAGGAAGCATCACAGAAAACTTCAAAAGACTGATTGGTATCAGGGATTGTCAATACAGGAGCATTAGTCAACCTTCTTTTCAACTCTTCAAAGCTTTTCTCACATTGTTCAGTCCATGCAAAAGGATGATCCTTTCTAGTCAATTGGGTCAAAGGAGCCACTATTTTAGAAAAGCCTTCTATAAATCTCCTGTAATATCCTGCTAACCCGACAAAGCTTCTAATTTCTGTAACTGTTTTAGGACGTTCCCACTGAAGTACAACCTCCACTTTAGAAGGATCTACTGATATTCCCTGTGTAGAGATGACATGTCCTAAAAATTGTATTTCTGACATCCAGAAGTCACATTTTGAAAGTTTAGCATATAACTGTTTTTCTCTCAAAAATGTTCAGGACAGTTCTAAGATGTTCTGCATGTTCTTCCCTTGTACGAGAATAGATCAAGATATCATCTATGAACACTACCACAAACTTATTAAGAAAAGGTCTGAATATCCGATTCATATAATCCATGAAGATAGCTGGAACATTGGTCACACCAAATGGCATGACCAGAAATTCATAGTGACCATACCTTGATCTAAAAACAGTCTTTTGAACATCTTCCGCTTTCACTGAAATTTGGTGATAACCTGAGCGCAGATCTATTTTAGAAAAAACAACTGCCCCATGCAATTGATCCATCAGATCATCAATTCTAGGAAGAGGATATTTATTCTTTATTGTTAACTTGTTTAATTGTCTGTAATCTATGCATAAACGTGACGAACCATCTTTCTTCTTCACTAATATCACTGGAGCTCCCCATGGAGAAACACTAGGTCGAATGAATTGTTTCTCTAATAAGTCTTCTAGTTGTTTCTTCAATTCCGCTAACTCCGCTGGTGCCATTCGGTATGGAGAAATTGAAATAGGGCCTGCTCCGGGAATCAAGTTTATTGCAAACTCTATCTCTCTTTTAGGTGGAAGTCCAGGAATCTCATCAGGAAATACATCCATAAACTCCTGAACTACAAACATCTCTTTTTGTACTTTATCAATAACTATAGAACAAGCCAAGAGCATAAAACATTTTGCACCTTCTTGTATCTCTCTCTCAAACTGATGAGCTGAGATAATATGCATTCCTTCTAATTTAGGGAAAATTAACTTCTTCCGACCACAATCTATAAGGATATGATTAGCAGACAACCAATCCATTCCCAAGATAACCTCCAAATCTTTTAGAGGTATACAAATCATGTTGATCTTGTATCTCTACCCATCTATAATTACTGGACACTCAGCACACATGGAAGAAGTTACTATAATACCTTCTGTTGGTGTAGATACCACCAACTCAAATTCTAATTCTCGGACTGGCAACTTAAGTTTCTTAGCACAATCAAAAGATATAAAAGAATGGGTTGCCCCAGAATCAAACAATACAGATAACTGTGTTCCAAGGATAAAACAAATACCTCTAACAAGGCTATTAGACTGTGAAGCTTCAGCTCCACTAATAGCAAAAACTTTGCCAACAGCTTTGGGTTTTTTATTACTATTTTGTTGTACTTGTTGCACTCCGCCAGAATTTGGAGCTCCCAATTGGACACGACAGTCTTTTGTTGCATGACCATACCTGTGACATCTATCACATGTCACATTTGACACTGGATGAGGGCAAAATCTAACAACATGTGGCCCACCGCATCTAAAACATCTGAAACTAGGTGGTGATTGAGAACTGGGTCTTCCACTGCTATAAGATTGAGGTTTGAAATAAGGTTTCTTTCTATCTTCATATTTAGGCATGCTTTTAGAAGGTCCTCCCACTTGAGGCTTAGCAAGTTTGCTACTATTTTTCAAACTCTCCACTACTTTTGCTTTCTCCACTTGAGCAGGGAAATCTCTAATGGACATAGGAATCACCACTTCTTTAAGTTCTTGCTTCAACCCAAACTCAAATTTTCTACATCTCCAAGCCTCAGTCATGGTCTGGGTGTAGAATCTAGTTAGGTGTTTGAACCTAGTAGCATATTCAGTGACTGAAAGATTTCCTTGTTCCAGCTGCATGAATTCAATTTCTTTTGCATACCTGACACTATCAGGAAAATACTCCTCCAGGAATCTTACTTTGAAGTTCTCCCAAGTGGCATCTTCTCCTTTGTCTTCCATCATTTGCTTCATGCCTATCCACCAAAACTCAGCTTCTTCAATAAGCATATAGATGGCATAAGATAACTTTCTCTCTTCAGGGTATTGAGTAGCTTCAAAGATTCTTTCTATGTCTCTCACCCACTGGTCTGCCCCATCTGGATTTACCTTGCCATTAAATTTGGGTGGATTATGTCTCAGAAAATCCTCCAGACTAAAGGTATGGGGTTGTTGATGAAGCTGAGATGCTTCTGCTGCTAATCTAACTGTTTCTAATTGATGAAGGGCGGCCTGATGCTGTTGTGCCATAGTAGCACTCTGTTGTTGCAAGGTTGTTGCCATCATCTCTATTGCCCGAGCTAAGTTGGGCATATCTACTGGTGGAGGAGGAGTAGGTGGTCTACGTGCCATCTACTAAGCACATAAAGAATTGGATTAGAAATTACTAAAAACTTCCAACTACATCTTTAAGACAAATTAACTTCAAAGAAATAATCATACGAAACAAGTAAAAACCAATCAAAACTTATCCCTAAAATGCACTCTAGCTACTTAGAATTAAGATAGAAAATAACCTTGATCTAGTCATGAGTGTGCACCCTCACCACTCTATCAAGATTCTTTTCATTCTTAATACTTTCATCTTTATTCATAACAATTAACTTGACTCGAACAGAAACAAGATTTCAAGAAAAACAACTTTGTCAAACATCTTATTAGAAACTTTTAACTAAGTCTTGAGGCTAGACGTAAACAAAAATCTACACGCAGGAGAAACAAAATAAACCCATTACCCTCAGGTTATCCTAAGGATGAACCGCTCTGATACCATTAAATGTAACACCCCATAATTTACATATAAGTTTCAAAATCAACGCCTTAAAACTCTTCTGATCCTCAGACGCCTGTAAGATCAGCTGCTCGTGTACGTAGTACAGTCATCGCAGTTCAAACACGGCAAGAAAAGCAAGGGTAAGCTAGTGAAAATAGAATTTTATAATATACGCAATTAAATCAAAAGAGAAAACCAAGTTACATGATCAATTTCTCAAATTATACAATCTTCTTCAAATCCCAACATTAAAACAATCACATGGATCTCACATGGATCTACACATCCAAGATATTCACCAAACAAAGTCTTCTAGAAGACCTGTATTAAGTAAGTCCTACCAGAGACTAACACCTGATCCAAAGATTACCAGGGAATCCAACAAAAAGGATCAGGGTAAGTTCAATACAACCCAAGCCGTGCATCTCATATGTCACGGTGTGCATGAACTCCCCCATCAGCTTCTCACCACCTGATATTTAGTCTATGTGACTTAGATCATCAGTGAAGTTCGGAGATCTCTGTTACCACATAGACATCAATACTTAATACACAGCAAACATCAGTCCATACATTATCCCAAATGTATGAATTCAATTCCATACCATTCCGTCATATAATATCATTCAAAAAGTGATCCACAATATTCAAAAGCGTAATTAACATAAAAAAAATAACACTCAAATATTAACCCATCAAAATATAATATTTTTACAAATTCAAATAATATATAAACAAACAACCCAATATATAAACAAATAACACCCCTGCAAGAGAAATTCAATATTGGGACCACGTTCCTTCCGCATTCAGATCTTCTATCCTAGGGTGCTATAAAAAAATTAAATTAGCTTCCCTTACCTCAATTGCTTGCTTTCCAAGCAACTTTTAGAATTTTATTCCCCACCGTTTGGATAAGCTTCAAGATTTACGGGCCTAATGCAAATTATCCAAACAGAACAAAAATTCAGTATATAATAGAATAAGTTGAGAGGAATAAACTTCTCAACTGACCTCACCAAGATTGATGACTAAATCCTAAGGAAAAACAGAGAACAAAGGATATTTAGAGTAAAAATGAACTTACTTTGTTTAAAAATCTGATCGGGTAGAAATGTTCCTTAACTCCTCAGCTACAGGGTGGTATGATCAGATTCTAAAACAGATGAGGTATGAAGTGAGAAATTAAGAGAGAAGATAGAAGGAAGAGGTGGAGAAAGAAAGAAATGGAGATTCTGTGCGTGAGGGGGAGAGGGTTTTGTTTCTGCTTTTTAAAAAGAAAAGGTGTTGTTACAGTCTATGTATTTAAATTTAATATATTCGAATTTATGTATCTAAACAAAAACACGTGAATCAGTACAAGTTAAAAAGAAAGTTATACAAAGTAACGTTGTTATTGTATCGAACTGAAGTTGAATTTCTAAATGGAAAAGACGATCATAGCAAAAGGATGAAGATGGAAGATGGAAGTTTTTGTATACAGGCCAATAGGCGATCTAAACCCAGAACATTCAAGCTACTCAAGAATAAGTGTGCTCGTAACTTAATTTTTGATCTGTCTATCTGTGAGGTTTTACCTAATATATATGGAGTCAGTCTTAACCTTGTGTCTGCCGTTATGATTATCTCTTTACTGCCTGGTTAATGCTAATTAATCCAAATCCTCGTCCTATGTTATTTCCTTTACATTATTCATTTACATCAGCCTCCTACCTAAATGACCAAGGGTCGACCAAAGGCCCATAACCCAATATGCCCCCCAACCTTATGCGCAGGCAAATAAGGCTACTGCTAGCTTAAAGTTGTACTTGATCACCAAGTTGGGCTACACCCGCGATAATTAGATCGAGGTCCTTCCTTAATCGCCAAGGGTCGGCCCAAGCCCATAACCCAACATGCCCATGATCCTCTGACTATTTTGCCTTCCCAAGCCCACATGTCGTCACTGGAGTGGGATTGACATCTCATTCCTAAACAGGATTGACATCTCATTCTTAAACTGGACCGATGGTTGTTGGCATTTTCTTCATCTGATAGATCGTCATTTCCTTCAACTGCAAAAAAAATATAATTTTTTGGTAGCATACCAAGGATTAAGGATTTTTTGGTACCTTGCCAGGGATTAAAGATTTTTTTGGTACCTTACCAGAGATTAAGGAGTTTTTTGGTACCTTACCAGAGATTAAGGATTTTTTTGGTACCTTACCAGAGATTAAGGATTTTTTTGGTACCTTACCAAGGATTAAGGATTGGTACCTTACCAGGCTCTTCACCTGATTAAGGGTTTTTTTGGTACCTTACCAGACTTTTCACCTGATTAAGGATTTTTTGATACCTTATGAGGCTCTTCATCTGATTAAGGATTTTTATTTGGACCAAGCATCTAGCTTGACACCATGATCAACATGGATTTTATTTGGACCAAACATCTAGCTTGACACCATGATCAACATGTATTTTATTTGGACCAAGCATCTAGCTTGACACCATGATCAACATGGATTTTATTTGGACCAAACATCTAGCTTGGCACCATGATCAACATGGATTTTCTTTGGACCAAGCATCTAGCTTGTGATGGAGATCAAGCCCAAGAGAACATGGAGGCCACTCATCAAGCTCAAGAAGAGGTGGAGGCACAAATGGAGGACGCCCATGGAGGTCAAAGTCCACCTCAAAGGATTACAAGAAGCATGTTCAAAGCCTTGGGAGCTAGAGGACATTTATTTTCTCTTTTTGTAGTGTCTTTAGTTGAAGGTGCTTAGAGGGAAACCTTAGAAACCTCTTTTTGTTATAGCATCTTTTAGGTTTTTAAATAGGAGCTTTAGGGGGGTGTATTAGTAGATAGGTGTAGGAGTAGAATAGGGGGTGCCAAAGTAAAGGAAGGGATCACACCTTCCTTGCTTGGCAATTAGCGCCGGTTCTAGATGGCTTTTGGAGGGAATTTTGAGTTGTTTAGCTTTCATTTTTCAGCACCTTAGGCTATAAATAGAGGTGCCTTCCTTGTAAAATTCAGATTTGAATTTGATCTAAAGAAACTATACTCAAAATTGGAGTGAGCATTTGGAGAGCTTTTGAGCTTCTACTCTAGTCTTATCTTGAAGGACCATGGTTTCCTCAAGTGGCGGCTTCCACACTCATCTAGGAGCATCCATACTTCTAGTGGCGTGATCATCCAACCTATCTTCCATCTTCATGAGCATTCTCTTCTCCTTCCTTTCTTCTCTTTCAATTACTTTTGTTGTCTTGTGTTCTTGAGCATGTTTTGGTTCGGCTATTCCTTTTTCCAGCATCTATTTTCTATTTGTTCTTAAATCTGTTCGGCTCTTTTGTTTTTGTTTCAATTTCTGTTCGGTCTCTTCTTTTCTTTTGCCTATGTTGATTCAATTTGACAATATTTGGTTCAACCAAATGAGTTTGGGATTTGGTACTTGTTATTGGTGAGTTCTTGATCTTAGAACCATGATCCAACTTCTAAGAAAGTGCCTCTACATTTTCCAGCTCAAGGTGATTCCTCAAAGTGTCAAGAATCTTGTTCTATGTGGCTATTGGAATCACATCATGTGGTATCATGAGTCTTAGGTTCATTCTTGTTTAATTGTTGAGTTGTGTGCACTTTATTTCAAGAGCTCTTTTTAATTTCTTGCAATTTTAGTTGCTGTTTTAGAATTTTAATTGAGTATTCTTGCTGTTTTTCTTTTGCTCCAAGTGTTTGTGGAAAGGTTTATGGCACTCATAATTCTTATGAGTATGGTTGCTCTTTTGGAATGGCATTATCCTTCCTAGAGTTTACCTTAAGCTTCCTTTCATTTGTTACAATTTGTGTTGTGTCTTTTAATTTTTGAATCATGTCAAGTTGTGTCTTAGTCATGTTATTCCATGTATGTCATTACTTCTAGTAGTACTTTTATTGTTTTGATTGTTTCTTGCTTTGGTGTCATATAATTTTCTGAATTGATGTTGATCCTTTGTGCATTTTCTTTTTAGAATTGAGTTCATACTTGTATTCTAGACCTATACAAGTTCCACTACATCATTTTCTATTATGTCTTTGCTAGTTCATCATTCTGTTTTTTTATTCCTATTAGGATTCCTCTGTTTCTGAAAAGAGTGCTTACTGTTTTTCCTTATTGCAACTGATTTACGTACTGTAAAATTCTGAAATTCTGGATTTGAGATATTCAAAGTGTTAGAAAAGAATATAAAAAAGAATCATTCAAAAATATGAAGTACACAAAAAATGATAAATAAAATAAAAAAAAGTGTACATTCCTGCCGAAAAAAAATACGGTAATCTGGCAGTGATTTTAAAAAATTTATTTCTCTCAATTGGCTTACTGTTTTTAATTGATTCCAGTGCCATTATTGAGTTAACATCTTGAAGTTTCTGTGGTATAAATTTCATAATCCAGTTCGCTCTACAACGTTCCAGTTAAATCAGTGAATATGAAACACAGTTTGCATAAATTTTTTTTTTTCCAGTAGCTAAATTTTTTTGTTTTCTTCATCTACTCTAGTGCTTTTCCTTAGGTATTATTTTGTGTGCCTACTTTTCTCATTGAGTTCTTTATTTTCTTGATTGTCTTTCATTCTTACTCTTTGAGTTTGTCTTACATATAGTATTCCTTTTGCAATTACCTTTCCTTGCTTATACCTTTTCTTGTTTGTCTTTATTGTTTCTTTGGTTTTGTGGTGGTTTGCTCTTAAGATTGGTGTGCTTGCTTTGACATATTTCATTTGAGGATTCCAAGGCCTCAAGATCAGATTGGAGCAAGAACATTATTTCTTTGAGAGTGATATCTTTTTCAGCCTTAAATTCACTTCGGCAGTTTCAATTGCAAAGCTCACTGTTTTTGCTAATTTTTAACTTGTTTGCTGTTTTGTGTGTTTGCTTTTTTTTTTTTTTAATTACAAATGGCTGGATCTTCAAGTGATGCATCCTACAAGCAGAATTCTCCTTCCAAAGCTTCAATTCTTGGTGAATTACATGAAGCTCAAAGAACAATTAGAAGGTTGGAGGAGAAATTGCAAAAGATGGAGGTCCAACAAACTAGACCATCTCCTTCTATCCATGATGGACATCATTCTCATAGACCATCTTCAAGAGCTTCTTCAAATGATGTTGGCCGTGAAGATGAGCATAGGAGAAGGAGACCTCCACCCCAAGTCCATGGACAAAGACATCATCACCAAGGGGAAAGAATTCACTACGGCAATGGCTTCTACCATGATGCAAAGTCCAAGCTTCCTTCGGTCAAACTACCTTGTTTTAATGGTTCTAGTGATCCAAATGTGTATTTAGATTGGGAGGCTAAGTGTGAACAAATATTTGAGATCCATGAGATCCAAGATGAGCATAAGCTCAAGCTAGCCACCCTAGAGTTTAGTGATTATGCCATGAAATGGTGGCATGGGATTGTAAAGGACATTATCTATCACAAGGGTCCTCCCGTGGACTCTTGGAACTCTTTAAAGGATCATATGCGCGCTAGGTTTGTGCCCCCACATTTTAGGAAAGACCTCATGTTGAGACTCCAACGATTTCAACAAGGCACGCTAAATGTGGATGAATATTATAAGGAGCTTGAGACGCTTGTGCTTAAAATTGAATTAGAAGAAAGTGAAGAAGCCATGGTTGCTAGGTTTGTGAGTGGTCTTAGGAAGGATATCCAAGACATTGTTGAGTTACAAGAGTATTCATCATTGGGCTCTTTAGTTCATCTTGCAATGAAGGTGGAAGCCCAACTTGCTAAGAAAAACTCTTTTAAAAATGCTTCCAATAATGGATACTACTCCAAGTCTTGGAGAAACAAAACTTCTTTTTCTAAACATCCTTCCAAAGATTCTTCTTTCAAACCCAAGGAATCTAAGCCATCAACATCTAGACCTAAGTCTCCCACTAGAACATCTAACACTAAATGCTTTAAATGTATGGGTTATGGTCATATTGCTGCAAATTGTCCTTCCAAACGAAGTATGTACATGTATGAGGGCATTGTAGTTAGTGAGCATGATTCGGATTCTTCAAAGCATTCATTGCATTCTCATGCATCTAGTGAGGAAGAGAGCGAATGTCCACTTGAAGGGGACTTGTTAGTTGTGAGAAGACTTCTTGGACAAGTTTCACAACCTTTTGATGAAAGTCAAAGGGAAAATATTTTCCATACAAGATGTCTTATTCAAAACAACATTTGTTCCTTGATAGTGGATGGGGGTAGTTGTTGATAAGTGTCTAATTTCAGTAATATTTCATATTAAAATATAGGCACTTATGAGGATTTATTGCTAATTTACATATAAAATAATCCCTAATTTATGAATTTATACCTTTTTACATTTTTTATGATCTTTATTTGAATAAGAGTATTTTATTCCCAAATTTGGTGTTAATTGCAGATTTCTAAGGAAGATTGGAGATTTGGATTAAAGATGAATGATTTGAGCTAAAAAGATAAAGATAAAAGGTCCCAGAATGGAAAAGATGCAAAGAAAGATTGGGCCTTTTTTATGTTTTATCATTTAGCCCATTAGCGCGACATAGGAAACAACCTAACCCTAGAAAACTAGGATAAATAGAGGGCTAGAGGCTCAACCTTAGTGTGGCAGATTGAGAGGAAAACACCATAGAGTGAATTGTAACCCAATTGGGAGAATGGAAGGTGATAGAAGTATGCGTGGCTAATTCTACCCTTTGGGATTGGGAGTAATCTGCTCAAACTCTTATGTATTGAGGTGATATTTTATATATTAATATTCAGTTCTTGATTGATTATTGGTATTGTTGTTTTACTTTTAATTTTCCGTGACAAATTGAGAATCTTAAATCTGACCGGGAGGTATTTTTAGGGTTCGGACCTAAACAACAATACTTAACATATTTGAGTGCTAGGAATAGACTTGAAATGTTAATTGCTATTAAACGTCCGAGCTTCGTTCTAAGTTGTTCTTATAATTATGCGAGGGATCGATAGTTAGGGAACATTCTTAAGGATTTTATATGCGAGGAATCGATATAAATGATTTTTATACGGGCATCAATTTCAATTAAAAAACTTAATATTGACATGTTAATCAAAATACATGAGAGTGAGAGAGATGAAACCTAATCCCTATTTTTCCAATTGAAACAATTAATTCTTTGTCTGTTTTCTTATTGATCATCGCCAACACAACCACTCTCAATACACTTTTAATTGTTTTGTTCTATATTTAGCGATTATTGTACTTGATAATTCACTGTTCCTTGTGGGATCGATATCCGTCCTTAGGGACAATTATTACTTCTGACAAACGCGGTGCACTTGCCGTAAAAAGTTATCAAGTTTTTGGCGCCGTTGCCGGGGAACAGATTTGATTTGTTGAGTATAATTTCCTAAATATTGTAAATATTTTATTTTTATTTTTATTTTTTTGTTTGTTTTGATTTTGTTTATTTTATTAAAATTAGATTTGATTTTATTTTATTATAGATTTGCTGTTTTAAAAAAAAGAAAGTTGTTGATTTTATATTATTTTCTTTTCTTTTCTTTACGTTATTTAATATAGTTTATTTTTATTTTATTTTGTTTTGATTTTGATTTTGTTTTATTATATTTTATTTTAGTTTTTTTTAGGATTAGTTTACGTAGTTTTATTTAGATTTACGTAACTGTTATTTATTTGTTTTAATTATTATTTTTACTAGTCTTAAGTTTTATTTTTACGTAAGTTAGTTAGAAATTTTGTTAGTTGTTTACAATTATATTTTTTAGTTTTATTCTGGTTTAGCTTTATTTTATTTATTATTTTATTCCTAGTATTTATTTTTTATTTTTATGTACGTTATTTTTTGTTTTTATGTTTTCTTTTATTCTGTTTTTAGTTTTGGTTTTATCTGTATATATTGTTTTTAATATTTTTGTTATTTTTCTCTTAACGTCATTTTAGTGTTTTATTTTTATTTTTATTTTATTTTGCAGATTTGTTTTTATTTTATTTTATTTTATTTTTTTTAAAAAAAATACTCTGTTTTTTTTTCTCACTAATATGTTTTAGGAAGAAAGCAACATGGCAGAAGAGCAAGCACCACCTCCTAAGAGGACACTTGGAGATTATGTCATGTACCAAGGACCAAGGCATTATTCTAGTATCGCAATACCTGCTACCGCTAAGGCCTTGAAAATAAATCCTAATTTTCTCACTATCATCATTACTCATCAATTCAAAGCAATGGATCATGAGGATCCATGTTCACATTTGTCTACATTTTATGAATTGGTGGGAACAATGGGCTTTCAATCAAGTGATCTTGAAAATGCTTATATGCGTTTGTTTTCTTTGTCATTGGCAGGAAAGGCTAAGGATTGGCTCAGATCACTTCCAAATCAGAGTCTCACTAGTTGGAAGGAGGTAGAGGAAAAATTCCTGCAAAGATTTTTTCCAATTTCTCGCTACATCAAAGCAAAGTCTGAAATTTCTGTGTTCAGACAAGGAGTAGATGAATCATTCTGTGAGACATGGGAAAGATTTAAAATGTTACTTAGAAAATGCCCAAATCATGGGTTTGAAGATATTGCTCAACTGAGCATATTTCTCTTCGGTCTCAGATCTGACACAAAGATGCTCCTAGATGCTGCAGCTGGAGGCACAACGATGACTCTTGATGTAGAACAAGCGACAAGGATTATTGCTGCATTGGCGTCAACTGATTATCAATCCCAACATGATAAACAAAATACTCAGAAGGAAGGTTCGTTAGAAGATGCACTCTTGGCTCAAAATAAAATTCTGACACAACAGATTGAGCAACTAACCGCACAAATGGCTAAATTGTCCCAACAGTTATATGTTGTGCATTCATCTCAAAGCCAGAGTCACTCAATCATGTGTGATTTTTGTGGAGGTGATCATCCTAATGGACACTGTTCTTATCTGAACAATTCACCTGAAGTTGAGGATCCATTCATGCTTGAAAGAATGAGTAAAGTTGAAGAAGCCCTAACAAAGCTTGTCATAATGGAAGAAAATAGCATGGCAACAATCAGGAATATAGAGATCCAAATGGGAAAAGTGGCTAAACAATTTGAAGAAATACAAAGTGGTCAGTTTTTAGTTGACAACCAAACCAACCCAAAAGAGCATTGCAATAAGGTAATAGCTGAAAAAGAAGATGAGACTGAGGAGTTAGAGAGAGAAATGAAAAGAAGTGAGGAAGAAAAAATTAAAAATAAGGAGAGAAGTGTTCTTGAAAAAGATTTATCATATCCTCATCCTCCTTCAAAAACAGAGAAGGACAGAAAATTCTTTGACAAATTGCTCCCTAGGAATTATTTTGCAGGAAATCTGAAGCAAGATTCAACATTTGAGAGATTTCTGAAGAATAGGAGCTATATTGAAGAGAGAAATAGAGAGTTGGAGGCTAGATGCAGTATCATGACTCAAAGGGACTTGCTTCAAAATTCTAAGAACTTAGGAGGTTTTAATCTTCCCGTGTCTATAGGCGTTTTATCTGTGGACAAGGCTGCACTGTATTTAGGCGATTTGGAGGTTCAACCCACCAAGATGCAGTTGGCAAAAAGATCCATCAAAGATCCTTATCGTGTGGTTGAAGATGTTCTTGTAACAAGGAAGAATGCATACAACATGATGCAACAAAGAGAGTTGTCCATCTTGAAATAAACAGGCGTCAAGCTAGATGACGTTAAACGAGCGCTTACTGGGAGGCAACCCAGTCCACATTTTAGTTTTATGTTGTTTTATTACCTTTGCTGATTTTATTTAAAATAAAAAATAAAAAATAAAAGTAAATAAGAATAATAAAAAAAAATCCTATATGCCTCCTAATCATTTTGTAGGTTATGTATTTTTGACCTGGGGACAGGTTCTATTATTCAGGGGGGCAGATCCAGCAAATGAAGCAAGACTGTAGATAAATTTTTTAACAAAAAGCTGGATGATTTCTTAAGAAGAGAGGATTGAGCAAAAATATGGTTTTATCTTTCTAATTCTCTTTTCTTTTCAGTTATTTGAATTTTTTCTTATTTTATTTATTTTATTTTTCGGTTATTTTGTTTTCTGTTTATTTGCTTATTTGTTTGGTTTGTTTTTATTGCTTATTTTGAATAAATTTCCTGTTTTATTAGTTTGGTAATTTTAAGTCTTGAATTATCTTTCTTGACTAAATTTCAGTTTTAATTTGTTTGTTTTCTAGTTTATTTTTTTTTTCAAATTAAAAAGAACTAGAATATTAATTTTGAATTGTGGAAAAAAGAATTTGTGTTTAAATATTAAGTAGTGAGATGAATTAGACACAGGTTAGAAAAGAAAATATGATTGAATCCCTATTTAAATGTAGTTAAAATTATGATACATGAAAATTTAACAGGATAATTGATTAGGACAAATAATGACAAGACAAAAAGGAATGAGACCATTTAAACCAAGTGAGTGTGTGAACCTGAAACAGTTTTTGAGAGTTTTACTGATGAATTGACAGTTGTGGTTGCTTAATTTTTATTTTTGTTGCATCATAAAAGAGCATGAAGATGATTGAGGCATTTGTTTGTGTTAAGTAGGAGCCAAGGCCAAAAAGCCAACCTTTATATTAGTATTCCATTTTTTTATCCCCTTTGGGCCAAGAATTTTTTTGTTAATATTGCACCTTAACCTTTATTGATATAATTTCCTACCCTTTAGCATGTCTAAGGAAGGAGAACATAGATGCAATACATATAGAAAAGGGAATGGTTGGTTCTGATTGTGAAAGTTCAAAAAGTTTAAAATAGGAAGAATTTTTTCCTATTATTGAAAAAAAAAAGAAAAAAAAACAAGAAACAGAAACATAAGAAGAAAAAGAAATAGAAAAGAAAGATAGAAAAATTTCATGAAAATCATGAAAAAAAAAATGAGGAAAAAGGTGATATCAAAAGAAAGTGGTAATTAGATAACATATATGTTCTCTATAATTGAATTGTAGGTATGTTCTTCTTCTTTAAGATGTGCTTTTGTTATCTAAGAAAAACCAATATTTTTTGGAAGCCCAGCCTCATTACAACCCTGGAAAAGACCTCAAGATTCATGTTTCTAATATGTTTGTGATTTGAAGATGAAATGAAAAGCAACTGTGATTTGTTATGATTCAGTGAAAATATAGAGAAACACTTACCCGTGAGCATATGAGAAGATATTCCTTGATGAATTGTCATTTATTTGTTTTGATTTGATCCTGGAAATTGATTGTGTCTATAATTTTCTATATTTGAATTTGGAAACATCATAAATTTCTAATTTGATCTGTTGTTTAATGAATTAAGCTGTTTGATATTTAAATTCAAATATATTCATTTACTTTGCTTGAGGACAAGCAAGATTCTAAGTTGGGGAGAGTGATAAGTGTCTAATTTCAGTAATATTTCATATTAAAATATAGGCACTTATGAGGATTTATTGCTAATTTACATATAAAATAATCCCTAATTTATGAATTTATACCTTTTTACATTTTTTATGATCTTTATTTGAATAAGAGTATTTTATTCCCAAATTTGGTGTTAATTGCAGATTTCTAAGGAAGATTGGAGATTTGGATTAAAGATGAATGATTTGAGCTAAAAAGATAAAGATAAAAGGTCCCAGAATGGAAAAGATGCAAAGAAAGATTGGGCCTTTTTTATGTTTTATCATTTAGCCCATTAGCGCGACATAGGAAACAACCTAACCCTAGAAAACTAGGATAAATAGAGGGCTAGAGGCTCAACCTTAGTGTGGCAGATTGAGAGGAAAACACCATAGAGTGAATTGTAACCCAATTGGGAGAATGGAAGGTGATAGAAGTATGCGTGGCTAATTCTACCCTTTGGGATTGGGAGTAATCTGCTCAAACTCTTATGTATTGAGGTGATATTTTATATATTAATATTCAGTTCTTGATTGATTATTGGTATTGTTGTTTTACTTTTAATTTTCCGTGACAAATTGAGAATCTTAAATCTGATCGGGAGGTATTTTTAGGGTTCGGACCTAAACAACAATACTTAACATATTTGAGTGTTAGGAATAGACTTGAAATGTTAATTGCTATTAAACGTCCGAGCTTCGTTCTAAGTTGTTCTTATAATTATGCGAGGGATCGATAGTTAGGGAACATTCTTAAGGATTTTATATGCGAGGAATCGATATAAATGATTTTTATACGGGCATCAATTTCAATTAAAAAACTTAATATTGACATGTTAATCAAAATACATGAGAGTGAGAGAGATGAAACCTAATCCCTATTTTTCCAATTGAAACAATTAATTCTTTGTCTGTTTTCTTATTGATCATCGCCAACACAACCACTCTCAATACACTTTTAATTGTTTTGTTCTATATTTAGCGATTATTGTACTTGATAATTCACTGTTCCTTGTGGGATCGATATCCGTCCTTAGGGACAATTATTACTTCTGACAAACGCGGTGCACTTGCCGTAAAAAGTCATCAGTTGTGCAAATGTGGCTAGTACAAGAGTAGTAGATAAGCTTGGATTGCCTACTATCTCTCATACAAAGCCCTATAAGTTACAATGGCTTAGTGAAGTAGGAGAAATAATTGTTAATAAACAAGTCCTCATCCATTTCTCCATTGGAAA
Source organism: Phaseolus vulgaris (assembly GCF_051622355.1). Taxonomy (NCBI): domain Eukaryota; kingdom Viridiplantae; phylum Streptophyta; class Magnoliopsida; order Fabales; family Fabaceae; genus Phaseolus; species Phaseolus vulgaris. The sequence goes on along the minus strand of NC_143500.1, from coordinate 37,513,621 downwards.
ATACAAAGATGAGGTATTATGTGATGTTGTGCCCATGGAAGCCACTCATGTTCTTTTGGGAAGGCCTTGGCAATTTGATAGAAAAGTTTTACATGATGGCTTTACCAACAAATTATCTTTTGAATTCCATGGTCACAAGGTTACTTTAAAATCTCTCTCTCCAAGAGAAGTCCATGAGGACCAAGTTATCATGAAGAAAAAGAGGGAGAGTGAAAAAGATAAAAAAGATAGAAAAGATAAGAGTTCTAAGCCTACACTTCTTGTGTCTAGGCGTGACATTGAAAGGGAAATAGTGGCTCATCATCCTCTTTTTTTAGCCATCCCTAGAACTCTTAGCATAGAAACACTTGTTGATAGTCCTCATTGCTTGGAAAATTTGGTTGAAGAGTTCAAAGATGTGTTTCAAGATCCTCCAAATGGACTTCCACCTTTGAGAGGGATTGAGCACCAAATTGATTTGATACCGGGCTCTTCTTTACCAAATCGTCCCGCATATAGGACCAATCCAAGTGAAACCAAGGAAATTCGCCAACAAGTTGAGGCTTTGATTGAAAAAGGGTGGGTGCAAGATAGCATGAGTCCTTGTGCTATGCCTATCATCTTAGTGCCAAAAAAGGATGGCACATGGCGAATGTGTTCGGATTGTAGGGCCATCAATAACATAACCATTAAGTATAGGCATCCCATACCTAGACTAGATGATTTGTTGGATGAATTACATGGTTCAAAAATCTTTTCAAAGATTGATCTTAAAAGCGGCTACAATCAAATCCGTATCAAACCGGGTGATGAATGGAAGACGGCTTTTAAGACCAACTTTGGTTTATATGAGTGGTTAGTTATGCCTTTTGGTTTAACTAATGCACCAAGTACCTTCATGCGCCTCATGCATCATGTTCTTAGACCTTTCATTGGTAAGTTTGTTGTGGTTTACTTTGATGACATTCTCATTTATAGCTTATCTTTGAATGACCATAGGTTGCATGTTAGGCAAGTTTTGGAAACCCTTAGGAAGGAACATTTGTATGCTAACCTTGCTAAATGTATGTTTGCTCTTGATCATATAGAATTCCTAGGGTTTGTTGTGAGTTGTAAAGGGGTCCATGTGGACAAAACCAAGGTGGTGGCCATTCAAAATTGGCCTACACCGAAATCTTTGAATGAGGTCCGAAGTTTTCATGGGCTTGCTTCTTTCTATAGAAGATTTGTCCCAAACTTTGGTACCATTGCCGCACCACTCAATGACATAGTGAAAAAGGATGTGGTCTTTCATTGGGGAGAAGCACAACAAAATGCTTTTGATACTTTGAAAGAAAAATTGACTAATGCTCCCATCTTGGCCCTTCCTAATTTCACTAAGACATTTGAGATTGAGTGTGATGCTTCAAGCATAGGTATTGGGGCTGTTCTCCTTCAAGAGGGCCACCCCATAGCCTATTTTAGTGAGAAATTGAAGGGAAGTCATCTCAACTATTCCACCTATGATAAGGAATTATATGCACTTGTTAGGGCTTTGTTTACTTGGCAACACTATCTTTTTCCCAAAGAGTTTGTGATACATAGTGATCATGAATCTCTTAAATATTTGAAAAGCCAAAACAAACTTAACAAGAGGCATACTAAGTGGGTGGAATTCATTGAGCAATTTCCTTATGTGATCAAACACAAGCAAGGCAAAATAAATATTGTGGCGGATGCTCTTTCTAGAAGATACACCTTGCTAAATCTTTTAACCTCTCAATATCTTGGTTTTGATCACATTAAGGAACTTTATCATGATGACCTTGATTTTTCTCTCCTCTATCAAGAGTGTCTTAAGGGAGGACACAAAGACTTTTTTATTCAAGATGGCTTTCTTTTTAAGGGAAAACGTCTTTGTGTTCCCCAATGCTCTATTAGATTATCTCTTGTTAGAGAAGCTCATGAGGGGGGCTTAATGGGACATTTTGGGGTTGCTAAAACTTTGGATGTGTTGCATGAACATTTCTTTTGGCCTCATATGCATAAACATGTTCATAGTTTGTGTGATAAATGCATAGCTTGCCGCAAAGCTAAATCTAAAATGCATCCCCATGGTCTTTATACTCCTCTTCCTATCCCTTCAATGCCTTGGGTAGATATATCTATGGATTTCATCTTAGGCTTACCCAAGACATCAAAGGGAAAGGACTCCATTTTTGTGGTAGTGGATCGTTTTTCAAAGATGACTCACTTTATTCCTTGCCACAAAGTGGATGATGAATGCCACATTGCAAACCTCTTCTTCCAAGAAGTGGTTCGCTTGCATGGGATTCCTAAGTCTATAGTGTCCGATAGAGATCCTAAGTTCTTGAGTCACTTTTGGAAGACCTTGTGGGGCAAGCTTGGAACTAAGCTTTTATTTTCTACCACTTGCCACCCACAAACTGATGGTCAAACCGAGGTGGTGAATAGAACTTTGGGACAACTATTGAGATGCTTTATTTCGGGGAATCCTAGAGTGTGGGAGAATTTACTACCCCATGTTGAGTTTGCATATAACCGAGTAGTAAATTCTACCACCTCCCATTCTCCTTTTGAGGTGGTCTATGGGTTTAATCCCCTAACACCTCTTGATCTTCTTCCTATTCCCCTTCTTGACGATGTCTTGTGCAAAGATGGGGATGAAAAGGCTTCTTTTGTGAAAACTTTGCATAAAGACATCAAGAAGAGAATTGAGAAGAAGGTTGGCAAGTATGCTGAACTTGCCAATAAAAGGAGAAAAGCATTGTTGTTTGATGAGGGCGATTGGGTTTGGCTTCACTTGAGGAAGGATCGTTTTCCTACTCAAAGGAAGTCCAAACTAATGCCTCGAGGGGATGGACCTTTCCAAGTCCTCAAGAGGATTAATGACAATGCTTATGAGTTAGATATGCCTGATACATTCTTAGGTAGTCATACTTTTAATGTCAGCGATCTAACTCCTTTTTCTGTAGGTCTCCAGAATTCGTGGTCGAATTCTCTCCAACTCGGGGAGTATGATGGAGATCAAGCCCAAGAGAACATGGAGGCCACTCATCAAGCTCAAGAAGAGGTGGAGGCACAAATGGAGGACGCCCATGGAGGTCAAAGTCCACCTCAAAGGATTACAAGAAGCATGTTCAAAGCCTTGGGAGCTAGAGGACATTTATTTTCTCTTTTTGTAGTGTCTTTAGTTGAAGGTGCTTAGAGGGAAACCTTAGAAACCTCTTTTTGTTATAGCATCTTTTAGGTTTTTAAATAGGAGCTTTAGGGGGGTGTATTAGTAGATAGGTGTAGGAGTAGAATAGGGGGTGCCAAAGTAAAGGAAGGGATCACACCTTCCTTGCTTGGCAATTAGCGCCGGTTCTAGATGGCTTTTGGAGGGAATTTTGAATTGTTTAGCTTTCATTTTTCAGCACCTTAGGCTATAAATAGAGGTGCCTTCCTTGTAAAATTCAGATTTGAATTTGATCTAAAGAAACTATACTCAAAATTGGAGTGAGCATTTGGAGAGCTTTTGTGCTTCTACTCTAGTCTTATCTTGAAGGACCATGGTTTCCTCAAGTGGCGGCTTCCACACTCATCTAGGAGCATCCATACTTCTAGTGGCGTGATCATCCAACCTATCTTCCATCTTCATGAGCATTCTCTTCTCCTTCCTTTCTTCTCTTTCAATTACTTTTGTTGTCTTGTGTTCTTGAGCATGTTTTGGTTCGGCTATTCCTTTTTCCAGCATCTATTTTCTATTTGTTCTTAAATCTGTTCGGCTCTTTTGTTTTTGTTTCAATTTCTGTTCGGTCTCTTCTTTTCTTTTGCCTATGTTGATTCAATTTGACAATATTTGGTTCAACCAAATGAGTTTGGGATTTGGTACTTGTTATTGGTGAGTTCTTGATCTTAGAACCATGATCCAACTTCTAAGAAAGTGCCTCTACATTTTCCAGCTCAAGGTGATTCCTCAAAGTGTCAAGAATCTTGTTCTATGTGGCTATTGGAATCACATCAGCTTGGCACCATGATCAACATCGATTTTTTTGTATTGGACAAATCATGCTCCTACAAATTTCAAACTTGTACACCCTATATAGTATATTGAATAAACACTTTTATTTTCAATCAACATAAATCTCAATGAAATACTCAACTTAATTTACGTATAGAATAAGGAAAATTTTAAATATATATTGTGGAGGTAGGAAAAGTTTTACCTAACCTCATAATGGGCGCCAAAATGTTCTAGACAGGCCAATAAACGACCTAAACTCAGAACATTCAAGGTACTCAAGAACAAGTGTGCTCTTAACCTAATTTTTGATTTGTCTATATGTGAGGTTTTACCTAGTATATATGGAGTTAGTCTTAACCCCGTGTCTACCGTTATGATTCTCTCTTTACTGTCTGGTTAATGCTATATAATCAAAATCCCCGTCTTATGCTATTTCCTTTACATTATTCATTTACATCGGCCTCCTATCTAAATGACCAAGGATCGACCCAAGACCCATAACCAAACAGAAGCCATAAACAAAGTATCAAATAACGATGATTTACCGACCAGGTCATCGGGTGTGATGACGTTGACAAGAGAAAGGTAGGTGGTCAAAAAGTCAACATAGTCGTCGTATGTAGAAGCAGGGTTCTGCATATGCATAGTCGGTTATCGCCGAGACGTGTCACTATCCGAGAGAAAGACATCGCCTAAGCGGACGTCGCCTAAGTAAGACATCGCTTGAGTAAGACATCGCCCGAAGAGTCAACCCGCATGACGTAAGCATTTCACAGAAAGGGGGGCCCACATGATGGGATAACCCTAAGTTGGGTGGCGGCACTGTGGGTCCCTCCGTGCAGAATAAACGATTAAGTCAAAGGGGCACGTGACTATGCCCACGTACTCATAAAAGATCTTCAAGGAAGGCTGCATGCATGACACGTGATTAATTAGGGCACCTAAATAGTATGATGGCACAAGAGATACGGCGCCCAAGTTAGAACCCAAGCGGCCACATGGTTAATCATTGCACTCTAGATAAGGGAAGTCCATGTGCCAGATACGCTCAGATCCCAGGAGTAGCGGCGCAAGGACCTTCTCCAAGGAACCCTAGATAATAGCAAGCAACCCAAAGGTAAACCCTAGTTTCCACCTATATAAAGGGCACGAAGAAACCCTAGTGAGGTACGTTTTCACAGTTGCATGAGTTTTAACCTAGTTCTCATAAAGTTACTCAGAACAGTAGTCCCTAGTTGTTCTTGACGGCACACCCAACTGTGAGCACAAGGCAATTAGGGCCACACAGTTTAGTCACACAGTTCCAGTTGTTGAGATTACTATACAGTTTCTAGTTACTTTGGTGTTTCTCGCTAGCTGACTTGAGCGTCGGAGTGCAAACAGCCGCAAGGGTGCCCCTTTGTTCTTCTTTTTCAGGTACACACAGACGAGGCAGAACGAAGGTGCCCTAGCTCGTTAGAACAAGCCACGCATAAAGACGACCCAGGTCAACCGGCCAGAACATCTGGCGCCCACCGTGGGGCCGATATAAACATCGGTTCCACCACACAAGCTTTCAGTTCCAGATTCCAGAATAAGTCAAGAGGATCCCCAGAGAGCCATGACCACCCGACCAGCACGCGCTAGGAGTGAAGAGATGACCCTACAGCAACTCATGGCCATGGTGCATGGGCTACAAGACGCAGTGGCAACCTCAAAAGTAGAACAGGAGCGCATGCAGGCGGACCTAACAGCCTCTCAAGCAAGAAGCGAGGAACTCCACCGCACCAACGAGGAGTTACGCCATAGATGGCGTGGCAGAGACGAATCGGAGGCTGCATCCCCACCCAGGGAATTCACAACACCATTTTCACAGGCAATCTTGGAGACGGCAATCCCCAATACGTTCACAGGACCCAAAGCGACTTTCACGGGAATGGAGGATCCTGAAGCACACCTCACGGCGTTCCACACACAGATGTTGCTGGTAGGCGGTTCAGATGCCGTTAGGTGCAAGCTTTTTATGAGCACCTTGACAGGGATGGCCATGGATTGGTTCATCAGCCTCCCAGAGGGCCACGTCACGTCCTTTGCGCAACTTTCACAACTATTTAGAGAACAGTACCTGGCCAACAAAACTCCCGCCCCAGTCTCGTACGATCTTTTCGACGTCAAGCAGTTCCAAGGCGAAACGCTAAAAGAATACATAAGCCACTTTGGGGCACAGGTAGTGAAAGTAGGCACCAAGGAGGAACCCATGATTGTATACGCGTTCAAGAAGGGGGTGCGTCCCGGATCTTTTAGTAAAACGCTTTACCGCAGTCGCCCCAAAACCTTCGCCGAGATAAGGCGACAAGCGGTAGAACATATTGCCTCCGAAGGTGAAACGTACGAGAAATGCACAACCACTGCGCCAACGCGTCCCAAGGCACAAATACGCACGCAACCTGTTCGGGTTCACCAAGCCGTCACAGAAAGAAAACACTTTGACAGAAAACGTGCTTACGAGCCACGGAGGACCCAACCTAAGGGTAGAGTAGAGGAAGGGAGAGAAGCAAGCCGCCGAGGCACAACTTCGTGATGGAACTCAAAGATCTGATTGCGGTACCCAGCATAGCCGTCAGGTTGAGGCCGCCGATTAAAGCTGACAAGGTGCTGGGACCTCGCAAGGAGTCATGGTGCGAATTCCACGAAGCATTCGGGCACCATATTAACAACTGTCTGGCGCTTGGCTATCAGTTGGATGAGCTCGTGAAGAATGGTTTCCTGAAGGATTACTTGATGGAGAAACAGGCGGGACGACCATCAGGCTCGCAACCGGGGGGCAGTGAGGGGCAGCAGCATGAGGCGCCCGTTCTCGGTGAAATCCACACCATAGCTGGTGGGTTCTCGGGTGGCGGGTGTACTACGTCACAGTGTAAAAGGTATGCGAGGTCCGTAATGTTAGTGGAAGTTTTTGAGGACCATTCTCCCGATGTGGACATCATGTTCACTAAGGAAGACCTCAGGGATGTTGTGCCGCATGACAACGATCCCATTGTGATCTCGCTCGTCACGGCAAGGAGGACAGTTCATCGGGTCTTGGTCGATCAAGGGAGCTTGGCAGACGTGATGTTCTGGCCGACTTTCGAAAGGCTACAATTATCTACGGACCAACTGAGGCCATATAGGGGCTGCTTATACGGTTTTGCGGGTGATCAAGTCGAAGTCAGGGGAACAACGTTCACAGATCGGGCCGCTTCGCGCACGGAAAAAATCAAATACCTTGTCGTGAACGCCCCCTCAGCATATAATATCCTATTGGGAAGGCCAACACTCAATAGGATAGGAGTTGTACCCTCCACGAGGCACATGAAGGTCAAATTACCTTCAATGGAAGGGGTGATCGTCACCATCTGATCTGACCAAGAGGAGGCAAAGAGATGCTACGAAAACAGCCTCAAGAACAGGCGATCAGTGTGCCATGTGACCACAACACCACCTCTTGGTGCAGGGCATGAGCATAAAAACCGACGGGCTATGATGCAGCGTCAGGGGGAACGTCGAAGGCGACGTGGTTATGGATGTGGCATTGGAAGCAACCACCAAGGGCGACGTCACCATGGAAGATGTCGAGCCGAGGTCTGAGAGCAACGCTGGAGTAGAGGAGGAGGAAAACTGCCTGGAAGCCGCCAGGGAGTCAAGCATTGTGAGAGCATTGCTCGCTAGTGAGAAGAGGCCTCGGCCAGTTGGAGATTGGCTCGAAAGGGAGATCGGCGGCAAAACTTTTAAGTTGGGGAAAACTTTAGACGGTGAGACAAGGAACAGATCGCCAAGGTGATAGGCAGGCATCTGGACGCGTTCGCGTGGTCTGCCTCGGATATGCCGGGAGTCGACCCCGATTTTTTATGTCATCGTCTAGCAATGGACCCTCAAGTCAGACCAGTCCGACAAAGAAGAAGAAAATTCAATGAAGAAAGGAGACAGGCGATCAGAGATGAAACGCAAAAACTCCTCAAGGCAGGCCACATCAAGGAGATACAGTATCCGGAATGGCTCGCCAATGTTGTATTGGTAAAGAAGAGCAATGGGAAATGGCGAATGTGTGTCGACTTCACAGATCTAAACAAAGCCTGTCCAAAGGATTCCTATCCTTTGCCCAGTATAGACGCCCTAGTGGACAGTGCAGCAGGGTGTAGGTTGTTAAGTTTCTTAGACGCATTCTTGGGGTACAACCAAATTAAGATGCACCCCATGGACGAGGAAAAAATTGCCTTTCATGACGGAGAAGTCGTGCTATTGCTACAAGGTGATGCCTTTTGGGCTGAAGAATGCGGGGGCCACGTACTAGAGGCTGATGGATAAAGTGCTTGCACCTATGCTTGGGAGGAACGTACGAGCTTACGTTGATGATATGGTCGTAACATCCCTGGAAAAAAACCAGCATATCGCTAATTTGGATGAGCTGTTCGTTACGATAGCCAAATATAAACTGAAGCTGAACCTTGAGAAGTGCATTTTCGGCGTGGAAGCAGGAAAGTTCTTAGGTTTTCTCTTGACCGAAAGAGGGATCGAAGCAAACCCTGACAAGTGTGCGGCCATCTTGGCGATGAGGAGCCCTGCTACGGTTAAGGAGGTGCAGCAGCTCACGGGTCGGATGGCCGCCCTATCGCGATTTGTGTCTGCTAGTGGAGAGAGGGGTCACCCGTATTTCCAGTGCTTGAAAAGGAATAATAGGTTTGTCTGGACAAAGGAGTGTGAAGAGGCTTTCGTGAAGCTCAAGGAGTACTTGGCGAGCCCGTCGGTTCTGTGCAAACCTCAAATGGGAGCGCCCCTCAGGTTATACTTCGCCGTAACCGAGAAGGCGCTGAGTGCGGTGCTCGTCCAGGACCAAGATCAAGTTCAGAAACCCGTTTATTTTGTCAGCAAGGTGTTGCAGGGCCCAGAAGTGAGATATCAGACTTTGGAGAAAGCAGCACTGGCAGTAGTGTTTTCGGCGAGGAGGTTGCGCCATTACTTCCAGAGTTTTACAGTGTTGGTGATGACCGACTTACCTATCCAGAAGGTTCTAAAGAAACCAGATGTGGCTGGAAGAATGGTAAAATGGGCGGTAGAGTTGTCGGAGTTCGACATCAAGTATGAGCCCCGAGGACCGATCAAGGGCCAAATCTTCGCTGACTTCGTGGTCGAGCTATCTTCTGAAACAGTGCAGAACGCCGGAGATGGTTTTCGTTGGGTGCTCTCAGTGGATGGGTCCTCTAACCAGTTGGGTAGTGGGGCCGGGATAATTCTGGAAGGACCCAACGGCGTGTTGATAGAACAGTCCCTAAGGTTTGCCTTTAATGCCAGCAATAACCAAGCAGAATATGAGGCTTTGATCGCTGGTATCTTGTTGGCAAAGGATATGGGAGCAAGGGTGCTGATGGCCAAGAGCGATTCATTGCTAATCACAGGCCAAGTAACTGGCGAGTTCCAGGCTAAGGATCCGCAGATGGCAGCTTATCTGGAGTATATGCAGGAGTTGAGGAGGTCTTTTGTTTTGTTCGAAGTAGTGCACGTGCCAAGAGAGCAGAACGCCCGAGCTGACTTGCTAGCCAAGCTCGCCAGTTCGGGCAAGGGGGGCAGGCAGAGGACTGTCATACAAGAAACCCTAAAGACACCTCGAGCGTTCGTGATGGACCACCAAGTTCTCCAAGTCTGCAAGTCAAGGGAAGGGATGGCGAGGGGTCATAAGTCTCTATCTCAGGAGACCTTGAGGACGCCAAGGGTTAGAGCGCATCCAGTGGGAGAGGCAAAGATGACGCAAGTTTGCGCCGTCCACGAGCCAGACACATGGATAACGCCATACCAGCGCTACATGGCAGATGGCGTACTCCCAATGGACCCAACGGAAGCTAGGAAGGTAAAAAAAGAACTTCAGCAAGTTCACCCTTATCGATGGCGAGTTGTACAGGTTTGGGTTCACACACTCCCTTTTAGTGCACGAGAATTATGGCCGAGCTCCATGAGGGGATTTGTGGGAGTCACATCGGAGGTCGAGCCTTGGCGACAAAAACCATCCGTGCAGGTTATTATTGGCCGACAATGAGGGAAGACTGCAAGAGATATGCCCAATGTTGCAAGCAGTGCCAGGAGCACGCCGATTGGCACAAGACGCCTCCGGAAGAGTTAAAGTCAATCTACAGTCCCTGGGCTTTCCACACATGGGGAATCGATATTCTGGGACCCTTCCCATTGGCGATTAGGCAGATGAAGTATTTGGTTGTGGCAGTCGAATACTTCACGAAGTGGATTGAAGCAGAACCAGTAGCCCAGATCACCGCGCACAAGATTCAGAATTTCGTATGGAAGAATATTGTGTGTCGTTTTGGTGTGCCCAAGCGTTTGGTATCAGATAACGGGACTCAGTTCGCAAGTCACCTGTTGAAGAAGCTGTGCGAGGATGTTGGAACTCAACAGGTGTTCGCTTCTGTGGAACACCCACAAACGAATGGGCAGGTGGAGTCAGCTAATCGGGTTCTACTGAGAGGTTTGAAGAGGAGATTGGAGAAGGCCAAAGGATCTTGGGCTGAGGAAGTTCCCCGTATAATATGGGCATATCATACCACTGAGCAATCAGGAACCCACGAAACCCCGTTTAGCTTGGTGTACGGGTGCGATGTGATGATCCCAATTGAAATCCAGGAAAGCTCGCCGAGATTCCAGAATTTCGTGGCGGAAGACTCGAATGTAGAAAGGAGGATGAACTTAGATTTGCTGGATGAGGTCAGGGAGGAGGCAAGGGTAAAGGTTGAAGCAATAAAGAGAAGAGTCGAGCGCAAGTACAATTCTAGGGCAAGGCCAAGGCAGTTCAGAGATGGCGACCTGGTAATGAGGAAGGCCCACCTATACGAGATGCAGAATAAATTGTCACCCAAATGGACAGGACCGTTTAGAATAACTAAAGCACTCGGGAACGGCGCCTACCGTTTGGAAACACTGGAGGGAGGGGCGATTCCTCGCACTTGGAACGCTACCCATCTCAAGTTTTATTACAGTTAAAGCACTGTAAGTAGCAGTTAACTCGAACAGTTAAGTGAAAACAGTTTTTAAAGGTGGCGCTCTTTTTCCCTAAGGAGGGTTTTTTAATGAGGCCACCCAATAAAGAAAGTTCGAGTCTATTAAGTTTTCCCAGTTATTGAGTTTGCATGATTATCATTTTAAGTTTTTAAACAAAAGACTTTGTCGTCCTTGTGTAATTTAGGGCAGATTCAGATCGCATGCATAAAGTTTTTTAAGTCCTCATCGCCGCTTGGCGATGAGAGACACTAGTATAAAATTGTAAACCCTCATCGCCAGTTGGCGACCGGAGGTGAGAGATAAGGTATAAGTCCTCATCGCTGCCTGGCGATTGGAGGCACAAGTTAAGTTGTAAACCTCCTCGCCCATTGGCGATTGGAGGTGTAATATGAGCTTTAGGTCCTCATCGCCGAGCGGCGATCAGAGGCACTAGTATAAAGATTTTAAGTTCTCATCGCCATCTGGCGATCGGAAGCACAAGTATAAAGTTTTTAAATCCTTGTCACCACCCGGCAATCGGAGGTGAAAGTTAAGTTTTAAGTCCTACTCGCCTAGAACGAGTATAGGCGAGAACAGAATGAGAAGTCCTACTCGCCAAGAATGAGTATAGGCGAGAGTTCAGAGCAAGATGACAAGTACGTCCAGTGTGAGTTCAAACCCGGGCGCCTAGTCCTTGAGCAGGGGTCAAAGGATTCCTTCGGGACGCCCCCTCCTCAAGTATGAATAGCTAGCCCCGGTACCAGATAACAGTTCAAACCCGGGCGCCTAGTCCTTGAGCAGGGGTTAAAGGATTCCTTCGGGACGCCCCCTCCTCAAGTATGAATAGCTAGCCCCGGTACCAGATAAAGTCCTCCTCACCCTCGAGTGAGTTCAGGCAAGATGAGATTAAAAGTCCTCAGTGCATCCAGGGAAAAGGTAGCCCCCGGGCAAGTTGAGGCACCAGATAAAGTCCTTCTCGCCGTCGAGCGAGTCCAGGCCAGATAAAGTCCTTCTCACCTCAGAGTGAATTCAGGCAAGAACAGAATACAAGACCTCTTCGATTAAGCAAATTGAGGCAAGTTCGAAAGTCCTCAGTGCAGAATCAGGCCAACCCAGTTTAGGCGATGACCTAGAAATACACATGTCACTTGGCAGATCAGGCAAGCGAGATTTCAAATACTAAAAATGACTCTCGCCTACTGCTCAGTAAGTAATTTCGTGTCAAATGTTATTGCTATAGACTAACCGTTTGTTTAAAATAAGTTGATTGCCAGAAAATTAAGCATCAGTTTGCGCTAAGTTAATTGGCTTAAGTGAGAGCCCACCAAGTTATCAAGTGATCGCACAACAGATAAAAGGTAAACCATGTGCATATGTTAACACGGTCCGAATGAAAGAAGTCATTACAAACAGATTCGCTGCACATAGACAGAGGTCGAATATGTAAGTCTTCCAGAATGTTTCTAAACAAAACGTCAAATGAAAACGTTAATCTGAGGGTACAATTTTGCCGACTACCACTTCATGGCAAATTGAGAACTGGGAGAGGTCCAAGTCGGGGTAAGTACAAGCGAACTGCTCCAAGGCCGCGCCAAACCCGGAAGTCAGAACGTTTGCGGCGCTGAGGTCGAGTTCTTCAATTTGTTTCTTCAGCTTTTCGTTCTCCTCAAGCGCCTGGGCAAGCTTTGCTGCAGATTCGTTCAGCTCCTTATCTTTCTCGCTCAGATCCTTGGCCTTTTGATCCTTGTCAGCTTCGGTTTTACCCAGCAGATCCTCCCTCTCAATTGACTGGGCCTCGAGCTCATCCGCGTAGGCCTTTTTATCCTTGAGAGTTTCCTCCAGGTCCGCTATCCTCTCCTGCTGATGCACGAGTCTGCCCTCGAGTTCGGTGACCTCTAAGAGTTTGGCATTGAGCTTTTTGTCTAGTTCAGCGCTGTTTTTACGTTCGCTCCGCAACTCGTCCTTCAGAGCATTCTCTAATCGCGAAAACTCCAATCCCCGCATCGTAAGATCACGCTTAAGTTGTTGGACTTGGTCCTTCGCAACACTGGCTCAAGGAGTCCCTTAAAGCCTCGCCCATCGTCTGGTAAAGGCGTTTCTCTACACACTCGGTAGTCATAGCGCTAAGGTAAGCGGCGTGGGCTTTCAAAACCTCCTCGACAGGGGCTGGAAGAGCAGGGATTGGGAGAGGAGTCGAGGGTTGGTTCTCGCCGCCACCTTCATAAGTGTGGACGACCAGGGGAACATCAGGACGTGGCGGCGACACGTCTGGCTCCACTACAGGCAGGGGAGACCACTGAATGTCCGCAGTCTGCTCCAGAACGCCTCCAGCAGCTGAGGTGTTCGATGGTAGAGCATCCCCAGTGCTCTCAAAGGGTGTGGAGACGCTGGGGGGATTCTCTGCGTAATCTGGGCCTGTACTCTCGTTTGCGGGTAGCTCGGTGACGGTTGCCCTGTTCCTCTTACAGATAAGTCCATCTTCAGTGCTCTCGTCATCCTCCTCATCCGACACCATTGTGGGATTCTTCCTCTTGGCCCTCTTTGGTGGCAGTTTCTTTCTCGCAGGGGCAGGAGGGGCGATAAGGGAAGATGAGCCCACAGGAGGAAGCTCGCCTCGAGCAACGGCGGCTTCCGCTACAGAATTCGGGACGGTTTGAGAACCCGCAGCGAGTTTGTGGCGTTTGACTATAGAACGCGGTCTGGCCATATGATCTTTCCCCAACATTATATCTGCACGAAGTGATCAATGTTCACAAATCAATCCAGTTACAGATACAGGTAATTAGCAATACAAGAGTGAGCGCAGGACAGTGTAATACGAACGAGTTTGATAAAGAAGTAAAGCAGACTTGGCACAGGAAAGAAAAATCTAGATAGAGTGGAGGGACAAACCTATGTAAAAGTCTTGTTGATCCTCATAGAATTCGAATTTGATGATTGAGGGGGTGGGTAAGGTAGTATTGGTGGAGGCAACTTCTTTTCAGAAGTTGCACAAGTCTCTATCGAGCTCCCCCATCTTCTCTGGACTCCTAGCTTTCCGAAAATGATCTTGGGAATCATTTTTTCCCTTGTCAACCCAGTACAAGGGGAACCCATCGAGAAGTGTGGGATTCTGATCATTACAGCAAACACGAACGAACTTACCCTTCCAATCCTTGAAAGATTGTTGGAAGATGGAAAGGATGGATCTCCCAGCAATCCCATTGAAGCTACCCATAGGCGATCCCCTGGGTTTTTAGCCTCAAACAGAAACAAGAACACATCTACAGAGGCTGGATGGCCTAGGTGCGCACAAACAATTTGGTATGCCCTGACAAACGCCCAGCCGTTGGGATGCAGCTGGGCAGGGGCAATATCAAGCTCGGTCAGGAGCTCCCTCTCAAAGCGAGTAAAGGGGAACCTGAGCTTAACCTTCTTAAACACGGTTGCATAGACAAAGCAGAAAGGGTGGCCATCGTTGCCATCGTTATCAGTACAAACAGGTTTCCCGGGAGGACAAGGACGGATAACAACCTTGTCGTCATGCTCCTTATGGAATGTGAGGTGGGTCTTATCTCTCAAGCGAAGAATATTGGCCTCAGAGTTAATCAAGGAAGTCTCGTTCAGCAGAGCAGGAGGAGCCCATGGGTACAACAGTTTGTAATCAGGAATGGGGCGTGCGGTGGCACTAGTTTGTGGGGGAGTTGATTGCGATTGGTTAGGACGAGAGGGCGCAGGCCTCTGAGCCCGGGTTGAATGGATGGCAGGATCCCTAGGTGGGTTACGAGATGTGGAGGGGTTTCCTGACGAAGGTTGTTTGCGAGATTTTGGAGGAGGGTTTCGAGAGGGGGCAGGAGTGGCCCCTGTACGAGCCATCGAACACTGCAGGAAAGACGAAAGGAGAGTAAGAAAAGGAAAGCGGAGGGTCGATAAAAAGAATGATTCGATTCGAAAACAGGAAGGGAAATCAACATGAACAAAGGGGTCGCAGAAAGGGAAAGAAAAACCTAAAACGCAGGAAAAAACAAAACAGAGAACAAACAGCCACAACGTATGCTTCAAGCAGTTAAGGGATGATGCAAGCCGATTAAAATTCGGTGAGCACCAACGAAAGTGATAAAAGGTTTACCTTTTTGATGATCGAAGGGGCGCGCGAGGAAATGATGATTAGGGAGACGAAGCGTTCACCAGAGCATATGGAAAGTTTGAAAGTGAAGAAGAAAGATAATGTAACAGTGGAGTGGCGTGAGAAGTTTAGAGTTTCGAAGGTTACGGGAAGCGCAAACGACACGAAATAACAACCATCAATGAGTCCACGTGTCATTTGATGGGAGGGGGTTGGTGAAGTGTCAAGTCAGTAACCAGCGTGGGCCTTAGAGCGCGAAGCCACGTAGATCGCCGTAGTTAACTTATCCCTTCGCCAAGAGAGTCACGACCCGCACGCCAGTCGAGTCATCGAGGGCGATAACGGGACCAAAAAGTACGCATAGTCGCCGGTCGCGCAGAGGCGATCTTCAACATGTGCGACCACCGACAGTATCGTCGCCAAAGTAGAAACCAGGCGATCTGACACCTCTACAAGCAAGACATCGCCGACTGTCCCGATGAGCTCGGGGGGCGAAAACGCCGAGGGTTTGAATAATAAAACTCAAACGAGAGAGCATCCCGCACGAAAAACGAAGGTCGAGCAGAGCCATGGATGAAGTGATCATGAGTAAGGTATTTAAGGAATAAGGAAATAAGCAAACGCTATCTAAAAATTCACGCCAAGCATAACGAAGGGAATGTCAGAGGTAACGCGCGCGACGTGGCAAAAAACGTAAGCATGCAAAATAAGTCGAACAACATTTAACGTAAAGAAAAAGTAAACCAGCGTTAAGGTTACAAACGGAGTTTATGACAAGTGCAAGATGAAATATATAACCCTACGCACACATCCTAATGTTGTACGAGAAGCGAGAAACATATCGCTCATCAGTGGCCCCTAGAGTTTGAGCAATATGACAAAGAAGCCTCGTCTCCGAACTGCAAAGCCCGAGTCAGAAGCGTCCTCTGATGTTCGTTTATCTTTGAACCTATGTGAAAGAAAGGAGTAAAGTTTAGTAAGAGACACACATGAAAGAAAGTATTTCCAAGCAAAATCATACAAGAGATCCAACAAGAAGTGGGAAGGTCGTAAGGAAAGCCTCACACACATATATATCTTTCCAGAAGCTCGGCATTATACTCCAAGCTTATTAAAGCAGCCGCATCAAATCCTCCAACACCCGCCAGGATCTTGCAAGCTTCCTGATCCCTTGAAGACAGTTTCTTAAGGGATTTAGATTTCAAGGCCCTGGCGTCCTTTGTCCAGTACAAAGGAAAGCCGTCCAGAGCAGAAGGCACCAAGCTGGAACAGCATACCTTAAAGAACCTGCCTTTCCACCCTGTGAAGGCTTGCTGGAAAGGAGTCAAAAGAATCCTACCAGGGACATTGCTAAGAGTTATCCAAAGATTGTTTCTCTGCCTCTTCACCTCAAAGAAGTGAAGAAAAATGTCAACAGAAGGTGCACATCCAAGGAAGCCAAACAAAATGTCAAAGGCCTTCACGAAGGCCCAACTGTTAGGGTACAGTTGGGCTGGAGCGGTGTTCATCTCCGTTAACAACTCCCTCTCGAACCTGAAAAAGGGAAGGCGTACGCCGACGCCCTTAAAAACTACTTGGTAAAAATAAAAAAAGGGGACCCCATTATTGGATCGTTCATCCCCGCACACCGGCTCCCCCGTGGAACAAGGGAGCACGACGATGTCATCATCGTGCCTCTTTGCGAAGGCACGATGGTCATAGGAACACGCTTCCCCCACGTGTTCCCTCAGGGCCCTGGTAGAAAGCAAGCAAGAATACTCGTCAAGGAGTTCACTCGAAGCCCAGGGATAAAGATCCTTGTGACTCACTCGGGAGGAAGAAGGGTTTGTGGACAATTTAGCATGTGCTGGCAGTGAGGAAACTGGAGGTCAAGGGTAACGCAATAGAAGGAAAGGCCGCAAAGAAAGAATGTAAAACAAGGAGTTCTTGGGAAGAAGATGAATAGTGCAAGGAAGATGCGAAAGAAGTAGAATCAGTAAGTTGAGATGCGGGGTTTTCAAAGATTCAAGCATCACGATTGAAGTGGTAAAGGGCGTTAAAGCAAGCGGCTTATGATTGGGCCACATGTCGCGAGGTAAAAGTACGAATTAAAGGGCATCTGTCTCACTCAGAGAATATCACATCGTCAGAGTCCTCAAGGGTACGTTGCGCCGGCGATGCAGAAATGTCATGTCAATCGATCGAAGGATGACACGTCATCAAAACGCCGCGAGGGCAGCAGGGGGCAAGCTTTAGTCTTTTCGCTGAAAGCAAGTTATCAGCTCAAGACTGGGGGGCTTGTGTACCGACCAGGTCATCGGGTGTGATGACGTGGACAAGAGAAAGGTAGGTGGTCAAAAAGTCAACATAGTCGCCGTATGTAGAAGCGGGGTTCTGCATATGCATAGTCGGTTATCGCCGAGACATGTCACTATCCGAGAGAAAGACATCGCCTAAGAGGACGTCGCCTAAGTAAGACATCGCTCGAAGAGTCAACCCGCATGACGTAAGCATTTCACAGAAAGGGGGGCCCACATGATGGGATAACCCTAAGTTGGGTGGCGGCACTGTGGGTCCCTCCGTGCAGAATAAACGATTAAGTCAAAGGGGCACGTGACTATGCCCACGTACTCATAAAAGATCTTCAAGGAAGGCTGCATGCATGACACGTGATTAATTAGGGCATCTAAATAGTATGATGGCACAAGAGATACGGCGCCCAAGTTAGAACCCAAGCGGCCACATGGTTAATCATTGCACTCTAGATAAGGGAAGTCCATGTGCCAGATACGCTCAGATCCCAGGAGTAGCGGCGCAAGGACCTTCTCCAAGGAACCCTAGATAATAGCAAGCAACGCAAAGGTAAACCCTAGTTTCCACCTATATAAAGGGCACGAAGAAACCCTAGTGAGGTACGTTTTCACAGTTGCATGAGTTTTAACCTAGTTCTCATAAAGTTACTCAGAACAGTAGTCCCTAGTTGTTCTTGACGACACACCCAACTGTGAGCACAAGGCAATTAGGGCCACACAGTTTAGTCACACAGTTCCAGTTGTTGAGATTACTATACAGTTTCTAGTTACTTTGGTGTTTCTCGCTAGCTGACTTGAACGTCGGAGTGCAAACGGCCGCGAGGGCGCCTCTTTGTTCTTCTTTTTCAGGTACACACAGACGAGGCAGAACGAAGGTGCCCTAGCTCGTTAGAACAAACCACGCATAAAGACGACCCAAGTCAACCGGCCTCCTATCTAAATGACCAAGGATCGACCCAAGACCCATAACCAAATAGAAGCCATAAACAAAGTATCAAATAAAGATGATAAAAAAGTATGAAGATCAAGATGAAAGCCTTAAAAGTTGCACAAAAACGATGATACAAAAATATAGAAATGGAAAAAGAAAAAGAAGGAAAGTAAGATAAACATATTGATAAACAAGGGTTGAAATATTGATGTAATGAAAGTTTATGCGACTTTATGATGACTTTTTACGGCAAGTGCACCGCGTTTGTCAGAAGTAATAATTGTCCTAAGGACAGATATCGATCCCACAAGGAACAGTGAATTATCGAGTACAATAATCGCTAAATATAAAAATAGAACAATTAAAAGAGTTTTGAATTAATTGTGTTGGCACTGGTCAATAAGAAAACAGACAAAGAATTAGTTGTTTCAATTGGAAAAATAAGGATTAGTTTCATCTTTCTCACTCTCAAGTATTTTGATTAGCATGTCAATATTAAGTTCTTTGATTGAAATTGATGCCCGTATAAAAATCATTTATATTGATTCCTCGCATATAAAATCCTTAAGAATGTCTCCTAACTATCGATCCCTTGCATAATTATAAGAACAACTTAGAACGAAGCTCAGACGTTTAATAGCAATTAACATTTCAAGTCTATTCCTAGCACTCAAATATGTTAAGTATTGTTGTTTAGGTCCGAACCCTAAAAATACCTCCCGGTCAGATTTAAGATTCTCAATTTGTCACGGAAAATTAAAAGTAAAACAACAATACCAATAATCAATCAAGAATAGAATATTAATATATAAGATATCACCTCAATACATAAGAGTTTGAGCAGATTACTCCCAATCTCAAAGGGTAGAATTAGCCACGCATACTTCTAGTACCTTCCATTCTCCCAATTGGGTTACAATTCACTCTATGGTGTTTTCCTCTCAATCTAGCACACTAAGGTTGAGCCTCTAGCCCTCTATTTATCCTAGTTTTCTAGGGTTGGGTTGTTTATTGTGTCGCGCTAATGGGCTAAATGATAAAACATAAAAAAGGCTCAATCTTTCTTTGCATCTTTTTCCATTCTGGGACCTTCTATCTTTATCTTTTTAGCTCAAATCATTCATCTTTAATCCAAATCTCCAATTTTCGTTAGAAATATGCAATTAACACCAAATTTGGGAATAAAATACTCTTATTCAAATAAAGATCATAAAAAATGTAAAAAGGTATAAATTCATAAATTAAGGATTATTTTATATATAAATTAGCAATAAATCCTCATAAGTGCCTATATTTTAATATGAAATATTACTGAAATTAGACACTTATCACTTTATGCGGAGTATTTTTCAAAACATACTTCAATTTTATTTTATTATTTTAAAAAGAATAAGTTACTTATTTTTTAACTAAATGTTTTTGTATTATTTTAATTTAGGTTTCTTAGCGTGTCTCTGTTTCTGCTTGGGTCGAGAAGGTCTTATCCTCTAATTAAGTTTGGTCTTCATTCTCTGGATATTAGTCTCTAGTTAGAATTTGAGGTATTTACAAAAGACACCCCCACATCCAAGTTAGAGTTCAGTATATGGTGGTTGAGTGTGATAAATGATAATAAATACGTATCTTGACATGATGTTGGTCAACCTACTTATATGAGATGAGTTAGGTCTCCACGTTACTGGGTCTTAGGTTAATACGGTCTCAATGATTAATTATCATATTAGTTTGACATTATCTACTACTTTATCTATTTTTTTCTCTAAATTTGTTTTTAGGGTGCCATGATGTATTTGTTGGAGTAGTTAGTTACCAGAAGAAGAAGACGAAGACGTAGGAGAAGAAGAAGAGGAAGATGAACGAGACAGGGAGGACATGATTAACCTTTCAGGACGTAGGGTAAGCAACGCGCCAAGACGATTGAGGGTTTTGGATGTTAGAGCAAATGAGAGCAGTAACTCGACATTGTAGGGGACCACTATTTATAGCCTTTGAGGGACATGGGAGACAAAACGTCACTTTCATCTCAATCATTAGATCTTCCTCGATCCAACGGTCCTCGTCAAATGATGCCCAAAAAACCCCATCATTAATGCACGTCT